>NC_046323.1:34164707-34800284 GCF_009819535.1 Lacerta agilis
CCAACCTGGGTCACTAGTTTTGATTCAAAGTTGGTATAAACCTTCAGTCGTTCTTGCAAGTGTATATTCCAGTATAATGAAGGATACATTTGCATTAGTAAAGCTGGAACAAAAACTTAAAATTGAACAAAAATTAAATACAATTTATAATTGTATCTGTATGCCTATATTTAATCCCTGAGTATTGTACATTTTAAAATTCCCTCTTTTGTTTTTATTCTTCTGGATATTTCTGATGGACGTCTGACCTGGGATACTGCTGCTTACTATTTCTTTTTAACCCTTTTCTCCTCTCCCTGCCATCTGATAATTGTACATTGTTTATCTGTATATAGCTATAGACATAGATGCCACTGGTTTAGATGCAGAAGAAATTGATATTCCAGCAAACCATCGCTCCCCCAAACCCAGTGCAAACAGTGTCACATCACCCCACTCCAAAGAGAAAAGAATGCCCTTCTTTAAGAAGGTAACATCTACTTCCAAGCTGCCATCTGTACACCTGCTCACCTGCACTGCGTCACATTTTGAGTCCTGTTGAATGTCTGCGTCCTTTGACAAGCCAATAACATGCATGCTTTTGTTATTCTTTGTTTCTTTTCCATGCTGCTATAGCTAAGCAGAAGCAGAAATCGGTAAGTTTACTTGACACGAGTTGTATTTATTCTGCCACTGGCATCATTAGCATCACCTACAGTTTATGTAGTGCAATCATTTCAGTACAAAGGAAGAAACTTATCAGACTGCTAGCTGTTCCAGTCCAGTAGAAACAGGCAGACCAGGCCCTGTGAGTGACTTAGTCAAATGTTGCTTATGGTACTTTTCCTTTTTGATGGAATAATAGGCTGCCAGGGGAATTTCTTTAAACATCCACAGAAGTAAACAAAAATTGACAAGAGCAGATAATGCACCGATCTAGTGCATGCTTATTCTTTGTCATTTTTCCAGATTTTTACTTGTAATTCAATCTTATAACTATAATTCATTTTTGTTAAATCTAAACAGATACTCATCTTGTTCTTTAAAAAGAACTTGCAATTTTTAATTTAGTCAGTATTTAAACTTCTAATCCACTAGGTGCAAAATCTGCAGATGAGCAAGACCAGTGGAAAACTGCAGGCTTGTTTTGGCGGTCTACTGTGAGTTTTTCCTATTGTCATATATAAATTCTTTCCCATTGTTCTTGCCTTCTCCTCCAGCAGTCAGACTATAGCATCTTGCCTGTTAGATAACAGGACTGGGGACTCCCTTCATAGTCAAAAGGTACTCAGTAGGGAGGCTGACAAATGTGGTGTATTGTCATACTCTTTTCATCCCTTGTGTGGGAACTACAAGATGCTCCCAAAGACCTGACTAGAATTCATTATTTAGCAGCCAATTATGAGCAAGTGGAAAGCAAAGCTAGCTATTAATATTTATTTGTTTATTTTTACTAAAGCAATCCCGTTTTTTAAAAAAATTCAGATTCACACCTAGCATTATATATACTTTATATACATGTTCTTCTAGAGACCAATGTTTTGCTAGTGTGGTCTATGGCATGCTCAATGAAACAACAAATTCACTACCTTCACAACAGTCCAGTTGTCTTCAGAACTGTTCAGTTCTTGAATTAAAAAATTCCCTTGCTTGCCTTGTTTATCTATGTCAGTTGGTATGAAAGCTACATTGTCCACGGCTTTACAGAGTACTAGTACATAAAAACATTGGGCACGTTGGGTGTTTGACTATTTCTTCCCAGAAAGGCAAGATATAAATCCCATAAGTAAATAAATATATTTTTTAATTCATCACCTCTGTGATCCCATGTACATTTTCTGTTAAATATGATTCAGTTCCTTCTTCTTACTGGGCCTAAATCTTCCTTAGTAATGAAAGGCTATTTCTAAGAGCCACACCTAATAATTCTTTTTTAGTCCTTCCACTTTTATAAAGCAGATTTCTCAAAATCTCAACAAAATTGCCATGTGCAGGAGAAATTCATGTCATGTGTTGACATTTGCTCACCACAATCTGGATAGACACTCTAATTAACTCACTGTAACAGTCAAAGCACAGCCATCAGATGAAAAAAAATATCCCTCCCTAGCTATCTGGAATGAATTTGAAACAGTAATATAGAGGTGAAAGTCTCTTGTTGCACATTTCAGTCCCATAACATATTGCCACTGACAGCATATTTAATTAGAGCTGGGGAAAGCTAAAGGCTAGCATACAGCTGATTTTAATAAGTACCAGTATTCCATCAAATAAGGTAATATCTGTACCTACCCTAATTTTCAAGGGTTATTAGAGTGAGGCTGTTTTTTGGATAGCCACAATAAAACATAGAGATACATTATAGTGGGATGTTGATTTGGCAAATATAATAGGGTTGTAACATTATTCATGAGGGCTGATACAGTAATGCATGCACCAGGTTATTTATCTTTATAGCAAGAGTAATTCCAAAAGTATAATTACACAGCAGAGTCAACAGGCTTCGCTTCTAAGCAGGTAGTGGATCTGGCATGCAAAAATTAAATTCACATGCTTTTGATGCCTTGGGCACTGTTATTCATTCTTCTTACTTTAACAATTATGTGTCAAATTTACATGTAAACAGAAACAAACACTGACACAACTGTGTTCCATGTTTTAGACTGCTGCTTGTGTGGCATTTTGTGCTGTTGCTGTATTAATGTTTGTCTTTGTTTTCTTATGTTTGTATTCTACCTTATTGCTTTTATTATTATTACACTTGGGACATGTTGAATACTGAAATAATGAACAATGACAACATTCTGTGATGTTGACTGATGTATTTATACTATGTAGGCCCTTGAAAAATAGATCTGGCATACCTACTTTTAAGCTTTTTCCAGGTTGGTGGTTTTGAATTTGAAACATTTTGCCCACTGCAAACAAGCAAAACTGAAACAATGTTTTAAATAAGCCACTTTTGGTGGTTTTGGTAATGTATTTTTTATATATAAAAAACCCTTTTGACCATATTTGCATATAATTGTATGACACATTTTACACATTGAATGGTCAATTATCCATTCATAACTTTTGCATGATAAATCAAGCAAGTAATTTACAAAACATGCATTACCATTAGCAGGAGTCTTTTAGAGAGGATTGCTGTTTAGAATTCTGCTAATATAGCATTCAGCAATTGCTAAGATAATCGTATTTGTGAATTCAAATGCCAGTTGATTTGAAAATAAAAGTGTAAGTTTAAAAGTCCAATCAAAAAGATTTCAAATTAGTATCATCATGGTTTAATGAACCATATTTATATTGAGGGGTGAAGACTGATGATTCTTACCTTTTGTTTGCCTCTTGTCTCTACAGCCTCAGTTCTATTATTAAATTGTCTAACAGCTTTGACTATACAGTAGTCTTCAGTTACCAGAAGTTGATGGCAATAGAGTTCTATAGCTATAGTCCATTTGCCACTCTTTCAGAGTGATGGTTATCTTTCAGTTACATGGAGTGAATATAATTTAAACTGGCTATGCAAATAAGGTTGGATGGAAGCATTTTTAAAACATTCTCCCAAATATGAATAATCTTTTGATGCTTTTGAAGTTGTTGCTGGGAAAGCCCTGGGGGGAGGGAAATGCACCTCAGATTTCCCCCAGTGACGCCACTGGAACCTCAGCTAGATAATAAATAATAAATATAATAATTAATAATAATAATATATTAGAATTAACCTTTATGTAGGAACGAGAAGTTTAGTGCTTTTTCTCTTTATCAGACAGAACACATCCCTCCGTATGATGTAGTGCCTTCTATGCGACCAGTAGTCTTAGTGGGGCCTTCCTTAAAGGGATATGAGGTAAGAAATTTAATTTAATTAGGTATCTTTTTTTTTTCTATGTGAAAATATGAGAGGAAAAGAACCAGTTCAGTGTTTTCAAAAGGAATTGCCTACCTTGATGCTGCCAAAGTATGTGAAATTTTATTAGATTTCCCCCACACCTGATGTTGGCAACATTTTGTTCATTTAAGAGTAAAAATATTAATTCACTAATCTCACACTAAATTGGTTTGTTTCTTTACTTTCAGGTGACAGACATGATGCAAAAAGCATTATTTGATTTTTTAAAACATAGATTTGAAGGGCGGTAAGTATTTAAGAATCTAGACTAAGTTGCATTAGTTAAAACTGATTCTCTCCCCACCCCCCTTTTAAGCCATGTATCTAAATCTGAATGGAATTCAGATTTATTTTTCTTTTAATTGCTTTTACTTTTACAGTGGTACCTTGGGTTAAGAACTTAATTCATTCTGGAGGTCCATTATTAACCTGAAACTGTTCTTAACCTGAAGTACCACTTTAGCTAATGGGGCCTCCTGCTGCTGCCATCGCGCAATTTCTGTTCTTATCCTGAAGTTCTTAACCCGAGGTACTATTTCTGGGTTGGCAGCGTCTGTAACCTGAAGCGTCTGTAATCCGAGGTATCACTGTATTTGAGTTTTCTCAAGTTTGTTGACATCCTTCTTGAAATTAGCTACCAGAGATCATAGCTGAGAGACCTCTCCCTGAATTTCATCCATGTAAGCCTTAAGGGCTTGAATATACATAGATGGATTTTGTTTTCATCCAACCCCTTATGCTACCGGTATATCCAACTTGCTTCTCAGGTGTGAACAAGTTTGTCTCCTTTCCTGTTATATGTAAATGTTACAAGCCTATTTTCTAAGCTTTACCCAAACAATATAGCAAAATATTGTCACCAATGAACCACATGTGTAATATTTTTTTCTGTGTAGAATTCTGTTATTTGACATGAATTACTAATCTTCAGAAACTGATATTATTTGGTTAGTTTTGAAATTAATGTTGCACCTTACCTTTTTTCAAAAACATTGAAGGAAGCAGATTGTAATATAGTCTTGTTAGCAGGTATTTTGTTTCTAGTCAGATAGTTTTAAGCATGTCTTGTGTAGTGAAAAAATCAATCTAAAGACGATGGTGGCTATTTGCTATGACCTGGATTCCACTTTCAACTGGTAAACTGTGTAGGGAATAGTTTCACGAGTCTCAAGTCTCCGTTGAACTACCTCCTGTACATTTCTGGCAGTTTTCCAACCACTGCTTTAAGCCCGCCCCCCACCAAGTATGGGGGCTCTCCAGATGTTGCTGAACTCCTACCCTCATCATCCCTGGACATTGGCCAAGCTTGCTAGTGCTGATGGAAGTTGTAGTTCAGGAACTTCTGGACGACCAAAAGCTTCCCACATCTTCTCTAGGGTAATGGCAAATCCCTTGTTTTATAGTTGTTCCTTGTCCGTTCCTTCTGGCTGCATGTGTTTTTCTAGAAAATATAATTTCCATTGTGAAAGGCAACTTATTTGATAAAGCTATATTGTATAACTGTTTTAAACACAATTTTAAAGGCAAATTTCCTGTACAGAGATAATACCACTGTTACAGCATCAAGTTCCTTGCCTAGGCAGTTGACAGTCAAAACTAACATACACACACGAAGATAACTACAAGGTTTAACTTGGGAGCAGATAAGCAAGAATAAAGTCTGAAACCTCAAGATTTTAAGTGCTGTGTGAAAACCCTTTTTGGCTCAGAAGGGGTAACAACAAACAAAGGAGAGGCCCTAACTTGGTGTGCTAAAAGTATCCTAGATTTCTCTACAATGAATTACAACACTACTCTTTTTTCTTGTTTTTTTCAGTATATCAATCACACGGGTCACAGCAGACATCTCGCTTGCCAAACGCTCAGTATTAAACAATCCCAGCAAGCATGCGATAATTGAACGGTCCAATACAAGGTCAAGTTTAGGTAAGTGAATTAAATGATAGTATTAAAAGTCATCACTAACTACAGGTATAATAATCCAAAACTTGAAAACTCTTCATTTTATATAAAAAGGGGATTATTCACTATAACTCCACATACAGTTTCAGGTTTGGGCACTGCCTCCCTTTGGAAGTCGATACATCCATAGATCTTACTGAGGTAAAACAGGTACTTCTTAGGTAATTGTGCATCTGAAATTATGTGCCTGTTTCAAAGTAGCAGGTTTTTCAAAACCATTCTTCGATTCCTTCTATAGCTTAGTAATTTCACTCATAAAGAATGTAAAAAAAAATATATAAAAAAAATGCCCATGGTATTACAACAGTTGGTCCAATATTCATCTAATATAAATTCTTGTGTGCTCGTTTGCTCACAAACCTTTAGAATAAGTTCAGGAATCTTTCTTGTAAGATATGAGAGCAGGGGCACCAACTCACGGGGACTAAGCCCTTTTGCACCCCCAATGTCCCCCCCCCCAAAATGCTTAGCATGGTATGTATAATCTTTCTTCCTTGTCAGTATTTATCTCCCCCCCCACCATGAAACTGTGGTATTTGTTTTCCCGAGTGTCACTCTCTTCTCTGTTGTGGCTGATTTCTTAGTCCTTTTGAACACTTCATTCTTAAATGTGTAGGCAATCACTAATTCTCTTATTAGTCCTATGAGTTAATAGTTTATATTCCAGCTTTCTTCAGTCACAGAACTCAATTCAGTGTTTATGGGGTTTCCATAATCCCCCATCCAAGCACTGACCAGACCTACACGTGCTTAGCTGCCGGAGGTATTTGCGTCATGTTTCCTCAAACCATACACTGGGACCGTGGACAGTCTCACAGCTGAAAAAGAACTATTCCAATTTCATGTCAAGTCATTAGCGATTCAAGCATTTCCTCTTATAAATACTTCTGGGCATAGCATGTTTCAAGAACAAATAAATAGCTGTTGAAAAGTTACTCTAGTATACATTTGTGTGAGAAAGGAAGCTTTACTCAGAACACATGGTTAAAATCCAGTAGCCATATATGTGTCTGTGTGTACATGACATCTGTATAAGTTGCTGAACCAAATCTATGGCTTTTGCTTCATTTAGTCAGTTTCAAGAATCCAACCCCTTTTTCTTGTTTGTTCCCATGTATGTTGCATTTCTAGCTGCTCTTGTTGTAACCTTATCTCATTCTGTATGCTTTGGACAAGAACCTGATTGTCTTGGGTTTTTCCATTCTTTGCTTCATTAATGCCCTCCCTTTCCAGATGTTTTGGGTATGTATATATGGTTGCTAATTATTTTTGCTTTTGTCTTTGTGTTCATGACGTATTGCACCTCACAAAACCACTATCTCTTTCTGATAGCTGGTTTTGTAACAGTAAAAACAAGTTATTGGTGTAGTCTGTATGGAATTCTCTATTCTAGAGGATATCAACGATTTTAAACGTCAGAAATCAAGTCAGAGTTGGCAGGAAAATACTAAAAAAAAAAAAGATTGGATATCTAAATTGTGTACTGAGAATCTGCACTGCACTAGTCTAAGGTAGTAAATGTGCAAGTACGAAAAGAGTTGTACACAGCTGTTTGTAGAAACAGTTCTCCTTTGTGTAATATATGCACACATTGTTGCATGTGTATTAGAGGAGCTTTGCTTTGAAAATGTTGTCTTAGCTTTACTTGTTTTGTTGCTATACATGCCAAGCCGATTGTGTTAGAAAAAACAACCTCTAAATGTTTGAAAAATTGCTGTATTTTAACTAAGGTGCAGTTGATGTGTGTTCATTCAACATCCCTTGTTTCTAGCAAAAGATACTGTACGCATGAAAACTACATCCATTGTGCAGTGGTAGCCCTTAATAGCATTACAATATATCACTATAAGGAACTAAAGTATCTATTGCTTTTTAAATTTTTGTAGTAAACTATGTTTACCACATTGTACACAGAACCTAGTTCTTAGCCTCAGAAGATTAGGAATCTAAGAGTTCACACACCTAATACAGCCCTGATCAAGAGTTCTCCATTTCAAGGATTAGAACAGCTAATTTGCACATATTTGTATGGTGAGCCTTTCACCCATCTTAATTCCCCTAATACTGTATCATTCATGGCCAGAACACAAGAATATTGGCTTATAATTCACAAAATAATAATACTCAAGAAGAAACCATTACGAGGATAGGAATCAGCAATGCTTAAAAATCTATTTTTAAGATATTGTTCTTTATTTGTTTATACCATAAAATATACCTTATACCTTATTATTATACCTTTATAACTTTCTCTCTTGGAGAAGATAAAAACATTCCAGGCAAACAACATTTGAATAGAGCCAAAACACCCTATTGGAATTTTTCAGTTCAAAAATGGGAAAAGCGGGGAGCTGTTTCACCACTGCCTATCCCATGATCTTGTTTATTGTTTTTCCAACTACATGTGGGTGCCACACACACACACACATACAAACAAACAATTCTCCATCTTGAGAGTGGAAAGCATTGCACTCCTACTTGGTTTCAGATTTTAGCACTGTGACGAAGCCAGATACATTCAGTGCTTTCTGCCCTCACCATGGAGTCTTCCGGGTTAAAACAAGAAAGGCACCCACCAGCAACCTGTAATAAAAGTAAATTGTGAAAAGTAAATTGGGGATTTAAAATTTTAAATATATAAAATGACATATTGATAATTCTGCATCATTTCAAGTAATAGGATATAAATATATATCTATAATTAACAGAGTTATTTGATTTGATTTGATAACTGGTTAAGATAAACAAATCCCAGAGAAGATATAAAGCAACTCCACTTTTCTGTAAAACTATTTTCCCATTGTCTACCTCCCCTAACCCTGATTATGTTTGTGAGTTTTATCAAATGTACTAAATCCCAGACTTCAAGCACCCAAGCTTCTAATTCAGGAGGGTCTGTTTTTTACCCATACCTAACGTAATTGTCATATGGGCTGTTGTTAAGATAAGAATTGACTTTAACATCTTCATGCAGCACCACATTTTTAGTATAGCTAAATAATAATAATAATAATAATAATAATAATAATAATAATAATATAGGGTTCCTTGATCATTCATAAACCTTAATTTATCCTTCTCTTATACTTTATCCAAATATAATCTCATTTGGGGCCAAGACCACAAAATGTGAAAAAACATCTAACAGCATATACGTATATGCTGGTGATGTCAATCTTAAATAAATGTGCTTAAATAAATCTTAAATAAATGTTGGGATGAAGTTGGGATATATTTTGTTTAATCTTCTTGGTGTCAAGTATTGTCTTGTAATATGTGTTCCTCTTTCACATATCCACTTCCATATTTTAAACTACGGTACTTTTCCGTCTATTAGATGCCCCCGTATATAAGACTCCCCCCCTATTTTGGGGGACTCAGTTTTAAGAAAATGAGGGAAGATTACCAAAAGTTGTTGAGCCTCTCCCCCCAGGCAGCTGCGGGCAGGAAACACTCCCTAGATCATTTCCCGCATGAAACAGCCTCGAGGGAAATTGCACTCCAGCCAGCAAGCCGGTTGGCTGGAGGGCACCTTCCCCCATGCCGCTGCGCGCAGGAAACGATCCAGGGAGTGCTTCACAGCGGCATCGGGGGAAGCTGTGCACCACCAGCCAGCGTTCCCAGATCACTCCCCGCGCAGTGGCATCCCCCCCCCCATGCCACTTTCTGACATTTTTGTGTCAAAAAACCTCGACCAGTACACGGAAAAATAAGGTAAATATTTCTGGACAAATCTGTTGCCCATTGTCTTTGGTAGCAGTTTATTTGCATTTCACAATGCAGTAAAATGCCATCAGCCAATGCATTCAAAATTCCAAGAGCAAGCTTACCTCACACTGCACATCTATTTGACCTCATTAAATTACCAAAATGTATCCACGGCCTTATAGCCCAAATACAGGACCAGGTTGCTGACAGGGTGGGAACAATTTGGCTTCAGCTATTAAGGAGAAAACTCCGCTTCGCACAAATTTCTTACATGGGAACAATTTTTGTGTCAAGCATTTTATCATGTAACACGTTATCATGATAAGTAGCAGTGTTATTTTATTGAATTAATTTGTCCTCAAGACAGTTCAGTATTGGTGTACAATTCTTTTTTTATTGATTAGGCTGGTGGCTTTTTTCCTCTTTTGAACACCGTTAAATAGCTTCCTTTAGGAAGACATTCATTTCATTGACTGGCAGGTTCTCATATTTGAATCTCATTAGTTGTTCGTTGTGAAATCTGGTGAAGTTAATAAAGAATAGAAATGTAGAAGTGTACAGAGGCCCTAGTATCCAGAAGTTGTGTCAGATTAGATTTGATTGTGTGTGTGTGTATGTGTCAGAGAGAGAGAGAGAGAGAGAGAGAGGAAGAGAGAGAGATTCCCATTCATAGGAAATGTGGCTTATATCTAGAGGCAAAATTCTGATATAAGCCCAATTAAATATACTGGTGTGAATCTAGATGGGATTAGGGTGGATCATCTTTGTTCAGAACTTAAAAATCTGTCCCTAGCCTAGATGGATAGATATTTCCTATGTTATATTTTGATATTTCTTAAATTAATGTATTTTTCTATAATTGTTCCTGCCCAGTTTGTGAAATGCAAAATGAAAAGGTCAAACATATACATATTTCTAAATACACCTTTGCAAATATAAACCATAATCTAGCCAAATTAAGCCATATAGCTTTGATTTCAGTTGGAATTTGTACTTAACGTTCCCATGGAAATAATAATCCAGCCTTTGCTGAACTGTGTCGTCCTTTGCCACTAAAACGAGTAGCAATTTATCAGCTTCAGAAAATTAAATATCAATCCACCACATGTGAGATTGTCTTCCTAAATACTGTATCACAAAAAATGCCATTGTAATTACAAATTATAAAACTGTAACCCTGCTGAAAATTCCAAAAGCTAATCCTCTCTTGAAGTTTTAAAAATGTAAACACCTTGCTGCTAGCAACTGCCCAGTTGCAATCTGGAAACCTTTCCTGGCTCTTAAATAGACTTGCATCATGAAAGAGGGAGCAGTTTTTAATCTGAAATAAAACTGGGTTAAAATGTTTGAAATATAAGGCAACCTCTGGCATGTTGCCATTTTGTGTATACTCACTTACCCTCTTCCAGAAAAAAAGTAGCAACTGACAGCGCTTTGAAAAGGCTTCCAGCACAATAACCACCTTCTTTAGTCACACACACAAATTTGTATGGAATCACACTTAAAGAACTGCAGTTATAGGCAAAACTGCTTTTGCTCCGTTAGGTCCAGTTTTACATACAAGACAATGACCTTTCTAGTCCTTCTTTCTTTCAGCCTTTCTTGATCATTTCTTTCTGATTTCCAGCAGATCTCTGGACATGTTTTTAACCTTTGTACTTGAGACCTTGTGACTCTTTTGTTCTTTACAAAAACCAGTGACAGTTGAGGAAGGGTTGAAAGCACTGCAAATACATTTCATTATATTTTTTTAATTTGCAACTATATAAATCACTGACATTCCCAAGGCAGCTAGCAGGTATATTTCATTGACATGCCAAAGACAGATAAGAGAAGTGCGTATTGAAATATATTTTTTTAAAGTTGAGGTAATCCAGTACACAAGCATAAGACGACAAATATTGATAGAAATAGAGATAGTAGGATTTGGTCACCCATTACTTTGATTATCAGTTGAAGATGGCAGCTACAGTGGGATAGTGAAAGGTGTGTTTTATTTCTCTCTTTACTTTGACATGCAGTAGTCTTAGGGCAGCAGCAATGGCCCTTAAGAGAGTATGCTATATGAGTGCAAAGCATTCAGTTTGATTAATGTTCATACGCCACTCTTATTCTTGGGCCCTCGGTGGCGCCAGGAAGGGTGCTGGATCAGCTACCCACCTGCATGAAAATGTGAAGAAAGGCCAGTATCCAGAGATATCGGGCAGGAGATGAAAATTCTGAAACATTCTCTAATGCGTATACCCAGAACTCCTGACTGGTATTAAAATGGCCATAACCTGTTGGCAATTTAGGCTTTTCCAACCTTTTAGCAAACAGGATCATCATGTTCTATATAAAAAGTGGGTGTGGAAAACGAACAGCCATAAACAAGAGTCTCTTTGCTTTTCCGCAGCTGAAGTTCAGAGTGAAATTGAAAGAATATTTGAATTAGCAAGGACGTTACAGCTGGTAGTACTTGATGCCGATACTATTAATCATCCAGCTCAACTTGGTAAAACCTCTCTGGCTCCCATTATAGTGTATGTAAAGATTACTTCTCCAAAGGTAAATATTTTCCATTGGTAGTTCAGTGTTTGGCCTAACCTTTGTTTCCAGTCCCAAGCTGTGGTCTGGAGATACTCACGTTGCCTGAAAATATTGATGAATTACATCTTTGAAGTACTGTGTGGTAAAATATATTTAATGAACAGTACATAAGTACAGTTTGCCACCATATTTCTGACTAAGCCCAAAGGGAGGAGAGAATACATTATACAATTCACATCTTATGTATGGGATCTGGCTTCACAATATCAAGCAACTAGAGTTCAAGAGGGGTGAAATCGCTGGCCCTGAACGCACAAAAGAAACTAATTTTTAAGAATTTAAAGGGGCAGTGTGGCTGCTTGCTCTTCCACTGTGACCCACCCTGCAGTTGATCAGTGTTTTCTGTGCCCCTGCTTTAAATTACTTCTCTCATTGCAGTATCTATGCATGCAATCTGTTTCTTACATGGTTCAAAATTGATTGTTATATTTTCATTCTTTCATATTTTAACTGTGGTCTTCTTTTCCCACAGGTTTTACAGAGGTTGATAAAATCCCGAGGCAAATCTCAGGCGAAGCACCTTAATGTTCAAATGGTAGCAGCTGATAAACTGGCTCAGTGCCCTCCAGTGAGTTATTCTTAACATATATGGGTAGAGCTGTGGAGCTGTAACTCGTTCCTTTCTCTACTGATTGAAAACGACCTGAAAGGGAATCTGTGTGTTCATTTTTGCAGCAAGTTCTAGCCATGAGTTCACAAATCTCTGTAATTAATTATTCCACAGTTCAGCTATCTATGCACATGCCAAACCCTGTTCTAAAAGCAATAACCATGTTAATGAAATGGTGGGAAAGGATCCTCCCAATTGGTGCAATCACTGTTTTTGGAAGACACATCCATGAACATAACTCAGCCAGCTGGATTTGAGGGGATGAATAGTGCATGCAGCACTATGTAGCACAGTTCCTTATCCAGGTCAAAGGCCACTAAGGAACTCCTTCATCAATGGTCCCTTCCTCTATGTACCCAAGTATTGGATATTGTATGATGGGTATTATATCCTGGTCTTTTGGCTTTCTGTTTTCCCTACTTGCCAAAATCTCTCTTTTGTACTTTCAGTTGCCACCTTGGGGGGGGGGGGGAATCTTAACCAGAATGGTGGAAATAGTGATTCCCCACACCCCGGAGCAGTAGATTTCTGTGTTGTATGGCAAAGCTTTGGCTGATTTTAAGTGTAACATGAGTTTAATGATTTGAATATTATGAACATGGTTTTCCATAGTTCTTTGGTTATAGCATTAGATGATGATGATGATTATTTTGCATTTTTTTGACTGAATTAAATCTAATTTCCAGGAAATGTTTGATGTGATTCTGGATGAGAATCAGCTTGAAGATGCTTGCGAGCACCTGGCTGACTATTTGGAAGCTTATTGGAAGGCCACACACCCTGCTAGCAGCCACCCTCCTAATGAGCTTCTCACTCGCACACTGGCAACCGCCACTCTTCCTATCAACCCAGGCCCAAATGTTAATTTGCAGGTAAAGGTACTTTTTGGATGCTGTTTGGTTTTAAGGCGTTCCACCAAGAGTCCCTGCTGTGCACATGCACTGTGGTGGCTGTTTGTGTTACAAAAATGGATCGAATTCCCAGTATTAAAAGATCACAGGTGTTCTCTCAGCTTTCAGATCTGATGCAGGTGAAAGATGAGCTGTTCCATTTCAGCCTAAAATAAGTAAAAGATCTGAAAATGGAGACAGGTTGTGCAATTTACAACAGCCAGATCCCAGCCTAAAGCAAAGCCCCCAGTTCTGGCTTTATTGAATTAATGACCAAAAGCTGTCTATGTAAGGTTAAGTAGAAGTACTTTTTCTAGGAGTTATGACTGTAGAAAACATCAAAAGAGTTCTGCTCTTGCCTTAACTCTAGTTTTGTAATAAAAAATGAAACTAATATTTAGGATAATATCTTAAGTATGAGCATTTCATTAGGAGTAGCTAAATCTTTTGAATTTGCTTTTAAGTTATTTTGTGAAAATTGTAAAAAAAATGATGAAAGTTAAGATGATTAATCAAAATTGTTCATTTTTCAGTGATTTCAAAACATTGTGCTGATGAAGATTAGGTTTGATTATGCTTGGTAATTTTCATTTCTGTTTTCAGTAATGTACTAGGAAATTAAACAATAATTTCACTCTGTCTTTGTTTTTTGTGGAAAAGTTCAACCCTTCTGAAAAGATAAATTGGCAGTTTAAAAAGACATCTTGCCACAACTAGAATGCACTTACAACACAATCCAAACATGTTTACTCAGAAGTAAGTTCTGCTGAATTCAGTGGGGCTTACTCCCTAGTATGCTTGTGTAGGACTTAAAAGCTTAACTGCCTTAAAAAACAGTACAGCAGTGATATTATTGATGTTATAATACAAGTGCTATCAAGCTTGAACCTCTGAATAATTTTTATTTTAAGGACAGTATCCTGTTTTTAAAATGAAAACTCTTGATTCACCTACATTATGTGGTTTGCTATTGATCTTTTTTGTGCTGATGTTTGCTTTCAAAAATCTTTCAGGTTTATCTCATGCCTGATTCACCCACCTCATTGCCAGATCTGCTCTTTATTTTCCGTGTGGTGTGTCTGTGCTGGGAGGTGTGGCTAATCAAAATGTTCTGAAAGTTGATATGATCACCAGAGCTCAGGGCCTAACTGAAAATAAAGTGAAACTAACTTTGTTTTCTTTGTGGCATGAAGGTTCACTTGTATTATAAAGCAGTATCTCCAGTAAAAGTTCCAATTCTTGTATTCCTAGATTTGACTATAGTTGTCAGCCATAGGTTGACTTCAGACAGCTTACTGTGGAATAGTATTCTGAAGAATATGTCTGCTCAACAGTTTTTAAGGATCATGACATTACTGGTTTATAAGGCATTTTCTGCTCAATATTTGCCAGTGTGAAATTACAACTCTGTTGTATTAATCAGGGCTCTCAAGGAGATCAGAGGAATGAACAATCGGCCTCTGAACGAACTGGTTCCCAAGCTGAAGAAGAAGCACGGGCCGAACCCACCAGGAAATCTCAACACCGCTCTTCCACTTCAGGCCATAACCATCGTAGTGGAACTAGTCGTGGCCTGCCTAGACAAGAAACTTTTGACTCGGAAACACAAGACAGCAGAGATTCAGCATACGTAGAGCCAAAGGAGGATTATTCTCATGAACACTATGATTCTCATCGAGATCACAGTCACAGGGATGAGTCCCACGGGAGCAGTGATCACAGACACCGAGACTCAAGGCTTCGCTCAAAGGAAAAGGACCGAGAGCAGGACCATAATGAAGGCAACAAGCAGCGTAGCCGTCATAAATCAAGGGACCAGTATTGTGACAAGGATGGGGAAGTGATATCTAAAAAACGCAATGATACAGCAGAATGGAAGCGAGAGGTGTACAGTCACCAATAACGTTTGGCAGTTTTTTGTTTCTTTTGAAGATGTGTATGACAAAGCTCACCCCCCCCCTTTTAAAAAGAACAAATCTGGGTTTTCATTGCAGAACATGTGGTATCCTGTATGCTGCTTAAAAACAAAAAAGAATTGCTGTTGCTATCACAGCAATAGCATGAAATAGAATATTCATTTTGATTAGTGCTATAACACATTGGCATAGTACAACTGCAAAGTCCCTGGTCTTGTACCGAGCTTTTCTCCCCCCAAAGCCGTTTTTGGTAGCTGCCACTTGAACAATATCTGTTGTCATCAAGGTGTTGTTAGTGTTTTCAGACAAAATACAATTGGTGTTTATTAACTTCCCATGTTTTTCAGCAAGCCAAAATCAGCACATCCAAAACTGAAGCTCTCATCTGTTTTGATTTTTTTTAATCGTTAGGCACCTGATTTGCCATTGATTTGAGAGCCACTTTCTGTTGATTGTACTTCTAGTGGACTACATTTGGAGACAGAATTCAGTTTTGCCTTACACACAGGGGATCATAAAGTCAAAATCTCTTTTCTATGTACTGGTACTGTGTACTGTATAGACAGTTTATAAATGTTATTTCTGCAAACACCTTCTTATATAAGATTGACCACACTGTTTAAAGTCCTAATGCCAAGTCAGCAGATTTGCTTTTGAATTACTGGCAACTGGAACTAGCCTCATTCAGGAAATTTGTTAACAAGATTCACTCTAGACACACTTTCTTCAGTAGCAGAAAGCTTATATTTAGTGTAAATAGGAATACATTAGGATAAAAGGTTGGATTGTCCTTGCAAACGTAAAATCATTTTTGCATTTTTAAATCTACAGCAAAAATAATGTGACACTATAAATGCTCTAAACAGGACACACTAATTGCAGTGAGCACACAGATAACATTTTTTCTTGTCAACTTGATAGATCACATTTGACATGGTGCAAAAGTGTGTGCTTGTGTGTAAAACAATTTATGACAAGAGTGGTTGTAACGGGTAAACAGGAGACTATAGGCAACCCATATGTTATGAATCAACCATAATTTCCACATTTAGCTGCTCAGGTATTACGATTTGTACACATACGCAGTACAATGTCAGGAAATCCTTCATTGTACTCTCATGAAAAGGGATTCCCAATTTCAATACGCCCTCTTATCGAAGGACTGCGTGGTCTTCCAGGCTTAGATTTCAAGCACCACACTGGCCATGGCAGCAGAGAACTCATTTGAGCAGCTAAATATGGCATTTGGGGCTGAATCATAGCACATCAGTTGGTCCCGAGAATGTAATTATTACAAAAATGCGTAAGGGGTTTCCTTCTGTCTGCAACTCTAAAAGGTCCAAATTGCAGGCAAGCAACATGAGGAAGTTTATGTCTACAGGTAATTGGGAAAGCATCGATCTGCTGGCTCTTCGTTGAGGATCCAGGAAAGTAAAAAACACAGGCAAATGTGACTGAGTGTTTCACTGGAAATGTAAAATCTTTTTGTGTTTTAGAGTATTTGTTTTAGTAAGAAAAGTTTACACTGCTTGTGGAGAGTTATTTTGTTGGAAATAAATTTTTGTAGCTTCTCCACTTTTCTATATTTGACAATCTCTGTATCCTGGTTAACATGGCCTTCCAACACTTGCACCTGGATTTTAGCCTCTAGCAAGTTCCTAAAAGGCTATTGAAACTTCCTGACAGAAGCAAGCAAGACTCCAAACTGAATTTCAGGTTTGCCCTGTACAGCTAGTATACTTGTAATGAGAGCAAGTTAATACAGTGGGAAAAGGGAAGGCGGTAATGGAGACAGGTGCTCCACACACACAATTTATGTGCTGG
This sequence comes from Lacerta agilis, assembly GCF_009819535.1. Taxonomy (NCBI): domain Eukaryota; kingdom Metazoa; phylum Chordata; class Lepidosauria; order Squamata; family Lacertidae; genus Lacerta; species Lacerta agilis. The sequence continues at coordinate 34,182,078 of NC_046323.1, forward strand.
GGACTGGAACAAGTTTCAGAATACACAGTGGGAAAGATATTCACATCATTCTTCCTGCACAGTGTCAGTTTCCTGCTGGGTGTTCTGAGACTTGTAAGCCTTGTACTAGTTCCTCACTTGATACAGGGTCCTAGGAGCACCCACAGCTGCCACTGCCTTCCCTATTCCAAAGGTAAGTTTCTAGACCTTGGGACCAGGCAGACGCAGGTGTTTTGCAAGGTTCCTTAAGTGTTCAGTTGGAACTTTTAAGAGTCCTGAAAGGGATTGAGCTTCTCTTAGGTTGTGGAAGGGTCAGAGCTCCTAACAGCTTAAAAGCATCTTAAAGGGAATACTGAAATGTGAATGTTGGTGTATCCTGTAGGGAACTTTTCTCTAGACTCCCATATAACACAAGAAGGGGGGAGGAGCAAACATTAATTTATTCAATAAATTCACTGTAAAACACAATATAACTAATTGCAATCAGAATTAAAGCCATTCATTCATTCAATCCATCCCTACCTCACATTGTACCATAGTTTCGGGACAAGAGCTGCAATCCTGCACACATGCACTTAGTAGTAAAGCCCATTATGCTAAACAGAGTTAACTTCTGAGTAAACATGCATACAGTTGTGCTATAAACCAATGACAGGAGCTCAGCTCATACACACCACACTGGCTACTGTTCTCTCCACCTGGGACTTAATATGAGTGGGAAGGCCCACCCATTTGCCTGGTGGGCACCATCCCCTAGTTGTAGCTCTTGCAGCCTAGACCCTTCTTTTGGGATGCTGATGAAGACACTTGGCGTCAAGCTAACGACAATGTCTTACAATTGCCTAGTTCAGCAATAGTATCTTCTATGACTGGTTCCCAATTGGGGGGTTGGTTTAACCCACTCAGGGCACCATTCACAAAACAAAAACTACCAAAAGAGATATAAAAATTGTCAATAATATGGGGTGCATGGCTTGGCTTTTGAAAAATGGGAACTGCATTACTTAGCTAATTGGTAACTGCTGCGCTATGAGACTTCAATAGGACTCCAAGAATTAGAAGGAACTCAGGGCATCAGCAACTCTCTCTCTCTCTCTCTCTCTCTCTCTCTCTCTCTCACACACACACACACACACACACACACAAACCTACTACAATACTATGGGGTAATTACAATATAATGTTAGACAATATAATGTCCAGGCTTAGGTGAACAGGAAGCTATTTATCCCAGAGCTCTGTAGACTCTAATTAGGGAGCGTATTCCCTCCCCTCCACCCATGATTCCTTTGGGGGGGCGAGCCTTCTCACTATCATATTTCTGCTCAAATTCCCAATATTCCCAATATTCTAAAGCCCTACCCCCCACTCCCCTGCCTATAGTCATCACTCTTAAAATTCTGGCTTTTAATGCAGATTCTTTATTGCTGCAGGATTTGTTCTAATTAAAGTGTATCTTTGCAACACTTTGGCAGGATTTCAGATATATCTGCAACAAGCAGATATAAAGCTACGAACTTAGTAATTGTCCAGTTGGAACTGGGTTTGATTCAGATAGTTCATTTGGACTGCAATTCTCTACACTTATATAGATGCAAATACAACTGAACTCAATGGCACTTTTGAATAGAAATATATAAGTCTTAAAGGTGACAACTAGCTTGTCTCATTGATTTAAATGGAATTTAAGTCCAACTAACTTGGTCCAGATTCAATCCAATGTTTAGTATGCACTATTAGCAAACTGATTAATTCTAACATATCTATTGGTGTCAAGGTTGAGTACTATAGCTCATAATCTTTTAATGATTACTATTTGGTACTTAATAATCCTGCCCATAATGTGTTTTCCTCAATTACTCTTAAAGAGAAGAGGTAGGCTGGCCTTGTACTTCTTGCAAAGTGATGGGTCATTTTTCTGTTACGAAGCTGCTCACCAAGAACCTGACATTCAGGCAGAATACAACAGGGTTTTTAAATAATCAAATCAATACTAAAACATTCAGATGAAGAAAGTGATATGAATATACAACTTTGCTTTATTAACAGGATTGTAAAATGGCTAATGCCCTTTGCCCTAATAATCAGGATTTGTGCTGAATACTAAAAGCAAACATAAGAAAATGCTTTGCCATGAGAAGAATCTTGGCCATTGCATCTTGGGGACCTGCTCCCTTCCCTGCCTTGCAGGCCTTTTCTACCTGGCTGGAGGTGGTGGTAATCCAACAACAAAAGTAGAGGCAGCTGAACAGACTCTTGGGTTGAGGTTATTGCATGGTGGGTTTTGTTGCTGCATCAGTGCCCAAATTACTTAAAATATTTTACATTGTTTTTACTGCTTTTTAACTTGTATGTTTTTAACCTTGGGGGGGGGTTGTTTATTTGTGTTTGAACTGAAAGCTGTGGGGTGTACTTGGGAAGAGAGCTGCAAAGAGCAGAAGCTCCCCAATTACAATCATTCAGGGTAGGGGTAAGAATGGTAAGGAGCACTTAGTGGAATGCTTCCCCCAGAGTCTCACCTGGCGCCTTCATTGCATACCGTTAGGTGCCAGGTGAAAATGTCTCTCTGTGACCAGGCCTTTGGCTGATTAGCACTCCATGGCATTTTAAATGGTTTTTTTTTGGGGGGGGGGCTCTTTTATTATTTTTTGTGTTCTCGTTTTATATTTTTATGTTGTAAACCACTCTGTGGTCTTCAGATGAAGAATGGTATACAAATTTAATAGAACAGTAATAATTAATGATGATAACTGGCAATAATGAAGATGCAACGGTACATTTAAGATTTTTGATCTTAAGTCAAGATTATGAAGAATGGGTAAACATTTATAAGTGAAATTTATATTGTTTTTTATTGTTTCATCTCCACTAAAATTTTGGAAACAAAACAGGTAATGTAATGGTTTTCCAGATACCAAGGTATGCTAGGTATGCAGAATTAAACTGCAGTATGTATGCTAGTTACCACAGAGTCACAGTCAAGTTAAATTCCTACCCTCGGGCTAATATAATTCAATAAATTTCCTTTAAAAAGACAGAAATCTCAATGAATAAAGAGGAAGAAATTTTAGGATTTAAAAACCCCTTTACTTGATTGAGTTAATGTACTTACGAATTCATTCTTGCCAGGACTGATTCTTGCACACTCTGTGCCATGTAAGTAACAAACATGTCATGTTACATAGTAGACACTACAGATTAACCTCTACAAACTCACTTTCCCCTCAGGATTTCCACTCCAATTCTCATCTTCCGCAGGAAACACTGAGGCTGGGCTCCCTGATTTTTTCAAACAATGACAGTTAGCCTCTTGCAAAGCTTATGTTAAGGAGTAGAGTGCAACTATTTAAGCAAAAGTGAAACAAGCCAACATTACTGTAATATGTGTTGCACAGGCTAGGTCTATTAACATTTAGTCATAAATGCAGGACCTAGTCATTGCCTCCTTTTTCTTGCTGACTTGCATTTCACTCATGGTGAAACAGATGCTTTATTCAATGCCAGGCTGCCTCCACTCATGCCTTCTCTTGATAGCATCTGTCAACCTTGTTCCACCCTCCCATCTACATACAGCTCTGTTAACAGTAAAGTCATTAATGCAAATGAAAACACACGTGGTAAGTGGGTCCTCGGTGTGGAGGAAGGCAATCACTGCACTCTTACTGTTCTGAATTTCAGTGATGACTCCAACCTGTATCAGATCTGAAAAACTGAAGGCAAAGGTGGACAGATGGAGGCTATGTTGTAAAGCCAGCTACACTGTGGAAAACATTTACCATTTACCTAGCATGCAACTTACGGCAGAAACTTTAACTTGCAAGTACTTTTTGGTCCATAAATATGTACCTTCCTTGTTCTTTTAAACCAAAGGTTTTTTGATACAAGAATATGTGAACCACACTGTTATGTTTCAATACTTGTAAGAAATCCTATAGATTCAAGCGAATGTTTAGAGCTGGAAGCAACTGTCTGTATGTGTGGACACGCTATAGAAATGCACCAGGCTCTGATGCTCAGGCAAACAAGGAACCTCTTGCTGTGTCTCACACAATGACTACATCAGCCCTCAAGAGTGTAACCTCCTCTACACTGAAGTCAACGACTCAAGTTCACGTTAACTTCAGAAACAAATTTACCGGTAGTTAGATCTTCTAGCAGAAAAACTTACAGCTTTGTGCAGCAAAAGCCGATTGTGCCCAAGCCCAATTAAGATTAATCAATAGAACTTAAATTCAAGATAACAATAATAAATTATTATTTATACCCTGCCCATCTGGCTGGGTTTCCCCAGCCACTCTGTGCGGCTCTCAATAGAATATTATTAATAACAAAGCGATAAAACATCAAACATTAAAAACTTCCCTAAACAGGGCTGCCTTCAGATGTCTTCTAAAATTCAGATAGTTGTTTATTTCCTTACACAGTTCCACCTGAATTATCTGTTGCTGAGCCTCCCCATTTCAGACAGGATGTGTACGATCACATTTGAATCTCCCCTCTCATATACACATGAGTATCTACATGTCAGGACACAAAGTTCAAGGCTGCTTTTTATGTGTACATAAAATGAGAGATCTAGGTATTTCAGTTCCCCGCTGCAGTACAAAACTCAATTACTAAGTTTCATTCTATTGCTTTCAGTGAAACTTGTTTATGGTATAGAAAACTAGCACCAAATTGATTCAGTCAGGCTTTCTACTTGATGGTGATTTTCCTCAGCAAGCTGAAACTTCCCTCCCCTATGTCATAGTCTTGTTGCTGAGCAAAAACATGCAGAGCTCAGTGCAGTGGGAAACCAGCCAACCCAAAGGATCTCTGAGGTGTACTTGCCTGGAGCCAGAGTCAGCATCCGAAGTCAGGTCCAGTCCTAGGGTCGGGCAAACAGCAATCCACATGTTCCGACAGTCCAGGGTTCAAGGAATCTGATGAGCAGGTGGCCAAGGGTCAAGATGAGCAGGGAGCAGCAAGTCAGGCCCAGGAACTACAAACGTTCTTACCAGCTTCTGACTGCTGCTGGAAACTCTGCTTAAGAAGGCTGAAAGCCAGCTGGTTCTCATCAATGCCTTCTCCTCCTGATCAGCTGCAGGTGGAGCCACTCTGCCTTATTCCCCTTCAGGCTGCTGTTCAGCAGGTGAAGCTGACTCCTGGCCCATGACACCCTATGATGACTGCCCCAATGCTGTTTTTTCCTAAGCTTAATAGCAGCGTTGGGCAGGGGGCAATTTCCATCAAAATTGGGGAAAGCGGAGGGAAGGTTTAAAGCTTCCCCTACTATCTCTGTTGTGCTGCTAAGCTGACTGGGGAACAGCTGAGAGTAGCATAAAGGGCTGGAATGCAAAAAAAGTTATGTTTTAAAGATGGATCCCTTCTTCCTGCTGCCACTCAGCTGATCAATAGGAAGATCTGTTGTGGGCTATGATTAGTCAGTGGACCAACAGAAGGGCAGTGAAGATGGATTGCACTCTTCCAAACAAGAGATTGGTCAGTATGCATAGTCCTGAGAATGCTTGCTGCCTGGAGAATGTACAAAACAAAGGTCAGATATACCCCTCTCCCAATGACTGTTGGAAATTATATATAATGACCATAGGGTGTACAGGATTCTGTAGATTGATGTGCATAATCTTCCTCTGGAGATTATGCATATTGCCTGTAAAATATGAACTATTCTCTCTTCATGGATGAATTATGTGCACATTCTCCCTGATTCCTGGTGCATGTGTATGCTGGCCACATTAAACTCAACATTCCCCATTCCATATATATTACATTCTAAACTGTTTGGTGGCATTTGTTCTAGTAAGTGGTATATGACTTAAAATAAAATAAAATAAAATACTGCTGAAATTGAGTATCCACTTGCTGGTTCCTGAAATGCAGTGGAATACCCAAATCTAGAAATCACAAACATATGGCAATAGAAGCATGTTTTGGATGCAAAGGCTATTAAAAATAAAAATGAGACAATATAAAAAGCAATGGGAATGCTAAGATTCTGAATTGCCACTCCTTCGAGGGCCAAAGATGATGGTGATGCTTGAATGAATTTTTGGTCTGTTAGCTTAGTAGTATTTCTTTACATCAGTCTCAGAATAAAATAAGGGACAGCTGATCTTGGAATTCACAAATCTGCATTCTCCGGAAACAGAATAATGTTAGAATGCTGCTAGAAAGTCAAGATACAAGGAAAATCGGATTAGGCCTTGAAAGATATCTGCTTAGAAGACATGGATTAATAATTTAAAGCACTAAGATGTACAATATCACTTAAAGATTAATATTGTTTTGTAAGAAATGACATTTAATAATATAAAATTGTTTTTCAAAATTTGAGAGTTCAGAGAAGGTTTTACAATGTGACAGTGTATTTAATTACTGATAAAATACTTTGAAAGCAGATTTTCTACTGTACATAATTGCAGCTTTTTTCTAAAAAAACAAGACAAACTGAAAAACAAGCATGTTTCTAGAATCAGTGACCTACTGCTAATATAAAACCAAATGGAGCTTTGCAGATTGAAGCTGCCCCTTCCCTCAGACTTGTTTCTCCAACCTGTGGATCTCTCCCAAAGGAAACAGCTGGCAGATTTTGCTGCTGCTATGGCAACTGTGTCGTCAGTCCGTTGGCTTGGCAACATTGCAGCAGCATGAAGGTACAGTTCAGAATGCTCCAAATGTTAACAGAAAGGGTGCTTTTTATGTTGACTTCGAAAGCCATGATTTTCACGGTACTTTTATAAATTTTGCAATAAAAAATCCTATGCAGTCCTTATTTGCCATGCTTATCAAATCTTCGTATCTGAATTCTTGCAGTGAATTAAAATCCATTCCCTGCAAAATTGCTTCAGATGGATCAAACCTCTGCAGCCTTTTCAACTGCTCAGGTGACAGCCCAGCTCCCATCATGCCTTCTCCTCCAATATGGGGCTCCTTTTAGAGAGGAAAATAAAACAAATGGGCTTAATTGCTCTGCAGTTCATTATTTATTTACCCGAAAATGAAAGCCAGTATTCACAAGGGTAAGTGCCTCTAAATCTATCACTGTAGGCACATCCTTGGAGTATTTTTACTGCAATCTAAACTGTCCTGGAGTTTGCCTTGCAACATTCCTCTGGAAATAAGTATATTTGTAGAAAGGCTCAGACTAAGGAGGCAGCAGAATAACACAGGAAAATAATTTGCTCATTATCACCAGTTAACACGGATGAAATTTACACTAACAAAACACCACTTTTTAAAAAACGAACATCATATGCAATCTAATTTATACTTGAGTTGCCATGTTGTGTCAGCAAATCAGTGATGAAAGGCTGAACATGGATGCGCAGGTGTTACAGTACTGAAAATATTGAGATGATCACACTATTTTGCTACCTAAAAGGGGTGGGGCTTTCCCAGGACCCAAGGGCAAGTAAATCCTGATACTACTGACAAGAATTTGTTGAGACTCAAGCTGCAATTGTATGCATACTTACAAGGGAATACCGTAATTTTCGATCCATAAGATGCACTTTTTCCCTCCTAAAAAGTAAGGAGAAATATCTGTGCGTCTTATGGAGCGAATGGTGGTCCCTGGAGCCGAATTGCCAGGGGCCAAAAGAGGATCGTGCTTTTTATTTTACAAAGAGAAAAGGGGGTGTTGAAAGGACCCCGCTCAGCAGCTGATCAGCAAGAGATCGGGAGAGAGATAAGAGTCCCTGGCTCCCTTTCAGCCCCGCCCCCTTGCCCAGGCCTCCATTGTTGAATGTGCTACAAAGGGAGATTGTTTCCCCAGCGACATGTGACTGGCTGATTAGATTATCTGACTGGAAACTGTAGAAAGGCTCCCTTTCCTTAAGAAGCTGTAGAAATGTGAGTTAAACCCCATTAAAACGGGGCTTTTCCTCTTTGCTTTTCCCCCTTTGCAAAAAAAGCTGCACAAATCTGAGCTGGTCCTCAAAAAAACAGGGCTTTTCCCTTTGCAAAAAAAGCTGCACAAATTTGAGCTGATCCTCAAAAAAACAGGGCTTTTAGCGGAGGAAAACCAGAAAAGTATTTTTTTTCCCTTGTTTCCTCCTCTAAAAACAAGGTGCGCCCTATGGTCCGGTGTGCCCTATGGAGCGAAAACTACGGGTAAGTCTCACTGAATTCAGTGGGCCTCACTTCTGAATAGACCTGTGTAGGATTGCACTGTAACAGTGGGTGGAGCTGCACTTAATAATCACTGTTGCATATACTTGTACACCCCAAAAACCTTGCAGGGTGGCCAGGAACAGTCAAAGATGGAAGATCCTTGAGAATGGTCAGCAGCAGATTTCACATAATCAGGCAGATCATATATATAACAGATTTAGGGACCTCGTAAATGGAAATCCTGATTTATGTGTGCTTCTTTTACATGTCTCCTTCCTCAGAGAAATGTGGTAAGACACTTAATGCTGTTAAAGGTTTAACCAAAGAAAGCCTCATACAAAACAGGCCAGTTCATTCTAGTCTTTGCATCTAAGGATGGCATTGAATCACTTTAATACTTTATGCCCTGGAATTTCAAATGTAACATACAACCATAGCAGTGCATCAACATTTTCTGTAGACGTGCAATAAGACAAGCACGATTACAAAAAATACACAAAACCCACTATCAAATTAGAGGCTGTCTCAGCCATTTAATCCTGCAAGATTAAAACCTAATCCCTTTAGCCACTGTTAGTGAAGGTCTGGGAGAAGCGAAGTGCAACTAATTAAACTCCTCAAAGTTACACAATTATCTGATGCCTTCTGAATATACAACTTTCAGAGTTTTGTGTCATATCTGATGCAGTGTTTTAGTAGGCATGTATTGCTAACGTATTAGATACTAACAGTTACATTAGTTAATGATTCCCAAACAGCTGCCAACTCATAAAGCACTGGCACAGCCTGCTGGACCCTGTACAGGGAAGGGCAACAGAGTCATGGAAGCTCATCCACACAGATGTTTCCCCAGCCCTCTCTCCCTGCAGAGTGCCTAGACTCAGATAAGTCAATGCAGGCGTATTCTGTGCCCATCTGCTCCTCCTCCCTGTGTCCTTTGTAGGGGGCAAACAAACAGAGACAGAAAAAAGTTGAGCAGGCCACATGGTGCTGCGGGTTCTGGCCTTCCTGGCAACCTCTACAAGCTCATAGGACTCTGATTCTGTACCTCCACTTCAGCAGGTGTAAAGCACTTGAGATGCAGCTTGCACTAGGATCAGGGAAGTTACCTCACTAGGAAAAGACCTTAACTAAATCACTTTTAGCAAGAGTATTGGGACAGAAATGGGGGCAGGCAATGGCCATTCTTAAGATGGCATGGAAGGCTAAGGTTTGAGGAGAGGTCTCCAATCAAGTCTCTGCTTCCCTGTCTGATGAACCGGAAGTTTTGGGAAGCAATGAGTGGTTTTGTGAGCGTGTCAGGAAGGGTGAGGAAACCTAAAAGTATAAAAGAATCATAGAATTGTGGAGTTGGAAGGGACCATGAGGGTCATCTAGTTCAACTTCCTGCAATGCAGGAATCTTTTGCCCAATGTGATGCTTGAATCCACGACCCTGAGTCACACACTCTACTGACTGAGCAACCCTGAGTACAAAAATGCCAAAGCTTTGGGGCTCCCCCCACCCGCTGTGTATGTTCCAGGTGGAGTGTGTGTATATTGGGGCGTTTCAAAATATGAAACGCTTCATTAATTTCTGTGTCATCCTTTTGCAGGGGCCATGCTGATCTTCACTGTGTCATTTCAATTTCAGTCTATGTGCTGTGGAAGTAGCCACAGCAGAGTGAGCATAGAAAGCTGAGACAAGCTCAGAGTGGCAGCAAGTAGAAGATAGTGTTGTTGTTTTTAACCGTCAGCAAGCATGCAATGTAATATGCTAGTGAGAAAGTTGCAAATTAAAAAAATAACAATAACATGTTCTTACCTGTGACTGAAGCTGAAGGCATGGGAAGGTCTCCAGTGCCCAGGCAACTTGCTCCTCATTTTCAGAAAGCGTAATCGTGCAGGTACTGTATACCAGGATGCCCCCTGGCTTCAGCAGCTGCACTGCCTAAGGAAACAATACTCTCATTTTTAGGATACCAGCATTTTGCAAGCAAACTTACTTTTAGAATGCAGAATGTCCAGATTCATTTTGAAAGGACCAAGGACAACTTCTCATGATGTTGTTTCAAGCTGTCTTTGTGTTGTGAGCCCTGTGTGTGTACCAGTGTGTACTGTCCTCCGCTGCACTACCTCCCCTGTATCCTGCAGACAAATAGTATAGGCAACTAGCCTAGAGTGGCAAGTTAACAAGCAAGGGTCAATCCATGTGGCCAGTACACATGGTTGATAAAAATCTAACAATAAGATCTTACACCTTTGATGTTTTCAGTTCCGCAAAGACACAATATCTTTTAGCAAATATTATCAGAAGGTAAACAAACACTTCCAAAGTTGCCTCTCCTTTAGGAAAAGCAGAATGCATATACAAAAGCTGGCCTTGTTTAAACAAACATTTGAAGGGTTCTAGGACACAACTGAAACTTCCCTTCTTTTTGGCTCAGCAGATTCCAATACACAAGGGAACACAGCTGAATAAATCATGATTGTTGATGTTCCCAACCTCCATCTGAGCACAGCAGTGCTATTAAAGATGTCTTGGGACAAGGCAAATAGGGCATGAAGCCATCTTCCCACTAGATTCGCTAACTTGGTCAATTCAATAGAAATGAATCCCCCTTACTTCTGTCAATACAAGAGCTCAGTATCTGAGATGGATTTCGGTAGCCAGGGTTACACTTTCAGTGGATTTGAAATTTTATCAGTGGTGTCATTCTGTTTGATGTTTGAGGGTGGGGGACTATTCTATGCACGTTTAAGTAATATCATGCCCAAGCCCTACAGATGGGGCAGAGTAGCATGCCAAACAGATAAGTAAACTACCCCCCAGGAATTCTCAAACATCTCTGACTATACTGAAGAAATTATGCACTACCCTTTTTATTTTAAAAGGGAAAGGGTTATAAAAGACATCTCTTAACAACTGAATCTTTACCAACAGAGGTGAATGCCTGTGCTAAATTTAACTAGATCTATTTATGTTTAAAAGATACTGCCTTCTAGCTTTAGAGTTGGCCTTTCTGTATGGTTTGCCTCCACATCACCATAGGCTCTGCCGCCAGGATAACAACAATGTGTAGATTTTTTTTTTAGATAGGGAGCTGGATTTAGCCTTGTTACACATCTATTCCAATGTTGCAATTGGTTCAAGAACAATGGAGCTCAGCGCAACCCCAACCAGCTGAACTTTTGCATGTGCCATGAACTGGCTGAGCTCAAAAAAATATTACCAAGTTCCAACTTCTACAGTGTAACCATGTGCACTTCCCTTGCCTCCCTTGTACTAATAAGACAAGGCTGTGAGCTAACGTGTCAATTCCACACACCCCTTTTTTGCAGAGGGATCATAAGCTTGGAGATATGCAGGCATCCCCAACAATTTATTGTAGAACACTACAGAACTATGAATCACTCCCATTCTCCACCTCCAAGGAACTGGATTGAATTTAAAAGATACATTAAGAAGCTGTCATTTAAAACAACCACAAAAACCACAGAATGGGTTTCAACACAAGATTTAAGTACTTGGAAGGGGCTGGGGCTGGCTAATAAACTGGAGTTCCTTGAAGAAACTTGATGAAGGGAAGCCAGGATTGCAGACTAAGATTATGCAATGGATGGAAGGTTTTCTTTTAATCCAGTATATAAAGACAAAGCAGAGGAAGCTTTTGAGATGCTTTGAATGAGGAGTAGGGCTGTGCAACAAATCGCCATATTGTTGAATACCTGTATTGAAATAACTTTTTGGGAAGTGTCTCAACAAGGCAATATACCGGTGAACAAAAGGTGGAGACTTGACAGCTTCCCAGGAGGTAGCTCAGACGAACACATACTTTACAGGCACCTTGTCTCTTGCTGTGTTTGCTCTCTCCCTCCTTCTTCCTAACCATAAAGCTTCACCGGTATCTTTCCACTTAAAGGTAAAGGTAAACGGACCCCTGACCGTTAGGTCCAGTCGTGTCCGAGTCCGACTCTGGGGTTGCGGTGCTCATCTCGCGTTACTGGCCGAGGGAGCTGGCGTACAGCTTCCGGGTCATGTGGCCAGCATGGCGAACCAGAGCAGCGCACAGAAACACTGTTTACCTTCCTGCCAGAGCGGTACCTATTTATCTACTTGCACTTTTGATGTGCTTTCGAACTGCTAGGTTGGCAGGAGCTGGGACCGAGCAACGGGAGCTCACCCCGTCACGGGGATTCGAACCGCCGACCTTCTGATCAGCAAGCCCTAGGCTCTTAGAGCTCAACTAATTACACAGAGCCTCCTAACAATCCAGGAGAACCCCCCCCCCCACACACACAACTAGACAATCAAAGATCCAGCCCCAAAGTAAACAAAGAACTGGAAAACACTTCTTTCTTCCCTCACACTCCCCCCACTGGTGAAAAAAGACGGGGAGGTTTTTATTTTATTTTCTGGTCGTGTTTAGGGTGGTTCCCCCTAAATAGCTTTCCTCCATATTAAAAAGGGAGAGATTTGTCAGATGAGGGCTTTTGGTGGGGGCCTTCTGTGGAGGGGGAACGGAGGGCAGAATATTTAGCTGGCTTCCTTATGCTGAAATGAAAGGTTGGGGTACTGTGTGAGAATGATGGGGAGGGTGTTTTTCAGTAAGCAGTGCAAGCAACTGTGGGTCTACTCACAAGCAAGCCCTACTGAATTAAATTAAGCTTACTCCCAAGAAAGTAGAAGTTTAGTTGAACTCAGTGGGGCTTATGCATGCATAGATTCCACTCAAACCTCTGAGTGGGGAAGCAGACGCAACTTGACTAATAAATCACTTGAACAACTCTTAAATTAGTTGAAAATATATTAAATATATTATATGGAAGTTATTACATATATTATATGGAAGCTTATTTAATATTTTTATTAAATCCACTACTTCCTTAGATTTTAAGGCCCTCCACCACCGCAGGGAGCCTCAAGGCCCTTGGCTGCTGTGAGGAAACATGGCACACCCTCTGCTCCTCGGGGAAGCCTAGCAAGGCCCTCCACCGCTGCAGATATATATCGTGATATACTGAGATACCATCATATTTAGCTAGTGATATATTGTGATGTTGAAACCAGATATCACTAATGAGGAGCCAGTAATGCATGTAAGAATTCTCAATGAAGCACTGCTTAAAAGCAAGAATGTGTTTGAAGTGATGACCCAAGGGTCAGGTTACTTATTCTTTGGTAGTTTTTATGGCAAAATACATACCACTCTAAAGAGCTTGCGCTGCAAGGGCTGGTAAGAAGTCACTTCCTTTAAAGACCAGGAATACACCATATTTGGTCTCTGCCCCATGCCACTACAGGGAGCATCGAGAAGTATTCTGTCAAATGATTCTGGTAAAAATGGAGGTCCTTCTGCAAAGAGGAACATGATCAGTTAAAAAACCATAGCCAATTTATGTTGCATACTTAACTTTGCTATTGTTTGGGGAAATGTCACAAAAGAATTTATTTAAATAGCATGAACTTGACGTCAGCCTAACACAGCTAAATTGGTATAAACTGCAAATACAGTCATACTGGCCTTGGTTTCAAAGTCTTTATAACTGCTGATAAATCACCATTATGTTTGGATATAGAAAGCAAAATGTCCTTTCCCTCCTACTTTCTGACTGAAAGATCTGAGTCACATTCTGTTGCTGCACATGACAGCTTCCTCCAATTTGTACTGATGTTGAGTGAAGACTGAATTTGTGTGCTGAGACCCCCCCCCCCCCAAAAAACCTGACCTGCCAACGGCTACCTCACTTTCACTTATGAAAGATGCCCCATATTACCAGCCATTTATAAATTATGTGTTTGAGGTCTAAAGGATCTGTGGATAAAATGGCAAGTCATATTAACCAACATCCAAATTACACTAAATCAATAGTAGTCCTAGTCACAACAGGATCTTAAGGATTACCATAAAAATCCTGATCCTCCTCAGAAAACACAGCTACAACAAGAACACCCAAAAGAAAAATGATACTACCTTGCCTATCCTCTCCTTTGCCAATGGCAAGTGCCTTAGTACCATCATGACAAAATGCTTTAATGCAATTCAACTTCAGTAACGCAGCATTTTGCTTTATCTTTTTCACTTTTTCTGCAATCTTGTCCAGGGCAATTACTTCTCCCTGAAAAACATGTTGGAAATCAAAAGGGTAGGAATTTATTACTTATTTGTTTCATAAACTCTTATATACCACTTAATTGTAAAAAAGAAAAAAAAATGGAAAAATGAAAACAAAAAACCCTCAAAGCAGTTTACAAAAAGTTAAAACAGTAACACTGAAAATAACTTCAGAACTACACTTTAAAATATACAAAAGTTAAAATACTATAAAACAGATTAAAATCACCTCAACTTTCTAAGCATCTGAGTGGGCTTGTCTAAAGAGGAATGTTTTTAGCAGGCACTGAGAAGAGTACAGTGAAAGTGCCTGCTTGATACCAACAGGCAGGGAGTTCCAAAGGGTTCTTACAAAAGCTCAATGGGTATTATGTGGCACCTGTCGTAATGCCAATTCCACCAACTGAAGCAGTCAGCTGTTGCCCTGCCAACTCCTATCAGCCCCCACTGGCGTGGGAGATGGTATAGTCCAGCAACATCTAGAGGGCCACAGGTTTCTCATTCTTTCTTTAACCACTGTTCTGCTTGACCAAGCAGTTACCATTCAATCCTCACATTACACATGCAGACTTCTTTGTACAGGAATGGCATATTCCAGGAGAACATTGTATAATGTAGTCAGCTCCAGCCCCTTCCAATTGCTTAAATCTTGCGGTTGTTGCTTTTGTTTTGTTTTTTATAACAGCTTCTTAAGGTATCTTTTAAATAGTACAAACTGCTAACTAAAATGTTTATGGGACATTCTGACTTAGCAAAAATGTGTCCATTAAAACTAAATCAAATTGATGGAAACAAACAACACCACACATAGACACTTTCCAGTAGGAAAATGGTTGTTTCTTTAAAACTTCCAGGCTGTACCTCATGAATGCCTTGTATATGCCAGCAATTTCTCCATAATGAAAAACTGAACAGTTCAGTAAGCAAATATGATTATGTCAAGGAGGCTGTCACATATCACAAATTGCATGGCTCTTCTGTACACAACACATAGCTGGGGCCGTAACAAAGTTTCCCTGCCAAAGAATGCAAAGGTCACAACTGGAAGCACATCATGCTACAGCCCACTTGAACTTCCCAACCTACTTGACATTTTGTAAACAATCCCTTTTCAGTTGAAATATGATTCATCTAAATGCATACTACCTTATTCCAAATTTCTCAAAGGGGTACTTTTTGTTTCATACGTACTAAACTTACTCAAACAGTTTCTTGCAACATAAAATGTCTCATAAATTTTCTATGTACTTAGTAATTTTGCCCTGTTTCCTCCAGCATTTTAGTAGACTACTATAGCTGAATGGCATGCAAAAATACACTAATTTAACATGCAGCCATGCAAAATTCTGCAAAAATGAAATATGGACTTCCATATTTCCTGCTCAGATTCTTAATTTGTTGAATACTGAAAAGTTGAACACTTCAGTGAGCATGATACAAAGTATGTCAAGAAGGCTTCTTTGGGACCCCATGAGAAGCCAAAAGTCAGAGCACAAATATTGTAAAAAGACAGAAAGCAAGCTCCTCTCCTTGAACCCTGTTTCCTTGCACCTCAAGCTAGAACATC
The DNA here is from genome assembly GCF_009819535.1 of Lacerta agilis. Lineage (NCBI taxonomy): Eukaryota > Metazoa > Chordata > Lepidosauria > Squamata > Lacertidae > Lacerta > Lacerta agilis. The sequence goes on from NC_046323.1 coordinate 34,197,830, forward strand.
TATTTTATTTCATGGTCTGATGAGCAGGCCCACAGTGAGTGTGCCAGGATGTAGCAATCTTAGAGGATATGTAACCCCACCCATAACAGGCCATGCCCCACCCATTCGGTTCAGGGAACCACCCACTAACAGCAGCTTAGTATTGTCTGGATTAAGCTGCGATTTACTGGCTGTCATCCAGCACACTACAAAGGTCAGACATCAGTCTAGTACATCCACTGCCACATCTGCAGATGTAAAAGGGAAATGGAGCTGTGGACCACTGGGACGCCTTCCCTATGTCTGGGCAACAAGCCCTCTGAAATATGGGGGCATTTCACTTTGATTGGGTGCACAAAAAGAGCTGCTCTTCATCTGCTGACTAATGAAGTAAGATGCTGCCCAGGTTCCCTGGGCACACAAAAAAAGTATTACAGGGGTCTCCTCAGCATGGGCCAACTCCAGCTGTGCTGTCTGTGTATCTCCAAAGTATGTTCTAAGTTTGTGGAAAAGTGTAAATCCTGGATATTGAAGAGAATGCTCGCCCAGAATTATGCAGTAAATGATGCAACTATAGGAGCCCCACCTCCTTAGTCTCTAAGGATGTGTGTAATTTGCAGACAGAGGTGATGACCTTTGTCAACAAGGCTAGATGGGTCTATTCTGCTCAAAGAAACAATATAGTCTTCTGAGAAGTTCCTCAGTCCTCTCAGCTGCCCTGAGAGCGCATGGCTAAAGAGCAGCTTATACAGTACATTTCTTGAAATGAAACAAGTAAATCCTGAATCCCAATGAAAAGGGGTGGCCCAACTGTCAGAAACAAAGAGAGATAACTGGAGATGGGGGAAATTGAAGAGGAGAATGAAGGAAAGAGGTTTTGTGCTCCCCAAGTTTAGGAAAGATGGGTGCCTCTAAGAGACCTAAAGTCCCTTGATTCCCTTTGCAGCAGAAATTGTCCCTTTAAATTGGCTCCTGCCAATTTCCAAAAGGAAAGGCACAAGCTGTAAGACTACTCTGTTCAATTTAATAACTCAAAAGTCACAGAATATAATTGCAAAATAATCAAGAAATATTGGGAATGATATATAATGAAATGAAGAAGTTTTTTGTTTGTTTTTTGTCAAAAGTCCAGAAGCTTTTTTATTAGGCAGAAAATCTTCATGTACGCTACAACGGCAGCTAGGATATTGCTATCCCAAAAGTGATGAGATACCAACTAAAGAAGAATGCCAAGACAAACTTAAGGACTACACCGAAATGCCAAATTGACTGAGAGATTAAGAGATAAAGACACTAGAGACTTTAAAAAGGAGTGGGAACCATTTATGATGTATTTACAGAATATGTAAAGTATTTGACTAAACACTTACAAATAATAAACTGAATACAGAAAGGATCTAATTTAGCGAATATAATATTAAAGTATAACCAAAAAGCAGGAGAAATTAATATGCAACAAACCAGAGGAGGAAGTTGAGGGAAAGTCATGGGGGGAGGGGGCTATTTGGGTTTGTGTCTATATTTGAGAAGATGTTATTGTGATGGAAGATAAAAATGTAAAAATTAATAAAAAACTATTTTTTTAAAAGTCACAGACTATAGCAGATCCTGAAGCATTCATCATTAACTCATTATTTGATCTTATTGAAAATGGTGGTCCATAATGCCATGATGACGGTTTGGTTACCCGGCACTTTCATTTGAATCACTTTGCTTTTACATCATGAAAAGTACTGAAGTTTAAAATGAATTTTAAAAACCAAGCTTCTGCACTAAAAATAGCCTGAATTAATTTGTATCCCATTCTTTCTTGCAAGACCTTTCTACTTTTCTTTTTTAATCCATCACATGTCCACCGAAATGAAATCTATTTGTTCGAAATATGTTGTGATAGGTAACCCAGAAAGATTTATCTTTGGTTCAGCAATTCTGCTATGCTGCAAAAATCAGCCAGTAAATCAGCAGTGTATTCAAATATTAATGGTGTGCTACTTTGAGTTATCTGTGGATCTCAGCAAAGGAGTGAAACAAGCCATGCTAATGAAGCACAGGTCAAACTTTCCTCACTGAGACAGAAAATGCTCAGTGACTTCACTTACCTCATCACACATTAATGTTGCAAGATGGGTTGTTTTCCCCCCAGGAGCAGCACACATGTCCAAAATTCTCTGTCCTGGCTGAGGATTTAAAACATGACTCACAACTGAAGAGGGCAAATTCTAGTAAGGGAAGAGGAGAAAAACTAGGTTTGCTTCAAGGATAACCAACACAGGAATATATTACTTAAAACTAATTCTACTGTTTGTTTCTTCCACTAAAAGGCAAAATTGTGCAAGTGTGTGTTCTAATTCTGTAAACAGTGTTCAAAACATTCACAGCATGGTCGATTATAGCAACTATAGACATGAAAAAAGAATACCTATTTTGACAGAAAATTGTGTTTCTTAGAAGCCAATACATTATAATCAACCAAACTGATTGAGGCAGCAATCCTAAACACTTACTAAGGGGGTCATTCCACACTAAATCACCTGATTTTAATACTCAACCGTGCTCTTACATCTCAGATTTTGTTCAGTTTTTTTATTGTGTACATAACCTATAAGATAACCTCAAATTAATTAGATGTTTTGGTCCGAAATTTGGCGCAGGAGAATTTTTCAAAAATTTCAATTTTCGCATGATTTAGGCTAATGCAATTTCTGCGTCAGTTTAAAAAAAACCTCCTGTTCCGCTTACTTTTCAAATTTTGGTCTCTTTCAAAACAAGGTATAAAAATGGTATTAAGTGCAACAGAAAAGGGTCACAGACCAGTGATGTTAGTCATTTTCTACCTTGGTAGGTTCGATAAGCCATAGTGCGCAAACCAAAACTAACACAATGCATGATACTTTTTTTGTAGATGGCTAACCATGAACTTGCTATGTTTTAAAATAAGAAGGGGTATTTTGTGGTTATAATGTATTTTTAAAATTATTTTATTATTCATAAAAACAAAATATGTCTTGGAACCCTTGTCGCACTCGCAGGGGGATGTGGCCATGCGCGGCTTGGAGTCCCGGGCGGACTGCGCATGTCCGCAGCAGCCACAGGACTGCGCATGTGCGGACATGCGCAGCCCCGCCCAGGCTGCTGCAGACATGCACAGTCCGCCCGGGCTGTGCTTTGTAGCGCATGCATCATGACACATACGGTACGGAGCGAGGCCCTGCCCCCGGGGGTGCTGCTTGGCTTGCCGCCCCCGGCAGCCAAGAGGCTAAGTACGCCTCTGCCTGTAGCACAAAACTTACGTTACCTGCTTGGAACAGCATTTCCTCTGGGGCAAGGACAAAGTAAGTCACCAAATCACCAAATGTATAAGACAACATAACGTGTCTAATTTTACATTAATTGTGCGTCTACATTTGTATCCCAAATTGTCCTACAGATTCAGACCATGTATCTTTTAAATGCACTTCACTTTACTGCAAATCGCTTCTTTCACACACACCTACTTATGTCATCCCTTCGAAAACATCAAGACAAGACGCGTTTGCCTGGGAGTATGCCCAAGCAAGTTATACTTCCAAATAGAAATGCACAGGATTGCAAGGCCAATAGATTATAGATTACATATTTAAAGACTGACTGTTATATATGCACAGCTATGTCACATATATAAACACAAACAATTACATCAATTCTCCATTAAAACATATATACAGAAGAAACTGCTGGTGCCTACGGGCAAAAATACATATTACCTAATAACATACATGGTGAAAACATTAATCAATTATATTGGCTTAATGGTACACAACATTAACAACACAGTGTTCATCAATATATATTTTTCCACACTCTCAGTAATCAGGCAGTATCTGTTCCTCAGCTACATGAGCTTACATGTATATGCTGAAGTGTTCTTGCATTATAAATCAATTGGTGAAGCATGGAAAATAGGATACACAGGGGGCCAGTATGACATGATTTGATGACACTTTCAGCCAAATTATGTGTATTGTATATGATTTGACCAGGAGGTATAAAACTCTGTCTGAGATGGTCATCTGTGATCACCTATTCATATACATTCAACTTCTCACCGAATGCTACAAGTGATGAGCATACATGTGTCCCTTAAATCTTCTAGTTAAGACCTAGTGCAAAGCTGCAGTAGAGCAAGCTAACATGCTTTTGCTGCCAAGATGGGAGAAAAGTCAACAAATGTTTTGGAGGAGGAGTCAAACACTGATTTATGTTCTATAGTTGAAATAATACTGGAAATGTGGATGGTGGAAATCTGGAGCCAACAGAGTGCAATGATAGATAAAACAGAATGTAATTTCTTGTTTCATGACAGGTGAAATACACACACCACACACACACACACACACACAGGCCTTTCTTGGGAAATGTAACAAAATCAAACCAAGGTTTCTTAGTGCAGAGCTTTCCTTATTGGAAACAATATATAAATAACAACTTCTGCTTTGGAAGCACTGACCACTTTAGATCAGTGTTTTTCAACCTTTTTGGGCAAAGGCACACTTTTTCATGAAAAAAATCACGAGGCACACCACCATTAGAAAATGTTTAAAAATTTAACTCTGTGCCTATATTGACTATATATAAAGTAATTCTTTTGAATAGGAATCAAATAAACACAAAGAAAGTATTTATAATTACTTTATTATGAAATAGTAAGTAAACAGAAATATGAAAAATTATAAAATACTTTATTCAGTGTGCAACCAGGGCCTGTTTGGCTGAACACAAAGCTGATATTCTGGCTGGAATTTTTCCCACGGCACACCAGGCAACATCTCGCGGCACACTAGTGTGCCGCGGAACAGTGGTTGAAAAACACTGCTTTAGATCAACAAGATGAAGCAACATAGATCTGCAGAGTTGTGTGTCAGCTCAGGGACTGGATTCAAGGCTAATGTTGAACTGAAATCCCCTCCAAACTGTCACTCTGTTCACAACCTGTGAATTTTTTTTTGGGGGGGGGGAAGGGGAACGGGACTTACCAGAGGCATCAATCATGCTCCACACTGTGGACAGGCACCATTTTTCTTCAATGCAAATTCAACTTCTTCCCTAGCAGATGCAAAAGTGAAGCTACAACAGAAAGGGTGGGGGCAGGAACCAATGCTTCCTGACACACACACCCTTTGGTATCTGCTGGGAGGAAGCAGGAGCTGGGACTGTCAACACAATGATATTAGGACCCACTGCCGTCGCACAATCACCACCACCTGGATCATATGAGCATGTGCTAGTGGCATAAAATGTGAGGGAAGTACAATTTTTGTAAAACTTTTGTTCTCTCTAAGCCATTTCAAAGCCAAAACCACTTCTCAAAAAGAAGTTTTGGATCACCTCTTGTTCAGACACATTTGAAGTCCACTATCACCCTATTACATCTAAACTGAACTACAGATGAAGCTGTCCGTATCATTTACCGATATCTTGCCAAAGGCAATCAAAAATAGAATTAGGTAACATTTCATTTCACAGAAGCACAGTGAAAACGGATGCCAGCACAGTCCACGCCTAGCATGTCAGATATAAAATACTTACGGAGCATAAACACATAGGGAAAATCACCATTTTAATTGAATTCCCCCCAAAATAACTTAGTTGCTTAGATGTGAAGTCCAACTGTGTTCAATGGGGCTTAAAATACAATAGAAAGGGTTGTGACCTCAGAATTCAGAAATCTATAGTTATTTTTAATATGACTTACCTGTAAAAACAGATAACTCGACAACATTTTGTCAAATGAAGGACTAAGGTAAATTGGTTCTGTCATTTTTATTCCCATCCCTCTGAAAGGCACAAAGCACACTGGTAAGAAAAAAAAATCCTGATCTGAATTTCTAAAACTGTATTATACTAATAATATTTTAATAAAAGATCCGACACTTCAATATAATATTGGCCAGTAATTAAACAGATTCTGATTCGACTTTCATAAACACAACTGAGAAGGAAAATTGAAAATTTGCAAGATATACTATAAACTCAACATAAACTTCTAACTTTCTCTCTGTGTAAACTTGGTTTAATGTTTAGTTGCCTCTCTTGTATGTGGACTAGTTGTCATCTGATTTCAAAGTTAATGTGGTGGTTCAGTTCTTGGGATAAAAACATAAAGGTGGTCTCAAATTATTGCAGTTATACCCCCTGACTTATGAAGACACAAATTTGCAAGATGACACCACTCAGCGGCTTCATGTGGATGTTAAAGAGAATTGTAGAGTTGGAAGGAACCACAAAGGTCACTTAGTCCAACCCCTTGCAATGCCAGGAAGCTTTCTGCCCAAGGTGGGGCTCGAATCCATGACTCTGAGATTAAGGGTCTCATGCTCTACCAACTGAGCAGTAGCTGTGTTCTATGTTAGAAACTGAGCACTACTAGGAGTTGTTTCTTCTTGATTCCCAATGTATTTCTTATCAATAAAAAATTCAGTGGCATGAGCAAATTTGTATTCTGAAAGTGTGGCCCAGAGAAAAAAACTTTTGAGAAGCACTGCCCTAGACGATGATGGCTGGGAGATGATACTCAACCCCATGCAGTTTCCAGTGTGGAGTGCACAGGGCTTGATCTTTTTACTCATTCTATGGTACTTTATGATATGATCATGGGACATCCAGAAAGTATAACACATACATATTATTTAGAAGCAGATTCTCCAACTTTATTACTATTTCTGACTTACTTCAGTGGGCCACTAGAATTAAAGATTTCATTTCGGCTCAGTTCAGAAATCCCATTTCCGATGAAAACTTTGGTTCCGATAAATTCTTTGGCCCCTCTTTTACACTTCCCTTCAATATCAGAGTATACTGAAACAGTATCTCCCGCTTTCATGACTAAAGGAAAGAAAGGGAGAACATTTCAGATAATATTTTATTTGGCACAAGAACTCACTAGGGACTTCAAGTAGGCCACATACTTGAGCCCCGACTATCTACAAGAATCCGTTCAGGTCAAGAGTAGCTCTGGAACAACTTTAGTAATGGCTATTCCGCATGCATACTTGGCAACTTCTTCTGTAACTTTTTAAAGCATCTAATCTACAAGGAAGAATAGTTAATACTCAAGTTACTAAAGCTTAAGGACCAGAGAGTCTGAGGCAGGGAATGAAATAGACGCAGTGGTAAATGTCTGGTTTCCTGGTGGGGAGATGGCTTGATTTTGTCCTTTCTTACCAAAACCGTAGGACAGGATAACCTGGTTTGTTAGGAAATGCATTTCTTAACAACTTCAAATCAAAGTTTATTGCGTTAGCCAATTGGCCATAGCACATAGAAAAGAATTCAGGCAGAAACCTGCCACAGTTATACAAGATATGTTAGATACATTTGCTAAACAACAGATATAAATCATGGTAGATAAAACAATATATGGTAAAAGCAGTAATAGATCATGTGGCTATGGGTATTTCGGAATCTTTACAAAAGTCCAGGGCTTTTTTCCAGTTTCAGGGCCTGCAAAATATAGATGGCCACACTGCGGGTAACCATGGGGTTGGCGTCCACCAATAAGTATTTCATACAGTCATCTTCCAAGACGATGGACGGGGGAATTAATAGGAAGAGCCTCGGTCTTATTGAGTCATATAAAGAGCAGTGAAAGAAAAAGTGAATAAAGTCCTCTATCTTACCCCTGTTGCACGGACAAAGGCGAAGATCTTTTAAATATTAATTACATAACTTATAAACTTCCTCAACTGGAACATGGCTCTCTCATAGTGCAAATCTGTCAATTTAGTAGTAGCATCTACTCTTTTACAGAAACTTTTTAACAGAAGTTCAGAACAAAGGATGGTTGGGAAATAAGACAATGGCTGCAACTTGCATTCAATCTTACATTCACAAACTACAGTTCGAAACAATCTAGTCTTGGATATTTGAAGAGATATTAACACTTTGAAAGGGTAGCAGCTATCAACTACTAAGTATTATTTTCCATCAGTCTTACAAGATAAGGAAGAGTGGGGGGTGGTTACATACATTTTGAAGCAGATATGATTCCTGGAGCATAGACATGTGCTCCTCGAAGCACCGCATTCCCACACTGTGCACCAACAATAACTTCATTTGTCAACTTTTGTACATCCTTCCTGCTGGCGGCGGGGGAAGGAGAGAGTTAAGAAAAACCAATCAGCACAATTATAGTTCACATCTGCTGTTCTCCGCTGCCTTTCTAATACTACTACTGAAATCCTAACTCCACTTTTCAGGAAGACACACCAATGAATTTGATAGGATTTACCTCCGAGCAGACATGGGGCTTATCGAGACTTCCTTTTGCGGCACAGGTCCATGCTTCAAAGCTCCGTGTCCAAGCACTAGAACAACAACAACAACAAAACCCAAAAAAATCAACCCACTGAATCAGAGCAAATGGCAATACACGGAGAACCCAAATCGCTGCTTGTTCTGATTCAGTGTTATGGAGTGGGTTTTCCTGGGGAAAGCGGCAGTGCTTGGATGTAGGAGTTTTAAACCATGGACCTGTGCCTAGAGAAGGAGGGGCAAAAGGTAAGTGTGGATGAGCCCATGGTTAGGCTTCTGCTGCAAAACATTATCTATTTTACAATGACCAATATGCCAGTTCTAAATATTTGCTCTAGCACATATGTTTTCATGCTCCAGATCAGTCAATGAGCCGTCAGAAGATGAAATACAGATAAACTCCATTAACATTAAAATTCTAAAATACACATACCTGGGCCCAATAACAGGAATAAGTAAGATGTCAGGAAGTTTTGGATGCCGAAGAACCGGAACAGTAAGACTTGTGTACTGCTACGTATGGAAGAAGAAAAAAGTATATTTCTTAGTTTTGGTTAATGAAAAGAACCTGAGTGTTTTATAGCCATTTTATTCATTGACATAATTTATTTGTTATTATTTACTTACTAGGTTTCTTACCATCCTTCAACATGATGTTTCAGGGCAAGTTAAACAATTTAGAACAGTTTTTTAAAATAAAAAAATAAAAAATACACTAATATTTTCATTAGACAGAAATGTTTAAGGTCACAATACATAATGGACTCTCTAATATAGCCATAGTGCTAATGAATCAAGATAGTTACAGCAGTGATGGACTTTACTTCAGAATTCGCAAATGACTGCCAAGTACAGAGTTGTCGTTTTTAGTTACTCTTCCTTATACAGGTATGACCAACCCATCCATTTCTATTATTATTAGTGACTACAGAAAAAGTGTGCTGCCTTGCATCTTCGTTCATGGGTGCACTTAGAAACTGGCACAGAGAAAAAGAAAAACCTGCAGATTGAACGTGAAGGAAATCATGTTTGCATTTCCCCCCTTAATTTGCTGCTTCCCTGCATGAAAAGCTCCCTGCTCATTAAAAGCTGGCACGGCAAGAAAAGCTTTAGCATTGGCTCCATACTAATGTGACTCTGCTCTTGCCATGCATAAGCTATCTCTAAATTCCAAACAAGCAAGCTACTTATTTGGAGAACAGGGGGCACTTGGATCTTCCTAGGCAGGAAAAAATATTACAGCATTTCATGTCCTGCTACACAGATCTACTAATGTGAATCTAAGTTGCACCATGTTTAGTGAATTAACTGATGGCAAGACAAGTAGTAAGGAGATACTACACAGACCTTGTGGATCTCTTCAGAAAGAAGACCTCTTACATCTTCCACAGATGCCAGGTGGGTGTTCACTCGAACAGTTGTGAAAGCTGGTGGATGGGATAAATTATTTAACAGAGATTCATATTTCCTCTCGGCTTCCACTGCACCCAAAGCAGTTAGGAGCTTAAAAAAGAGAAGAAAATACATTAGATCAGCAATAATAGTGGCTTATCCCAGGAGTACAGAATTGTTGACTCAAGGCACAAGCCAGTTAAGCCACAGTATATCAGGTTTGGATAGAATCACACTAAACAATGGTTTAGATAGGCGTGAATAAGTATAGCCTCTTCCCAGGTGTATACACTCTGCCCCCCCCCATTACCCTCCCAAAGTGGTAGGAGTTCAGAAATTTCCACTTTTAACTATGGTTACTGTGGTTAACATTAAATAAACCTGGTTTAACTATGCAAAGTTCAGAAACCATGGCTTGAAGTTTGCTTGTTTAGAACCAACCGGAATTAGTGTTAATCAAAATTTGTGGGTATGCATGGATGACATGAGAGGGATGCAGGTGGCGCTGTGGGTTAAACCACAGAGCCTAGGGCTTGCCAATCAGAAGGTTGGCGGTTCGAATCCCCGCAACGAGATGAGCTCCCGTTGCTCGGTCCCTGCTCCTGCCAACCTAGCAGTTCAAAAGCACGTCAAAGTGCAAGTAGATAAATAGGTACCGCTGCAGCAGGAAGGTAAACGGTGTTTCCGTGCGCTGCTCTGGTTCGCCAGAAGCGGCTCAGTCATGCTGGCCACATGACCCGGAAGCTGTACGCTAGCTCCATCGGCCAATAAAGTGAGATGAGCACCGCAACCCCAGAGTCGTCCGCAACTGGACCTAATGGTCAGGGGTCCCTTTACCTTTATGGATAACATGACAATCTGTGGTTAACCAAAAGCAAAAGCCTCCAAACTCCTCCCCTCTGTCATTTTGGAAGAGGAAAGGGTATGCAAGCCTAGGAGGACACTTGACTTGTTCACATACTGCTTAACAAAAATTAGGCATGATACCTCTTACAGGCTGCATTAGGGTAAGATAGCAATCCTAAACATGTGTACAGGTACTAAGATAAAAGTAAATCCATGTAGGGTTAAGTACACATTCTTAACCAACTGATGAGAAACAGCCTAAATGGGGAAGAATTTAAAGGCTGGGAATAAGCATGTATGGTTATCTTCTGTTTTGTTCGAAAAAGCTATTTTGTTAAGATTGTTACCCACCACGATCTTCTGTGGATGGGATGAATGATTTAAAAAAGCATTTATTGTGAATTTTATTTTATTTTTTGCCAAAAAGATTGACCAAACTTCCCTTTGTGCTGGACTGGGAGGGTGGATTCGGCAGAAGTATACCACCTGCAGAGTGGCATGGAGCTCTCTATCTTCTGTCCACTAATTGTGAAGGAAAATGTAAGTGCCAACAACAGAATCTCTGCCGGTGGACAGTCCTCAAATGAGGAAATCTAGGGAGGGCCTGAGCTGACCTCTGTTAAGCTCCGTCAAACAGTGTGTGTGGGGGGGGGGTCAGGAATCCACCCCAAATCTTTTAACTCGGACATACCAAAATAAGAGAGAAAAGTGTGCCTCATTAAATTTAAATAAATAAAAAACAGCTCTCATCTGAGCAGCTACCTTAGCTGGAACTAAAAGTATTCCTGAAAGCAGCCATCACACACACACACACACAAACACTTGTGTACCTCTTCCAAACATCTCCTTCCTTGGACTCGCTTTACAGTATTTACCTCATCATTTTTAAATGTAGCCCTCAGGTACTCTTCAACCTTTGCCCTCAATGAGATTTTGGGGAAAACAGACATAGTCTTTACTGTCTTCTATTCTTTTTGGAACACATCTGGAGAAAGAAAATCATTTTCACATGAACAAAACCAAACAAATTCAGATTTAAAAGCTTCATTTATAATCTTTTTCTCCTACATTGTCATAGAATATGAAACAAATTTTAAGGCAAGACATAAGTTGACCTTGTCACTTCACCAGCTTTAACATTCAGCCAAACAGTTCCATTCCCAAAGTGTGTGATGGCTTATAGCAGTAATAAACTGCATTTTGTCTCCTATGCATTGCATCTGGTTGTATCATAAATTATGTAATGTAATGATTATTGAAGCAATAATTTAATATTCTATGAGAATGTGTGGTACTAAATAAGCTAAATGGTCCTGTTCAACAGTTAGTATGCAGGGAGCATGAGGAACAAGGCCAAGATTCCAAGCCCATTTTTTAAAATGGCCTGTGCCAATAATCTTATAATTGCATTGCATCCATCTTTTCCCCTCTTGGATTGGCATGGAAATACTCGGGGGGGGGGGGGAGAGACTCGTCCAGGAGTGGGCAGTTACTAATGGCGAACTTCTTCGGCTGTGTCCACGTTTCCATTTACTGTAGCGCACTCGCTGTATTTAAAGTGCTGGGTTTTTCACCTGTGTTCACTTGACATTACCCAAAACTCCTAGACATCCTGCACTTTACTGGGAAATACCGCTGCTCGATTTGCTTAACACAAATTTGAGCCCCTAACTCGCCTCTAGTCGGTGCGAACACCTCTGCAAAACAAGCTTGGCGACATTATAATCCGAATTGAAACGGGGGGGGGGCCTTTGGAGTACATGTTAAATACGGTTCGGGTGTCTACTTCGCCTCACACCCCTTTCCACCCGTTTTAAAAAGGGCGTGTGCGTCCGTGTATCCTCGAGGGAGGCAATTTGCAAAGGGCTCCCCTTTCCCCTCAGGTGCCTAAAAATACAGCCCGCCTCCGTCGCGGCTGCCTCGGACGGTGCGCCATCTGCTGCCGGGCGCGGAGAGCGACCCCGCCGGGGATTAAACACGGGGTGGGACGTGGCTTCCCCTCTTCTCCCGGGGCTGGGGCTGAAGCACCGAGGTGGGTCCCCCACCCCGGGGGCCCTTATGGCTTCCGTCCTCCCGCGCCCCTTTGCCTACCCCAGCGCCCGAGCAGTGCCGCGCCCAGTCCCTGCCTTCGGCCTCCCTCCTACCCTCATCCGGGGAGGCGATAGGAAATGCCGCCCCGTCCTAGCGCAGCCCCGCCTCCCTCTGCTTGGGGAAGGGGGGCACCCCGAGAACACGAAACTGCGGTTCTGTCGGGTTCCTCGGGAGTAAGCTCCGTTCAGGCCAATGGAGCTTTCGCTCCAGAACGTGGGGGGGAGGATGTGGTTTACCAGGCGGGGAGGGTAAACCTATGTCCCCACTGTGGAATTACGTGTGGATCCAGAATCACACATCCAGAATCTCCACAATTACTTACATGGTGAGTGTTAAGACCGTGTTCATGGAAGACAATCTAACGCGGCTACCAGTGATTGCCAGAGAAGATGAATCCTAGGGTAATGGCCCTATGCCACAATCCCATGCACATAGATTGATTATTGTCTACATGTGTACTTAGAAGCAAGTTGCGCTATAAAAACTCAAATGTCTTCCTCCGCAGAATGCAAACTATTAGGACCTAGCAGACTCTATCAAACCTTATTACTACCCTACTGTGGCTTCAGGATCTTTCGGCATGGCTACCTACACCTTTTCTGCATCATCAAATATGCTGACTTCAGAATGCTGAGTTGGGCAGGGGAGTTTACTTGCACAACTGAGCCCTCGTGGAGACTTAAGTAGTTTACAATGCGAACTTAAAAAAATAAAATGAAAATAGCCTTTGACCGCCACTGTTCTCCATGCGAGTATCTTCGCATTTCTATGGTGATACTCCTCTAATAATCTGCATCGAAAGTCAGAAGTGAAAATCGACTTTAAGCCACGGCTTCGCGATATTTGTATCATTCCATATACAGTACAAAAAAACTAACTCCGTGTGGGGGAAAAAAAACCCGGCTGTCCCTGTCAGGAACCCTCCGAAAGAGGGAAACTATTCAACACGGCCGTGGGAAAAGAACGCCTCCCTCAGCCGCTCAACGTCCGGAGCGGAGGATGACGTCACTCTCGCGGCCCCGCCCTGCCCCTTCCTCGTCCAAAGGGAAGCGGCACAAGATCGCAACTATACTAGTCACTTCCGGCGCCTTGTTGAACCAATGCCAACAGAAAAAGGCTCGGCTGTCGCGTCCCTCATATGGCGCCGCTCGAAAGAAAACAGGAAATGAGGCTTCGCACGTAATGTAAAGGGTCCCGGCGGGCGTATCAGCTTTCACCGTTTTTTGAGCAGGAGCAGTTGAAAATCAATGCTCACGACTAAGTCACGCCCATTCCCTGCTCTGAGCAAAAAAAACAAACCACCCCGCCCCTCACACTCTTGTTGTAGGTCAATGGAGGGTTCGCGTGAGGGGGAAACCGCCACCCTCCCTTATCCCAGTTTCGGCCTTTCGTCAGCGGCAGTCGTGGAACGTGCGTCCTGCGGACGCGGTGACGTCAGCGCGCCTGCGGAAGGAAGGCTCGGGGAAGGGCTCTCGCGTCGCTGCCGTGGTCGAGAACAGGAGGAGGAGGCGGGGCGGGACTTAGGCCCCTCCCACTTTATCCGCCGCGTTGGCCACGAGAAGAAAGAACCGACGGAAAAGAGGGAAGGCGCTCGTCAGCAGCAGAAGCAGCAGCAGCGGCGGAGGAAGAAAGGTCGGCGGTTTCTGCTGCCCAAGTCGGGATGGGCTTGATATTTGCCAAGCTGTGGAGCCTTTTCTGTAACCAGGGTGAGTAGAGCGGGGCGGCGGCTGGGGCTGTAGGGGCACCTGCACCGCCGCCACCGGGGCTGCTGGTTTTACTGCTCCGTGTGTGGCATTGTTGCCGGGAGGGTTTCGTCTCGGGGCGCGAGGGAGGGTTTCCCAGGCTTCCCTTTAACGGGGATGTGGGGCGGGGGGGAGCTCGGTTGAGGGAGGGCAGCAATACCGCAGAGCAGGGGAGAGGGTCGTGGTCGTGAGGAGACCTGGGGGATATCTCAGTTGTGTCTGTAACAATTAGGGCTTTGCATTGGGTGGGAAGGGGGGTTATTTATTGAACCCCTTCTCCCAAGGAAGGTGGGGGCATAGTTCATGGTTCTCATCCCCTACCCACCCACCCACCGTATGCTCACAAGAGCCCTTGGAGGTAGCTGGGGCCGAGAAGGAAGCATATGGCCACTCGGGGTCTTTTTGCGGGGACTTGAACTTGGGTCCCCCCAGTCTTGGAAGTCCCATGTTACGAAGGTGTACGAAAAAGGCAAGAGTGGCGTTGGGAGAGGGAGCCGTTTTCATTTATTTTGACAGGGCGAGTAACAATAGGGTAAATACAGTAATATGGGGTAAATAGTGGGCTGAGAAAGGAAGGAACTGTGAAAAGTTAATATAGAAAAGTTGGGAAATTAGGGTAGAGGAGGCCACTTGCTGTGAGTAGGAGCATCCTGTCTGTCTGTTTGACCAAAGGTGTTTTAATATAAACAGGGCAACAAGGGCTGGTTTTGAGTCAGCGGGAAGGTGAGGTGGAGAAATAGGTATGATGAATAACAAGGGTGAATAATGGGGAGGCCAGGAAGTCAATTAGCCTGTGTAAGATGCTAAGTGCCAGCAGATTTCAACCAAATTTCAACTGGTAGTATACAGAACCTGTGGCGAAAAGTTAAAGTTGGAGTTCGGGTTTCCCCCCAAAATGTAGAGAAATTCCATTGAGTTCTTCAGCCTTGGCTGTTGGTAAAATGCTGTGCAGAAAGTAATAAATTTGTGTTAAAATGTTGCAACATCTGTGACAACTTAGGAACCACCTTCTTTCATTTTTCTTTTGTTTTTCTTGAGAAAACACCCTGTTGAATGCATTTGCAGAGAACAGTCATATTGCCAGCTGATTGTTTCCCCTTCCCTCTGTTCAAATTTGCAAGACATATATGCTTTTGTCTAATCTTATTTAAAAGCTTTGCCCACAAAATAAATGCATCTGTGTTCTCCCAGGCATGGTGGTTACTGCTGTTTTTATACAACAGCAATCTGTTTTAATTTTAAAAACTCCAGCAATGCAGCATCTGCCTTGCATTCTTTAAGCTAAAATAGCATGCCAGATATACACATGAAGAAGCCATTCTGATGTCCTTCCTAAGGTGTGGGGGTTGCATTCCTTTCTTAATGGAATATCTGTTAACATTTTATGAGGCATAATCAATAACTCCACTACCTTGAAGGTACTGAACAAAGAATTCACACAAACATACATTGTTTTAATTACATGGTGCTGATATTGGACCTCTGAGTCTTTGTGGGGAGGGAGATGTTCAGCATGTTTGGAGTAACAAGGATGTGGCGGGGGCTCAGATCTAGTCGCAAAACACAGCAAATTAATCTATGGTGAGCCAGAAAAGGCTTGGGGTGGGGATGAGTTCTTGAAAATATGGGTAGAGGTTGTCTTACCTATTTGTATATGGGAAATGCTGATGGATAGCTATCCAGATGGTCATATGAACTAGTACACCAATAAAAATCCTAGAAGCATCATTGTATTACACTTTCAGATCATCTGTGGTATGTGATAACCTCAAGTTTACAGCAGCTCACAACTGTTCACTATTATGTATTGTAGAACACAAAGTGATAATTGTGGGGCTTGACAATGCTGGAAAGACCACCATTCTATACCAGTTGTAAGTATTTTAACAAGATAACATTCATTCCTTCAAATATGATACTATTCACAATTCAACCAATACTTGGAGCAGGGTTTTTAAGCACAAAGAGAACTTGGGACAACCTGTCTGTCACAATATTGAAATTATCCAGCTTCAAATGTCTAGGGATCCTGTTGTATTTGAAGCTTTAATTTTTTTTCAGACTTGTGCAGATACATGGAAGCTTTCCTATGATCTTCCAGTATGTCAGACTCTTAATTATGAGTCATTCATAAATGCACAGTTCACCATAAAATCTTATGGCTGACCTATCGCCTACTTGGGTTACGGTATAATGTGGGCAATACAATGTTGCTTGAAAGTATTACTTCACTATAGTGCAGTAGCTATTATAACTGTCAGAAACTGTGGCTATAAAAGTGGCAAACAGGTAAGCTGGCTGATATTGCTTACAGGAAGATATAGTTACAGGTAGGTAGCCGTGTTGGTCTGCCATAGTCGAAACAAAATAAAAAATAAAAAAATCAAGTCTTACTGACTAGTGATTTAAATTGTGATTTAAATCTATTTGATTTAAATCGAATCCACACTGACTCTAAGGGTACATTATAGAATGCAATATGAAATTGCTTGCCATCTTACTAAAGGGACAGTTAACTTCCTCTACATGGTTGTGCCCATGGATATACAACCATCTTAATAAAAGGTAGGGTTGTTAACACAGTGAGCTGGCAGTTCTCTTTGATCACAGATACACCTGTTCATGATGAGAGGTAGCTGTGAGCTCACTATCTGCCTTCTAGATCAGGGGTCCCCAAACCAAGGCCCGCGGGCTGGATGCGGACCGAGGGACTCAATTATCTGGTCCGGTGTGACGCCCCCTCTTACTGGTGCGGTGCGGCTGCCCACTTCTGGGTCGGTGGAACACCAGAAATAGCTTGTGTGCATGCGTCATTTCCGGCGCACTTCCGGGTCGGAGGAGGCACATGTGTATGCGCACAAGCTATTTCCAGTGCTCCGCCGACCTGGAAGTGCTCAGGAAATGATGCTTGCACATGTGCACAAGCTATTTCCGGTGCTCCGCCGACCAGGAAGTGCGCCGAAAATAGCGTGTGTGCACGTGTATGGGCGCACACTCCCCCGCCCTCAGGCCCACCGCACGATCGGCGCAGGAGGAACCAGCCCAAGGCCTTGTAAGTTTGCCAACCCCTGTTCTAGATCATCGGAATCTTCTTAAACAGTTACAAGCACACACCTGTGATCATATGGAAGAATTTCACGAAAACCTAAGCTTTTTCTCAAGAGCTTAAATTTAAGTAAAAATAAAAATGAGCATTTTCAGATAAATTCTGATTGAGCTATTTTCTGTACAGTCTTCTTTTAATTCAAAGACAGGAATTGTTCTATGATGGCATATTTCTGTGTGGATGACCTTGATAAACATACCACTTTTTTCACCCCCTTTAGCCTAATGAATGAGGTGGTTCACACTTCTCCCACTATAGGAAGCAATGTTGAAGAAATAGTAGTAAAAAACACCCATTTCCTCATGTGGGATATTGGAGGACAAGAGTCTTTAAGATCGTCCTGGAATACCTATTATTCAAATACAGAGGTATGTTGATGCTCTTCTTAATTTAGGCAACTCAAAAAGACCCAGGGCCGTGTTGGCAAATGTGTGTGACAATTTCCTGAGGGTTCCATCCACCTTGGCCCATGAGGCTTAAAGCAAGATCCGAGAGAGAGAGAGGAAGGGAAGTAGCTGGGGAGAAAGCAGTAGAATTTTTTTTTTGTATTAAGCCTCTGAAAGGCTTTTCAGACCATAGGAAGTGCTCCCCCTTCCTTGGCCCACCATAAGAATGAGCTCTTGGTGTTGATCTCTGGTAAATATGAATGACAGGGTTGAACTGGGAAGCATTCCTGACTCTTTCTAGTGTGCCTGTGTAGAAGCAACAAGGGTCCAGACACTGCTCTTGTTGCTATTGTCATCTTGTTTTCTTGAGCTCACTTTCCCTGCCCTGTACTGCCTCAGACAGCAGTAGGAAATTAAAGAATGCCGTGTACAAGGGACTCCCCACTTACACAGGGGAGGGGTTGTGTTTCAGGCCCCTGCCTGCATAAGCAAAATATGTGTAAGTAGGGAGCTTGAATGTGTTTTTTTTTTTTTTTTTAGTGGCTTTGTTTCCCTTCCCCCTTTTGTTTGGAAGGGTAGGAACCAAGCAAGAGCGATCTAAGGGGCAGCAGATACTCCTTTCCTCCCCCCTCCTTGCCCTCAGTCTCATCAGGAAGGGCAGAGAAGCCGCACAGCTGAACCCACTGCAGGGAACGGCTTCCTGCCCATCAGCTGTTGAGCGGGGTGGCGCAGCAGCAGAGAGGGCTCCTGCATGCCATTTTGGGTTCAGCGCCAGAGCCAGTGACCTTTTTAAGACAGAAACCTTTTGCTATCCACTTTGGAAGCAGAAGATGTCCCCCCCCCCCAAAAGTATCCACAAGCTCTGTGACCTCAGAGAGGCTGGAAAAGTCGTGCAAGCGAGACCTGCTGCAAAGTGTCTTCCCTGCCTCTCGGGTGATGAGCGTGGTAGCACAGCAACAGCAGGGGCCCCTGCATGCCTTTTTCAAGCCCTGCTCCTTCATAATCTAAAAGAAAAATCCCTCTTCAGGCTCTAGGGAGGGTCTCCTCGCAAACCGCAAGGACTCTCCAGCTCTCTCTCACCATTTCCTGGTTTGAATCGCAACATTTATTTCCCAGTGATCATGCACAAGGTGAACACATGTGTGCCTATATAGGCATTTTGTTGTAACACAAATGTATCATTTCATTCAATCCTACCTTACTTAGAAACATGGTGGCTACTTTTAGCTTTTTGTCCACCTTTTCCTCTCTCTCTCCACAGTTTATTATCCTTGTAGTGGACAGCATTGACCGAGAGAGACTATCTATCATAAAAGAAGAACTATACAGAATGTTGGCACATGAGGTACGATATTCTATATTCTGTGTGTATTCTTAGAATACAGACAATGGTTGGGACCCGAAGCATTACTCAAAATATTACACAAGTGGAAATTAGCAGAGCCCCAAGTTTTGCTACATCCCATACAGTGTGAAAGATTTCTTCCCCCTCAGGAGCAGTTTTTCGGGAAATGCAGGTGGCTGCAGTAGATAGGGGACAGGTTGGCAGAGAAGAAGGCAGGGAGGGGGGCTGGCTTCCCTTAGGTAAGTCTTTTGCTTTCGAAACAGCATATTTGGATCCAAGCTATTCTTTTAAAAAATAGCCACAGAAATGAAGAGCATTAGCTAATCTCCACAATCCTACGCATGTTTACTAGGCTTTTGAGTTCAGTGAGACTTCTACCCAGGACACTGGGTACAGGGTTGCATCCTAATTGTTCTTTTTTTTAAGTCTAGTACTTGTCTCCATATACATCATAATGAATTCTGATTTGGTTGACTTTAACCATATGTGTTGAGACTGATGATGAGAGTTGATGCTTTGGAAGGGAAAGTGTAACAGGAACAAATCTACAACCTATGTTTATGCAATTGGCAGAATTGCAACTAAAGCAACCTTAAATATAGTGGGAAATAACTATTTTTGCTTTTTTTAAAAAAAGCAAGGATTATGTAGCTGTTAGGGCAATGGAAACATAAATTTTCTAAATACACATCATTTACAGGATTTGCGTAAAGCTGCAGTTCTCATCTTTGCAAATAAGCAAGATATGAAAGGTTGTATGTCGGCAGCTGAAATTTCCAAGTACCTCACCCTTAGTTCCATAAAGGATCACCCATGGCACATTCAATCCTGTTGTGCACTAACGGGAGAAGGGTAAGTAGTCATAGTGTTAAATAAATGCTTGTGTACAGAAACTGGCAACTTGTCAGAAAGTATTCACGCTCGACAGGAAGCCATGGGTTAGCACAGGGATACCCAGTGTGCTGCGCTCCAAAAGTGTGAAAGCTAGAATGAGCCCAAGCAAAAAATCAGGCTCATGTGCCCCTCCTGATCTCCAAAAATCAGACACACAGCCCCCACCCCTACACAAATAGAAGTGTCTTCCACTTGTGCAACCATCCCTTTGGATTAAATCCAATATTGTGGTGGATTCCGTGCTACAATTCCCATGCAGTATCACCTGCTTGCTGTGCCATAAACTTCAATCCCTCAGAGTATTCCCAGATAGCTTTCAGAAAGGCCTCCAATTACCAATGTGCATTTGAACACACAATTTGTCGTAATAATAGAATTATTATCAGCAGCATGCTCACATTTATCTTATTCAAAATATTTTATTTTTTTAAAAAAAAGTTTTGTAAGATGGTTTTAATACTTTGGTAACATTAAGTAGAGAAAAGCAAAATCTGTACAATTGGTGACACTTAGCATAGTGATTTTGCACCCTGTATGTTTATTATTAAGACTTGGGTTTTCTTCCCCTTTTTCAGATTGTGCCAAGGCCTGGAATGGATGACTTCCCGAATAGGAGTAAGATAACTTATTTTCTGGCGTCAAAGTGACACTTACCTATGGACAAACTCCTTTGCGGTACACCTGGCTGCTGAGGCAGCAACAAACTTAACTTAAAACTTCTGAAACCTCCACAAGCAACACTTGAATCAAGTGCAGCCGAACTTAAACTCAAAAGTATTTTTTAACATTTTTTAAATGCACTAATCTTGGATGGATGAACAAGTGGGACTATATGAAAGCTCTCCTATATAAGCTAAATGACTGCCTTGTAACAATTTGCCATTGAAGACGCTCCTTATTCTTGCTGCTTACAGTAATAGCCTCTTAACATAGGACGGTCTCCTTCCTTTCCTGTTTCTATGCTGCAACAATTAGCTTTAAGAATCCCAAGGTTATGGGTACTAAAGTCAACGTGTTTCCAGGTGATCAGAGTTCAAATATTGATGCACACTACAGGAGTTCTCTAACATTGAAACCGTTATTTATTTGCTGTTGTTGCCTTTTTCTTTATGTAAATTGACTGCTAAGTGTTTTATATATTGGGTTTACCTGAATTTTTTTGTTTATTTTTATTTTTGGTAAACCAGTGAATATGCTGCATGTTGGCAAGGAGGACAAATTGAGTGCATTGTGTTTTAGCAATGCAGGTTTGAATAGGGGAAAGTGTTCAAATAAGTGGAGGTGTGTCTTCTCTAACAATATTGTCTCGTAACAGTACGTGAAAGCCAAACATTCAGCATTCGTATTTGTTATTTTCTGTATTACCCAACCTTCGTCCTTAGGTGCCAAGGAACATTGCAACAATTTTAAATAAAACATTAAAACGGCTCACAATCACAAAAATAGAATGGGTCCTACGAAGTATACATCTCAGGGTGTCAAAGGCAGATAAAGAGTTATGTCTTCTGCCCCAAAAATGTATAGTGAAGGAAGGAGGGAATTCCGCAACTTGGGGTCTGCCACAGTGGGTGTGCTCCCGTAGGCTACTGCACCCCTGTATATCTTAGGGTAGCTGAAGTACGCCTCTGCCAATCTTAACATACAAGAGGATCTGTAGAGAAGGAGGTGGTCTTTCAGATTTCTGGGCCTGTGTTGTTCAGGGCTTTAAACACTTAACATGAGCACCCTGAATTGGACCAGGAAACAAGCTGGCAAACCAACACAGCTGTTTTTAAGGTGTTGTGTGAGATCTAAATGGAACCTCGTCCAGTAATCTGGCTGTTGCATTTTGGACCAGTTGTTTTCAAGGGCAGCCACACATAGAGGGCATTGCAAGGATCCAATCTGTAAGTCACTAGAACATGGAGTGCAGTGGCCGAGTCATTTCTGTGAAAAAGGGAGTGTAGATGGCAAGCCAGCTGGAGGTGGGAAAAGGCACCCCTTGCCACTGAGGCCTCCAGTAATGGGTCTGAATCCAGGAGCACTCCCAGGCTGTGGACCTGCTCCTTCCCAGGCTGTGGACCTGCGTCCTTCCTCCTTATTTGAATTGTGTATGTAAAGTATGCAAACACCTTGAAATGTGAGGCCTAGCTACATCTCCATTGGAGAGAATTAGAGCCAAAAGTACACTTGAAAATAACTACTCTGTTGGCATAAATTGAACTAGCTTTTCTACAAAAAGCATTAACTAATGCATTAAAGTGGTTTGCTTCGTCGTCGTCCCCACACCAAGAAATCACTGTAAATTTTTCAGTAACAGTTTTCTGTGGTGTTTTTAAATACTATTTTGTCTGCTTTCTATAATGTCAATTGATTCCCCTCTTGGCTGATTTCTTAAGGCAATGCTGGTAATGTATGTGATCTGACACTTAGCATTACGTGAAAGCTCTTGTATTCAGTACTTCCCTGAAATGCCAGACAACTTCAGAGGCTGCAGAACAGCTGCCCTTTGTGGCTTAACTTGTGTGTGGGGTGGGGTAGAAATACTGCATTGCAACTGGGGCTGAACTGAATTTCCATTGGGTTCATTTTCTCCCGGTGAAGGTGACATACTTTAGTGCGCACAATTTTTTCTCTCCACCTCCCCCCCCCCAGGCAAATGGTGTTCTGTAAGAAAAGAACACCTCACACTTTGGAATTGTGATCTCCCTCAGCAATTTAGTTGGAAAGCAATTGTTTGCCTCTGTTGTTGGAAAGTGTAAGCCAAGGGTAAACCCTCATGTGAGTTTGCCTTCTTTCTGTTTAGCTGTAGCATGCCAAGCAACGTTGCAGTAGCTTTCATCACTGGGCTTGTCAAAAAAAAAACATGCAGTGAGATCTGGGCTTTTTTCTCTTAATGGTGTCAGCTGCTTTGAATATAGGTACATGTTCCTGTAAAATTAATGTGCAATGTTATATTTGCTAAAGGCCACACGCAGCAAGAGTTGGAGGTATAAGCTAAGCATCAAACCGAAAACCTTTGTTGGGATAAGATTAAGCTGCCTTATATGTGTGATGCTCCTTGTTCCTATAGCCCAGTATTGTTGACTCGGGCAGGGGTCTTTCTCATCACCTGCAACCTATTCCTTGTTTAATTTGGAGATGCTTTGGGTTGAATTTAGGACCTTCTGCATGCAAAGCATGTATTCTGTTCAGCTACGGTTCCTCCCTGTGTACGTTTTCATATCTACTGAAATATATTTAGAACTTTTTTCTTAGCATATTAACAAATACATTTCAAATGAAGTCTATTTCTGATCTTAGTCCCTGGTCATTAAAAAAATTCTTCAGGGATGTTTGTGCTAAATTGGAAGAGATGTTTCTTTACTGGTACTATCTGTCTGTTGAGAATACCATGATTTTTCCAATTTGCCCTGCCTTCTTCATCTTGGCTTTGCTCAAGAGCTGCACAGGAACTGTGAATTTACCATTAGGCAAGGAAGCATTCAGTATTTAAGCTGTACTTATGATGCCACAGGGTTTGAAAAACATGGCCCTTTTTGTCCAAGATAATGTTTTGTCATTTGATCACTCACATGGAAGTGTGGTTTATCAATCTTGTAAACTTTTTATAACAAATCATCAGCATGGTATTGCATTGTAATTATTTTGTTGGGGTGAATTAAAGTGCTTGGCTGTGTAAAGCAAGACTTACGTTTTTTACGCTTACAAATACTGCTAGCAGTGCAATATTTACTCTGAAAAGGGCAAGAAGGGAAGTGGGGACTGATTTGCCAGTAAAAGATCTCTGCTAGGGGGCATATATACTGTAATTTTGCCTGCATGTAAACTGGCTCTTTGGACTGGAACCGTTACATCTATTTTTAACTTTGGTGTGTTGCAATTTGAATATTTCAACGGTGAAAAATTAGTTGCATTATTTCAATTGAAAAAAGAACACAGAACCAGCCTTAAGAAAAAAACATGATGAGCGAGAGTGGAGATGAGTGCTTTAGCTGCACCCCACTGCAGCTGCCCTCCATGAATTGGAGGGACAACTTCTAAGAACATAAACACCTTGCTGGATCAGGCCAAAGGCCCATCTAGTCTAGCATCCTGTTTGCGCACTGGCTATGTGAAGCCTGCAAGCAGGACATGAGTGCAATAGTGCTCCCATATGTGAATATGTCTGATCTTTTAAACACTATCCAAGTTTGGTGATCGTCCCTACCTCTTGTGGGAGTGGATTCCATAGAAACCTGCTCTATTCTGGTAGGGTCCCTGTGATCCCCCCCTCCCCGATGATTATGCCTCCAACTTGTGAAGGGCAACTGCAGTGGTGGGTAGAAATAGCATACTAATCCTTACTCTTCGTCATCCCATGAGGGATTTAGAATGTCTGACTAGGGCTGAAGTCCAGCAAGAATGTCCTTGTGTGATAAAGAATTAGCCTACAGTGCTTAATTACCAAAGCTTCTCTTTAGAATACAAGATTTTGTAGAAATGATACTTAGCTTGTAAGCTGGACAATGTGACTTAGACCATTGGCCCACCTCTCTCATTATTGTCTACACTGGCAGGTAATAGCTCTCCAGGGATTCAGATATGGGGCATTCCCTGAAACCTTCTGCATGCTTTACCACTGATGCTCTTCTGCATACCACTTTTTCGTTGACCACTTGGTAAAATTCTGGAGTACATCAGAACTTGATCTAAGAATGTGTTTGAAAAAGGATCTTTTTCGTCTTTTCTTTTGAAAAGAGTGTTATGGTTTATTTTACACTGCGTATGTCAGAAGGTGTTTTCAAGAGCTAAAAGGTAAAGCTGGAGAGGTTCTATATCCAAAATGTGACATACACATCTCTGAGTTGTCCAGAAAACTGAACAGATGTGGGACCTTAAACTGATCCTTTCCCTGTAGGGTGGACGAAGGACCCTCTAGCACTCACTTGGTTTTGTTGCTGCTTCAATTTATTTTGTAAAGTTTAAGGTTTAGAGTAGCTTTATCTGACATCCCAGAAAGTAGTATAAACTCTTCCATTCCAGCAAGGCAGCATGAATTTTCCAGTTACTGCAAGTGCTAGTTAACCGACTGCAATCTCAGGTACGTCTTTTTAGAAGGAACTCATACTGAGTTTAGTGATGCCCTCAGGTAAATGTTTGTGCATTCACAGCCTTAGTCTTTACATTGGTAGTGGAATGACTGCCTGTGCTGCGTTCCATAGGATGATGTGCTGTCTCAGAGACAATTCTACATATTCAAGCAACCTTTCCCCATGAGGTTAATGGAAGTGAGTTGGCAAGCCTTTGCTCACACCTTGGATATCCTGCTGTATGTGTACTTCTGTTGTGCATGTGTGCATGTGTTTCATCTTCCAACCTTAAGTACTGTGGTGCTGCTTCAATAGCTTAAATGCATGATTTAGAATTATCCAAGTTGTATGTTTTTCCCTCATCTTGAGGACTACCATGGCAAGGATTTGAGGAAAGCCCCTTTTTATTGTGAGCCAAATAATTCCTAACATGCTAATAAGTTACATGGTGCTTAGTGGCTTATTTTTAATAGAGGGTTATGGAATCTATGGTTTTCCTTATGTTTTTGGACTGCTGGGATAGCTTAATCGGTAGAGCATGAGATTCATGATCTCAGAGTCACCCGTTCAAGCCATCTTGGGCAAAAGTTTCCATCACTGCAGGGGGTTAGACTAGATCAGTGTTTTTCAACCTTTTTTGGGCAAAGGCACACTTGTTTCATGAAAAAAATCACGAGGCACACCACCATTAGAAAATGTTAAAAAAAATAACTCTGTGCCTATATTGACTATATATAAAGTAATTTTGCCACGGCACACCAGGCAACATCTCGCGGCACAGTGGTTGAAAAAACACTGGACTAGATGACCCTTGTGGTCGCTTCCATTCTATCACTCTAAGTCCCATCATCCTTGGCTGTTGGGCAAGCTGAGTGTGGTTGATGGGATATAAAGGCCAGCAACATCTGGAGGGCCACAGTATACACACCTCCCACTACTTTAATGTTTGTAGGTCCTGAACCAGTGATAGAGAAGCTACAGGGGCATTCCACCGTGACGTGTGTGACATTCAGACAACGTTTTCAGTACTTTTGTAATTATTTTGACCCTAAAACAACTGCTGGTTCAAAAGCAATTAATTGACACCTGTCATTTATGTCTTAAGATATAATTAATATGATTTGGAATATTTTTTATGTTGCCTGAATAGAGATACAAATTTTTAATTTTGCGTGACGTGTGTGACCATTTTGCAAATGTTTTTCCCTCTCTTCTCAAGTTCTTTGAATATTTCTGTGAGTTCTTGTAACATTCATGGAAATAAAAATTATTAGAATTAAGCCATATATGTGTAAATCCAAAAGAGGGGTTTTAGGAATATGAAGTAGCAATACTTAGGCTAAAAAACAACGAATAGTACTGTGACGTGTGTGACATTTAACGTGACGTGTGTGACCGCATATGAATTTTTTTTCTAATGAAACCCTTAAAAATATCATTTGTGTGGATAATTGTTATCTTTTTACAGATTGAGGTTAACAAATTAATAAACATTAACATAAAAGTGGAATTGGACACAAAGCAATCATCTTTAATGTTTGCACAACTTGTAAAGGTAAAGGTACTCCTGACCATCAGGTCCAGTCGTGTCTGACTCTGGGGTTGCGGCGCTCATCTCGCTCTATAGGCCGAGGGAGCCGGCGTTTGTCCGCAGACAGCTTCCGGGTCATGGGGCCAGCATGACAAAGCCGCTTCTGGCGAACCAGAGCAGTGCATGTAAACGCTGTTTACCTTCCTGCTGGAGTGGTCCCTATTTATCTACTTGCACTTTGACGTGCTTTTGAACTGCTAGGTGGGCAGGAGCTGGGACAGAGCAACGGGAGCTCACCCCGTGGCAGGGATTCGAACCGCCAACCTTCTGATCAGCAAGCCCTAGACTCTGTGGTTTAACCCACAGCACCACCTGGGTCCCTGCACAACTTGTAGAACAGCCTTATTTTATTGACAGTTTTGTTGTTGTTCAGTCGTGTCCGACTCTTCGTGATCCCATGGACTAGAGCACGCCAGGCACGCATATCCTTCACTGCCTCCCGCAGTTTGGCCAAACTCATGTTAGTAGCTTCGAGAACACTGTCCAGCCATCTCATCCTCTGTCATCCCCTGACAGTTACTGAACCAAAAATAGCATTGCATTGGTTCATTCGAACACATTCACTTTACTTTCAAATATATTCAGTTCTCTGGCAAAGTGAATTAATTTTGGACAATTTTCTCTAGCTCTTTGTTCATCTGAAATCCAAGCCACATCTCCCCTCACAGTTCTTCTTTCAGGAACAGCTCCCTTATGAAGAGTCCCAGGGCCAGGGGGTGGGGCAAGGCAGGTGGAAGGAGGCCTTCCACATTTAACATTATTTATTTATTTTTAAGCATACTACTCTTACCTTGACTTACAAGTGCAACTTCAAATTTGTGAATTGTTACCCAATAGAAAAAAATATTTGGTCAGCAAATGAATATTGATGAAGCATAAATTTTTTGTGATGTTTTGAAGATGGCACAGTCACATTTAGCCCTTTGATGCCAAATTATGGAGCAAAATACTTCAAAGCTTAATCATAATCTAACAATTTTTTCTGTCAAATATTTGTTTGCCATAACAGATGTACTTGTTATGATCTATGTTAATATTTTATTATTTACATGTATTTGCATTTTTAATTTTAAAAAATGCTCCTGTCACACACGTCACAGTCACACACGTCACAAATAGTGACGTGTGTGACTAAATTTAAAAAGCCCAATATTTTTTTATATTTTTTTCAAAAAAAATTCCAAACTTTTTTTTAGTGTTTTTAAGTTTAATAAGCTTATAAAAAAAATTTCAGCATGGTGAAGTTCATGGCTACATTATTAGATAAAAAATATTAACTTATTGTGACGTGTGTGACACTGGAAGCCAGAACCAGTCACTTTAACATGGACAAAATTTAATCAAAATCAAAAATACTTTTCTGCCAAATATTTTTGGGCAGAACAGATATACTTGTTATGATATATGTTAATATTTTATTATTTATTATGTTTATTGCATTTTTAAAAAAACATGAACCCATCATTAAGATTTCATTTTAAAAAGTGACTTTCTGAACTTGTACTGTTATTTCCAATTTTCACTCCCCCAATTTTCTTTACACCAAATTATATTGTCATTTTAACAAAATATACACTTTCAACTACATAAAATATTTTTTTGGGAATTTTATCTTTAATTTTAATATTTTAGACCACAGGACCACTTTTCATGGAATGCCCCTACACAGGTCTGATGTTTCCTATCTGGTCCTGGAGCCTCTCCTCAAAACATACCTGTACCTAGACCATTTCCTCTTGCCCCTTCAAGAGCTTTTGCGTGGCTGGAATGTGTCCTTGAACTACAATGATGCTTGCCAGGATGGAGAAAGGAAGGAGTAAATAAATTGCTTATTTCCTGTGTGGCTGGAATGCAGGTGAAAATGGAGTGACCATCATTGATCCATCCATGTTTGTGCCTCTAGCAAATGGGTCTG
The DNA here is from genome assembly GCF_009819535.1 of Lacerta agilis. Classification (NCBI taxonomy): domain Eukaryota; kingdom Metazoa; phylum Chordata; class Lepidosauria; order Squamata; family Lacertidae; genus Lacerta; species Lacerta agilis. The sequence continues at coordinate 34,226,457 of NC_046323.1, forward strand.
TGTGGGAGTGTGTGTCTCAGGCTGAAAAAAAAAGTTTCCTCACCCCAGTCCTACACTGTAGAATTCACCCATTTTGTAATTATCAAACAGCCACAGGCTGTTTCTGGCCTTGGTATGTTTGAGAAGAAAGGAAAAGTTGAGAATGGCAGCTGCCTTAAAACTTTACAGGTACATGACACTGCTTATAACAAATAACAAGCTAGTATAAGAATATTAACAAATATGAATGAGGTCATAGTCCAAAAAGGTTACAAGGTGGATTACTAATATATGGCAGGTTAGTATCTTTCCAAAATGATTAATGAAATGGTGGAGATAAAGAAGAAACTTCAGTTCATAGGAAATTTGGGCAAGATTGGGCAGCGCCTTCTAGAGATGCGATGCAAGTTGGGTGTTTCCATGTGCATGTTTTAGTTATGACTACAAAGACAAAGCTTGATAGAGAAACATTGCATCAGATCCAGAAGCAAAAAGCAATAAACCACATCAGTAAAGAGCAGTTTTACATGATTTAGTGTCAATTGCCTTCTTGGGAGAAAAGTTTCTTGCTGCTGTTACGAAGCAAGAATATAGAACAAATAAGTCAGAAAAGGTCCAGTCTAGTATTGTGGGTCTTGTGCAACTTTCATGAATGCTATTCTAAGTTTTGGTTTTGGTTTTTAAAAAAGGGGGGAGGGAACTGCTGGGTTGTGAGCACAACACTAGTCAATGATGGCACACAGCTTTGAAGACCAGTGACAGTGCTGCAACAAGAGAGGAGAGAGGTGTACCGCAACACACGCTGAGTGACTAGACCAAGGGTCCCCAAACTAAGGCCCGGGGGTCGGATGCGGCCCAATCGCCACAGAAATCTGGCTCGTGGACAGTCCAGGAATCAGCATGTTTTTACATGAGTAGAATGTGTGCTTTTATTTAAAATGCATCTCTGGGTTATATGTGGGTTCATATTTTTTTTTTTCAAAATATAGTCCGGCCCCCTGGACTAGGCAGTTTTTCCACCCACCCAGTGGAATTCGGCCAAAATGTAAAGGAGGAGCCCCCAAGCATGTGTTGCTGTGTCATGCAGGTCTTGTTTCCCATGCCATGTTTTTAAGCCATTCTCAGCTTGGCCATACAGCTGCAGTGACCAGCTCACAGGGCTGGCAATGCCGAGGGGATCCTGGCCCCAGGCGCTGCACAGAACTTAGCATCACTGCTTGCAGTCAGGAGCTGTCCGTGTCAGCGCTCAAGATGGTGCTTGGCTGGGGCTTTTCAAGGGAGGAGACGAAGGAATGTCTCACCAGCCATGTCAGGCAATGTCTAGTAATTTGGAAAGCGTAATGCTGGTGGTCAACAAAAGAGGTTTAAAGACTCTCTCAAGGCAAATCTTATAAAAAGTAGTATAAATACTGACAACTGGGAAACACTGGCGTGTGAGTGCTCCAATTGGAGAACAGCCTTTACCAAAGGTGTCATGGGCTTCAAAAACGCTGAAACTCAGGACGAAAGGGAAAAATGCGCTAAGAGGAAGGCGTGCTTGGCAAACCCTCACCATGATCAGCTCCTGCCTGGAAACCTATGTCCCTACTGTGGGAGAACAAGTGGATCCAGAATTGGCCTCCACAGTCACTTACAGACTCACTGTTAAGACTGTGTTCATGGAAGACAATCTTACTCGGCTACAAGTGAAAGGAGGAGGAGGAGGAGGTGGAGGTGGAGGTGGTGGTGGTGGTGATTTGGTGCCTACACCGCCAAGCCTAGCTAGAGAGACAGAGTGGGCGCTACTAATTTGCTGTGCCACAGATGCTGTTCCTCTGGCTGTTGCTACAACTCCTCCTGCCGCCGCCACCTTCTCCTCCTGCCACTGCCACTGCTTGCTTAGCTCCCCCTGCCTGCACACATACACAAAGTTCCTATTTCCCCCCTTTCCATCTCTACCAGGTTAGATGCAAAAGGTCAATCCCCACAAATCAGTCTACTTGGAAAGGTCTGCCAGTGCCATGCACTGCACAACTGTGGATGGAGCAAGAGAATCAGGCCTCCCAATGATCAGCAATGGCCTACCAGAGCAAACAACAGACCACTTGGAAGGATGCTTATGTCACCTCCATTGTTTCTGGCTTCTAATGTAAGAGCCCTTCTCTACAGCAGTCAGGAACACTCACGGCTTGACTTAAGAGCAGGCAGAGAGATGTGAAAGGTGTATTTTGGACAGTGAGTCAACATGGAGAAACAGGAAGCATGATGTATGCAGAGAGGCCCTATAGCTCAAACACCCATGCTTTTGAATGAAAAGGTAAAGATAAAGGACCTCTGACAGTTAAGTCCAGTCACAAATGACTCTGGGTTGGGGTGCTCATCTCACATTACTGGCCAAGGGAGCCGACATTTGTCCGCAGACAGTTTTTCCGGGTCATGTGGCCAGCATGACTAAGCTGCTTCTGGCGAACCAGAGCAGCGCACGGAAACGCTGTTTACCTTCCCGCCGGAGCGGTACCTATTTATCTACTTGCATTTTGACATGCTTTCGAACTGCTAGGTTGGCAGGAGCTGAGACTGAGCAACGGGAGCTCACCCCGTCGTGGGGATTCCGATTGGCAAGCCCTTGTGGTTTACACCACAGCGCCACCCGTGTCCCTTTATGCTTTTGAATACAGGAGCCCTAAAGTTCAATCTCCAGGTATAAGGATCAGGTAGCAGGTGATGGGAGAAACCTTTGTCCAAGGCTCTAAAGAGCTGCTAACTGTCAGATTTAGACAGATGGTCTTAGCATCGCATAAAGTAGGTTCCTGCATTCCTGTTCTCTTATCAATTTAATGTTAAATGTCACTCTGAGCGAACTAGCAGGTTCTTGCTTTGCGGCAGGAACATGAGTGAGATGATCTTCAGGTTTCTTACAGGTCCCTAATCCCATGATATTAATATGTTTCAGGATCACCACTCCTTGTTTTATAGCCCAGAGGTATGCTGAGGATTCCATCCAGTTCATCCTGCTACTTCAGCTGTGACCTCGAGGTGGCACTAAAGGACTTAGCTATGAAATGTTGGAATCATACAGCACTAATTTAAAGGCAGTCAGAGGTGCAGGGTGGGAGTCATTCACCTTAAATTAAGGAAATGTCAGTGGGCAAGACTGTAATTAAAAGGGAGGGGAAGACTAGATAGGAGTACCCACTAATTAATGCTCTGGCTGTGACATAATTTATAGCATGCTTTTCGAAATGGCTTATGGGCATACATGACATACAAGCAGGAACTGCCTACTTGTTGCAGTTGATTGCCAGATGTGTGCTCATGTTCTGATTCGCCCAAACACAATTTGGCGAGTGTGTTTTAGGTTCCTAACTCTCCGCACTCCTATGTACCACTTGAAAATTGCTCTGGGTCTTAGTGGACCACTTAATAATTTTTTAAAATATAGCAATTGTAAAGCAGTATGCTAGATACTCTATTAATTTTAATTCCCTCTTTTATTTCATCTGTAATTTTTATTTCTTATGTTGTATTTTACTGTATTATAATAATTCTACGAAATAGAATAAAACGCAACACAATCAAATGCAATATAAGAAATAGAAGTGACTGAAATACAATAACATATTAATATGAATATTTAATGTGATGGACTTGCCATCTCCCATCCTGAACCACAAATCTGCAGACATGCTGCAGACCACCAATGGTCCACAGACCACAGCCTAGAAACCCCTGAAACAGAGAATAGCTGAAGATGGCACCATGCACACACACCGTTAACAAAGGTTTTTGATCCTGTTTGTACTGCCTAGGATCTGCCAGATGTGGAGCAATTTCTGCTCCTTGCCCTGTGCAGCTAACAGCATTGGATGCATAAACAGACAGATGGGGCTATCCAGGAAGCCCAACTTCTGCTGGCCCAAAACAGTGAGGGTGCAGTCTGAGACAGTGGCAGACAATGCTGCCATAGTACGAGAGGCAAGCTGAGCAACGACTGGGGCAAGTTGAGGTGGGGATGGGCCAGCTACAGGATCTGTGGTGGAGCACAGTAAACACAGACACAAATATACACCTCAGTGCAGATGCTTCAAATAGACCGTTCATGAGAACAAGTAAGGTCTTCAACAAACTGTTGTAACATGGAGCGCTCTTGTTCCGTATCCTAGCCAACCATTCATGTCCTCTTCCTGGGACGGGAGAATATGTGTCTGTTCCAACTACACATACTTTGGCTTATGGGTACTGGGGACTTGACCAGGGTGGCAGTGATTCAAAGGCTTCCCAGAGTATGTATGTCTTATGTATTACTTGTCACAAGACCAGTGACTTCACACACCTGTGTGGTTTGAATGCTAGAGAAATGTAGGATACACATCACTTGAATAGGGAGGCAAAAGGCCTGCATTTCTTACCAAATGCTAAGCAAAGAATGCCTAGAACAGCATCAGTCTTGATGTGTGGTGGAACTAAACATAGGTTAATTATCTCCATAATTTCTGTTGCAATTTGTAGAACACATTTTCCGTTAGCTGTCTAGACATTGCATTAGTGCCATACATTACCATTCTGCAGGTGCCAAACACTGCTAATTTATCATTAAGCAATTCAGTATTTGCCAATAGTGTTTACAACTGCAGAATACTCAGCAAATTCAGTAGGTGGCATTCAGTGATTTATCCAAAAAGAGGGATTTTCTATTGCCTTGAAAGGGAGGTACAAATATGGCAAAAGGCAACTTTCTGTATTGAACAAGTTTCTTTCCCCCTCCACATCCATTTCTACTGATAAGCTAAGCTGCAACCTTATGCACACTTACCAGGGAGTAAATCCCATTGCGCTCACTTGGGGGGACGGGACATGTATACCTAAGCTGTGAGCATTTGTTCACTTTGGTCTGCAGGTGAACCCAGATCTCTGGGCTTTATTTGTAGGAATAGAAAGTTTTCTTCTATCCTGTGAGTTACCACATATCACCAGCTCAATTCAGTTTACATTTAAAGGCAAAACTAATTTGGCACTTTCTAAAGCAGTATACAAACTGAGGTGTAACCATCCTTCAAAATTCAATTTTTCCCTAATTCTCAAGCTAAGTAATATGTACAAATAATGTGTACAAGATAAAACTTTGCATAACAATTCACAGATCAATGAAAATGATGTACAAAAATTGTTTTGTGTCCAAAATGTGCAGGCTAGGCAAAAATGCATGCAGAAATGTGTTTTATTAGGAGAAAAGCGCACTAAAATGCTGTTGGATTTTCATGAGGGCTTTTAGAAAAGAAATTGCAAGCTGGTGTGGAAATGTGGAGAACTGAACTTCAAATTGGAAAAATGAGAAACGAAAATTTAAATATGTACCTGCCCCATACTTACCTGGCAGGGGAGACACCTTGATCATGAAATATGTACCTGCCCCTATACCAGTTTGTGCTGGTTTCATAAGAAGCACAAAAATGTACTCATATATTTGAGTCCAAGAAGGAATCTGCTGCACATTCTTTGCAGAATGGGCAAAAAAACCCCACCATAATAGAGTGCTAAGAAAGAAAAGGAAAGAAGATGGACTTCCTTGCCAGCACTTAAAATTGGAAATTTCATCATAAGCTGATTTGTAATTCATGTAATGACCTTTCATACACTGCACTTGTATGAAATTTTCTCTCAAAGCAGTTTTTATTCTCTGTGTATGTAGGCATGAGAAAGAAGGGGGGAGCTGTGGAAGAAAATGCAAGCTATCCCTTTGGATGAATAGGGGACACAATAGATGCAGGATGTAAACAAGTCCCAAGAACTACCCTGATGCAGGATACAGGGGCATGTTACAGCAGCTCTCATAGAGCTTATTCATAAAATGGCATGTGGGAAGACAACTTACCACAACTCTTTTGCAAGAATTGGTTCTCGGCCCATCATTATCTGATGACATCCTGGTTTCATCACATTTAGATGCCCATGCTACTACTGTTTAGGGTAGTTTGCAGCAGCATGCAATCTTCTCCAAACCCCTGCATGATGGTGCCTTCAGATGATTTCTGCAATGCAAACCATCCATGAGCAGCCTCATCAATGTGGGCCAGACAAGAGAGACTATGTGACACTTGGGAGGGTACTGTGTAGTTCTGGGGCCAACGTTTCCAGGTGATGGGGAAAATATTCTGTCCGAGATGTTGGCAAGCAGCAGCCAGGCAGAGCTGACAATTAACTGACCTGGTATAAGGCACCTCCTCCTCCTCCTCCTCCTCCTCCTCCTCCTCCTCCTCCTCCTCCTTCTTCTTCTTCTTCTCCTCCATTCGCTTCTATGATTTTAAAACTCTCCATGTGGAGCTTTCCCATAGAGAAAGCTGCATGAAAGTAGCCACCCCCTTGACCCATTGTGATGTATTTTTAGCCACCACTTCCCAGGGATTCACTTGGGACACGATGTCCCTTTCTTTTCAAACCATAACATTCATATGGATTGTGGACAGGAAGTGGTGACTGTCAGTGTGTCATGCTGAGCCAAGCATTACTTCCTCTACACCAGAGATGGGGAGCCTGTAACCCTCTAGATCTTGTTGGACTACAACTCCCATCATCCCCACCCATCAGCCATGGTGGCTACAGCCAATGGGCTTTGGAGTACAACAGCAGCTAGAGGGTCACAAGTTCCCTAGCCATACACTATATCCTTGGATGCATTCATGGAAATGTACCATGGAGGCCATTCTGGAGTGTCTTAACCAGGCTCTGCAGTAAGGCTGATGCCGGAGCGTGACAACATCTAGACAAACTGGATGATGGTGAAATTTGTTTTATTTATTTATTTATTTATTTAAATAAAAATGCTTTATTTTAATGTTTCAAATTATAATACATACACATATTTCCGACAAAACATACACAACCTACAGACATTTTTCATCATCTTAAAAACCAAACACTCCATCATACTTTCCTTATCTTCATCACACTCTACCCACCACCTTCCAACACCCCACACCCCACCCTGTGCATGACTTCCAGTCAACTCAGCTATAATTTCTTTCTGTTTCTCCTCTTTCTTTCTTCTAACACACTATTATTCCAATTTCTCGTTTATTTACAGTTCCCCTTTGTTGTCTAACTTATTTAATATCCAATAGTTGTAACGGAACCTGTTCATTATAATAGGAGATTTGACTTTTCACCATAATTTTTCAAGTATCCTCTGAACGCTTTCCAATCTTTGTCTGCCCTTTCTTTTGTGGTCCTTCCAATTTCTTCCATTATTTTAGACATATTGTGATATTCTAGAAGTTTGACGAGCCATTCTGTTTTTGTTGGGATTGCTCCACTTTTCCAATTTTTTGCTATCAGTAACCTTGCGGCTACTGTTGCATATAAGTATAATGTTTTATCTTCCTTCTTTAAACTGTCTGGTACTATTCCCAGTAGGAAACCTTCTGTTGTTTTTTTAAAAGAGTATTTAAACATTCTTTTCATCTCGTTATATACACTTTCCCAAAATCGGACTATGTTGGGGCAATTCCACCATATGTGGATGATGGTGAAATTTGGGCGAGTTGGTGCTTTTCCTCTTTCTCTTTGCCTTTTCATCACTTGCCACTCTAAAATCCTCAATGTTCTCCCAAATTAAATCAATTACCCTTTACAGGCAGCAGAATTGATCAGGTAACATGGGGGATGAGGACAAGAGAAGAAAAATGTAATCGAGAGCCATGGCTTCTAAGGGTAAGAGCAAAGTATTTATTTAGAATATATATATAGATAACTGCCTCTTGGGATAAAAGCAATGACAAACCTAGACAGCATCTTAAAAAGCAGAGACATTACCTTGCCGACAAAGGTCCGTATAGTTAAAGCTATGGTTTTCCCAGTAGTGATGTATGGAAGTGAGAGCTGGACCATAAAGAAGACTGATCGCCAAAGAATGTATGCTTTTGAATTATGGTGCTGGAGGAGACTCTTGAGAGTCCCATGGACTGCAAAGAAGATCAAACCTATCCATTCTCACTGGAAGGACAGATCCTGAAGCTGAGGCTTCAATACTTTGGCCACCTCATGAAGACTCTCTGGAAAAGACCCTATGCTGGGAACGATGGAGGGCACAAGGAGAAGGGGATGACAGAGGACAAGATGGTTGGACGGTGTTCTCGAAGCTACTAACATGAGTTTGACCAAACTGCGGGAGGCAGTGGAAGACAAGAGTTCCTGGCGTGCTCTGGTCCATGGGGTCATGAAGATTCGGACACAACTAAACAACAACAACAAAAAATATAGATAACTTACACATACAAATCTCTAAGTGGTGCACATAATAAAATTATCAAATAAAGATAAAGATCAGCAAAACCTTTAAAAAAGAGTGTACATAAAATAATTATCAGTAAAGCACAATATAAAACCAGCTAAAACTTCTGAAAGCAAATGTACATTACTAAATTATATGACTAGGAAGACTTGATGAAATAAAGTTTTCAGCAGGTGTTTAGTATGACAAGGACTGTGAATAGGCATGGGCAATCTCTCAAGTAAACTGGTCCCAGGCTGTTAAAAGATTTGGAGGGTTTGTCTATAGTTTGGGGATTTCAGTGAATAACTTTCTCTTTTAGCTTTACAAATGACAGTGGCAGTTCTAATCACAGGTGGGTAGTCTGTTCTCAGCTAGAAAACATATGTATAGAATTGTTCATTATCTGCAAAGCAAGAAAATGAACAATATGCAAGAAAAACACAATATAAATGTAAATAAACATCCATAATTCTTTCTTTTTTTAATGGAGTGAAAGCAATTCTCTATTGAAGTATTTTAAAACCTCTTCTTCAACATGAGCTTTTTCTGCCTCTTAGCAGGGAATTGCTTCCAAACACCCACACACCACCTCCAAACACTCAACCCCAAAAGTACAATAAAAGTACAATAAAAATGTTTTAGTCCTAGACAAGTTGTGGTCCTACTGGAAGTTGCTTCTAAATTGCCACTTCTCTTTGCCATTTTTCTCTTGCTGTGGCTTCTCTTAAGGGAACACCTCAGAATAATTCTATCATAACATTTTTTTTCGCAGGGAAATTGTTACGTTTCAGTCGTTGCAAGACTAATGATAGGAAAAGGGAAAATGTGGACCTGTTATATGGATGAAGAGCAAGCATCTACATTCCTTATGTGTCACTGGTTCCAGTGGAAACTTGCATAGATTCAGGGGGAAATCTTTGACATGTTTTTTACCCTCTTCAGTGAAATGTTGTTGAAATAGCTTTGGCCATTAGGGCAAATAAATGCATGTGATAATGAAATAATATTAATACTGTAGTAGTAATAGTACCCAGCCTTCACCAGCAGGTCCCTGGCTGGGTTACAATTTAAAATTCTGTGTTAAAAACAAGTTGACCCTGAATGGGGTGGGACTCACTGGTGCAAAATACCACCACGCCATCTTCTGTTTTTGTCAGCCCATGGCAGCCATTTTGTGCTGGCACCCACAGCACTTGTAGCAAGGTATGAGTAGGCTACTGGCACCTCAGTTGTTGCTGTTTTTACTAAAAGAAGAAGAAGAAGGAGCAGAGAGCACAGGATATATTTGTTAGTCAACTATATTTCCTCAAATTTTCCAGCACCTTTCTAAATTTGAAGCAAGACTTCAATTTGCATTTTGAAAACAAATCAAGATACAGCTTTTGGGCTGTGTCCAGACTTAGTCCTACCTGGAGTAGGTGCATTGAAATCAAGTTAGATCCAACCCAGTGGTTTCTTTCATTTTTATTTTTCCAGCAAGATGCAGCATGTGCTCTTTTTATTAGGGGGAAAACACACAGTTGTTATATATTCAGCTCTTGTGGTGTCTTCAGACAAATGCAGAATAGGGATGGAATGTATGAAACAGTAAGTCATCATAATTTATTGCTTCAATTATGCCCTCTAACAGAAATGAGGGCTGCCTGGTTAAAAATCAGTAAGCCCCACTGGACACAGTAGAGCAGGCATAGGCAAACTCGGCCCTCCAGATGTTTTTGGACTACAACTCCCTGTTGGGAATTCCATTCCACCCTTGCTGCAGATATGTGGCTTGTTACATGTCACATGTCTGTTTACATTCCAGCACAGATTGCTGGAGTCCCGTGAGCGGAACATCCGCTCTGTATTGCTTTTGTTCTCTCTCTCCAAGAAGAATGACAAGGAGAGAGGCCATGTTTTTCTTTGTCCTGATTTATGTTTAATAAATGCGTAGTTTAGTATAGTATCCACACCTCGAGCCTGATCTGTTGTGCGTTTACTCTGCTGAGTAATGTGTGCTCTTGCATGCACAGCAGCTTGAGTCGCAGATGCACATCAGAGGAGGATGACTGATGGATCTCCACAGTGGCAAGGCTGAGAAGGGAGATGCTCCAGCTGGGGCCAAGCCAGCTGGCTTTCTATCCCACGGCTCTGACACTCCCATCATCCCTAGCTAACGTGACCAGTGGTCAGGGATGATGGGAATTGTAGTCTCAAAACACCTGGAAGGCCAAGTTTGCCTATGCCTGCAGTAGAGCTTACTACTGCATAAATATGCCAAGGAGTGCTCTGCAAGGCTTCAGTCCTATGCACTTGCATGGGAGTTAAGTCCTATTGAACACAGTAGGATTTACTTCTGGGTAAACATGCAGAGGATTGCACCATAACCGAGTGCAACCTTGGCTTGGAGTTCCACGTATTCACTGTTGTTCCACATACTTTGCCAAATGTTTTCTCTCTTCTGCATTAATTCCTCCCATTCCTTTTTGTTTTTTGCTTCCTTTCCTTGGACTTCAGGTAAAGAAGCATCTTGTGATGATACAAATTATATGTACTCTGATCCTTAATAATTGAAGACAATTGCTTTCCTTCTGATTCAATTGTTGCTGTGACCATTTCATCCAGTCAGAGAGAAAGTCAGCAGTAGCCACTGATTTTTGCAAAGCCTCCAAAAATGTTGCACTTATCATAATGATTAACCCAAATGTAGATTCCTCTGCCCCTCCCAGTAAGAAAATAATTCCTTTGAGTTTACTGAGTCAGTGTTCTCTAGACTCATTATTTTGAAAACCTTTTAAATTTGTAGTGATCAGCATACTTCCTAATGGTTGTAAAATTAAGAGCCAATGCTACTATGACAGAGGCAAACCTGTTTAGTTTGACCCTGGTCTGCCTCAACCATGTAAACAGGAACTATGGAGCATGTCCACATTTCAGTGCAACCTTCCCTAACCTGGCGCCTTCTAGAGATTGTCAGACTACAACCTCCATCATCCCCAACCATTAGTCATGCAGATTGGGGATGATGGGAGCTGGAATAAAGTGATATTTACAGAACCCTAGAGGAGTGTTTAAAAAAGCGATTTCTCCCCCACACCTGCAGTCCAAAGTGGTGCATCCTATTCTCTCATTTCAGGATACCTACAGTTAATGTTTCCAAGTAACCTTCTCTGTCTTGATTTTGTTGATGAGTAGTCTTCACTTTCAGAAAGAATGAACACTATTTCAGAGTGATGTGATAAGTGCAGCAGTTCTTGTTTCAATGCAGAAATCCACTCAGTTTCCATTCTTTCTTTCTTTTCTTTTCTTTTCTTTTCTTTTCTTTTAAAAAAAGGAATTATAGTGAATTTGCAGTCTGAATAAAAAGTTAAGGCTGCAATAATTCTGCACACAGATAGCGCGGGAACTTCAGACAAAGCACTCCTAAATTAGGCTAATATATGTTTCGTTCCAAGGGAGCCAAGCAATAAAATCCTTGAAGCAACCATTACCATAAGGTAATTGACTGTATCTGCAAGTTAAACGTTCCAAGAAAGAGACAAAGTTATTTCCAACTGACAAGGTCAGTTATCACCTGTCTGCATCCCCACTGGTGAGTGTTACTGTGAGTAACCTTCAACTCAAAATAGCAAGCAAAACTCAGAAGGTTTTTCAAATTACCCTTTTTACATACTTCAAAATAAACAAATGTAACAAGCTTTTATTGCTATGTAGGCCCATGTGATTAATTGCAGCCTTGAAGTCTGACCTTCGTCTTCACACACCTGCTGGGGCATTGTATGGGGGGCTAACCAGCACTGAGGACCCAGTGTGATGCAAGACCATGCGACTGTGGCCACTGATGACACGAGATAGCGACTGGCAAGCACAGTCCCCCTGAACTAGGGCTGAGAGCTGTTTACCCTTCAGGATCCCTTAAGGGGAGGTCCCCCTTATTATCTATATCCTGAAGCCTAGGTGGAATGGTGACATGTCCTCTTAAAATGCTGGCGTGTCCCTCCCCAAGATCACACTAGGCTTTGAAAGATGAAGAGGCCTTGAGATCTTGTGAGAGGGTCGCCATCTCCCTCCAGCCATGGTGTCCTTCGTGCAACCCTGCAAATCATTCAATGGTTTCCACAGGTTTGCTGGGCCACAATTTATTGTATACTCAAAGGTTTCTCCTGACCACTAAAGGGGCCTAATGATCTAAGAGAAGTAGATGTTACTATTTTTAAGTGCCGTTGAGTGCTGTAATGATCACTTACAAAGGCTACTGCAATTCCTGACCCGTAACCCAGATGTTTTATTTTTTAATAAGTTCAATTAATTTTTCAATTATCTGGATTGAGCTAAAAGAAGAGAATGGAAGCCGGGGATGAGACACAAGCTACTTTCAGGGAGATGGAGACGACTGTCACTTTTTAATTAGCGAGGGCTTCCTGTGAGGCAAAGCTGCCTTGGAGACATTTTCTGAAGAGGCTGCCTTAGCCCTTGCATCAAGAAGATGTTGTCAGGACGATAATTATAACAAATATACAGGTAGAACTCCTGGATGCTTTCAGACTAAAGAAACAGACTGTTTATGAAACAGACGTGATAACTGAATGAACTCTCAGCTGACCCTCCTTGCTCCTTCTAGCTGGTGACAAATGCCTCTAGCATTAAGACAAGGGGAATTAAAATAAGAAAAGCTTGTAATAATTATGGAGGCCAGCAGGGAAATGGCTAAGACTTTAATTCTCTATAACACTCTAAAAAGACAAGAAACAGCAAGGTGGAATTACTCAAGCAGCTTCATAAAGTACATTTATTTTGAAGTTTGTATAATGTCTGTTAAGGTGTGTTTCAGAATCCTTAAGGTAACAATGTAGATAAAGTTGGTTGTTTTTTAAAAAAAGCAAAAAGCAAAATGTTTTGGGGTTGTATCCATTAATGATTTGCACTATTAGAAAGTGCTTCCACTTGTGTGAGGCAAGGCACCTGATTTTCACTGATTTCCCCCATCTAGTGATGAATAGCATTATTAGTCTATGCTCTGGGGTGGTGGTGAAGGATACAAATGTTCTGATGAAAACTAGTGGTCCCCTTGCTGATAAATTCAGCAGGTGGGGATCTGAGAACTCTAGAAAGAGAACAGGTACATAGGTAGAGGTGGCTGCCATTGGGATTATCAATTCAAATCTAGCAAAAGGTTGTCAAGATTACGTCCTTGAAATGAACCCATCAATCAACCATCGTGACTAATGGGTCGCACACATTCCAATGAGATTTAAGCATGACATGTTTTTTTTTCTGGATGAAGCCCATTTTGTGCCATGTTAAAGGTGAAACTGTAGCAATACAAAGCTGCCATTCACTGAGTCGTACCCACTGGTCCTTCCATCTCATATTGTCTACAATGACTGGCAGCAGCTCTCCATAGTTTCAGAAAGGGATTCTCTTCCAGCCTTACCTAGATGCCAGGGGTTTAACCTGGGAGCTTCTGAATGCAAAGGAGATGGTCTGCCACTGAGCCATGCCCATGGCCCCTCCATTTAGCCCTGATGTCATTGGGACTCCAGTTCCCATCAGTCCCACCAGCATGGCCAATGGCTAGGGATGCTGGGAGCTGAGGTACAACATTTGAGCCATAGATTCCCCCATCCCTGTGCTAGAAACCTGTGCTCACTGCAGCGCAGCTCACCTGTAAAACAAAGTTGAGATGTGGGGTAAGCTGCTATTTTGTGCCATGTCTCATTTGAGATTTTATCCTTAGTTCTGTAATGTAAGGAGCAGTTGTTGCTGCTGTCAAAAGGAAGGGAAACAGCTATCTGTGGAACAGAGCTATAAAAGGATATTTCCTTTCTCTCTCCCAGGGCTGTTAAGTAAGTTGTTTGCAGTAAGAAAAATATGCAATACCTGCATTTATTTTCTTCTCTAGTTGGAATAAGCAGCTTGGCTGCCTCTTGAGGAATAAAAGAACCAAGAACTGATTTGCAATAGTGTTGGAATCTTTTTATTTTATTTACTTTTTAATGGCTGTGCTCATCAGCGGTTACTGACTTACCCAGGCAACAAGGCTGCAAATTTTCAGCTTCACTCTTTTTGCAAAAACAGGGAGAAGGATGGTTACCAAGGTTTTTTAAACACCTGGATAATAATGCAAATAATACTGCATTCAGTCAATGTTGGAAACCTTAGGATTTGGGTTTATCAGGTACAGTGTTAAAAACAGCTTTTAAAACAGGTAGTTTTTTTGTTTCAAATAGTGATTTTTTTAAATAAAAAAAAACATTTCTTGCTTTGGATCCCTGCATTACTGAGAGGATTGAATTAAATTATTAAACACGAGGAGTCTTCCATAAACTTTAATTTGACAATTGCAAATGTGGTATTTGTATTGGATACAGGGTTTTCTACTATCCAGGCTTGTAGTCTTGTGGATGCAGAGATGAGTTCAAAAACATTTAGTCACAATGCATCAGTGACTAAGCTTCTAGCCAGCAACAATTGCTTATTTGGTGCTCTGTTCTGCTTTTTACTCTTTGTGTCTGGTGGCTTGCTGGGGTGGTGGTGGGAATTGTTTTCTCCTGGTGGACTTGCCTTTTTGTCCCCACTATCAAGATAAAGTGTCACCAGTCAGATTAAATTTAGCATGACAAAAGCACTCCAATTGTTGGGGAAGGGGTTTCTAAGCCAAACTGCCAAGAGTCCCTCCATCCAGCCTACCTCTAGAAAAAAAGCAAAGGAGTTGTAGATTTACCTTCCCAAAGCCTGAGAATTCAGGCTTTAGACAAAACTTGTGAAATTGATGCTTTTGAATTATGGTGCTGGAGGAGACTCTTGAGAGTCTGATGGACTGCAAGAAGATTAAACCTATCAATTCTTAAAGAAATCAGCCCTGAGTGCTCACTGGAAGGACAGATCCTGAAGCTGAGACTCCAATACTTTGGCCACCTCATGAGAAGAGAAGACTCCCTGGAAAAGACCCTGATGTTGGGAAAGATGGAGGGCACAAGGAGAAGGGGACGACAAGATGGTTGGACAGTGTTCTCGAAGCTACCAACATGAGTCTGACCAAACTGCAGGAGGCAGTGGAAGACAGGAGTGCCTGGCATGCTCTGGTCCATGGGGTCACGGTGTCGGACACGACTAAACAACAAAAGTAGTTTAAGAACTATGCAGCTTAGCATCTGGGGGAGATTTTAAGGAGAAATTCCAGAGGAAACACTTTTCAGAACAGTGAAATTTCAGTATATATGACATTTATTTTTGGGAAAGGAGGAAACAAATCACACAAACAGAATATAAAATCAAATCAAAGAGTCAATCTAATCTAACTCTCCTAGTAACAATTTAGCTACTTCTGTAGAGCCTTGGGTTTTAGAGAATGTGCAGAGTTCTTTGCAGAAAAGATGGCCTGAGAATACTAGCCTCTTGCAGAACATCTGTGGTCACCTAACATCTGTGGTTCTGAAGGAGACAAAGGTGATATGATGGCCTACACATTTATGGGAATCTGATACCAATAAAAGTGTTTTATGAATCAGTGGCATCTCTGCTCCAGGTAGTTCAGGTACCTATGTATTCAAATGATGAGCCCAACTTCTTAATGGTTTTGAACTTCCAGCATAAAAGTTCAGACTAGTTAGACTACTGTGTGAGGGGGGGGGGAGGGAGGGAGGGAGAGAGGGGAAGGAATAAAATTGGAAAGGGGGGTTGGAGATAAAACCAAGGCTATGGGTTTATTCAGGTGGTGGTCAACAGGCATCCAGAGTCTCAGAGGCTTTAGATGTTGCTGTTGATCTTCTGTGAAATATGTTATACCCTTCTTCATGGAAGCAGAATCAATTATGCAAATAAATCAAAATGAAAATATTCTCAATAATATGTCTAATTCAGATCTCATAATTTATTAGTTTTCATTGGCACAAAATTTGGATTTTTCTTCTTGTTCAGGGATATTTTTCACAGTTCCAAGTACTATGAACATCTGAGTTGGAAGATCATTGTTGTTATGTATATTTGCCATCAGACTATTAAACAACTCAACTTACTGTTCAGCTCAGTAGTGAAAGTCTTTGAAACTAATTATTACTGCAATTATACATGCAATCTTTCCCAGGCTACAATCACCTTTCCAGCTCCAAGTCAATTAATAAAATACCCTATACCACGAAACATCTACTAATAAATGATAGTCACTTTTTTATTACTGGCAATGAATTGGCTTTTAATTTTTATTCTGTTCCTTTATGAGGAAGTTAATATTTAATAATTCATGTTTCTGCTGCCTCTAACTAAAAGATGGGCAGATGTAGAAGCAGTGGTACTCCTGAAGTTTACTTCCGTTTCAGAGAAGTGTCAATAGTTAAAATCCTCTTCCTGTAGATCAGGGGCACCAAGCCAGGTTCACAATACTCTGAAACAATTTTTTTCATTACTGGGGATCCCAAGGTCCTGGGGTGCAGGAACTTCAACCCCTTTCCAAAGAGTCAGTGGCACAACCCACCTCTAAAACTGTTTAAGAGTAGCACCCCAAAAGAGTCCTTTTTAGGGGGGAATCCTAAAGGATTAGAACAGAAGATGGGCCTTCCAGTGAAAAGCAGGTGGAACAACTGTCCTGTTTTTGTGATGACAGAAAATAGGCTCTACATTCTTCTCCTATGATTATGTAAAGGCAGTCTTGATAGTAAAAGAATTAGCAATTAGATATTAGCCCTTGTGAAGTAGAAGAAATGGGGCTTTTTAGTAGGCACGATAAATTGCAGGTGGGACACCTGTGGCCCTCCAGAGGTTGCTGTGGCCCTCCAGTCACCATGGCCAATGGCCATGGAAGATGGGAGTTGTAGTCCAACAACAATGCTGAAGAAGCACTACTTGTAAACTTACTTTGTTGCCCAATTTGGCATAACGCAGCACTTACATTAATAAACAACATCTAGAGGGCTACAGTTTGACTTAACACATGGATGTGAAAATATTAATATTTTTGGTATTTTACCTTGTTTCTAAGTTTTGATGGTTTGTCTAATTAAAGCCTTTATAAGCCAATCACTACTGGAGATATTTTTTTAATAAATCTAAGCAGTGTGCAACTTAAAAATAAAGAACACCATTAAAACAAAGTATACTGTAAAACCAGTAAAATTCAGGGAATTTAGAAAAATGAAGGTCCAAACAGGGGCAGGCAATATTTCAGGTAGAATTCAGGTAACACGAAGTCATATTATTAATACTATAGCTTTGTATTTATTATTCTGGCATTCAGAAAACATGACACACAGTTGCTCTGGTAAGAGATTTTTTTGTGGACTGGCTTTTCCCTGCTGCCTCCATCAATGACCATGTCACATTTTAACACACTTTATGAAAATATACATTGATATAATAAGAAAGACACATTCAGTTATAGAAGAACTCCATCAATGTCGTTTTTAATTGAGAGCGGTCAGAGCTGTCACAGGACTGTCACTTCTATAATGGGCATGTTGAAACATGGAGGAATTACTAAGGCGATAGAGACAGAAGTCTATGAAACTGACAGTGCTGGGGAAGGGCTGCAGCTCAGCAGCAGATCATCTGCTTTGCATGCAGAAGGTTCCAGGTTCAGGTCCTGGCATCTCCTGGTAGTAATCTGGTAGTAATCTGGTTCTGTATAAGGCAGCAATCTCTCTGATCTATGCACCAAAGGAGAATACAGGTGAACAAGCCTCGAACCATCCACAATTGTAAATTATGGCTGAAATGAGATGAATGAGCTACCAATATGCTTTGAGACCAAATTTAAGGTTTTACAGTTAGCAAGACAACTTGGGAGGAGGACATTCCCTATATACCTGTCGATAACTGTGGCCCTTCTAGAGGGGGCCACGTGTGCTGGAGGTTTGCTCCATGGTAGCTTGGACTAGATCCTTCAGGACAGTAACACCTGCCCTGTGGAATGTCAAAACTCACTGACAGGCTGCAACACTGTGTGCATTTCATCAGATGCTAAAAACTTTTTGTTTTTACAGGCTTTCCTAGAAGGATGAGTTCTAACTTGTTTTATTTTGTTACTGTATACCATGGGTAGGCAAACTAAGGCCCAGGGGCTGGATCCGGCCCAATTGCCTTCTAAATCCAGCCCATGGACGGTCTGGGAATCAGCATGTTTTTACGTGAGTAGAATGTGTCCTTTAATTAAAAATGCATCTCTGGGTTATTTGTGGGGCCTGCCTGGTGTTTTTACATAAGTAGAATGTGTGCTTTTATTTAAAGTGCATCTCTGGGTTATTTGTGGGGCATAGGAATTCGTTCATTCCCGTCCCCCCAAAAATATAGTCCGGCCCCCCACAAGGTCTGAGGGACAGTGGACTGGCCCCCTGCTGAAAAAGTTTGCTGACCCCTGCTGTGTACAGTATCGCTGTTGGCATCCATCTGTTTCAGGAGACAATGGAGGAGTGCACTTTTGAGGGTAAAGTCAAACTGTTGGACAGTTGCAGTGCCTGCTGTGGCTGTAGAGATATGATAAAGAGACATGTTTTGTTCCAGCTGGAGCAGATGAAGGCATCTGGTTGTGCTGCTGCAGATGCACCAAGGCATGCACTCTCTCTGCATTCTTTCTACTGTGGTACTATCGTGATGTTCATTGTGATTTAGAAGTATTCTTAATATTAACAGGCCACTACAATAATCTTAATTCAGGATTTCCCAAACTTGGGCCTCCAGCTGTTTTTGGACTACAGTTCCCATCATCCCTGACCACTGGTCCTGCTAGCTAAGGATTGTGGGAGTTGCAGTCCAAAAACAGCTGGAGACCCAAGTTTGGGAAACCCTGCTCTAATTTAATCTCTCAGTTTTCCCATCCTGTTCTGAAGTTCTGCTCAAAAGTGAGCATTCTCTTCCTAAAGAAAATAATATTGCCAAATTCCTAACCATCAGGTAAGCCAAACTTGTTTTTCAGAACTGAATTTCTCCCTGTAATGCCTTTGGCCTTTAAAAAGGAAATTTATTTGCTACTCCCTATAAAACTTTACTACTTTGTTGCAATGTTTAATTGCATTACTGTCGAACAGAGCCTCAGGAATGTGTGCATCAAATCCTACTATTAAATCTGACATTCCTAATCTATAAAATATATACACACAGTTCCAGTTTGTCATTTATGATATCTTCTTTAGGCTACAAATCAAAACAAAGCATTTGTATGCACATATGGGAGAAATTGTAAGGTGTGGAGGGATTTTCTTGGTGTCCATGGTGAATCACACAGCAAACAAGGGTTTGCATTTAAATGACTTTCATAGGACCTGTATATTCCCACTGCCTGTAATCCACAGAGTTATATGTGCAAATGGCTCACACTGGGCAAGTGATAGCTTTTCTGATAGCTGCCCACAGAGAAACACTGTTGGATATCATCCTACATGTTGAATTTTATCATTTCTTTAGGGTTACTGACATTTCTTAAAAATACTTCCATGCTCTGTGATAATTAAACCAAAACGTCTTGCCATTATCTGTCTCAGTCGTAATGTGGGGTTGTTTCCCCCCCTCCAAGGTGTAACGGGCTGATCAAATATTTAAGGAACTTAGCAATATTTCTTAAGGTTGTGACTACAAGTTTCAGAAAAGGCTTGTCTTCACAATCAAACATCATTTAGCTCTATTTTATGTGCACAAATAAGCATGAAATCTCATCCTCTTGTACCCTTCACAGGTCATGATGGAACAGGTCATGATGGAACTGTGAAGTCTTCCTGTCAGGATCTAGAGTCCTGATTTCATTTACAAGCCCACATACCTTAGAATAGAGGAAGAAGAGTTTGAATTTGATATCCCGCTTTTCACTACCCGAAGGAGTCTCAAAGTGGCTAACATTCTCCTTTCCCTTCCTCCCCCACAACAAACACTCTGTGAGGTGAGTGGGGCTGAGAGACTTCAGAGAAGTGTGACTAGCCCAAGGTCACCCAGCAGCTGCATGTGGAGGAGCAGAGACGTGAACCCGGTTCCCCAGATTACGAGTCTACCACTCTTAACCACTACACCACACTGAGTAGATATGGTTAGGATTAGACTATTAGGGTTCAGTCCAATGTAAACAGATGCTTCAGACACCATCAATATCTACAAATTAAAGCAGGCATGAGGAACCTGTGGCCTTACAGATGAATGTTGGACTCCGTCTCCTGTCATCACTCACCGCAAACTGTGCTGGCTGGGACTGATGGGAGCTGGAATCTGACAATATCTGGAAGACAACAGATTCCACACCCCTGGTGTATGCTGGTCCTCCAGCATTTAGCTTAGTGACTTCATTCTGTTAGTTGTAGCATTTTTTTAAAGGCTTATATTATTTGACTCAGATAGCTGCATTTTAAAGTCAGGTCCATTTTTCTATCTCTCTCTTTCTCTCTCTCTCTCCCCCCCTCATTTGTCATACTAAATCTTCATACTGTCAAAACTAGCCCACACTTTGGTAATGGACGTGTCAGTCTTCATCTCTCCAATGACCATGGCTTTCTCTCACCTCCCTGTTTTCCCATCATTGGCTCATCATGCCATCTGCCTTTCTCTCTCTTGTATATTATCAGCCACAAAACCACTTTGCTCATTCTTCCTTTTCAAACAAACATTCTGAATTTAATTACTAAATAGAAGAGTTGGCAGATCAGTTAGCTTTGCTCAGGGTAAGAGGTTGTCCCTGAAAGCAAGAAAGAAGAATCGATCAAAGAGTTATCAGAGATACGAAGGCAGTTGCATATAGGGATTGTATGTATATTCTGAGATGCTAAAACAGTAGCATTCGCTTTGTTGGGCACATAGTGGGCACCTAGCCAACAGGTGGTAGATGGTGCCACTCTAGTGTACATAGGTGGGATTTCACTTTGGTGAATTCCCAACAACCTTAAGATGAATGCATGAAGAAATCATGACTTTCTTTTTTTGTGGTTACCAAGCTCAAAGAAGCATTTCCCTGAAAATCTGCCTTAAAACTGCACAGTGAACTCATGGTAAGATGCGATTTAGCAAAAAATTCTGGCAGAGAAACTCACATATCAGAATAGTATCACTAAAACATTAATTGAATAATTTTTTGGGGAGGGTGGATACTTTTATTTCCTTTATTTTATGTCATGGTATTGAGGTGGGGCTGGGCTACGTGATCCTATAAAGAGACACAGAGTTTCCGATCAACTTCAGAAGTTCTGCCCAAATATAATCTGCCTGCAGGAAACACACCATGATAGGCCAACACACTTGCTGGCTCACAGATACTTTGGGGGGGATTTCCCAGCTCCTCGGGAAGTATAGTTATTGAAGCGGTTGCAATTATTGATGCACCTTTCCTGTTCAGGGTCAAGAGAGATCCTGAGGAGGATTATATATTCTTGAAGAGAAAATAGGGACCAAAATCCTTAACTACTGCTTCTATCTTAGGTCCAAACTCCTACCAGTGGTTTTTTTTTTAGTATGTATGGCTTTTCCTTTTGGAGAAATTGAAGAAGGGTGAGGTCTTGATTGGTGGTGATCCTGATAAATCACATTGTGAGGGTTTGGGCAGGAAGGGTTGGGGAACCCCAACTTCTCTGTTCAGGGTGTGCAAATTTGCTAGTCTTTTAGTCTCCTGCAGACACATGGCAGGAGATACATTCTGCAGACCTAGGTTTCATTTTCTGTTCCTCTCAATATGGGTCCATCTGCATAATCAATTATGTTGTCTTGATAGACTCTTCTCTCCATGACAGCTTGAAGGGGGGTGTAGGCCCCAGGAAGATAGATAAAACTATTATCTATCAGATTCTGGGCATTAAGCAAGAATCCCCTGTATGGTATCTTAACAATACTCTCCTAGCACGTCAGGAATCAATGCAGGCGTCAAGTGATGTGATACAACAATACTTTGTGTTTAATTGTAATAGGATTCCTCCTGCCCTGTTGTATGGGACTCTATGCAGACAGTCCTGAAGAGAATGGCCATAAATGAGTCATCTAAACAATGCTGCTCCCCTGTATTACCTGCCCTCTCACCATGTATCTAATTGTGATGGGACATGAAGCAGGGACTCTCATGCCAGTCTTAACACTCAGGTAGATTCATATGAGAGATGGATCATTGTTGTAGGTAAGTTACTTACACATGCTATTTCTGTGATACAATGACAGGAGCACAGATATACTGCGGTCATACCACTATAATAATATATAGAATGACTCGAACTTTACTTACATAAAATGGAGGTTTTTCTTTACTGTGTAAATCTCATTAATTTTTAGTGCAACACATCTCTAAAATAAGGTCCGTATATCCATTTACAAAACAGACAAAGCTGCCAACATTTATAACTTTCTCTAGCTATTTTATGTTCTAACATTTTATCCATTAATACTCAACAAGCTTTTCACTAATTTGATAATTAAATGGCTTGTTTGTGTTTTTTCTGCACAAAAGCAATGGAACTATTCTGTTATTGAATTTGATAAGCTCTTTCTTCATATGATTAGAAATGCTAAGGGGGGATTTTTCATTTCCAGTTCGCAAACGTTTTAAAATAAATAAATAAATAAATAAATAAATAAATGTAGAGATAAATAAGGGAATCTGAACTGTTTTAAAGGCGTTTGACTCATAAAAGTGTCTAAGTGGTGTTTCAAATAAAAAAAATGAGTTATGCATTCATAAAAGACATACAGATTAGTTCCTTGCTGAAAACTGCTTGCATATTTGGAACGAGGATAGTAATAAGATTTCCTCTAATTAGAAAACTAATCATATTTCCCCCATCAATCTAAGCCCTGTTAACTCATGATACCAATACCTGGTAAGATGTTGTTCCATGATGGAAAAAATGGTGGGATAAAAATGAATTAAATAAGAAATAAATAAACTGTATACCTAAAATAGCTCCTGTGATCCCATCTGTTTGTTTTTTCAGAGAAGAAGGAGAGGAATTTCTGGAAAAACAGACGGGATCCCAGGAACTTTTTTAGGTTCACTCAAGTTTGTTTATTTCTTATTTAATTCATTTTTTTATCCCACTGTTTCTTCCATCATGGAATGACATGCCAAAAACAAACACACATGAGGTGAAGGTACCCGTGTGTGTGCCACAGTGGTCAAATTATCTCTGCCCAAGATGTTGATAGGTGTCTTTTACTACAGAGGCCACCTTAGTCTACATGGACAAAGATGGCTCCAAGAACCCCCTCCCCTTAAACTCCTAATGTTTTTTAAGAGGGAGTGCAACCCCATCTAGAACAGGCAGAGTCCCTAATTCTTGAACCTGGGAACCACTTGCCCACAGTGTCCTAGCTTCAGTTTATTGACCCATATCTACTCCATAAAGTGCAGTGGTTCAGCTTATGCACAGCCTCTCCTGACTTAGATTTAATAGAAGAGTAGAGCTGAGGGTCAATAGTATACTGATGACACTGTGTCCCACACCTCCTGATGGTTGTTCCCAATGGTTTTATGTAGATGTTAAATAGCATTGTGGACAAAATAGTGTCTCGAGTCATCTGGCAACTAAGCTACCAAGATGTAGGTGTGAGTCTCCGGTACCAGTCATGTGGGTAGGAGCAGAACCATCATAAAACTGTGCTTCCAAAACCCAAGCCATGGCCCTGCCCATCCGTCAAAATGGACCGCATCTTCTCCATGTCTTATATCTTTCAAATATTAGGTAGTCCATTCTAATTATACATCCTGAAGGTAGGTTTCACTGGGCTGCAAATCACAAGGACAAGGTGTCTCTTGAAGAGCTATGGAAAGAGTTGGGACTAATAAGGAAGCTGATGGGAAGAGGGAGAGGACCTGCTGCTGCCTGTGGTGAATGAACTATTTGGTATATGGGAGCTGCTTCAGGCTATGGAAGCCAATAAGGTGAGGAAGTATAACCTGTTGGTTGGGCTTCAGCTCTTTGGCTCTGGGCAACTAATTATTCATATCCTATACAGAAAATGGAAAAATTACCTACCACTACATGAATGTGTTGGAAGGATAAACGAGGTAAACTTTATTGTAGATTA
The DNA here is from genome assembly GCF_009819535.1 of Lacerta agilis. Lineage (NCBI taxonomy): Eukaryota > Metazoa > Chordata > Lepidosauria > Squamata > Lacertidae > Lacerta > Lacerta agilis. The sequence continues at coordinate 34,250,635 of NC_046323.1, forward strand.
ACATATCCTTAGGGATTGCAATTGTGGCAATAAATCTTAAAGACCTTGTGAGGTAATATATGTTCATAATAAAGTATTTAGCTCCTATCCATAATCTCATGAGCAGAAGGGGGAAGAGAGGTCGGGCAAAGAAAACAACATAATTAACAACCCACTTAATGGTAGGCATTACTACACCTCTCCAGAAGAATATGATACACAACCTGAAATGCTCAGAAAGCATTTTTTTTTTAAAAAAAATTATATACGTTGTGGCATGACTGCTAAACACCAATAAATATTAATGGTTGGTAAAACACTTTATTTACTCTAAGCAAATGAATGACAAGGGCTGTGATTTAAGACAATGATCTGGATAAAATTTATTAAACAAGAGATTTGTGTAACTGGATTCTGAACTAGTTGTGTTCTAACTCAGAGGTGTGTTTTAACTCACTGACCCTGACTTCCTATTAAGTGTTCTTCATTCAGCAACCTTAAACACCTTCTGCATATGAACAAAATCCTGATTCTCAAGGATGTTTCCATGGCTAACAGAGAGGCTATACCACAACCAGCATAATACAATCAAGATATGTTATGGTACTTTGTGATGGATTTCACAGATGCCGTGGCGAAGATCCAGAGACATAGCTGCAGTCATACATGAGGCTTAGGCTATTTTAGTTACCAGTAAATTGTTGGCTTCTCTCCCGTTGAATGGCTGACCCCAAATGCCCGAAAGTGTAACAAGTCTTAGTTGCAAAAGCAGCTTGCCTTGTGGCATGCTGTGGTTTGAAAACAATAAGCCTAAGGTCTCGCCGAGCATAATAAACTGGTTTTGCGCATCTTTGGATTGTGGCTAATGTTACTGTGTTATATAATGTTGTTATAAGGATGTTGCGGCATCCTTTTTGCATGCAGGAGAGGCACATCTGTTTAAAAACTTCTTTCATTCTGTGTTCTTTTGTGATGCAGTTGATTTTAAGGAACACCCACCCACTTTTGTAGGAACACTCATGGAACATAATGACCACGTCTATTTACAGCTACACAGAACCCAGTAGACATTATAGATAATGCGTGTGTCAATGATTTGTTAGTGACTTTCACTTTGAATCATTGCAATTAGATGTTTGAGGGGTTTGTTTTATTAAAAACATTAATCCCAAGTAACAGCTTTCTTTTTACTAGGGGTTGGTAAGAACTCACTAGAAAGGTTCAATCAATCCAAACAAGGAGTAAGGAAAGCTGTTATCTCTCAAATTGTGTTTGCAGAAAAAAAAGCACAGGAGGAAAGAGAAACGGCCTTACTCTATGAAATTCCCCAAACTATTTCATTAGTACCTCTGCTTTAAATTCATAAAAATTTAATGCAGCATGCAAAACTATCATTTTCGGGGCAGAACATTAATGACACCCATGAGAAACAACTATGAGAAACTTCAGATGGTGTCATAAGATGGTGTGTCATAAGTCACTTTGATTTTTTTAAAATGGTATATCTCACTAAAAACAGTAAAATTTCCTGGACAAAATGGCAAAAAGGTGTATTGACTTTTGTTCTCATGGCTGAATCCAGGCCATGCCAGAATGAATCTTCCTTCAGTGAATATGTCAGCGAAATAAAGTCCTCCAGACTTCAGTGCCATCCTAGACACCCTCAGCATCTTCGGAGAAGTGGTGGCAGGCCCATCTGCAGCAGAGTGTTTTCAACTTTTCATTTTTAATGTTTATAGATTACTTTCACTCTCAAAAAATACTGCAGCCATTTCACTAAATCAAGCCTCATCAAAGAATACATTTGCTCTGACTCTAAATTTGGACTCTGTCCAACACAGTAGGGCTGTGCCAGAATTTACTTGTAATAGTTAATATGTATTTTGGTGCATTGTGCTTTTTTATTATTAATTTTTATTAAGGATTTTCTTGATTTACAAAGGTGTGCGCAATGTCTCTCTCGTATTTTTTCCATGTAACATTTTTACAAATCAGTTTTGGTTGTTGACACATTAGGGAGAGGAGGGGGAAAGAGGTGGGTGGGATGGGGAGATGGGTGAGGTGGGGTGACGATGTTTCTATTTTACTTAATATATGTAGTGTTTGGTGTCAGCATTGTTTGTGTGGGTTCTCTGTTGTTCGCTTGTGCTTCTTTGGTGGTGAGAGAGGTGTGGTTGTTCATTTGTGGTTGGCTGTGGTGATCTTTTGGTTTCCTGTGTGAGTGGAGTGGGTAGGTGTTTTTGATCAGGTTAGCCATATTGATTTGTATGCTGTTTGTACATTGTGCTTCTTTTTTACCGATATGGGGTATAAGTTTCAGAAAAGACTGCAACTGAAATAAATAATGTGGAGATGTCTTTTTTAACAACCTGAATCTGTGTTTTAAAAAAAAATCCAGCATGCTTAATGTATTCACACCTACCTGTAGAAGTGCTAAAAAGCATTGTGGAGATTGAGCTGAACCAGCAGGTGGGAGTATTCAGCCTAGAATTTGATGTAGCTCTAACGGTAGCATCAAAACCATAAGGCTTCTGGAAATCAGTGAATAGAATATGATCCATTTACCAGTTTGAAAAAGGCAATGATCATGAAGATGAAGGCCTCCTCTGTTTATATTTAATATGCAGTTGGTTTGGTTTTGCATATTAGGCAGTATAGACTTCAGGCAGTTTCAACTGCTTAATTCCTGACTGTTGTCAGAATCTGCTCAATCTGAGTAAGGCTGTAATCCTGACAACACTTAACACTTACAAGGTGGTCATCTTGCTGAACTCTGTGGAATTTATTCAGAACTCAAAGTAAACTATTCAGAATATGTATAGAACAGGCTGCGATCATATGTACATTTCCCTTGGGGTAAGCATCACTGAGCACAGCAGTGCTTATTTTTGTGTAAATATGTACAGGTCATCGCTGTTACTTTTAACAGAAGGGACGCTTTGACGTGTGTCGTGTGCAGATCCTTAACATGCTATAAATAAACAAGCACAATCTGTCTGTACAAACAGGCACAATTAATAAGTGTAATAGTTCTGTGTCTGTCTTCATTGAATGAGGAGGTGTATAATAAAGATTGGGTTGTCTCATCCTGTCCCATCACATTCTTCTACAAGCAAACATGTATGTCCTGTCCTGCTCATTATGCTGGTGATTATAGAGTAAGTTGGCCAGGCAGGTGCAAATTATGACAAGGTGCCTGTGTCTTTAATAGTTGTGTAGGACAGGAAAGTTCAGCAGGTGTAGATTACATTCTTTCCTCTTTATAGCTATTAAAGGTGCAGGAGTCCTGTTTATTTTTGCATCTGGCCATCCTGATGCAAAGTTATGAGGAAGACCTACTGGTCTGTTTAACTCTATGGAATATTAAAAGGAAAAGATAAGGGAAGGTTGACTGAACTGTGGACAACTGCAGGAGGTAAGAGGTAAGAGAAATGCCTAGTTGAGTAAAAAAAAAAAGCCATAGCAGTGACAGCATTAGAGGAAATTGTACAGGATGAGGCCATATATGAAAAGGTGAAGATACTATGAATTCATACTGCCCCCGCAGAAATATCACTGCAAATTTGCAACAGATTACTAGGAAGCCTTTTTTTAGCTTTATGAATGTAGTTCCTATGGGCATTTACTGGCCACATGAACTAGATGAAACCATGAAATGACAGAGTGAGACAAATGAAGCATCAGTGTACAAATTCCAATTGGTCAGGCCATGTGCTGTCAAGCAGTATTTGACATGAAATGAATCAAGACAGGTGAGACAAAAGAGATCAAAGGGTAGTTCACTGGGGGACCAAATGCGAAACATGTGCTTCATTCCATTGTGCAAATGCAGCCCAAATAAACTTCACGGCGAGACATTGTACAGATAGATTAGCAAGGAGAGACTGTGTTTATTTTATAATGTGTGGCATTATACATTTATCACTAAATGTTTGTTTTTGAAATGGTGAAAAGAGGACCTTAGTCAAGGATTAAGAACATATTAATGTGGGGGGATGCTCCCCTAAACCCAAGAAATAAATGAATGTCAGAATCTAGATAATATTTGGGATATTGAAGGGAAAATACAAGCTGCACAGGGATTCCTGGGCTAGCCTATGCAAACCAGCTGGCTAGTTAAGTGCAGAGCCATTAAGAAACAACAGGAGTGTCCTTAAGGGTGTGTTGGGAAGAGGGAGGAGAACAAAGGCCAGACCTCCATGAGGCACTGGCAGAAGGAGGCAGCACTAAGAGACCGGGAACCATGACTGACTGCTGCTTCAGACACAAGATTGCTGAATCTATGAAAGATGCTCTTGGGACATAATGTTCTGCACACCCCCTCCATTGCAGACTTCCAGGTGTAAATATGTTAATAATATTTCTTAAAGACAGTAGCCTCCACTGTGCCTCAATGCTCCCAATGGAAACACAATCCTGGGCGAGCACCTGGGACCCCTGGAATCTCACACACTTTGTGAAGATTGGGGTGGTGTGTAACAATATATTCATGGATTTCACTGGGTTAGGATAATGCTCCAAAATAGCCCAACACATCTGGATAAAAGACATGCTAGAACCTCTGGAAAGAACTTAAAAGTCCAGAGTGCATGTCCGAGTACACTCAGTTTCCCCTTGCCTCTGTATCAGGAAACCCAAGAGGACATGATCACTCCCTCCCAAGGTTCCCAGCTGCTTCCACTTCAATGTTCAATTCCTCCCTGTTAGTGAGGACTAGATTCTTCAGTGTTCGCTGCCAAACATTCAGTCAGCTTTTCTTGCTGAGACTTAAGTGCTTAATTTTACTACAGTACTAGAGGCTAAAATCTTGCCTGGGGCTGTATTTTTGGTTCATGAGTAATGCAATGCTTGTGTGGGCACCCCCATCCTGCCCTGCCTACAAGTGATTTAAGATTCAAAAATGGCCTTGTAAGGGTCATGCAAACTCTCTAGGACAGTCTGCCTAAGGAAAATAGAATGTCTACCTAGTCTGCTTAGGTATATTATGCCAGCTTCCATATAACATTTTTCTCAAGTGGCACCTGCTCCTAGCAAAGCAACATTTTAAAAACTGCTTTCCACCCACTAAAACTGCTCTAGGGCTTGTTGACATACTTCCCTGTGATAAGATCAAGAACACAAGGCTTGCTGGGGATTTTATATGTACTTCTATACCCTTAAGAATGACTTGTAGATGCTAGTGAATATGTAAATGAGCCAAGGCTGCGAGTAAGTTATTTATTATGGATTTATATGCATTGTGCAATTGGCTGCTACGTTTTATTGCAGCAGGAAACAAATCTCTCAGTCTCCCGCTGTTTGAAGGTATGGGAAGATTTATTAAAAGTTTAAAGGGGGATTTTTTTGAATTGGATAGAACATATCAAACTAGTGTTGAACAAAACAAAAAAGTCCTCAAATACAGTGGTGCCCCGCTAGACGAAAATAATTCGTCCCGCAAAAATTTTTGTCTAGCGGGGTTTTCGTCTTGCGGAGCGGCAATGGGAGCCGCGCTCCGCAAAACGAAAAAAAAAAGAAAAGACGAAATTTTTTCGTCTTGCAAGGCAGCCCCATAGACTTTTTCGTCTAGCGGGGCAGCCTCCCGCTAGACGAATGCTTTCGTCTAGCGAGTTTTTCGTCTAGCGAAGCATTCGTCTAGCGGGGTACCACTGTATAACAAAAAAAGATGACTTACTGGCTTCGAATATTTGCATTTTGTAATTTTGTATTCTCTGTACATATATCCACACATGGTTCACATGTGCAGCTGTTCTAATAATGCTGTTAAGGGAGGGGAGGTTAGGCTGAATGCTTGGGCCCTCTTCTAATTACTGGAATAGCCAAGCTAGCTTTCTGGGTGACAAGCCAGTAAGGGGAACAAAGAAAGGGGCTCAGTGGAAGAAGGCAAATGGGTGTGTGGGCTCCTCCCTCAGTTCACAGGTAGTTAAAAGGACAAAGGCAGAGTTGAGAGTGGAGAAACAAAATAGAAAATTCTTTCCAGTAGCACCTTATAGACCAACTGAGTTTGTTCTTGGTATGAGCTTTCGTGTGCATGCACACTTCTTCAGATACACTGAAACAGAAGTCACCAGATCCTTAAATATAGTGAGGGAGTGGGGAGGGGTATTACTCAGAAGGGTGGTGGGAATGGGTGATCAGCTGATAGGTGTGGAAAACCTGCTGACGACTCTTAACGGCTGCAGTTAGTCTTGCAGGGAAAGGCAAGGGGTGAGATGGCTAAAGATAGCTTTGTCATGTATAATGAGATAAGAATCCAATGTCTTTGTTCAGACCAGGTTTCTCCATGGTTTTAAGTTTGGTGATTAGTTGCAATTCAGACACTTGAGAGTGCAGAGTGAGTCAAGCAACAGAGTGGGAAGCCAGAGTGATGCTTGATTTCTGTTTGTATCCAAGGCTGTGGAGGAAGCAAGGCCCACATGGGATATTAATGCTTTTAACCCCTCCATCATAGGTTCAGGTTATATATATGTGTAAATAAACCATATATCACAAAGGAAACACAAACCCTGGGTAAACATCTAATCGTCCCGGAATCTCGCACCGCTTGGAGATTGTGATGGCATTCAACAATACACATTCTTGAGATCATTTATTTTCCCAAGGGCTCTATGACTTTGCCATCTGTTACTCAAGCTTCTGATCAGCCTGAACTCCATGACTGCTGACTTGCTGCAGTGGCAGCATTTGTTCTGGGCACCGGGATGGGGGAGATGGAGAGAGCTCCCTCTAGACCAGGGGTCAGCAAACTGTCCCTCAGACCTTGTGGGGGGGGGCGGACTATATTTTTTGGGGGGGCGGGAATGAACGAATTCCTATGCCCCACAAATAAACCAGAGATGCATTTTAAATAGAACGACACATTCTACTCATGTAAAAACACCGGGCAGGCCCCACAAATAGCCCAGAGATGCATTTTAAATAAAAGGAAACATTCTACTCATGTAAAAACATGCTGATTCTCGGACCGCCCGCGGGCTGGATTGAGAAGGTGATTGGGCCAGATTTGGCCCTGGCCCTTAGTTTGCCTACCCATGCTCTAAACTATTGCTGGAGTAGCAGTTGTTGCCAGAGCAGTGGCCCATGTGGTAGCAGTAGTAAAGGAGTTGGATCTGATTGTGAGGTTGGAATTGCAAATGTGTGTATGTTAGCATCCGCCGGCTCCCTCGGCCAGTAAAGCAAGATGAGTGCCGCAACCCCAGAGTCGTCTGTGACTGGACCTATCGGTCAGGGGTTCCTTTACCTTTACCTTTTTATGTCGGTCATAATTCCAAGCTGAGTCCAGGAAACTTCATTCAACTCCCATCAGCCCCAGTCATCATGGACAATGGCAGGCTAGGGGATCCTTTTACTCTCCAGATGTTGCTGAAGCATAGTCACCATCCCTGGTCATTGGCCATGCTTGCTGGTGCTGATGGGAGTTGTAGCTTAGTAACATCTGGAGGGCCAAAAGTTCCCCATCCCAGACATAGCCAATTCAAACTGGATTATGGAGAGGACCACGTCCACCCAAAGAGGAAAGAGAGCTGCTACACCAAACAAGAGCCAGGTATACTCCACTCACCTTTGTACTGATGAAGAGAGTGGTAGAAACCCAGGAAATGCCTATTGACTACCATTTGCTACTGACTAATATAACAGATCTGGAAAATCATGAAAAGAGAAGCATTTCCCCTTGATATTGCTAGCAAAATGCCATGGTGAATGGTACTGAATATGAAATAAACTATTTCAATTGTGTGGAATGACTGCTACCATAATACTCCATTATGTCTCCCGACACAAAAGACTTCATCCTTCTAAGGCTTCAAAACACATTAACCTCATTTTTGTGGGGGGTGCAGGGTGCAAAGCCACTCTGATAGTCATTTTAATCAAGTGGAAGCTAAGCATAGGGGCCCACTCAACCAGCAACTGAAATAATTCTGATTTCAAGGGAAAGCGTTGATCTGTATCACTGCATTCATTCAGCAAAGCAGCAATATTAAAATGGCTGAAAAAAGGGCACACTTTAATCAAAGTGATTTTCTTTTGACAGTCAAAAATATATTGTATTGCCTTAAGCAATATCTCTGACAAAATGTTTTCCTTTTAGATAAGATTTGATGTATGAGGAATAAAGAGCATCTTGGGGTTCTTTTGTTTTATTAACGGGAAAGAAAATGAACAATTTTTTTAGAGAAAAAACATTTGGAGGCTTTCAAGGAACCTCACATTTTCAGTTAGCATAAAATATATGCAGTGAAATTCTGAACCACATCACCAGTAGGTTTTAAATGGTCTATAGATCAACCCAAGTCAGTGTCAATGACTAGTCCATTGAGTCTAGACATTGTCTTTGTCTCCATTGTAATGGTGATAAGTGTTGTTCAAGGAATGGAGGAAACCACACTGACATTTTTATTACCCCCTGCATGCTTAGGTAGTGAGTTGGTTGCTTAGAGACTAATCTTGGGAACTGCAAATAAAGGCAGATGGCATTATTCTAATCTAGAATGATATTGACAGAGGTCAATACTAGTCTTCATGTGTGCGCCCTTCACTCTGTAAAATACTTGATTCTTGATTACCTTGGTTGAAGCATCATGTTTGTTTAGGCTAAACAGCATTTTATAGTAGATGCATATAGATGGTGGGGGTGGACAATTCTATAGCACAAAGCTTATTTCTCACCATCCTATTTGGCTGCTTATATTGTACCTCCACGGTTGGAGGCAGTATGTCTCTGAGCACCACTTGGCTCAGTGGGGAGAGTTCTGTTGCGCTGAATTCCTGCTTGTGGGCTTCCCATAGACACCTGGCAGGCCACTGTGATAGCAGGATTTTGGTAACTTCATTTTACCTCTTGCTCTGTGGTCACATATCAGACATCAGAAACATTCTCATACCCTCAAACCAAATGTATAAATATCAGGCTATTGGCGGGTGCTATTTTCAGGTAATATCTAGTCTTCCCAGAGCTTTGAAAACATATTGGTTCCTTCCCTCCCACCCAACAAAACTCTCTCTGGGCCCGTAATAAAATGCTGATTACTCTAGGAAGTAACAGAAGACCATCATCCATGGCACACTGAAAACACAAATGCATTTGTAAAGCGAAGTGTTCCATAAAGCTGATTTCCCCCTGCCCTTTAAAGTGTCTATAAAAATGTTACGCTCCTATTCAGCATGTCTTCTTTAGCTCTGCAGCATTAAGTTAGAGAAGACTAGAGGCAAAAACAAACCCAATTTTCTATGGGCAGAAGAAACCGGGGAATGTACTTTTATTTTAGTATTGGTAATAACCCATACAATACAAATTATGTAGCTTGACTTTAAATCCCATGTTAAGTACACAATAGGGAGGTGTTAGGAGCAGAAGATGAGTTTTGTGCATGTATGGGTTCAAGATTTTTCTGAATATGATGCATACCTCTACCTAATACTGCAAAATATTTACACACTATTCAAATGCAGAAACTTTCATCTGCAGGAAAACAGCCCTGGGCTTCCCACAGCAGAGAATTCAGAAGCCTGGGCACAATTGCTGAGAAGGGCCTCATATTTTCTGCTTGGCAATCTGCTCCACTTTAAGGGAGCAGAAAGGCATGGAGTGGGGCCTTAGATTAATATGTGAGTCATTAAGCAGGGTGATATTGGACAAGACAGCTTGTCAGGTGTCCTGGGCTTAGTGTTCCTCACTTTATGACTGCAGCTTCCAATGATGCCTTGTCCATAGCCCTATTCAGTCATTTGTCTTCTGGGATAGCTAAACATATGAGCAGGAAGAGCAGCAATGAGTGAGCAAGCTCCACCCACTCTCCACCACTGTCTGCATTCCCCTCCACAAGTTGGAGAGTGATAATCTGCAGGGTTCTGCATCAAGCGAGGAGGCTAAATAACTAGAACAGGGTTTGTGTGAATTACAGATGAATCACAGATAGAATAGAATAGAATTAACATTTGTATTCTGGAACTCACAGTGCTTTTCAACTGAGTCTCTTCATATATTTTGTCAATAATTGTAGTAAAATCCAATTATGTATATTTATGTGTGGTCCATTTTAAGAGATCAGCAAATGTTCTTGCGTACTAACTGGGGTGTAGCAATAACGGGATATTTTCTACGTCTGTCTGTCACTTGGATTCATAGGTTAGAATCCTATCCTTATTGATGGCTTTTACAAAGACTTTGAGCCAGTTCTCATCAGTTCATCTACAACCCAGCTCGCCATCTCCATTCTTGACAGTTGCCTTAGGTGCATTACGGTACTTACCGGTAATTTCCTCACCCCTTTTCTCATGCTGTCTCTGATATGATGAAAAGAATACTTTGGTAACAACATATTTTGGTATACATCAGGATGGTGTAGGCAAGTTTCTACTAATATAGGTGACCAGATGCATTTGAAGAAGTGTGCATGTACATGAAAGCTCATACCAAGAACAAACTTAGTTGGTCTCTAAGGTGCTACTGGAAGGATTATTATTTTTTATTTTTTTGACAGATGCAATGAAGTAAAGCAACCACTAGGACACTTCTGCCTGCAGGCTAAAATTCGGTAAAACTTTTTAAAAACAGACTAAGTTGTGTTTGATAGTAGAATACTACTACAAGAAGATCAAGCTCTAGAAGAGTCTGCTAAAAAGAAAAGATGGAATTAATGGAGTCTAAAATTGATTTAGTAAACTAGCTCTTTGATGGAGTGGAAACTAGAACTGCAGGAAGAAAGATACAGCTAATTGAAGAACATAATTTAATTCTTGAAGCAGAGTGTGAAGCTCACCGAGGGGTAGATTGCAGATTTAATTGAAGAAGGATTTGTATGTTTGCATGCATGTGTGTTCCAGATCCTTTTAATGTGCCTTTTGTCCAATGATATGCAGAAAACTATTACTTTCAACAGTGATATTCAAACATGACTATGCCACGAAGACAAATGGTCCCCCCCTCAACTCACTGGTAGTTAGAAAGACAAAGGCAAAGTTAAGAGTTAGGCTATGTGAGTTGGAAGCTGGAAGCAAAGCTGCAGGCTGGGAAGCCAGAGAAAGAGAGAGAGTCATGCCTGGTTTCCGCTTGAATCCAAGGCTGCAGATAGCTGCAGAAGCAAGAACCTTTTGGTGCTAATGCTGTGAGCCCCTCCATCATAGGCACAGGTTGTACATACAGTGGTACCTCGATTTACGAATTTAATCCGTTCTGAATGCACATTCGTAGGTCGAAAAATTCGTACGTTGAAAAAAGCGATTTCCCAGTGTGGTGTAGTGTGGTGTAGCCAGTGTGGTGTAGTGGTTAAGAGCGGCAGACTCGTAATCTGGGGAACCGGGTTCGTGTCTGCACTCCTCCACATGCAGCTGCTGGGTGACCTTGGGCTAGTCACACTTCTCTGAAGTCTCTCAGCCCCACTCACCTCACAGAGTGTTTGTTGTGGGGGAGGAAGGGAAAGGAGAATGTTAGCCGCTTTGAGACTCCTTCGGGTAGTAAAAAGCGGGATATCAAATCCAAACTCTTCTTCTTCTTCTTCTTCTTCCCCATAGGAATGCATTGGAAACAAAAAAATTGGAAAAATTCGTAAGTCAAGTAAACCGCATCTAAAATCTGTAAGTCAAGTAAACCCCATCTAAAACTGCCAACGGATGTCCTTCAGATGTTGAAAAATTCGTAGGCATGCGGGCACTTTTTTCATTCGTATGTTGAGTATTTCATAAGTCGAGGTACCACTGTATGTATAAATAAACTATAAATCATAAAGACACCACAGTCTCCATTGTGCCTCATTCCAAAGGAAACATGAACCCTGGGTAAGAGCCTAGAATGTATGGAATCTCACATCGCTCAGAGATCAAGGTGCTGTGCAACAGTTTGTTCAGTTCATCCCTTCCATTTTCTATTCTATATTAGCAGCAGGGCTGGCCTGAGACATTTTGGCACCTGAGGTGAACTGCAAAAGCACCCCCTTGAACCAGGGGGAATAAGGGATGAGTGAAGATCTACAACAGGAACAAGTGGTGAAATAAAGATCTGCATCAGAATCTGCTGTCCCTGTGGATCCTGTTGCCTCAACCTTCCTTGTGGGTGGACCGGCTCTGGTAAACAGCATCCATACATGCACACAGAGGATCAAAAGCAGCTGTTATTGTTCATTAGATTTCTTACTCAAACTCTTCACCATGAGATCCTTGGATGCGTACAACAGCAAAAACAGTACAAATAAAATAAATACATATAAGACCAACCTACCATGCCCAACAACCAGCAGTTTAGACCCCATGCTATACTATCCTTTGCTTCTCTATATAACTGGTTAAGTGGAGCTCTTCTGTTTAAGTGAATGCAAGGGTAGCATCCGAAACAGCAGCATTACCGAAACAGACAATCAAGCAATTCAGCATCTCTCAGGAAGTTAGTTACCATGGAGAGCAAAACACTGTCACCGCCAACTGCGTTCTCTGAACCTACCTGCTAGAAGCTAATCAGAATGAAGCAGAAAGCCATGTTAATTAGAAAACAAATTATCTAGACCCTGCCAATCAAGTCAGATGTAATGAAAACTGCAGTACATTTGTGGAAGTGTAACACTCAGAAAGTTAAACGGACTCTACAATATACTTAAGCATCCAGACCACATAATTTTACCTGCACAGATATTTAACCATTTCCAAAAGGGGTAGTGACATAGTGTCTTGCAGCAAAAGTGACTGGTGGCACCTGAAAGACAAACAAATTTATTATGACATATGCTTTTGTGGGCTACTTCCCACGAACAATCTATTAGAGGAGAGAAAAATGACAGAACACAACTTGTTGCAAATTACAAGTTAAAATTTATTATTAATTAATTAATTAATTATACCCTGCCCATCTGGCCGGGCCTCCCCAGCCACTCTGGGTGGCTCCCAACAGAATATTAAAAACATGATAAAACATCAAACATTACAAACTTCCCTATATTCCCTAAATCACTATCTGTTCAGTTTTCTACAGCCCATCCTAGACAATGACATTTCCCTCTTCCAAGCCTTGGACGGAAGGCCTGTAGTTGCTTACAAAGAGCACCCACACAACCTAAAACCAGTGGAGGTTGGTACATTGGGGCTGCTCCACCAACCTCCACCTGTCCTTAGTCAACCCACATCTGCCTGCCTTCTTTCTTATATAACCAGTCAGCTTCCTCCTCTTCCTCCTCAGTATTGCACTTGTAGAACGGGGACAAAGCTAGAATTTCCAAACTCTTCCTCTCATTGGCTCTAGCTCCACCTACTGTTAGGCTTCCTGCCTTCCACCCCATCATTCCCAGTGGGCACCAGCCACCACTGCTTAAAACAGCTACTCAGCAACAGTGACAGGGATACCTACACAGGGAGCAGACCCTGGGGCAGACTGATGCCACCAACTCCATCCACAGCAGTATTACAGGACCTGGTAATGTCATCCACCCCACCAGTGGTTCATTCACCAGCTCATCTTCCAAAGGGACATAAGTGATCACCCACCATCACTGCCCTTCTGCATTCTACATGGTGCAAAGAGGCCAGTCTCTATGGAAAAAGAATAATGGAAACAAATCTGTCATTGGACGTGGCGTGTGGGGAACACTTCAACCTCCCAGGACACTTTGTAATTGGCCATCCTTAATCAAAGGAACTTCAGTGGAGGGTACAACATAAAACCACTGGATACATCAAGAGCAGGCATAGGCAAACCTGGCCCTCCAGATGTTTTGGGACTACAACCCCCATCATCCCTAGCTAACAGGACCAGTGGTCAGGGATGATGGGAGCTGTGGTCCCAAAACATCTGGAGGGTCGAGTTTGCCTATGCCCGATCAAGAGGTTCAGTGCTACCACTTGTGGACTCAATTGGCACAACTGATTTTTATCATGCTGGCTTACCAGTGCCAGGATGCGCAGTTTTTTGTGAATGGCCACAGTTAGTAAGGTGATTTGTCACCATCTGTACATGTCACACCTTTCTGACCTCACTGTTTATAATTCACCACACAGACACACAACGCACACACAAACAAAATCATATATGTGTGAAGTGACCTGTAGTCCACAAAAGCTTACATCGCAACACATTGGAGGCAGTGAGAGATTTTACTTTCTTGGGCTCCATGATCACTGCAGATGGTGACAGCAGTCACGAAATTAAGAGATGCCGGCTTCTTGGGAGGAAAGCAATGACAAACCTAGACAGCATCTTAAAAAGCAGAGACATCACCTTGCCGACAAAGGTCCGTATAGTTAAAGCTATGGTTTTCCCAGTAGTAATGTATGGAAGTGAGAGCTGGACCATAAAGAAGACTGATCGCCGAAGAATTGATGCTTTTGAATTATGATGCTGGAGGAGACTCTTGAGAGTCCCATGGACTGCAAAAAAGTTCAAACTTATCCATCCTTAAAGAAATCAGCCCTGAGTGCTCACTGGAAGGGCAGATCCTGAAGTTGAGGCTCCAGTACTTTGGCCACCTCATGAGAAGAGAAGACTCCCTGGAAAAGACCCTGATGTTGGGAAAGATGGAGAGCACAAGGAGAAGGGGACGACAGAGGATGAGATGGTTGGACAGTGTTCTTGAAGCGACTGGCATGAGTTTGGCCAAACTGCGGGAGGCAGTGGAGGATAGGGGTGCCTGGCGTGCTCTGGTCCATGGGGTCACGAAGAGTCGGACATGACTGAACGACTGAACAACTGAACAACAACAAAGTTCTCTAATTCTAGGATTTTAACTTTGGTAATCTTTAATGCAGCTTTGCAAATTCTTTAGTAGCTTATGATTACAACTGTAGCATAGCAAATCTATACATGGCCCAAGGACACAAATTTTCATAAACATCTGCCCAAGCATTTTATATTGTGCTGAGGGATTAGCCTCCCCCACTTTTTTTCTGGAGGCCAAATTACAGTTTCTGTTTCCAAGACAGAGTTGTTTAAGGATCTTCAGAAAAACCAGAGAGAGCAAACAAATATAATTTCAGTATTTAACGAATACATTCTTCATAATTGATTTCATTGCAATTGCTTAAATTGTGCTCATTCTAGTATGTGAATCATCAGCGAAGTCCCAAAAGCTTGCTGAACCACTGTCACAAATTTCAGGACCAAAACATTATAGGATGAAGACTCAAACCTATTTGGCCTTATATTATAGTTTTAAGATGTTGGACTAGGTAATTTGCATTTTTTCCCTACAAAGTTGTGTTGATTTATATTTTAACGATGTGCTTACTTATGGAGACAATGGTTACTTGCAATTGTTTCTGTTGTTGTTGTTGTTGTTGTTGTTTTTGTTTTGGGTTGGCGTACCTATTGTTAATTAATATGTTGTGAGCTGTTTTGAACACAAACTTGTAGAAAAGCAACAAGCAAACAAACAACACCTGGATTGCCAGTAGTATATGAAAAAAGGATATTTAAATGTCTTTAAAGATGACTTGGATGAAGGAACAGAGGGGATGCTCATCAAATTTGCAGATGACACCAAACTGGGAGGGGGTAGGTAATACCTTAGAAGACAGAATTTGGATTCAAGTTGACCAAACTGGGCCCAAACTAACAATATGAATTTCAATAGAGACGAATGTAAGGTTCTACACTTAGGTAGGAATAACCAGCTACACATATACAAGATGGTGGACACCAGGCTTGCCAGTAGTACAAAAGGATCTAGGGGTCTTAGTAGAACACAAGCTTAACATGAGTGTGGTGCAGCAGCAGCAAAAAATAAATAAAGCTAATGCTATTCTAGGCTGCATCAACAGAAGTATAGCGTCAAGGGAAGTAATAATCCGACTCTATTCTGCCTTGGTCAGACCACACCTGGAATATTGTGTCCAGTTCTGGGCAGCACAATTTGATGCTAAAGTTCCATTTCTATGGTGCTTGCTGTGTTGCTGACATATGTGGACCCTTCACTTGCATGTGTGGTCCTTAGGCATGACTCACACTCCACGTGCACATCTGGGCTGTGCTGGGCATACTCCAAAGAGGTTCCCATGATGCTTCTGGGTTTGTATGTCATGAGCATTTATATAAGGTTCCATCAGTCAACAAGTGATGGGCACGTATTTCTGAAACAGCTAGAAAGGTAAAGGTAAAAGTACCCTTGACCATTAAGTCCAGTCGCGGACGACTCTGGGGTTGCACGCTCATCTCGCTCTATAGGCCGAGGGAGCCAGCATTTTGTCCGCAGACAGCTTCCGGGTCATGTGGCCAGCATGACTAAACTGCTTCTGGCGAACCAGAGCAGCGCACGGAAACGCCGCTTACCTTCCTGCCGGAACACTACCTATTTATCTACTTGCACTTGACGTGCTTTTGAACAGGAGCTGGGACCGAGCAACAGGAGCTCACCCCGTCGCAGGGATTCGAACTGCTGACCTTCTGATTGGCAAGCCCTAGGCTCTGTGGTTTAGACCACAGCGCCACCCGTGTCCCCTGAAACAGCTATAGTTCTAGCTTAGACACCAGTAACTACAAGCTTCTTGCTTCCCCCAAGAATCCGCTTTAACATTTTATGCCCAGCTGACACTTGAGCACCAAGTCATAAAACTGACATTTGGGAAGAAAATATTGCTTCACTTCTATGCACCCTACCCTTCCTATCTAAACTCTGTGAAGGAGGCTAGATTGAACAACTGTAACTTGCCCAAGGCTACCCACTGGATTTCATAACTGAATGGAAATAATACTAGAGCCATGGTGACACCATATTGGTTCCAGTGAATCTGGCATGTACTAGGTAGAAGAATGATGCAGACATTTAGCATTCTACTAAAATAGCAGTTAGGCCTGTTTTGCTAGCTAGAGCCTATTGATTTCTATAAAACTATATCAATATAAATGGCTTGTGAACCACCCCTTAAATTTCCTAGGATTTATATACCCATGGATATTATAGATATTCTCAGAGGTAAATTCCCCCCCTCTCGTTGTCCATATAGCATGCAGGGAAATTATTTATGCTATCATCTGTATCCCGAAATAATAAAAAAGAAGGGTTCAGGGTTTGTTGTAAACCACTCTGATGTTTTTACTATAGCATTCCCTGTCAGTAATTACCTGGACCACTGAATTAGCATGTCCCTTGAAATCCCCCATACATTCCCCCACAAAACTCTGTTTGCTAGTGTGCGTTGGATAATTAAATTTATCTGTTTAATTCTTGCAAGCCAGAAGAAGTTGGTATTGTGATAGGAAAACATAATTTTAAAAACATCTCCTTTATTTTTTTAAACCAATTAGATGCACAGATAAAAGTGAAGACTGTGTTCTCTAGCCTATTTATATAACCATAAAATAATTTCAAATCTCAAAAGCTAATCTAAAATTGATATTATACGGGGTCTTTTGTTGTTGTTTTTTGTATCCAGCAGGTCACCTTGTAAGAACAAATGCACAATGTCGTTCTACAGTTGGGGAAAGGTAGGCTATAAAGGTATGAAGATAACGAAATAATTTAAAAAATGGGCTGCCTGTCAGTTGGAGGCCTTGAGGCATTTTTTGGGGGGAGGGAGTTACCTTTCAAATTTTGCAGTTTCATGCCTGACTTTTGTGGAGATCTGAATTAAGAAAGAAGAAAAAGTTAGGAGGTGTTACTGAGCTTTAAACATTATTCCCCCTTCCCCTATTTAAGAAAGTTTTTGGGTGTGTTTTGTTTTGTTTTACAGTATTATTTTTAAAACTTAAATGCCATTTATTTGTGGTTGGAATTCCATGCTACTCAAACTGGAAAAGGTGGAAACAAAATATTTTGCTGCTTCTGGGATTAGTGATAATATTGATTTACAAAGTCTCGGAGACCCACACCAAAACAGGTCATTCTTCTAGCAAAGTGCCCAATTGCCATTTCTGTCTTTGTAAATCCTTAGAAATTCTACACAGTTAAATCTGAAGCCTTTTGCAAATGCCTCTCTTTAGTTCCTCAGCAGCAGATGGATGTGCAAATGACCCATATTAATTTATGATTTAATGTCTCCTGATAGGGAATCATTGCATGCTGTTGGGACTCACTGCAGTAGTAATGCCGTTTGCTTTGAGCTACGGTAAATGTCCTCAAAAGCAGGATCCGGATCAGTGCCAATCTTATATTCAAGTATCAGTGATTATTAATGGATAAATTATTGTGCCAAAGTGCTTTAAATATTAACTGAAATGGAAGCAGATAAGTTTCATTTGGGAGTTTCTTTTTATGTTGCAGGGGGGAAATGATTAAAAAATAAACAAGCACGTTTTTAAATAAAATCCTTATTTCATATACTGCAATGCATGAGTTGCTGGTTGTAGCCCAAGCTGCACTATGCATTTAAAGCAGTAAAATACCTGAGTTTTATGGGAAGAGGGATTTATTAAAACACTCTGGGAATCGTAGCTTTGTGAGGGGAATAGAGGTCTCTTAACAACTGAGATTACAAGATCTTTGTGCACAATGTTTTCCTTTATCTGTCCAAAGGATGTGGAAACTGTGACCCTCCAGATGTTGTTGGATTCCAGCTCCCATCAGTCCCAGTCAACATCATCAATGGTTAGGGCTGATGGGAGTTGTAGTCTAGCAACTTCCAGAGGGCCACTGATTCCCCATCCCAACCTACCCCATGCAGAATATACATGCAGAGATGCACTTGAGCCTTGCGTCAGTTGCAGTGTGTGTGTGGAAGGAACCCAACCTGAGCAGAGTTCATAGCCCTTATTAGCATGATTTCCACAGGCTCCATCCCATACTTCAATATGATGCAGTTACACTCCAGACAGTTATATTAGCTTGCATAGTTTCTATTTTGAATGCTGGAACCAAAACATCTCTTGGGTTGTCTGCCTATCACCTATCTTCTCAACCTTACAGAATGAATAGGCAGCATTAAGTGTGGTGTTGGAACCTTTGAGTGGTTAAGAGTGGTGGACTCGTAATCTGGGGAACCGGGTTCGTGTCTCCACTCCTCCACATGCAGCTGCTGGGTGACCTTGGGCTAGTCACACTTCTTTGAAGTCTCTCAGCCTCACTCACCTCACAGAGTGTTTGTTGTGGGGGAGGAAGGGAAAAGGAGATTGTTAGCCGCTTTGAGACTCCTTCGGGTAGTGTAAAGCGGGATATCAAATCCAAACTCTTCTTCTTCTTCTTCTTTGAAATAAGTTCCTTCTTCACTCGTAAGAACATAAGAATTGACTTCTGGGTGAGTCCAGTGACCCATTTAGTCCAGGATCCTGTTCTCACAGTGAACAGCCAGGTGGTAAATTAAGTTTGAAGTCCTCATGGTCTCCATAATGGGGTGGTTTAAATGGAAACAGGAAGCTGCCTTATACTGAATCAGACCATTAAGTCCATATAGGTAGCTCAAAATGGTCAGCACTGGGTGACAAAGCCAATATGCTATCACTGAGATATGGCCTTTCCTTCACTTGGGCTTCAGTCCAACTTTAGGGTTGCAATGAGGCTGATCCTATATGTGAGGGCAAGGAGGAGATATTATTAGCCGGCTACCACAATCCTCCTTAAAATAATTGTATATAATAAATATGTTCCTCTGTACTCAAGCTTTTGTCCTCTATTTTTTTTAACTAACAAAACCCCCAAATCATATTTATATTTATATATCTGCAATACAATCTCTTTAAAGATGATACAAACATGCCCCATCCCCTGTATTGCTCGACTTCATGTAATAGCAAGATAAGTGTGTGTGTGTGTGTGTGTGTATTTTCCACATGAGGACGTTCAGATCCAGAAATAATGGCTTTGACTTTAGCCAGACCCCTACAGGTGGCAGATAACAAGAAAGGTGGGCCTGATTGAAGAAGACAAGTGTGGGCCGCCAGGGTCACATTCCAAATGGTCTTTAGGGGATAAAACCGAAAAGAATTTAAAGCCATGGCTAGACAAGATTTCAGTGACACAGAATCTTAATGAATTTGATTTCTATCAGACTGGTTTTTCCTCCACTAGAATATAGCTTTAAGTAACAAAGGGGCAGAGGGCCAGTTGCCTTATGTTCGCTGGGTCATGAGTCCTTCTTTCTGCACACAATTATCAGCGGCAAGCATTTTGTGCCAGTCCCCCCTCCCTCGAGAGCTTAAGAACTGAAGGAAGGGAAAGGTCCTTTTCTCACAAAGAAATTGGTTGAAAGCCTTGTTCTCTGAGACGGTAGGTGAAATGTTTGTTCATGCCAGTGCCTACACCAGGAGTTGCCAACCTTTTCAGATCAGCAGGCACATTTTACAATTTTGAGAGAGTGCTGGAGCTGCCAGTCACAAAATAGCTGCTGCTATGGAGGTGCATGTCGCAACACAAAATGGCTGTCAAAAGGAGAGAGGCAGTCCTGCCTTCCCCTGACAAACATACCATGGGAGGTCAGCTGTGTCCTCATGGTCCTGAATGTGGAGATCATACAATATTGATTTCACATATAAATTTGTTGTTGTTGTTCAGTCGTTCAGTCGTGTCCGACTCTTCGTGACCCCATGGACCAGAGGACGCCAGGCATGCCTATCCTTCACTGTCTCTCGCAGTTTGGCCAAACTCATGTTAGTAGCTTTGAGAACACTGTCCGACCATCTCATCCTCTGTCGTCCCCTTCTTCTTGTGCCCTCCATCTTTCCCAACATCAGGGTCTTTTCTAGGGAGTCTTCTCTTCTCATGAGGTGGCCAAAGTACTGGAGCCTCAACTTCAGGATCTGTCCTAGTGAGCACTCAGGGCTGATTTCTTTAAGACTGGATAGGTTTGATCTTCTTGCAGTCCATGAGACTCTCAAGAGTCTCCTCCAGCACCATAATTCAAAAGCATCAATTCTTCAGCGAGCAGCCTTCTTTATGGTCCAGCTCTCACTTCCATGCATTACTACTGGGAAAACCATAGCTTTAACTCTGATGCTATTGCTGTTGCTGTTGCTGTCTAATGGCATTCCTCAACACCAGAAAAAAATGTACAAGGTGGTCACACCACACTCACTCTCATTTCACAGAAATCACTTAGAAGGTACTTGCACATTTTACTCTATAACTTTCTTTTTAGAAAGGATACTTTATTCTTCTTTCTTTCTTTCTTTCTTTCTTTCTTTCTTTCTTTCTTTCTTTCTTTCTTTCTTTCTTTCTTTCCAGAACCTGACCCCAAACCTAGGTGAACATTTCTTGGTGGTTCAGATGGTGCCATCACCCAGTGAATAAAACCTATCCTGTTAGGTAGAACAGCTGACACCACTCCTGTTTTGTCCACCCAGCCTAGGCTGTGCCAAGAGAGCAGAGGCTGTCACTCTGGATGTCCCCAAGGAGCAGCATTCCCTGCTTCTGGGGTCTCAATGAAGCCAAATGACACAGTAGCTCAGGTGACCAAAGAGGTCCAAGACACTGGTTTAGAACCATGGCTTAATGCAAATAAGCACACCAAAATGAAGAGGTAGATGTTCTCTCAATAAAAATTAAAATAGCAGCACAGAATGAAACACATTTACCAAAAAGGATAAATAGGAAAGGAAAATATTATTAGGAACATTTGGGAATATAATAGTGGCTTACAACACGTAACATAACAGGAATAACTATAGCAACATAATGCAAAATGAAAACAACAGTGCAGCCATCAAAATAAAACAGGGCAGAGCAGTGGTTAATTCCCAAAGGTCAACAGGAACAACACATTTTTTACTTGACTGTGATAGGCAAGGGGAAGTTTTCCCCAGGAATCCCCTTTCCTCATACGGTATAACCTGAAACAAGGCATCATCCACAAATCTTAAATGGTGGGAGGACTTGCTTCTTGGAGTCACCAATGACTGCCCCACCACCAGCTGCCACAGCTGTCGTACCAAGGAATGAATGTCATCCACTAGCAAACTTGATTATGAACATGTTTGGCAATTAAGATCATCTTCATACCTTTATCAAAGCTATTTCACCTGCAGAAGTCAGAAAGAGGACCTTTTCTGTGGTGGCAACCCATATCCGGAATTCCCTCTCCAGCAAGTTTCACCAGGTACCTTCCTTAATACCATTTAGTTCCCATGTGGTTATGTCTGTCTTAGTCATCTGAGCTTTTAAATAACATGACTAGTAAAATATAAAGCGGTATAGAAAATAAATAAATACATAAATTGTTCTTACTTGTGGCTTTTGTCCCTTATGGCTGGTTTTAAGGGCACTGCCATTTTAGTTTTAATTTCAGTATTGTTTTTATTGCATTTAGTATTGTGATTTTAATTCTTATGAAAGGTGCCTTGGACAGTGGTAAGGCAGGCTACATTTTAAAAAGAGAGAGAGATTATTATTATTATTATTATTATTATCATATCTGTGCAAACTTTTGAAAAACAAGTGCAAAAGTTTGATGTAATCAAAGCCGCATACTGAAAGACATGGCTTGAATCCAGGTTCCTCCAGCCTGAACCACACTTATATGAACTGGGGGGAAAGTAATCATTCCATGCTTGCCTCCTGCTGAAAACAGAAAAGGGCTACTATGTGTGCAAGGCAGCCACCAGTTCACTACATCAATAGCGAAAGGCACATAATTTCTCCTTTCTTTTCCTGTCTTCTCCCTTTCGCCATGAGCACTGATAGATAAGCTCTGTCTACTTGCAAAATCGCTTTAGTTGCTTGCTAGCTACCCCCTCAATCTCTGCACACACATGACACTTAATTACCTTTAATTATTTTTGTTACGTTTACAGATAGAGCAGCTGGGAGGCACTCATTTTTCCTTTGCTCAAGTTCAAAAAATGCCTGGCTTGTGGTTAGCTGCATGCATATTAAAAAAAACAACAACACACACACACAAAAGATGTCGTGAAGAATGAACAGGGTGAAAAATGAACATACCAGTATTGCCCCAGAGGTAAAATAAATCCAGTAATAATCTTCCAGAGGTTCACTAATCAAACACCGACATCTTTTTCTTTTGCAATAAACATAACAAAGAAAGTGATTGTTAGTCCTATGGCACACTTCCCAACACCTGGACTCTGAAAGAAAGAGCTGAGCCTCCAAGAATGTAAAACAACAAAGAACACAAATATGACAAGATTGCTGAGGCGGTGGATGCGCAAAAGGTAAGACTAAACAACAAAGGAGTGAAGAGCTGAGTGGCTTCATCCCTGGTGTTGTGTGCTGCTTCCTGATGTCTATGCATACAGCATGAACATGAGGCCCCCTTGAGGGATGATGTCTGTATATGCAGACACCAGGACACCATGTGCAATGTCCAGGACAGAGCCATTCAATATAGCCCTGCTTCTTGCACCCATGTTCAACAAGGGGTTGGACAACACCCAAATAGGTCTTAAATCTGTAAATAAATGGGATTGCTAATTCCTAACATTGGGCAGGGCTCAGAGAAGAAGGCACTTCATTTTTGTACATGTGGGGCCTCTGCAGTCTCTTTCCCTCTCCTAGTTCTGCTTCCTTCCATCTGTTGTCTTCAGCCTTGGGTCCCCAGATTTTGTGGAACTACAACTCCAATTTAGCCAATGGTCATGGATGGTGGAAGTGGTAGCCCAACAACATTTGGGGACCCAAGATTGAAGAACACTGCTGTAGGGAATCCCTTGAGCCTTGAGAATGGCTTTTCAGGAGATGTACAGCTGTACCTCAAGTTATGTCTGCTTCGGTTTACATACTTCCGTAACCCGGAAGTGTTTTTGGGCGTGCGCACAATCCGCAGAAGTGTTCTGCACAGTTCGCGCATGCACAAAGCACAATTTTCAGGTTACATACTTTTCGGGTTACAAACGGCAACCTGGAACCAATTAAGTAAGTAACCCGAGGTACCACTGTACTGGGATACAGTGGAATGGAGAAGGTGAAAAAGATCCATCGCATGGGCATAACTCTGGATTCCCTCCATTAGAAATGTGTTCAGAGATGCATTCGATATACTTTCTGAGTAGGGAAGAGTCTGTACTAGAATAGCAGATTGTGACCAGGGATTGAACTCCAATTACACAATTCGTGTGGAAACAGCTTCTTTGTGGCTTCTCACATTGGCCCAGTAATCTCAAGACAAGGTGGGTGGGGGTGGTGATGATCGTGAATGGTGTAGTGTTCATCTCAGTTGACTTTACCTAGGAGCAGGACTTTTTCTCATTCGGAACTCACTGGAACTCAGTTCCAGCACCATTGCCATTACAAGGGAGCAGCTCATGGTAAGTTCTGGCACCTCTCATTATAGAATAGCACTGCAGGTGTTTCAGTTCAATTTCATGACAAATTGCACATCTGAAAAATAATACTTAGGCTGGGTCCAGATTAAGTAGGTAGGATTCATTTCCCAAATAAACCAGTAAGATTTAAGCTACACCTAACTTGTCCCATGGATTTCAACAGAACTTAATTCAGTCTGGATCCATCACATGGTGTTTACATTCTTGATGTTTTTGCATTATTACTAGCAAAGTCTAAGTCAAACTTTCTTTTTCTAAGTTCTGTCTTAATTGGTTTATAATTCTTTTTCTTTTTTTGAGAAAAAGGAAGAGAGAAATAACAATTAAAACTTTAACTTGATTCATTTTTTCTAGTACAAATAGCTTCTCACTGAAAGAAACTTCTGTCTCAATGATTCATTAGAGGTAACCACCCATATCTTAGTTCATCAAAAGTTCATTACATTCCAATCTCTTTAAAATGCTGAATCAGAGGAACATGATAATGGAAGAAGCCTAGAAAATGATATATCCAAAAACTGAGTATAGTTGTAAATGTCTTATATAGGGGTTGTAGTGCTCTTTATTTCTTTCCTATAACATTTGACAACTGACATGTTTTATAATCAAGAATGCAAATCTACTTAGTTTTCTCTTTGCATTCAAACACCTGAAAATTTCATTTTCGGAACCAGTACTAGGTCAGTTGTTCTATTTAAGGAGATTCAGTTGGTGGCTCCAAATCTTTGCATCTTCTGTGCCCACTTTGGGAAGCCTAGAGGTATTTGGAAGCAAATCTGCACTTCTCAGTCTTAAGTGCAAAACTGAGCTATGGTTTAGAGACCAAGCAATGACGATAGCTGAGGTCTGGTCTCCCATAGTCCAGTCTTCCCTGACCAAAACTAATTTTAAAAATTCATTAAACACCATTTGCAGTTCACTGTTGGGCTTTAAACATTAAACAGCACTAGCTCAGATCAAGCGCTAGTGGTGTAAGATGCTGGGTTTTCTCAGTGATTAACTATTGCAGATTTGAGATATGATTTATCTCAGATGAGGGACTTTAGACCTGGAGGCTGAATATAGCCTTCTAGCCCTTTCCATCTAGCCCTCAGCTCTCTCCTCAGGACACCCTCCCACACCCACTTCCCTACTTCAAACCATCCTTTAGGGAAGGATTTCCCAAACTTGGGTCTCCAGCTGTTTGTGGAGTATAAATTCCATCATCCCTAGCTAACAGGACCAGTGGTCAGGGATGAAGGGAGTTGTAGTCCAACAACAGCTGGTAAGCCACGTTTGGGAAGCCCTGCTTTAGGGCCTTTATTTCCTTTTCTGGAATGTGTCCTTCAACTTTAATGACACTTTTCTGGAGGGAGAATAAAGACTTAAGTGTGCTAGTCTGGATTGTGCCTATATTATCCAGTTTATCATGAGATGACTGGAAAATGGAGTTATGATATCATCTCTGAAATTAAATATATACATGCATGCTGAATCAGAAAGTCCATGGAAATAACGGTTTTCCCTCTCGCATGTGCTGTTACCTCAGGAGAAGATTGAAAGCTGTTTTAACATTCTTGTCTTAACACCAGGCGAGTCTACAAATCTGTGCATTGTGCGATATTTCATTTGATTGGGAAGAACAATGAATATTCAGAAGTTAACCCTCTTAGTTTTATTGCACCTCTCTTTCCCCCGATCTGGCCATTACCTTATCTGCTTTGAATAGAAAGCTTTATTGTTGCCAAGGTTCCTTCACTTTCTCTTAAACCATAGCATTGTCTGACTCAAAAATTCCAGTCACTACGAAGTTTGTAGCAAAAGGCCAATTAACTAATTTCACCAGCCTACTGAAAGGAGTAGACTTTTTCTAATGAAAGCTGTTTAGCCAATGTAAGGCTATATAGTAAAGTTTCATAAGAACATAAGAGGATGCCTTCTAGATCATCCCAAGGCCATCTAAATTGGCAGTCTTCACCATATCACAAGTGGGGGGAGTGCTATTTCACTCAGTCTGCCATGCTCAGTCTGCCAGACTTGCCATAACCATCAAGCTTGCCACTGTGAGGACAGGATGCTGTACTAAGTGAGTTTTTGATCTCATCCAGCAGGGCCTTTATGTTCTTATGGCAACAAATTACTAGTTTAAATATGCACTGAATGTCTGTCCTGAATCTTGCTCCATTCAGTTTCATCAGATGACTCCAAATCCTAGTGTTATTGGGGAGGGGGGGGGACTTCTCTGTCTACTTTCCACACACTGTGAAAACTTGTCAGAACAAAAATGCCTTCAGTTGTGGGAGTCCTTGTAGCTTCCCTACATCTTCTGCTGTGAGTACAGATGCAATGATTTATTTTTGCAAAGCTTTCCTGCATTTTCCTTATCCTCCTTATCTGATTTTTAAATGTATTTTTAATACTTTAAAGGCAATATGTGTGTGCGTGTGTATTTATATATTTGTTGGTCCTAATGTTTTTAGTAAAGGGCTTCTTATCCTCCTCCCCCCCAAAAAATCTGTTCACATTTTTGCCTGAGCTCGATTGTGTTCAGTTCTCATTTGAGTAAGAATTGCATTTTCTTACAGAAACCTTCTTGCGTGCAATAGCTGCCTAGAATCTGCTTTTTAAGAATGCTGAAGTCTTCTTGGACTTGGAAGATGCATTTCAGACTAGGAATCAAACTCCTAAACATGTTTTGTGCAATCCCCAACCCACCCACACAAAACCGTAAGTGTGATGATGGTCTGGAAATAGATTACTGGCTTATGAAGTATCACCATTTCCAAAGACAGTCAAAGCTTTCTCTCATACTATCCTCTTCCCTCCCTTTTATGGCCCCCAAATGGATATAATATGGTATCTAGCTATCTTGTTAGCTTCTGCAGGACTGCATTTTGTGTGTGCAAGATGTACGTTTTTGCTGAGCTGTTACAAAGACACCCGAGTAATGAGCCATGCAGTAAAACTTCCAGAAATCCTCTATAAATAGCATTTTCTAATTCAAGGGAGGATGAAACACTCTTCTCTTTTGTTCAGGCACATGATTTAAGAATACCAAAATGCACTATATAACCAGTTACCAAGTAGGGCTGGCAGATTTGGCAGTTCTCCACAAAACGTAGAGAGATTATCTTATTTGGGACACTACTCAACATCCATATCTTCTTGTTGTTGTTGCTGCTGCTGCTGTGGTTATTATTTTACAAATTAGTTTTTTCTGACCATGCCCAAAGGTCACGCAGGGCTCTTGTAGCACAGGAAGTTCAGAGTCTCCCATTTTAAGTTGTGTTTCATGGCAGTCCACATTCTATGGGCTATATTCATGGACCCAATCATGTCACCAAGAGTGGCCCATTAGGAGATTTCTCTATGAGTACCAAATGCACCATCTTAAGCCCATACTCTTTTGCTGCTTCTTACAAGCTCTTAAAGTGCCCCCAGAATCCTCTAAAACAGTAGAGCGGATTCTGGGACACCCTCTCATTTTGTACACGGGGTGACACAAAGCCTGTGATGGCACAAACGCATCAGGTATCCCTGCAAACACTTCCTTCTACAAATTTCTGACGAAGAAAGCAGTTACCCTGTTACTGTTCAGGTTGCTGTAATTACAGTTTTCATTTGAATTCAGCCCTTCAGCACCAGCATTCAGAGGAAAGGAAAGCAAATACCTCACAGCCTGTAAATTACTCAGAATATTTTAGCTATGCTTTCTGTACCCTCAGCACACTTATTCTGCGATTTCCAGTTGTTTAGGAATATTTCAAAGAGGTTTCCTTTTTCGATCTCTGGTTTAGTATCAGATCGTGGACGGTGTCTTAATATTCAGCAGCTGCATTTTAATGTGAACCTACCAAATGTACAGGTCCCAAACCAATACACAAATCTAAACACAGCTCTCCTTTGAAATTCTCATTTCTCCAAATTTTGCAGTGCAGTCCATCAACCAAGGAACATGTGTAAAAATATATTATTGCAAAAGTGTATACAAAGAGATCTGTACTAGAGAAAGGTACATACAAAAATGTGTTCCGTTAGGGGGAAATGGCTTGAGAAATTCATATATTCTAGGCAAAATTTCATACAAAATGCAAATATTGAGAGAAATGGACCCCCAAAAAACCATGAATTTTCATGCAGACTTTTAATGGATATTAATGAGAATGCAGACATATATAGCAATGGGGTGAACCAAATCTGATTGGAAAAAGGAGAAACTGAGAAAAAACAATGTTGACAGCTTCATCCATCTTCAGCTCAGTCATTTGTGCAGTGGTAATGGGTAAGATTTTTATGCTGTTGGCCAATGATAGCACTTCACATGTGTAGCAGTTAATTTAAAATATAGGCTTACATATAAAAATGTAATTTGTGAGTCAAACTACTATATTCCTATGACAAAATGTTTTATTCTATTCTATTTTTATCCTACCCGTACTTTAATGTCAGCGAAGTTCAGATGCTGAAATCTGAGGAGCTTAGAGCAACACAGAGCTCATGGTTCTCCTCTCCGCACTTTATCCTCACAACCCTGTGAGATAGGTTGGGCTGAGAGAGGTTGGGCAGAAATTTGAACTGGAGTCTCCCTGGTCCTATTTAGACACACTAACCATGTAATCCCTGGTTGTTGGACTACAAATCCCATCAGCCCAAGATATCATGGCCAATAGTCAGGGATGATAGGAGTTGTAGTCCAACAACATCTGGAAGTCCAGAGTTTCCCTATCCCTGCTCTTTACTTTGATGGCTTCCAAAATAGGAATTTTGACCAAGGTAACAGATAAACAGATATCTTTTTCTTTTTATTTTTGACATGATTAGGCTATCTTAGATTATAATGATTTTGACCCACCCTTCCATTTAATTTTCCTGATTTCATTACAGCAGAGCAGTTTTCTAATATAGATGCAATATTTAATCCACGGCCATGCCCTTCTGCTTGTTTGCATGACTCTTTTTGAAAAACGTTTCCTACCTTCTGAGAATGCTGAGAGAAAGGGCAAAAGTTTTAGGAGACCAGTGAGAAGAATAAATTCACTTCCTTCTAGGGTAGCTACCGGTACCTGCAGTGTAGCAGAAAGCTTAAAATTTTTAGTTTTTAAGAATCCAGGGACCCGCACTTGTGTTGCAGCAACACAGAGAATTGTTAGGGTTTTTATAAAAACACCACAAACAGCAAGTCTCCATATAAAGGGAGGCAAGGGGGAATAATTATTCCTCACCACCAGAGAAATAAGAGACTGATTCAATCCCTTCCCTCTTAACCAGTTTTGCTTTGAGGTGACTGGAAATACCGTATTTTTTCGTGTATTGGATGAGGTTTTTTGACTCAAAAATCACATCAAAAAACTGGGTCCAATACATGGATAGTGGCATCAGTTGGTGGGAGCGTGGCTTCCCCTGATGCCACAGCAAGCAGGAAGCGATCGGGGGGGGGGGGGTTGCTGCCCACAGCTACATGGGGGGGGGGGAATAGAAGCTGTGCACTGCCAGCCAGCTCGTTGGCGGGAGTGCAGCTTCCCCCAATGCCGCTGTACGCAGCTGGTGCTCCCTGGGCCGTTTCCTGTGCACAGCGGCATCAGGGGATGTTGCGCTGCTGCAAACCGGATGACTGGCAGGAGCGCAACTTCCCCCATGCCACTGTGCGCGGGAAACGATCTAGGGAGTGTTTCCTGCCCACAGCTGCATGGGGGGAGAGGCTCAACAACTTTGGGACATCTCCCCTCATTTTCTTAAAATTGAGTCACCCAAAATAGGGGGGGGGTGTCTTATACAAGGGGGCGTCTTATAGACAGAAAAGTACAGTATGTGTATTTCTGGGTAGCTAAATGTTTGCACATTGAGAAAGCATTATTATTTTTATTATTAAAAAGGAAAAAAAGTTGAGTTGTCTAAAAACGAGAAGAGTGTTACATCTGTGAAGGTAAATGCAAACACTTTAATGTTAAGCAGTTTTATATTTCTGTGCTAAAGAACAAGAACATTGAAAATATTACTGCAAAGCAAACCCAAGTCCTTATTTAAACTATTTGCCATCCAAGTTGGTATTTAGCTTTGCAGTTTCTGGTGAAGAATATGCCAACAGAGCTTCTACCACCACCACCACCACCAGCATTATTAAATAATCTTCTAAGAAGTTTACAAGTATAAAATCCAATTACAAAGCATTAAAATACTGTTTGTGGGTGCAAGACACCCTAAATTCCAGATCCAGCTAGTGTTAGAATTAAATTAAGGCTTAGAGTGTTAAAACTGGTTGCTAGACTCATGTGTGTATTTGAACTGTGTACTAGATGCCTTGAACCCTCTGGAATCAACATGCATCAAAAGCTAATTAAGCCAGGACTAGCCTCTTACACGAGCTGATAGTTCGGGGGTAATGAATGTTTAGGATCAAGGACAACTTTCATTTGCAAATGAGTGGGCTTACTCCTTCCCTCCCTCAACTGAGAGTTAGTTTAAAAAGACAATGCCAGTGTTTTAGGTTAGGATTTTAGAATTGCAGTTGGGAGTTATGTAACAGAGATAGTAAGCAGTGGGTTTGAGAGTAACCTTTGAGACAAATGGTTGGGTGACAAATCTAACCCACCATTTATTGCAGATCTCAATGGGGTAGAAGATATTACCCCCCCCCCCCGACATTGGATGCAATAGGAGTAAAGCTATAGGAGTGAAGTTATCCCTTTCCCTAAGAGATGTCCTGTTTTCCTATTATGTGATTTTTTTATTCAAGAGTCATTGGAGATTCTAGAGATTTCTAAATCTCAAGTGAGTATTGCATGGCATATGCATTTATTACAGGGAATTTTGCAAGCAAAATGAAAATCCATCCTCCGGTGCGGAGTAACGGTTTTAGTTGTTGAGTATGTGTGATTAGCATTGGGTCAGGAATGGCTGGAACAACTTCATTTATGATATGAATATTCCTGAAATACTTTCTCTTCAGTAATTAGTCAGCTTTAGTTAATATAAACCGCTCCTGCTGCCAGTGCAACATAAGCAAAAATGGGAAGGAGTATCTATCACTTGCTAAATGTCATGCCTCCTCTGTGCATTGTACATTAAATCCCAGGACCAATATCTAATGTCTTTTTTGTCTCAGAGTGCAGAGCTAGCCCTGCCAATTCACATTGAATCAATTCAAGCAGTAATACATGTTTAATTTAGCACAGAGCAGATGACTTGCATTGGCAAGAAATACCTACTGGATGATAGTTTGGCAATAATCCACACCCAACAAATGATAGTCTAAATATTCCCATCTTATTAGTGAGAGTTATGGGGCAATTCAGTTGGGTTACAGCTTGATAATTAAGGTTTTAACTTGTTTATAAATGACCCGGAGTTAGGGGTGAGGCAGTGAAGTGCCCAAGTTTGCTGGTGACACCCAATTATTCAGGGTAGTTAAAGCAAAAAGGGATTGTAAGGCGCTCCACAAAAAGCGTGAATGGGCATGAAAAATCCATATGCAGTTCATCTCAGTGGTACAACCTCTCACTTCTTTACTGCTGGATATGGCGCCTAATTTATTCTTATACGAAGCCTGATTATTAATGAGCAGGTCAGTTTGTGTGGCAAAATACATTGTCTGCATAACCAGGTGACATCTGAAAGTACAGAAGTTGGCCACTGATCCCCCCCTTATGGTAGATCATTGCTAATTACCGTATCTAAAACAATGGAGATACTGATGAATTACTACACCTATTCATGTCTCAAATTGGTGAGCACCGTATACTGATTGCCATGCTAGGTCAATCCTCTTTATCAGCAGTTCCGGCCCTGCCATTAGGCAGGTCTCCTTAGATCTCCTTTCAATCAAGCTATCCACCAATATCCCAATATTTTTTTCCTAATTAGTGCAAACCCCATTTGTGTATTATGTTAAGTTGGGATTTTTTTTTGCCCATGTGTACATCATTTTACATATTTACATTGAAATGCATTTCCAATTTTAATGCCCACTCCCCGTGTCTGGAGCTCCTCACGACACCTCACCCTTTTTTAACCACCATGAATAATTTGGCGTCAGTAATACAATCAGTGTAGCATATAAATGGATTAATTTTATTGTATACTACACATTGCTGTCATAATAGGAGTTTTTTTTTTTTTTTAAATTTTGGTATAAGTACAAACCATTCTTACAAAAAGCTAACTTCAAAAGAGCCCCATTTCATTTGACACGAGAAATGCAAATTGAATGGGTTGCAGATCTCAGCCAAAACAGTATGCTTAGGTTATGACCTGCCATTGATTTTACAGAAGAAAATATTAAGCTTCCATGGAATCCTTTTTAACTGTTTTAGAATTGATCCATGCTAGAGCTCCAATGGAAAGAGAAAGAAATCAGATAATCAGATTTGACATTTTTGTTATTGTATACTTTCGCTATCTTGATAGGAATTAAATTAGAGCAGATTTGCACTTGGGCTCAAAAGTCTTGTCCCACACATCAGGGATCGAGGTGCTATTTTAAAATCTACATTCTTATTGAAATTGATTGGCAGGTATTTGTGGAACAATAATTGGGATATGTACACAAATCCCTAACGATGCATTATCAGGGTTTGATTTTGTTATCATCAGGGTTGTCAACCAATCCAGCAAATTACAGTAAATGGATTTCATTAACTGATTAAATCTGCACACACCTGTATGTGAATAAAACAATAGTTTTGAAGAAAAAAAGTGTTATTTGGCCTTTTTAGCTGATGCCTGCCTGTGCTGCAGCCGGCATTATCTTAAAAAAAGAGGTTCCCTCCTGGCTGAGAGAAAAGTGTTTTCCCTCCAATAATCTGCCACCTGAGGCTTTTATCAGTTCTTACATCAAAAGTAAAAAAAATAGTTGCCTAATTTATTTAACTTATATGCAGAATTCATGCTGCGAAAGGCTGGACTAGATGAATCCCAAACCAGAATTAAGATTGCCGGAAGAAATATCAACAACCTCAGATATGCTGATGACACTACCTTGATGGCAGAAAGTGAGGAGGAATTAAAGAAACTTTTAATGAGGGTGAAAGAGGAGAGCGCAAAATATGGTCTGAAGCTCAACATAAAAAAAAACTAAGATCATGGCCACTGGTCCCATCACCTCCTGGCAAATAGAAGGGGAAGAAATGGAGGCAGTGAGAGATTTTATTTTTTTGGATTCCATGATCACTGCAGATGGTGACAGCAGTCACGAAATTAAAAGACATCTGCTTCTTGGGAGAAAAGCAATGACAAACCTAGACAGCAACTTAAAAAGCAGAGACATCACCTTGCCGACAAAGGTCCGTATAGTTAAAGCTATGGTTTTCCCAGTAGTGATGTATGGAAGTGAGAGCTGGACCATAAAGAAGGCTGATCGCTGAAGAATTGATGCTTTTGAATTATGGTGCTGGAGGAGACTCTTGAGAGTCCCACGGACTGCAAGAAGATCAAACCTATCCATTCTGAAGGAAATCAGTCCTGAGTGCTCACTGGAAGCTGAAGCTGAGGCTCCAATACTTTGACCACCTCATGAGAAGAGAAGACTCCCTGGAAAAGACCCTGAAGTTGAGAAAGATTGAGGACACAAGGAGAATGGGATGACAGAGGACGAGATGGTTGGACAATGTTCTTGAAGCTACCAACATGAGTCTGACCAAACTGTGGGAGGCAGTGGAAGACAGGAGTGCCTGGCGTGCTCTGGTCCATGGGGTCACAAAAAGTGGGACACAACTAAACGACTAAACAAATTTAAATGGAGACACCTTTTAAGTTGATCAGAAGTATTTTTGATCGATTTGTCTAACCAATTAATCAATGGGGAAGGTGATTTTGTGGCACTCACTCTCGTGCTGTTTTACCTCTGTAACAGGGCTAACACAATAATACATTTGTGTACTTCTACAAGTTGAATCAGCAGCTAACAATAGTTGTAAAAACACCCGCAGACATATTCACAGAGCCCTTGAAAATTCTGTCATCATTCATGAATTAGGATGTTGGTCACTGATGATGACCATATTATGTATGCAGAGAAGGCACCATCAGTGTGTGTTAATGGCTGGAAAATGCTCTGATGTTGCTGAACCTAGCACACAGATACCCTCATCCCAGATACAGAAATCAAGTACTGCACCTTTTCCTGTTTAAGTTTTTATGGTCAGTAAAGAACCAGAAAATAAGCTCTCGTCCCTCAGTGGGATCAATGCCCGAACACTGAAGATGTACACAGTGCTTTTTCTGGGAGGACGCAGGGGTACGCATACCCCTAAACATTTTGTGAATCTAAGTTTGGCCTCATTGAGGGGCAGTATTTCAATATGAGTAGGAAAAGGAGAGTACCTTTTTTTAAGAAAAAAAAGCACTGGATGTACATAACACTTCACACAACACAGTCGTCCAGTTGCAATTTTGAATGGTGGAAAAGTCTGAAAAACACCCCATTTTTTATTGTTTTGAAAAAATAAAAGTGTTTTGCATGTCTTTCTAGCCATTGCTCTCACAATCAGTTGCTTCATGAGCACAATGTTTATATTTTAATAGGCGTTGCCTACACTCTCTCTGCTTCCCCAGCCCAGTTAGTGTGTAATTAAAGACTTTTTGCTGTGCACTGATGTACTAGATTTTAATTAGTAATATTAAGACCTTCTCTGCACATTAAATTTTGAAGCAAACACTTACTATGTACAGCTAAAAATGCAATGGGTAAGTATAACAAATATCATTCTACCCCAACTCTTGTCCGCTTGCTTAAAAGTACTTGGTTGCTGTGACAATCCTCCCACCAGTGGATCAAAGATTCGCTCACTTTGAATGATACTATGTGCTGTTCCAGAAGTATTGTCTGGGGCAGGGGTCTGCAACCTTTAAGACAAAAAGAGCCACTTGGACCCGTTTCTGAAGGGAAAAAAAGAAACTGGGAGCCGCAAAACCACTGCAACATTTAAAACAAATATAACACTGCATTTTATTTTAAAAAATCCGATTTAAATAAAAAAAATCTGATTTAAATAAAAAAATCCATTTTTTGATTATTATTTTTTAAATCATTCATTTTTATCCAACCTGGGGACCACTACCAGGTCACAGCCTGATCCAAGGTGGGTTGCAACAGCATACAAATATTTGATTTGTTGTTGTTTTTTAAAAAAATGAGTCCTCAACTGCACACTTGTGTTAAATGTTTGTCCCATGTCTAATTGAAGACTGCTGGCTTTTACAATAATCTTAGTGTCTTTTACCCTTAATATTCCAGACCAGAGTCTATGCTCACCTCTTCCAACCTCCTCTTTTGCTAAATAAAGCACAGAATTGCACCAGAGAAGCCTGTGATGTTTGTGCTGACTTGCATACAGGTGGCTGTAGTAGTTCATAGTGTTCAAACCTTTTTAGGGGAGTTCCCTGCCCCCTTAATGACAATGGCGATAGATTTTGCACATGAACACAGATCCAAGTTAGGACTCCTCTCTTCCACGCCAATAAGTGCTTTGTCAAGGCTCCCCTAACACACACTCAGGACAGAGGAAAAACTGCAACCTTTTGGGGCGTCATTCTGCTACCCATGTCTCTGTGAGAACCAGCCCTTTATTCTGCCTCCCGTAGTACATCCTCCCCCTTCAAGAAATCATTTCCTTTGGACTTTCGGCCCATCTCCACCCCTATTACTCCTTGCCCTCGCGAAGGAAGCATTTTCACAAGTTTTCTTTTTGGTGGGCTGTCCGTGCTTCCAAACACCTGGAAGTCATGACAGGGGCTTCTCCCCCACCTAGTAAATTCTGCCTCTGCATAAGTTACTCAGGTTTGGTTTTCTTTACCAGCCCACCCAACCACCCACCCACCCCGGTCAAAGCAGAGCAATAAGTCATTTACCTCAGCAGGGGACAAGCTCAGCTCCAATAATGAAACCCTTCCAAGGAGCGGGGGGAGGGTCAAAACTTGTGACAAGCAGGTAGGTGGTTGGAGAGCAGCATCGGAGGGGGAGGGGGGAAGGAAATGAGAGGGGGAGGGGGGAAGGAAGCGAGAGAAAGCTTTCCCAGTTTTTACGCAAGCCGGAGCCTGAAAAGTTGCCAGAGCGCATGCGGCAAGGAGACTAAAGAAGTGCTATTGTGGGTCGAGTGACCTAGAACTGGGAGAAAAGAAAGTGCGGGAGAACAAGCCCCTCTTTCAGCCGCCGAGGAGGAATCCCCCGGATCTCCTCCAGCCACAGGCTGCCCAACCAAACCGGGGCAAAGCCAAGGCGCCGCTCTTTGCGCCGCGCGTTTGGAGAGGCCACAGCCGGAGGGCATGGCGCAGGCGGCCAACTTGCGCTCCCGCGCTCCGCCCGGCAGCCTAAGCAACACACCTGAGGAAGCAGCGGCAGAGGACTCCCCCTCCCCAGTCCCAGTCCCCCACCCCAAGGGACTCGTTGGGGGGTTGCAAAGCCCCCCCGCCCACGGCAGGCAGAGAGCTCGACGGTGGTTTCTGCCCAGCCAGCCCAGCTTTGCGCCCTGGAAGGCGGGGGCGACGTGACTAACCTTGCCTGGTGAGGTCCGGCGGCGGCTCCGCTCGACGCTGCTGCGGAAGAACGCACAACTGCCTTTTCCTCCATGCAGCCTTTTGAAGCAGCCACGTCCCTGCTGTGCGTGCTCGGGCTCCTAGGAGCCTCCAAGCCCCCTCGCGACACATGCACCCATTGGCTCCTGAGACGCGGGTCCCAGGCAAGGGCGAGTCCCGGCCTTGCTCCGGGGCGGAGAGAGACGCCCGCCCGCGAGAGCGCGGTCTGAGGCTGCGAGCGGAACCAGGAGTGAAGGAGGCAGCGGCAGGGAAACAGGCGCAGCTTCCTCGACCATTTTTAAAAGGAGGGCTTCCCCCCTCGCCCTCGCCCACCACCCGCCGCCCCTGGCCCAGCCCACAGCTGCCTACCTCGTCGCCGCCTCGATGCAGCAGCCAGCAGCAGCTCCACACCAGCAGCAGCAGCCACACCTCTGGAGGGAAACTGCTGCTGTCTGCTGCTGCGCCTGCGCTGGCAGAAACGAGGCACGACGCATGAGCAGAGCAGCACAGCAGCAGCACCCTCAGCCTCCGGAGGGCGGTCCACCGGCCAGCTGGAGGGCGGCCGCTGCCGCTGGCCAGCTGGAGAAGTGGACAGGCGTATCCGCCCCGGAGCCCCGGAGCCGCGGCAAAGGTGTAAAAGAGCCGCATGCGGCTCCGGAGCCACAGGTTGCAGACCCCCGGTCTGGGGGGAAATGGTAGCCAAGCAAAACTTGTGGTGGCAGCCAAAATCCATTTTAACAACAACAACAACAGCTCTCCCTTTTTAATTCTTCCCACCCCCCAAAAACATGCCAGAATGTCCCCCATAAACTGTAAACAGAACTATCTTCTTCTGCTTCTTCATCATCATCATATTTGTATCTCACCTTTCTTCCATGGAACTCAAGGAGGATTACATCATTCTCCCCCATTTTATCCTTTCAACAACAGGTAGGTTGGGCTGAGAGTATGTGACAGGTGCAAGGTCACGCAGTGAGCTTCGTGGCCAAGTGAGGATTTGAAACCTGGTCTCTCTGGTCATAGCCCAACACTCTAACCACTACACCATGCCGGCTTTCTTTCTCCATGAAAGGTGGGGCATTTTATTTTACAATCAACATACCGGTACATTTTGCTTGGGTTCATTTGCTATGACAATGAAAATGTGAAATTCTGTTTGGGTTTTACCTCTACACAGACGCACAGTGTAGCACACTCCAGGCTGTGAAAGAAGATTCTTCATGAATGAGTCATTGTTGAACTGGCTGCTCAAAAGGAAGCTCAGAGTAGTCCATAAATCTTCCGTACCTTCCGTTATTAAAGAACATGGATTTTTGTCTGGTAAATAAAGGGAAAACACTCATTAATGCACTTAGTTCTTGTATGAGGAGGCAGGGAAGGGGAAATGATGCTTTACGAACAGCAAACATTTTGTAGACAAAAGAATGATCTAAAAAAAAAAAAATCCAAAACACCAGTCTGAAAACGTTTCAAAACTAATACATCACGGCTTTGAATCTGTTATGTTGTCTGCACAGCCTTGTTCTATTGTAGTGGGTTAACTCAATTGAATTATATATATTAGAGAGAGAGAGATCTCTCTGTCAGAATGAGCCAGATGTTTGCCAGCGTGGGATCTGGAACATCTGTCCTCTAGCAGTTTAGCTGTTTCACCAGCATGGTGCACATCATGAGAAATACCATCAGAAAGCTGAAAGGGAGAGGAAAATAATAGATTGTGGGGCAGTATTCAATATTAGTCATACTCTGAGTAGACCAATTAAAATTAATGGACATGACTAACTTAGGTCTGTTCACTTCAGTGGTTCTACTCAGTGTAGAACTTAGCTGGCTACACTCTTACGTGCCAGCAACTACCATACACATAATAATATTCTGCTAGGAATA
This sequence comes from Lacerta agilis, assembly GCF_009819535.1. Classification (NCBI taxonomy): domain Eukaryota; kingdom Metazoa; phylum Chordata; class Lepidosauria; order Squamata; family Lacertidae; genus Lacerta; species Lacerta agilis. The sequence goes on from NC_046323.1 coordinate 34,289,108, forward strand.
GCAGTAAGGAAATGGCTATTTCAGGGCAAAGTCATTAAAACAACAGCAGTTGGCAGGTATCAGTAGCCAGCAAATCAACTGTGCTCATGGTTTTAGAGAGCAATCCAGAACAACTCCAGAATCGGAAGAATAACTCTACCAGATAAAAATGCAGCTAGGTTGTTCTTCCCCCCCCCCAAAAAAAAATTGGATCGAAGTTGGTTTGTGGGGAAACGTCTGAAAAAGTTCTTTGTTTGTTTGTTTTAAATGACAGGATAGATATGAGATAGAGATGAATTGTGGCTAAAAGTGTGTGTACATCACTTCCCAAACCAGCAGTGGGTGTGCAATGGATGTAGAATAATCAAGGGTGTGTATACAGCTTTAGTATCAAATCAAACAAGTTCAAATTTTATTATGTGGTCACAGATCTGTTAAGATACCGTATTTTCCAGTGTATAAGACGACTGGGCGTATAAGACGACCCCCAACTTTTCCAGTTAAAATATAGAGTTTGGGATATACTCGACCGCAGATTCTCCACCCGGCGTATAAGAGGACCCCCGACTTTTGAGAAGATTTTCCTGGATTAAAAAGTAGTCTTATACGCCAGAATATACAGTAAATGTATACAAGGTGTTCACTAGTTCATTGACAGAATTTAACCAAAGTCATGGGGTTTTTTCTGAGGTATTCAATCATCCCATCCATCAAGTATGTGCTCAATATAAAGCATATTTAGCACCTGAAACTTAGCAGTCTAATAGCTAAAAGAGACAGTTCTTGTATTTCTGAGACCATCTTGGCTGTCAGTCCTGCTCCCTGTTTTGCAGGCCTTTTTCCATCTGACTGACTCCCGCCTTTTGGGCTGGTGTGTTTGGTGGGGGTTTGTTGCTGTTGGTTTCTGTATCCTTATTTTAGATCTTGTTGTGATTTAGGTGGAAACTTCAGTTTTGCTGTGTATTTTTTAGTGTTTTATTATTGTTTATGACTACTTGTGTTATGTGGTAGTTACGTATCATAATTTAATGCTGTACGCTGCCTTGAGCATGGTTTGAACTGTGGAATATAAATAAAATAAAAATAATAATGCATGTATGCATGAGAGTACTGATAATATGGGTTGGTTTTTGTTTTTTTAAGAATACAGTATACTCAGCAAAGGAAATGCAGGCAGCAATTTAGGCTTAAATAAGCCAAGCATAACAGCTATAATTTAACTTGTGGTATTAATATTACTAAATGTGTATATTTTTAAATAGTTAATGCATCTTTTAGCTAGGTGTTGAGAAAATTATGGTTCTTTTATTTAAAGATGGAGGCTCTTTATGCAGACAATATATTTCATCTATCTTAGTTTATTATCTCGTTTGATTTTATACAAAGGGTGTCTACAATGAGGGAATCCAATCTCAATTCTGACAAGGCTTCTGAAATTCAATGCACAAAATTCAAGCTTCAGTGTACTTCTAAGTAAAAAAGCCCTTGCTACCCTCCTTTTGTGTGTAAATCTCTCTCTCTCTCTCTCTCTCTCTCTCGTGTGTGTGTGTGTGTGTCTATTTGTGCATGGCAGAGAAGTGCTTTGCGAAGTTGCTGCTGAGCTCAAGAGTCTGTGACATTATTAATTGAGAAGACTACATTTTATTATGGACGGCTAGGTCATTTAAATATGTATGGCTTCCATTTTGGGACTCACAGCACCATGAGAAAGCAAGTGTGGGCCTGAAAATACTGTTGTAGGCATCCTGTTTGGATAGGCAAAATGACATTTTTGCTAGTTTTTGCATGGCTTATGTCTGACAATATTCTTTCCACATGCATTGATGGCTAGTTGATTGCTTGAATGAGCATAGATGGGTTTTGATGCTTAGCAGCTGCTAGCTACTGTGCACACCCCACTTACTTGCAAATGTATGTTTGTGGGCTGGAGAGAAACAGTTCGGAACTTATAAATGCAACCAGTGAAGAGGAAAATATCAAATACAGGTTTTGCAGCTGGCTGGCAAGAATGAGCTTTGGGGTGCTTCAAGAGCAGGCTGTTTGTTTGTGAGCCTAGGTGTTTGTTTGCTCCCCTTGGAGAGCCAGTGCGGTATAGTGGTTAAGAGCAGTGGACTCGTAATCTGGTGAACCGGGTTCGCGTCCCTGCTCCTCCACATGCAGCTGCTGGGTGACCTTGGGCTAGTCACACTTCTCTGAAGTCTCTCAGCCCCACTCACCTCACAGAGTGTTTGTTGTGGGGGAGGAAGGGAAAGGAGAATGTTAGCCGCTTTGAGACTCCTTAGGGTATTGATAAAGCAGGATATCAAATCCAAACTCTTCTTCTTCTTGTCTGTAAAATGCTACCCCTGGAATTAGTCTCTCAGGAAAATTGGGATGTATGCAATGTACTTGGTAGCCATGAAGTAGCAATTAGAACCAATGTGATTCAGAAAAGAATGACTGCTGGGCTTCAGTATGAAAGGTCTGACTCTGAGTCGCCTTCTCTGTCATGGACTCATGGGGCGGCTTCAATTCAGCAGGAAAATAATAAAAGAACTACAACCCACCTTTATCCCAACTTCTACCTTACTTTAGTAAATGAATACCTTAATATTTGCTGGGTCAGCATTCCTATACATCTGTATCATTTAGTGTCTGACAGTATACCAAAGCTGAAAACATGACTGCTTACAAAGAAATTAGCATCTTCCCCATATTGTATGCAAATAATATGTAGCGGATGTTATTTCCTCCCAGGCAAATTGCTTACTCTGCAGACACTCTTAATTACTTCCACTATCTCAGTTTGACTTGCTGTTGAAAATCTATTTGGTTTTTTTATGGTGGCATTTAGAGTCTTCCCTTTGCTTGCGAGTCTGACTTTTTGTACCAGCACTTGGAAGATGGCACACAAAGTTGCCCTTCAAAATTGGCCATAATTCATGCTTGAAATCTTTGCTCATGAAGTGAAAATAACAATGTTATAAATATTCTTTAAGCAAAAATGTTTGCATTGAAAGAGACTCGGTGCTTTTAAAAATGGCTGCTTAACTCTACCAGCCTCTTGGTTTGCCATTGTAGTGCTCATATTCACCTGTTCAGTGTGCCACAATTAATGCTCTCTTTATCAACTTTCCATTGTGTACATACAAATCATCTGTAAAGCTTTGAAATATTGTTAAGCAAAGGGCTAAGAGTCGAAAATCTAGAGTATTCTGTAACTTCTCCTCCCCCTCCCCCCCGCCTTAAAAAAAGAAAAGGAAAATACTGCATCGGTCTAATGAAAAATCAGAATTAAAGACCTTTCTAAAAGATAAATGAGCAGCTCTTTCGAAAAACTCTCCACTCTATAGTTTTCATGATCACACCTTTTCAGTATCATTTTGGGGGTTATCCTGTGGTCGGAAAAAATGATCATGGCACTTCTCTTCTTCTGAAGATAGTGCAGTCTAGCCTAGTATATTATTGATTTGTGGATTATTGCTTGCTTCTAATTTATCTGCAGGAGACAGAGCAGATAATGGAAACAGCAACGTTGGAAATGCAGCCTGTAGAACACAGGAGACACTGCTTCATCCTCCCAAACCTCTATTTATCTCATTTGGTTACATCTATTAGTATAATTCTGCATTAATTATAACTGGCACCTCAGCTCTATAGATCTGCTAGAACAGTAATATCTTAGGATTTGAGATTCTGTTCTTGTGGCAGTGGCTTTGTGGAGGATGTACAACATTAATTATTATATTGCCCAGTCTTCTCTGTGATCAGAACTAAATGTTTAGACTCACCTCTTGAGGGGAAAGCCAGTTGGTCTGAGTTGCACGGAACTGACTTCCTCTTGGCTTCTTGTAAGATTTGCTTTGGCACCTGCAAAAGCCCGAAACAGTTATTACTTGCTCATAATGTGGTAAATAAATAAGATTGCATGTTATTGTAAGTATTATTTTTTTGTAATTATTCTTAATTGTTTACTTATCTTCTGTTGTAGCTTATGGCTGGCTGGCTTTATAAAGAGTAAACATAGTCTAAACTGTCATTCTGATAACTTACCATAAGAAAAGCTACCCAAAGGTTTGCTTCTATTTTCCTGTTAATTTTTGTTTTGAAAAGTTTGCTAGGCTGCGTTGTAGTGATCACCATCAATTCTGCCCCTGCCAGTGCCATTGCAAGAAACAACTTTGTGAACAGTAGGTTGAAACACTAGTAGTGTTGTGTCAGTGGCTTCCGCTGAGTTGGGGCATGACACCAGGAGGCTAATCCTGTGTCCTTTCCCCCCCCCTCTTTCTTTATAGTGAACTTTATAAGCAGTAAGTTTTCTTCATTTGCAGATTCATGGGTTTCCTGTTCCATGCCTTGTAGTACTCTTAATTAAGATGCCTTTTGAAGTCCACATGTGGGGTTGTGCCAGCAGAGAACACCATACAGGATATCTTCTCCCTCCCTTTGTGGAATCTCAGGGTCTGGGCAGTAGAAATCCATCAAGCATTCAACATCAGAACTTTGAACTGGACTCCTAAAATCAACAACATGGGGACTGGAGGAGGAGATATTTTGGAACCTGTAGATAGATGTGTATTTTATTCAGGAAATGCTAAAGAAATATCCACCGCTTTTATTATAACTGCAGTGAAGCTTATTAATTTATGAAGGTGAAGCACCTTGAAAATAAACATGCCTCCACTGATGGCAATAAAAGCTCCATTTATCATTAAGTGTGTCAGGCTGAAAACATTATCAGCGCTCACCTAATAAGCAGTGCTGGAAGAAATGGAGTGTATCACACTCAGGAATGCACCCATGCATTAGTCACGCTGTAATACCGTCTGATTTGCATTATGACACCCTCGGGAAGAAAACAGTGTTGACAGGTGCATCAAAGCAAAGGCATGAGACCTCTGAGATGGATTTATTCAAATGGGCAAAGGAAGAAATACAGCAGACATCAGAAGGAGAAATAGGATGGGCAGAAGCAGTCAAAGAAAAAAGCCTAGCTGCAGCTCAGTTCTGAACATTCTTCTCCATTCCCATGAATTGAGTGGAATTTACACAAATATTAAACATGTAGGAAGTTAAGAACTGCTTCCAGTATTTGGAGCACCCAGTAGTCAGAGGTATGATGAACCAGCCCAGAGACAGGCCAATCAGATCTCCAAACAAATTATTCAGAGCCAGTCTTCAGGGTGCTGCCAATGAGTGGCACCCCCAACATATACCCCAAATGCATGGTATTTTTCTTCTTCTGCCACTGCTGTTGCTGCCAAGGCTGCAGCAACACCACTCATCAAACTCTGCTGAACCCCTGGGCATCTTTTTTAGCAGTGGGTCAGTGGTGGGGCCATTTTTTAATGGGAGTCAAACTCTGTTCCTATCTTTGGTGACCACATGCTACTTTAATTTATCCTAAATGCAACACACCAATTTACTTATCCAAAATGCAACATCCAGGCCTGTAGAGCTATGAAAAGATTTAATAGATCTATAGACCTGGGAGTTGCATTTTGGATAAATTAAGATGGAAAGGGAGAGATGGCCACTGTGAATGGGAACCAAATTTGGCTCCCATTTGAAACAGTCACTGCCACTCATTTCACCACTAAAACAGCTGTCTGAGGCCTCAGCAAGGAAGGCAGGAAGTGATTGCACAGCTGGTTCACATGCTCCTCTGGACCTCTAAGGCTCTGAGCCAGTGCCCAACCTGGCCAACTGCTGTTGCTGGGCCTATTTAGAACCATATGCCTCAACTGAATATGTATATGTGTGGTGGTGGTTTTTTAAATGAAAGTTTAATCCCCATCCATTCTAGAAGCATCTTGCCTCAATGTCAGGCTTGCCGTTGGCATCCACGGACCTTGCTTTATGGCCCGTCTGCAAGTGACTGATCAGCTAGGGATCTCCCCAAAGGATAAATGTGTTTTACTTCAACATCATTGCTGAGTACCATGAAATATTAACTTTATACGTAGAACTAAAACTATCTTCAGAGCCAAAGGACTCTTTGAAACTATTTTTCTTGTTGATTTATTCATTCATTTTTCAAGAGGCAATAAGACATTTAGCATCTTGAAGTCATTTGGTACCTTGGAGGTTTAAAAAAAGCCAAAAAAACTACTGAGCAGTATTTATATAATAATATAATGCCATGGGTAGCAAACATAAGACCTTATGAAGCCCCTTGTGGTGGCTTCCTTTACTCATGATACACAAATCACTGAATTATCTCCAAGGACCATCCTAGTTGCAAGGAACTCGATGCCTTCAATACAGCAAAACATCTAATTCACTAGTGCCTGTTACTGCATGCTTTTGCAGCAGCCTACACTGTGCCCCTATTTCTGCTGTTATTTTTGCTTCCATAAATGTATGTTGGGTGTTACAGAGCCTGCAAAGAAGTACCATACTGTGCAGTAAAAGATAAAGGTAAAGGTACCCCTGACCATTAGGTCCAGTCGCAGACAACTCTGGGGTTGCGGCGCTCATCTCGTTCTATAGGCCGAGGGAGCCAGCGTTTCCGGGTCATGTGGCCAGCATGACTAAGCCGCTTCTGGCAAACCAGAGCAGTGCACGGAAACGCCGTTTACCTTCCTGCCACAGCAGTACCTATTTATCTACTTGCACTTTAACGTGCTTTTGAACTGCTAGGTTGGCAGGAGCAGGGACCGAGCAATGGGAGCTCACCCCGTCGTGGGGATTCGAACCGCTGACCTTCTGATCGGCAAGCCCTAGGCTCGGTGGTTTAGACCACAGCGCCACCCGCATCCCAATATCAAAGTAGACATGGCAATAAATTCAAATGAAACTGACATTTTTGTTGAGATAAAAAGGAGATGACTCGAGGGGAAGGGTGGGGAACCTCCAGTCCTCTTGATGCTGTTGAACTACACCTCCCATGAGTCCCAGCCAGCGTGGCCCAATTATGAAGGAGTTATAGTCCAACAGCATAGGACTAGAAGTTTCCCATCATCCATTCTCCAGGGAAGCTACTGTGTGGAGAATATGGCCCTTCAAACCTTGATTTATACCATGTTAGCATTAAATAATATATTAAGTATATGCTATCTTCTCCCTTGGAAATGTATAATAAGAAGTGCATGCCTGCCCTTTGGTCAAGACTGCAATCCTATGTAGATGTACTTGGAAGTAAATCCCCAAACCTGAATACAGTGGAACTAACTTCTAAGTAAACATGCAGGATTGTGCTCTGTAAAGTCAGCATATTTCCTTCTCATATGAAGGACAAAAACAGTTCAAGAAAGATCTTTTTGGACTTTTGGAACATGGAACATGAAAAGCATTGCCATATTCCCAATGCACTTGCTCTTTCATTTACAGCTCATTTACCTCCCACATATAAACCTATTTGGTACCTGTATTATACAGTGAATGATTTTCCAATTTAAGTCACATTCATTCATATTTTATGTAGTGTCGGGGGGGGGAGGCTTTTCTGGTTTAAAGCTTAACATTTATTGTCATAATGATATTCATGTCTTAATTCTACTTCATTCTTAAGACATTTAGTTCTGCAGAATGGTGGAGATGAAACTTGCCCTCATTACATGGTTGCACAGAAAGAGGTTGGAAAGTTCTTGCAAATGGAAAAGATTTGGTAGTGCAAAAAATGCATTGCATGTCGAGGTTACCGTCCCAGCTCCCCCCAGTAATTCAGACATGACACATTAATTTTAGTTTGGGTTTTTGGCATAATTTTGGCCACAACTTTATTTAAATACAGCCAATGTGAGTGGTTGCTTAGGCATTGGAACCGACTACTGTCCCCCCAGCCATGGGACAGCTGACATTCGCTTTTGAGGGCGAAGTCAGAAAAGGGTGAACACCTAAGGCAGAAGCGGAGTCGGGCAACGACCCAGGCTTCTCCCCCAAATGCTCCCTAGGACTCCGCTTGGCCCAAGCCTCCCACCACTGGGTATGGACAAAAGCAGAAAGAGTCCCTGGATTCTTTTAACAGAATACCCTTATTTTCAGGGGTAGGCCCAACCAATTTCCTACCCCTGCCCCGCGCATTCAGAGGTAGGCCCAGCCTATCCATACCTCTGAAGCAGCGTTACTAGGGGCAGGCCCAGCCTATCCTGACCCCTAGTGCAAGCAAATTTATACCAATGCCTAACCGCCAACCTTACAAGTTGTGACGATTTGCTACGTAGTAGGCAAAACCAGTGACAAAAGCCAATCAGCCACCGGATAAATTCCTACCAGGCTCCCGCTTCAAAGCAGACAACCCCATGACAGGCATAGCAAGGTCAAGCAGCAAAAGCGCCGTTCCCAAATTAGGGAGGGCGGGCGGGAGATCCGTTGCACACCGCAAAAGTGAAACCAAAGTTTCACAAACTTAGGTTATAAAGGCAAGAACTGTCAATCAACCAACTAGCAACATGCTAAACTCCCCAGCAACTTGCCTTAACCAATCCTAGCTGTGGCCAGCCCAAAACCCCCTCCCATTAACTTGGAGCTGCTCCTTTAACCCTTCTGCAACCCGTGCTCTCTTCAATGGGAGAACACGCTTTGCATGTCGAGGTTACCGTCCCAGCTCCCCCCAGTAATTCAGACATGACACATTAATTTTAGTTTGGGTTTTTGGCATAATTTTGGCCACAACTTTATTTAAATACAGCCAATGTGAGTGGTTGCTTAGGCATTGGAACCGACTACTGTCCCCCCAGCCATGGGACAGCTGACATTCGCTTTTGAGGGCGAAGTCAGAAAAGGGTGAACACCTAAGGCAGAAGCGGAGTCGGGCAACGACCCAGGCTTCTCCCCCAAATGCTCCCTAGGACTCCGCTTGGCCCAAGCCTCCCACCACTGGGTATGGACAAAAGCAGAAAGAGTCCCTGGATTCTTTTAACAGAATACCCTTATTTTCAGGGGTAGGCCCAACCAATTTCCTACCCCTGCCCCGCGCATTCAGAGGTAGGCCCAGCCTATCCATACCTCTGAAGCAGCGTTACTAGGGGCAGGCCCAGCCTATCCTGACCCCTAGTGCAAGCAAATTTATACCAATGCCTAACCGCCACACGAGCTACCCCAAGCTCGCCGCCAACCGCTCACAATCCCAATCCAACCTTTAGACCCTCCGCAATATCCTCCAACAAGATATCACTCCCGCGGGAAGAAAGGTGGACTCCATCAGTCCGATAGAGCTGATCTGCCCGGGCATAAATCCTCGGGTGCCTAATAGCGACCCCCCCCAATTCCAGGACCCTAGCCGAAGCTACCGCGTTGACGCGCTTCCTGGCCTTCTCCGTACCCTGCGGGCGAAAACTGCCCCGCCATTCCCGCCTCTGGAGCCAGTGAGACCAAAACAGCTTACAATCAGGTACCAGCGACCTCAAAACCCCCAGATCCCTTTGGATTGTGGAACGTAGAGTAAGGCAGTCCAAAGCTGGCAAATCGTTTTCCCCCAAGTGCACCACGATGGCGTCAGGGCGGGCCTCCCCTTTCAAACGATGCTGGATTAAAGGTAACAGTTCACACCAGCGCATGCCCCGCCTGGCCATCCAAGAAACCTGCACATGTGGAGGGAAGCCAAGCCCTGCTCCGAGGCCAGATTCCTCTGCACGAACTCCAGCCCAGTGGACAATGCTGTGCCCCACAATCCAAATCCGGGTGGCCGCTACACCTGGGGGGTCAAAAGAAAAATGTAAGTTCCGGAATTAACGCCGCCTCCTCACGTAGCCTCTGTAAGCCTCCGACTTCCAGCGCCCCATGTTCTTAATACGCGCTACAGACAAACCCCAATGTGCGGCCGTGGTTGCGGCGCCAATGCGGAAAGAATGGGGGGCAAATCCGACTGCCGAAACGCCGCAGGCAGCGATTGTTTTGCGCATTACCCTAGAAAACTGCTGACGCGTCAAGGGCTGCCCGTCAGCATGGATCAGCAAGGGACCCTCGCCCGCGGGCCTGACGGCCAAATATCTGGCCAAGTCCTTCACTGGACAAGGCCCACGCTGCCCTGTGGCTGGCAATGCCATGACCGTACCCCTTCCCAACTGGTCGGTTTTTGAGCTACGAATTGTCAAGGTCACCTCAGCGTCAGATAGGCTGGCGTCCTGATAGAGCAAGCCCCTGTTAAGCCCAGTTGCGAATGTTTCCAAGAGCACTTCTCCAATACGCAACGCACCGAAAAAGGTCAGGGAGAAGGCCGCAGCAAAAAGTCGGGCCTCATATTTAGACCAGCAAATAGCACGCAAAGCAGAACGCATGCTGGTAAGCAGCTCAAATGAAATGGGCCGCCTCGCGGCCGCCTGGGGAGTGCGAAGCCTACCCCAGCCCTCTAACGCTCTGCGGACCACAAATTTAGCGCAAGGGTCCGAATCAAAAAGGGCCTTAGAGAAGAAGGAAATGGCGGCAGCCTGCAATTTTATGGTCCGAGCCGCTCTCCCCTGTTGGAAAAGGTGCGCCAGGTACTGCAGCACCTGGGAAGATGATGGGCGCAACTCCACCCCCACAGCCACCGACTCTCGGTGAAATGCCAGGAAGTCCTTCCAGGCCTTGTCGTATGACCGAAGGGTGGAAGGGGAAACAGATGCCGCTACTCCCTGCCACACTACGTGCTGCCAATGGTCCACAGGTAAGCCGGGAAGGGTTCCGGGAGAAGCTGTGCGTCCGGGGCGAGCGACCTGAAGCGTTCCATCTGGAAACGGGACAGGGCGTCAGCTATCTCGTTAGTGACCCCAGGCACAAACCGTGCCGAAAATACAATATTGAACCTGAGACAGTGAAGCACGAAAGCCCTGAGGAGGGCCGATACCCTGGGCGAGCGCGAGGACTGCTTTGCGAGAATGGTCACAACCGCCTGGTTGTCAGACCAGAAGCAGACACGCCGGTCCCTGAAGTCCTCGACCCAAATATGCACGGCAACGGCTATGGGGAAAAACTCCAAAAAGGTTAGGTCACGCGTGACTGCCTCCCCTTGCCAGGTCGTAGGCCATGCCTGCGTGCACCAGCGCCCATTCCAGTAAAGGCCGAAGCCCAGGGACCCTGCTGCATCCGAATGCACCTGGAAGTCAGTGTGGAGGTTCCACACGTCCTGCCATAGTGACACTCCGTTGAATTCCTCCAGGAATTGCAACCATACCTTCAAATCAGCCTTCTCTTCCTTAGGCAGTCTGCGCCTATGGTGCGGGCTGCGCATTCCCGCTGTCAGCCGATACAATCGTGAACAGAACGGTCGGCCGGGAGCCACCACCCTACATGCGAAATTAAGGTGCCCCAGCAGGGACTGCAGCTGCCGAAGAGTCACCTTCCTCAAGGGAAGGAGATCAAGAATGACCCCTCGCAATGCCGCCAACTTTTCCTCAGGTAAGCGTGACGTTTGGGCCACTGTATCCAATTGGATACCCAGGTAAGTAAGCTGAGTTGCGGGGCCCTCCGTTTTTCCTGCGGCGAGAGGCACTCCCAGTTCCTCTGTCAGGGCCTGAAAGGCCCTCATGAGTGACAAACAGTCTCCCGACTCCCCCGATGACACCAGCAAAAAGTCATCGAGATAATGAGTCACCCCTGATAACCCTGTTTTGAAGCGGAGGGCCCAGTCCAAAAAGGTGCTGAAGCACTCAAAGGCCGCGCACGCGACCGAACATCCCATCGGCATGGCCTTGTCGAAATAGTAAGCCCCTTCAAAACGAAACCCCAGGAGCCAGAAGTCCTGCGGGTGAATGGGTAATAGCCGAAATGCTGACTCAATGTCGCATTTAGCAAGCAAGGCCCCGGGGCCAAATTTTCTGATTAATTTAATAGCAAAGTCCAGTGAAGCATATTTTACTGAACACAGCTCGTGGGGAATTACGTCATTTACTGACGTGCCTCTGGGATGAGATAGATTGTGTATGAGGCGAAACTCCCCAGGGGCTTTCTTGGGCACAATCCCTAAAGGGGAAAGGTGCAAATTCTGAAACGGGGGGGCCTCAAAAGGGCCGCCCATGCGACTCAGCGCCAATTCCTTTGCGATCTTTTTCCTGGCCACTTCATGCATTTCACGCACCGACTTTTGGTTAGGGGGGTTCCGTGCCACGGGTAACGCAGCCACCGGAACCCTAAATCCCTGGACAAAACCATCCCGCAGGTAGGCCGCTGCCACCGCGTTGGGGTAAACGTCCAGCCAACGCAGGAGCGCCGGTACCTTAATTGGGGAGAAGGCCAGGGAGGAAAGGACGCTACTTGCTGCCCCCGGCGACTGCGGGGGAGGGGGCAGGCTTGGCTGCCTGTGAGGCCCCCCCTCTCCCGCCCCGAAAGGGCCGCTTCCCACCAAAACAATTGGAGGCAGGGTGATTCCCCCCGCACTTGGAACACCCGTGCCAGTACTTGCATGACTGCCTTTGGCAGGACCCTTTATTAAAGTCCCAGCAGGATAGCCGGCGGGTCGCCTTCGATGCTCCCGCCTTTTGCTTAGGTTGTTCCGCCGGTGACTTTTCAATGGACGGGGCCACATGCGTGGTCCACAGATCCAGATCCCTGCGTTCCCAACGAGCAGTATGTATCCGATGGGCCCTGCGCCTAAACTTCTCATCGTAAGTGATTGCCGCAGCCTCGCCCGCCATGGAGTAGGCCGAGCGAACAATGGACTGATAAACTAGGAGGTGCAGAGCCCTACGGGGATAAGCAGCTGCCACTACGCCCGCGTATTCCTGAAAACAGTCCAGCCAGCGCTCAAAGGTCCGCTCCGCTCTGGCTGAGCTGGAGCGTTTCTTAGACGCTGAGTCTGACTTAGCCTGGCCAGGCGACTCGTCAGCCGGGGGGGCCAATCTGAAAATATCAACATAGCGGCCATCCAGGATCCTGGCACGAATTTTGGAGGATAAGTGGCATCCCGGCACTATGTCCCTAGCCTTTTTGGTGGACACCGTTACATCGGGTAACAGCACCCCATTCAGGCAGTCCTGGGTGGCGCCATACCTTGCCCTGTGCGAGTTGGCCCTGCGCTGCCATGCCCATTTTGGCAAACCTGGCACCGATTCCCCGAAGCCCCAATAAAGGCCCAGTAGGGAGTCGGAATCGTCATCCGAACTGTCCGAAGACGTACCTGTCGAAGACGACGAGGAGTCCCCTTTGCGCCGCTTAGTACGCTTTCCGGCACGCCTGCCGCGTCGCCGCTTCCCGCCCGAGGAAACTTTAGTGGGGACCGGCAGACTGTCCTCAGCTGAGGAGTCGGACGACGGGTCCTGAGCCAACGTAACTGCGGTGGACTGAGAAAGAATCACAGGTGAGATAGCAGTGTCTGAAGCAGGCGCCGGAACGATCCGCGCCCCTCTACCTGCGCGGGGTGTGGTGGATCTCCCCCGTTTTTTCCTCCCCTTCCTGGCCGCCGGCGAAGGCGACGCCCGTGCCGCTGCTCGGGTCACAGGGCGAGAAACCCCTGCTGACCGGCCACCTCGGGCAGCCCCTCCTTGCGACGAGGTGCCTTCGCCCTCCTCGCTGGACTCCTCAGAAGGAGGGGGGAGGTCGCAGCCTGATGGGAAGGCCCCGCGCGGCCCCGACCCCTAGGGGCCGTGCGCTGCAGCAGGCCATCCAACCCAGACGCCAGGCGGGCCAAAGCCTCGGGGTCACCCGCCAAGCCGGCGATGAAGGACTCCACACTCCCAGCTGCGCGGGGGGAAGGCGGTGATCGCAGCGATTGAGATGGTCCCCTGATCACCCTCTTTGATGGAGTGGAGGTCGCTGGGCGAGCCGCCTTCTTCTTTGGCGCCATCCTTGCTGCAAGACAAGAAATTTCAGCACGCACAAGCGCCGCCAACCGCTAGCACTGGTTTGTACAATAACTGAAATGTGAGAAAGTGGACTGGGCCCGGTTACCACTAGGGGGCACCCCCTACCTAGCCACCTAAAATGGCCGGCGCCACAAAATGGCCGCCCGATGAGTCGGGCCTATTGAACTGATCGCCCAGATGCAATGAGGCTAACGGCCACAAGGAGGCGCCTACACCCGGCCACCTAAAATGGCCGCCGTCAACAAAATGGCTGCCAGATGAGTCGGGCCCGATTCACCCCCTCCAACTGGTCCCAAGGCCCTCCGGCCTACTCGATAAGGGGGGCCTGCAGCCCCAAGGCAGCACAGCAAGCACAGTGGGAGGTGTCCTAGGCCGGAAGACCCTGTTGCACTAGGCCCCCAGGGCCTGCACCCTGGGCTGCAGCCACAGTCCAGCAGCAAGAGCGAAACCCCGCAAAACAAGCACAATTCAAGACCAGGCAACCCCAAGGCCGGTGGCTCTAGCCGAAATCAACCCCTACTTGGGTTGCCGTATAAAGACGGGGGGCAGCAACGCCCCCTCCTATCCCCCCAGCAGGTGCGCCGGCCGCGGGAGGCCACTAGGCCGCGCGCGCTCGGCGCGGCGGCGGGGGAACCAGCGGCGGTGCCAGCGGTGTCAGGCGTGCGTGCCCCACGCGGTCCGGGGCAAGGAAGGCCCTCCCGCGAACCACCGGCTAGGACCGGGCCGATAGGCGGCCCCGACGCACCTCCCGGCGCGCTGCAGCCGCCGCCCCCTCAAGAGCCCTCGGGGCTGAAGGAGTAGGAACGGCCCGGCGTCGGCCGGCAAAGCCGCGACCAGCGCTCCCGGCACGCCAAGCCGCACCGGCCGCAGCGCGGGCAAGCCGCAACGAGGCGGGCAGGCTCGGAAAGCCCCGCCGCGTTAGCTGCTCTCCGGCCGGGCTCCACCGAAGGGCTCGCCGCTGGGCGCTCCGCCCGCGGCGCCGCGTTCCGCGCAGGCAAAACAACCCCCTGGTCCCAGAGATCGCTCCTGGGTGCGCTTACGCCGGCCCGCCCGGCGGGAACGCTGGGGCTGCGCAACCTACGCTAGGGCGGAGAAAAGATCCTCCCCGCGCGCCCAGGGACCGCGTCCAGGCCCCGCAGACCGGCGGATGCCTCAGGAGGCCAGGGAGGGTGCGGTGGCAGTCGGGTGGGTCCCCTGGCGATCAGCTCACCCCCACCGGAGGGGGTAAGATTCTCGCTTAAAGCACGGCCGGGACACGGCCGATACTGGGGGAGGGGAATGGGGGTGGGGGGGTTAGGGAAGAGCACGGGCTGAAAAAAAAAGGGTTTTCTTTAAAAAGCTAAAGCCAGATGAGCCTAATAAGGGAAGGTTGAGGGAATAAGAGGGAATTGAAGAGCAATACAACCGTATCGAGGTTCTTTAGCAGCAGCAAACAGACACCAGTCCGAGATCCGTTGCACACCGCAAAAGTGAAACCAAAGTTTCACAAACTTAGGTTATAAAGGCAAGAACTGTCAATCAACCAACTAGCAACATGCTAAACTCCCCAGCAACTTGCCTTAACCAATCCTAGCTGTGGCCAGCCCAAAACCCCCTCCCATTAACTTGGAGCTGCTCCTTTAACCCTTCTGCAACCCGTGCTCTCTTCAATGGGAGAACACGCTTTTCATATTGATATCAACATGCCTTGTCTAATTCTCTCCATAAGTACTCTGTGACATTAATAGTTGAAACTTTCAAATAGCAACCTCTAACAACCTATGGATACATTGTACATCAAGAAACCTGTAGCCCTGCAGTTGCCATTGGACTTCAATTCTCATCAGCATGGCCAGTGATTATGGGAGCTGTAATCTAGAGAACCACAGGTTAGCCATCCCTGTTCTGCATGTTGAGATTTTCCCAATGGTTGGGATGTAAAAAACCATTACTTGTTCCATATACTAAAGGGCTGGCATTTCTTAAACAGGAGCCCTTGGTGCCACATGTCAAACCACCTGAGGGGACTTCTAGGAATAAGACACACCCTTCAGATGTTCCAGTTACAGGTAGGTAGCCGTGTTGGTCTGCCATAGTCAAAACAAAATAAAATAAAAAATTCCTTCCAGTAGCACCTTAGAGACCAACTTTGTTGTTCAGATGTTGTCAGACTACAATTCCCATTATTCTTGATCATTGGTCTTTCTGGCTGGGTTTGATGCCAATGTAGTACAATAGCATCTGGATGACACCATGTTGATTACCCCTGGTAGATGGCATGGGAATCTGCTCTTTAAAAAAGAAAGTACAAAAATCCCACTGACATCCCTATGAATCCCAATCTATATGTCACCCAAGATCTGTTTGTCATGTGTAAAGAGTGCAGCAGTGGAGGAGTTCACATCAACCCTTATCTTGAGATCTTCAGACCCCCTTATCTGAAGTGCAGTAGGTGGTTAAGGGTGAAAGGGCCTTTTCAGTAGTGGCACCCTGGTAATCAAACGTCCTTCCCAAAGAGGCTCAACTAATGCCTACTTTGTTATCATTTAGGTGCCAGGCAAATACCTCCCCTCCAGCAATGCCTTTATTTATTTATTTATTTATTTATCAATCAAAAATTGTATCATTCATTCAGTCAATTAATCAATTTATTGTTCTAGTCAAAGGCCATGGCAAATACATACAAACAATTTATAGCTCAAACAGCATTCACCTCATTGGGGCTTGTGCTCCTTGTTTCAGTACATGGCCATTCATGATCTTTGAAGTACCTTTCCAACTTATATTACACTAATTGAACCGTGGGGGCAGGGAGAATGGATAAGCGAGGTGGAAATGAAATTAGCCTAAAGGAAGCAAGACAAAAATAAAATCACTGCTTTGCACAGGGAAAATTATGCAATAGTTGATTTTAAAAATCAGCATAAAATATGAAGAGGATTGTTGGCTACTGGGGCTTCTTTAACAGCCGTCAGCCTGGAGTAGGGCTTTTAAACTATTATATTTTGCTCAGGCAGCCAGCTGCTTAAGAAATTAGGCCACAGGGACTTTCAAACCCTTTTCAGCAGAAAAGAAGGAAATATACTGCAACTATTTTAAAGGAGAAGCATGTCCCATTTGCTTGAGACCAGAAGAGCTGTGCAATACTATCACTATTCCTTAAAAATAATCCCTCCTCAAAAAGCCATCTTTTCATGATGACTTCGGTTCAGCCAGTAGTCTCCATACCCTACTGCAACTGAAATCATGTCTATATTGAATTCTGTGGGGCTTATGTCCAGGTAAGTGGTATTTGGAGTGCAGCCTTAGGTGATAACTAAGTACAGGGTCGAGGCTGGACAACCCGTTTATTGAGCATTTCATTTGTTCTTACAAAGTTTGTGGGAAAGTTATTAGTTGTCACATCAAGCAATTGTTATTTCAAACTTTCTAGTGTCTTTCTCTATTACATTCCTTACTGCTATTAGCCCGTATTGTTTTGCTCACAAGCTCCAAATCCACTTCAATTGAATGTGCTGTTATATAAATGAATCCCAACTGCAAAATAGTCTGGACAGTCTTGAAGTGTGCTAAGTACTTGCAACAGAAGCAGTCATATGGTCTTTCTCTGTTATCCAGCCTCAGTTTCCCTCATTTTCTGTCGGAATACACTGCGTGGATCCGTTAAAGATCCGCGGTTAATTGTTTATTTTAATGGTTATTGAGAACTACTTTTCGTATCCTTACACTTAAAAGCGAAAGTGAAAGTAAGAATGAACAGTCGTTTTGCCAATAGGATTATTCCGCCTTTAACTTGTAGTCCCGGTAATATTTCAAAGTTATCAATGAACGTTTATCCTGCTTCCCGCCTTTTTGGAGGGCAGCAACAGAGGTTTTATTGGTTAAAGTATTGATCGTGATGTCATATCTGTTCCCAAATAAAAGGCTGAGGCTCCCCGCTTAGGCAAGTTATTCCTTAGTTCTTTCAGTTAGGTCAAGTTTAGTTTAAGGGTTTTGGGAGCGGGCTGGATGGGCTGGATGGGTTTTTCCCTTAGTTAAGGTTTAGTTCGTGGAAGATATTTCGGTGAGATTTTAGTTAGGCTTTTAGGTTTAGCCTAGGGCTAGATTTGCGGAAGATATTCGGTTTAGTATTATTTAGTTTAGTATCGCGGAAGATTGGGCGCGCAGGGACTGAGAGCTTAGGGAAACTTAGCTTAGGGCAAGAAAACGAGCCTACGCGGGTTTTGCCAAAGCCACTAAAGATATACTCGGTGTCTGTCGTCCTTTGGGGAAAAGGGTAAAGGTTTTAAGGATTTTTTAATTTTAACCTAAACTTAGATAACGTCCTTGGTTTGGTTTTCCCAGTTCAGATTCAGGGTATCCATTGGTTTTCGAGGCATCCATTAGTTTTCGAGGCATCTTTTTATTTCTGAGGCATTCATCCACTCACGCACCTTCGGAGTCATTTTCCGTCTTACTCAACTTCCTTCAGATTGTGAGACTTGGCCGGCGCCCGTGCTCATAAGCACGCGGAACGCTGGCCGCTTTCCCCCCGCAACTGGTACCTCGTGCGTGGGCAGCTTAGGCTCACGCACGGGGAGCTCCAGCACCGAACCCCGGCAATTTTCATATGTACTTCCACCAATATCACATTTTAACTGTTAAGCTCTTTGGGGCAGGGATCTGTCCTCTGGTACTCTGCAAACAGCTATGAACATTGATGGTGCTATACAATTAAATAAACCCATTGTGTGCCCAGCTACAGAGTCCCCAGCACCAGTGCACCTAATACTAAAGGAGTGTGTGTGCGTGTGTGTGTGTGCATGCATGAATGAACGAAAATGACACCTATCTGGGATTTAAAATGGTCACAACTTGAGCTATGAACACTGATGATGCTAGGCAATCAAAGAAATCCATTATAAAGCAAACTTCCCAGAATCTGCACACGGGAAGCACTTGCTTTATTTAACTTCCACTTCCACTCTCTAGTTCTCTCTGAGAAGCAGGAATGACCAGAGTCTGATCATTCAATATTTCCCTTTCTCTGTGCCAACTTTCTTGATAAACAATGAACAAAACAATGTAAAGGTCATGCTAAGGTAGGTTTCAGAGACCAAATTACTCCTTGGAAGAGGAATCAGCCTTAGATTTGGGCTTCTCTGGAAATCTGTTGCTCTCTATATAAGATAGAAAAACCGTTTGGGAGACCATGAGGTTTGCATATGGCTGTCTTAAATGTCTTTAAAATGTATGTAATCTCTTATCACGTTATGTTATATTTTTGCCATGAATAAAACCAAAGGAAGCCAATGGACAATCTGATAAATTTTCTTTTTGACGTACCCAGATAGGCTAAAAGGGAGACATCTGAAATAGTAAATTCAAAAATGAGTGAGGAAAGTGGTCAGTGGCCTATATTTCTATTTCTATTGGTTTTATTTTTGCAAGTAGGATTTGCCCAACAGCCAGCTGTTGTAATATCGAGCTTAAAAAAATGTATTGACTCCAGATAATTAAGCTTAGGTTTGATTGATTGCTGAAAAACTATGTATTTCTATACAAATGTTTTTAATGCTTAAGAGCATTAAATAAGGATTGGGGTTTGAGTACAACAATCATTTCTACACACCAATCAGTGGGCTCATCTGTCTAGTAGACAACGCCCATTTTTCCCATTCTGGTTAATTCATTTTTCACATGGTATTGGGTCTTGCTGGGATGCTGATAGATCAAATTAAATGGATGATGGCAATACTTTGATTTTTTATTTCTCGAGAGATTGCTTCATCCCATGAAAGCCTGTATACTGTTTGTATTGTA
Organism: Lacerta agilis; assembly: GCF_009819535.1. Taxonomy (NCBI): domain Eukaryota; kingdom Metazoa; phylum Chordata; class Lepidosauria; order Squamata; family Lacertidae; genus Lacerta; species Lacerta agilis. The sequence goes on from NC_046323.1 coordinate 34,308,568, forward strand.
TGTAGATTCTAGTTTCTCTGCTAGGTGTAGCTGTTGCATTGCAGGCCACCCCATTAGGAACACTATTCATGCCCTCATATCACACAGATATTTTTTCACTTCTTTTTCCAGTCTTCCTTTCCACTGGACCCAACTTTTCAATACATTTAAATAGCTTCTTGTGTTTCTTGTTTTGAAAGTTTACTAATTTTAGTGAATCATTTATATCCTGTCTAATAAACACAATTTGGGCAGCTTGAATTTCCCACCATGATATAGATTTCAAGCAGTATTCTGTTGGCATTGCAGCTACATTTTTTAGCTACACACAGTTTTTACCTCCATGTGTTAACCTGTATGTGTACAGGTGGTATTCAAACATTTTATCCCCATGGCTACTAACAGAAATGGTGGACATGGGAATGGTGTGCGAGAAATGGCTTGGAGCTTCTCCATGTACTTACTGGAGAGACACTGAGGGGTTGTTTATTTAAGAAAACAAACAATCCAGTTTTAATCAAGAGAAATAGCAGAGATGAATACAACAGAGAAACTTATGCCAAAAAGCTAAACAACAGACCCTTTCGAAACTCCATTCTCACTCTACTTAAACCTTGTTTTAAACCACCACTCCCCCCCCCAGCATCTCCCCTGCTCACTCTATTCAAACCTTTGTCATTGTTTAGAATCACGACTGTTACCGTCTTAGTATTCCTTCAGCTCTACTTTATTCAAACTTCTGCTGTTGTTTAAAATGGTGACTTTCCCCCTCTCAGTATCTCAAGTCTCTGCCATTGTTTAAAACTGCCATTTTCCTCTCAAAGTTTCTCTGTTCCGCTTTACTCAACCTTCTGCCATTGTTTAAAACAGCCATTTCCCCCACTTCAGAGTCTTCATCTCTTTCTGATTATACTCAAAAATTCTCCTCCTTCCATTCCTCATCTACCTCATGCAAGAGGGATAAAGCATGCAGTTCTCAAATATTGCATAGTATGAATACACTTTACTCAGACCTCTGCCATTGTTTAAAAGCACATTTTTCTTTTCAGTTTTCTCCACTTTACTCAAATTTCTGCCTTTGTTTTAAATAATGTCTCCCGTTCTCAGTGTCCATCCTTCCTCGCTCCCATACCATGGGTACTGCTGTTGTGCAACCTGTCTTTTCTTTTGCTTCTCTATCCTGCCCTGACTTCATGCAAATGCAGGATTAGACCTCCGATTGGATCTCTCCAGTAGAAGCAGGTGCAGTAAAAAGATTAAATATGGACAGGACTTGGGGAAAGTATGCTGAGCTTGCAAGTATGACATCTAAAATAAGAAATGTAGACAATAAACAGACGTTTAGGGGAATATTTACAAAAAAATGATCTTAAATATAAATTCCAGGTAGGGGTTACCTCTTCACCAGCAGTTCATAATACAAAGGATATAGGAAGGTGTAAAATAAGGTGAAGGTATTATTGTATATGCAGCTAATTAGGATGTACAAAGAACTGTCATGGAATGCTGGGTGGGAAGTCCAAAAGAACTGAAAACTTACAAATAAAAGCAAAACAAGCAAATGCAGGATTATGACGATGAGGCACTACAAATCCAATGGGGGCTGAGTGATGATATTCTAACATTTTTATTACACAAAGACCACTGAAATGAAATTTCCATGTGTTCCTGAAACATCACCTTACTCCCCCTCTGTTAATTGGTATTAAGATATTTCCATAGTATGAGAAGAATGATTTCAGTTTTAAATAATTCATGTTACATTTGATTTTTTTTCCTTATCCTTGATGGATGACTGATCATTTATTTATTATATTTTCTGGTACTTTATTTTCTGAAATGAAATTTTAATGGGCATCAAATCAATTAGGATGCATTTTGCTATCATTGTAGATTTAACTGTTAACACATGGGGGCTGGTGGCTTAGAAATTGGTGGTTGACTTAGGGAGCAATCCAAACCCAAGATCCACCAGGATGAGCAAGTTAGACTGTATCCAGTAGATACCCAGCTTGTTTGGATAAAGCTTGTGGCAAGGGTCTAGAGCGCAAGTGGTCGCCCTAACCGATCCAAGCACCAACAATTTAATGTTAAGCCAATGAGAAATCCCATGGCACCAACTAGATAATTACTAACAATGGATGAAAATGCATCAACTTCCAAATGAATGAAATAGAACATGCCATTCTGATAATAAATCCTCTCAATAAATTCTTGCTTGTTGTTGAGATTAAACATGATTACAAAATTGGCTGAAACACAGGGTATTCTAAATATAATTATTCAGTCTTCTTCCAAGATACTCTAATCCCATCCCATTTGCCCTCAAAGGACATTCATTTCTTCACAACCATTAGACCAGGCATAGGCAAACTTGGCCCTCCAGATATTTTGGGACTATAGCTCCCATCATCCCTGGCCACTGGCTCTGTTAGCTAGGGGTGATGGGAGTTGTAGTCCCAAAACATCTGGCGGGCCGAGTTTGCCTATGCCTGCATTAGACAATTCATGGTGGTAATGATGAGTTTTTCTGTTTATTTTTTTTTTTTTTTTGTTTATAGCATTCTTATCCTGTCTTTCCTCCAAGAAGCTCCAGGTGGCATACATGATTCTTCCCCCCTACCTCATTTAATCCCCACAACAACCCTGAGAGGTAGGTTAGGCTGAGAGCCAGTCACTGGCCCAAGGTCACCCAGTGAACTTCCTGACTGGGTGCAGATTTGAACCCTGGTCTCCCAGGTGCTGGTCCTACACTCTGACCAATACACCACACATTTATTTCCCACCTAATCAGAATCATTTGAAGGCTGCACACTAATAAAAATAAAAGATTCATAAATTACAGATCGCACCACTAACAAACAAATAAGACTAAAGCAGCAGTATCTAAATAAACCATCACACAAAAATGTTTGCCTTCCAAAAACCTACAAAAATTATGAATAAGCCGAAGCTAACGGCCGGTGCAAATAATTGTATTCACCTGTGCAGGCTTGAAACGCAGATGTAAGGAAAAACAGGCTTATGGCACCTCAAGAGTTCTACAATTCTTTACATATGGATTTTGGATGCCACACCTATTGCCATTCCTGCAGCTCCTCGGTTTTGTAATGGGAAGTCTTTTCTTCTTGAGAACTTAAGAACATAGGAAGAGCCTGCTGGATCAGGCCAATGACCTGTCTAGTCCAGCATCCTGATCTCACAGTAGCCAACCAGATGCCCATGGGAAGCCTGAAAGCAGGACCTCAGTGCAACAGCACACATGTGGTTCCTGGCAACTGGTATTCAGAGGCCAGTAGAGTCTAGACCAGTGGAGGTAGTGTAGATCCCAGATAGAGCTCAGAGATCACAGCTCCCCTGAAAATCTCCCTGCTGCAGAAGTTCAGCCTCCAGCATATAGTGAGCTGCAGGGATGGTGACAGGGATGGACTAAGGTCAATAGATTCATCCCTTCTCTCCTGCTTGCACAATCATAATTGCTTATGGAAGCGAGAACACCTGTATGAGTAGAGCTAGTGTTCAGTTCCATTACTTTGATCTTATTTGGAAATGGACAGTAATATGTCTTTAATGCCATTCCATGTATCTACGGTGCCCCAGTGGAGCATCATTATACCAATATGAACCTCCTATGCATATAGTGATTGTGATGTTGTATATGAATTTCATGGAGAGGTAATCATCGCCATTAGATCAGCAAGCAGAACTGTGTGGTTAGATTAAAGCTACCCTCAGTGACTACAATGGATCTAGGTAGCTGATCAGTGAAAACTAAAATATAATGTTTACATTACATGCCTGTCAGAGTGTCAAAATTAAAGCTCATGGCTTGTGTAATCAAAACAAGATGCTCTAATTCCCCATCCTACTTAATTGTGATTTTGTCATCAGCATTTTAAAACAGTATCGTATTTACATAATAGACTTTAATTGCCTTGTTTTCAGATGGATACAAGCAATTAAAGATGTTTTCATGGCCCAAATCTCTTAATACTTTAAGGAGTTCTAATACAGAATGTGATTTGCAAACTATTTTTTATTGGGGGGGGGGGAGTTAAAACGAAAGTTTTACAGCTCTTTATTGGTGTATCTGAATAGGATTTGGCATTTCTTTTCATCACTCCAGTCAATAACAGCATTGAAAGATACTGTATATATCATAAGTTGCACTGCAAAACAACCGTATTTCAGAATTGCAGTTTAAAAATTTAAACCTTAATATTTTCTTGGTGGGATACTTAAAAACTTGACGGTAAATGAATAATGCATTTGAAAACTGTATTCATTCTATTGCAAGCATTTATAAAGGAACAATTTTATTCCAAAATGAGAAACCTGGTGGGAAGATTAATATACTGACACCATCACCCCTACTGCATGGTTACAAATCCCACATGTTTTCTTAGGATCCAGCTGAATTGCAGCCTTTCAAAGGTACTGTACCCTTGTTCTTTGCAAGGCTCACTATGACAATAGGACATGCTTCCTGGGTCGGGGCATCCTTACTGATAAGAAGAAGAAGAAGAGTTTGGATTTGATATCCCGCTTTATCACTACCCGAAGGAGTCTCAAAGCGGCTAACATTCTCCTTTCCCTTCCTCCCCCACAACAAACACTCTGTGAGGTGAGTGGGGCTGAGAGACTTCAGAGAAGTGTGACTAGCCCAAGGTCACCCAGCAGCTGCATATGGAGGAGCGGAGACACGAACCCGGTTTCCCAGATAACGAGTCTACCGCTCTTAACCACTACACCACACTGGCAAGCTCAGGTGTGAAGTTTCAGAAAGGTGGTGAGGCAAGCTCAGGCGTGAAGTTTCAGAAAGGTGGTGAAAATACTATAGGTTTTGGAGTGGAACCCTCCTAAATCCAAAAAAATTAATAAATGGTACATTTTTGATTATTTGGGATATGAAGAGGCTGCAGAACAAGGTGCCAGACAAGGAATCCCTGGACTGGCTTATGCAAACCAGTCTGGCCAGGCTAGTGAAGAGAAAAGTCATTAACATGACAAAAAGTGTTGATGGCCCATCTAAGAGGAATCATTGGGCCTGGGCAGAGAGAGGTTGCCATGGTGGTCCCCTCACTTCAAGAAGTGAAGTCACGGGGGAACCAGGCAGAGGATCTTCTCAGTAGTGGCGCCTGCCCTGTGGAACCCCCTCCCATCAGACATCAAACAGATAAAACAACTACACAACTTTACAAAGACAACTGAAGGAAGCCCTGTTTTGGGAAGTTTTTAATGTTTTAGATTTTGCTGTGCTTTTATTATGCTGGAAGCCATGCAGAATGGCTGGGGCAACCTAGTCAGATGGACAGGGGATAAGTAATAAGTAACTACTATTATTGTTATTATTGTTGTTGTTGATGATGATGATTAAATAATGAGAGAGGCACCCACATGTCAACGTTCTCACATGAGAAATCACCTCTTTGGTCTCACTTTGTGCGAACTGAGAGTTCATTGCTGTTCTCTTGCACATTGGAGGGAAGGACAAACAATGGTAGCAGTGAGCAAGTCATTTTTCTAGGAATTGCTGACTTTTCCACTGAGGAATCCCTGATAAGCTGAGGAACTGCAGGGTTCCTAGTAAACAATTTGAAAAGCATTGGTGTGTAGAATATCTATTCAGCTCATCAGGGGGCAGCAATTTAGTAGAGGCGATTGGTGGGAAAAGGCTATTCATCAGTAGTAGTGCACATGCACTGCATACACAAGGCTACCTGCATTCTTCAGTTCAAAGGATCTCGGGTAATAGATCTAGCTCCTTCCCATGACTTTAAGAGCTAGTCCAAGTGCACTGTACTGGGACTAAATGGACCAATGGTCTGACTAACTATAAGAGAGGTTCATATGTTCACACAAGCTGAAAGCCATACTCGCCTCCTCAAGACTGAATTTTTTTTTGCTGTGACAGATTTGGAAGCTAGCCGTTCTTTTGCCGGGAAGTATAAACAAGTTTGTTGTCATGGGACTCATTAAGTTGGTCCATGGCCCCTGCTGTATCATGACTGTTAATGTTTTTCAGGTTAGCAACCCTAATATTAAGAAATCAGATTACCATATGCATATAATGCATTTGCAGTGCCACCTTCTCCTCCTTCTCAAGTTGCACAGTTCTGTAGTTGTGAATGCAAACTGTTTCGGAATTCTTTTGAAAATAGGACTTGTTTTGGGTGCTTCCACCCTCCTCCACTTGTTATGCAATGAAACAGTTTTTCTGTAAATACACTTAGACAAATACATGTTCTACAGTTCATGATGTTTATAAAATTTGAAAATTAAGTGGATTGCCAAATGGGATTATATATTAAAGGAAATATGTACAGTGCTGCCAGCCACGTCCAGATTCCTTAGCACAGCATAGGTGCTGCACACAGGCTAGAGCGTTAAGTTTTGGCATTCAGGACCTATTAAATTTAATACAATTCCAGTCCTTACAAGCACAACAACTTTTCTCTTTGGGTAAGATGACTGCTACCTCAGTAGGCATGAGACAAACAATACTGCCAGAAACATATACATTTTGTCAGATAAAACTAGCATTATTGATTTTAAACATTTCCTTATTCCATTCGCCAATCATATTTAGATCACATATGGGGAACCTATGTTGTTGTTGTTGTTGTTAATTAAATTTATATACTGCCCTTCATCCAAAGATCTCAGGGTGGTTCACATGCGGCACACAACTGATTTCCATGCATGTTGGGCCCCTTTGCTATCTGATTTGCCTCATCTGGTGTCCCCCCCCCACTGCTGATGGTTGATTGTTTTATATTGTTGTTTTTATAACATTTAATTTTAAAGTGTTTGCAAAGGCTTCTTTTGTACTCGTGAGTAGACACTTGCAAAAAAGCTCAGTCTCCGCTTTTGTTTGAAATAAAGATTTGGACTGCAGCACCGGTAGTATTGTCTCTGGTCCAGTATTGGCTGCTCTGACTGGCAGTGGCTCTCCAAGGACTCAGGTGGAGATCTGTGCCATAACCGAGCTGATCCTTTTTATAACTGAAGATGCCAAGGGCTGGTCTTCTGCATGCATAACATGTGCTTACCGCTAAGATGCGGCATCTCTCTGTTTTTGTTTGTTTGTTTGTTTTCCCTTTTTGTTTTTTAAACATGGTCTCATCCCTTCCTGTGGACACTTACTTGGGAATAACTTGGGAATAGCAGTGCAATTCTGTACATGTCTGCACAGAAGTAAGTCCCATGTTGCTAAGTGGGGCTGATTCCCAGGTACGTGAGAATCACAGCCAAAATATGCATAAGGTTGGGTGGCTGTTCTCTTTGGTCAGAATAGATAAATTTCAGAGTATATATTCCAGGGTGGGGAACCTGTGGCCCTCCTGATATTATTGGACTCCAGCTCCCATTATCCTCAGCCAGCATGACCAAGGGTCAGGGATGATAGGAAATGGAGTCCACCAACATTTGGAAAGCCACCGGTTCCCATCCTTGATATAATGTCAGACGTTAATCATTGACATAATTCCCTAAGAATCCTTTTGTGAGAATAGCTCACAAAGCATCTGGGATTTGAAACTTTATTTTAAAAAGGCTTGAAATACTTTTAATGTCTTTTTTTACAGTGGGTGTCAGGTATGAAGCTAGAGGGAAGGAGTTTGTGTCAAGCTTTTTTTTTTTTTTTAAAGAACCACGGAGCAGAGAAGCAGAGAGATGGAGTGAGTTGGAATTTTAATCCTGGAGGCTTACTTGAATGTTCATATTTTATGAGGATTTAGCTATTAAAGGTTCGTGCGTAAGGGTGTCATATGTGAATATTAAATTACACTAATATTATTCAATCTCTAATATTGAATTACCCAAGTGCTTACAAAAAATACATTCTACAGTCTCACGCTGCTGCCGGAAGGTAGGATGTTAAGAGGTAACATATGATATGTAATTACAGAGGGATATTGACATCCCAGCTTGCAGCAGAGCAGAGTATCATATGGAACCTGCCCTTTGGGCAAATTTCAAACTTTTCTATAATGATGTATCTCTGCTGCTGGGACTACATTTCTATGCTTGCAATTGTATGGATTTCCACTGGTTTAACTGCCTGCCTTTAGGCACTATCTGGGATTTTATGACTGCATTTATGTTCTCAAGGCAAGGGTTTCCACATTATCAATGCAAATCCTCATTGCACCAATTTGCTTGTCCAGGGGAGTGATATTGCTGGCTGATCTTGCCCTGCAGGGAGTTCTTGATTGGTGCTTCCCTATCTAGGTCCTGCTCTCATAGTGATGTACCACCTAGGAATGATGTTTGCAGAAAAGGAATGTACATCACAGCAGCTGCATTGTTTGTAAAATGCATTGCTTGGGCAAAGAGACTGCGTAACTTCAACATTAGGACTAATCTGACAAGAATTTGACCCCCTCCCAAGCAAGGCAGGTTTATTACTTTTAATGAAGTGATATAGGAAGTGCAGAACCCTCTTTCACAAATTAGAGGTCAAATTCATAACATTCAGAGCAGTGTGAGATCCAAGTTTGTGGCATGGGTTTTCCCATGGACAAAATGTTCTACGCCATCTGGTGTGGGCCGAAAACCTCACCACTGCAAGCACTGTGGCCCATTTCCTGTCCATTTCAGCCCAAAATATAGCACTAACCAGAAATAAAGGTATATTAATTCCTCGGTGTAGTTAGGAACTGGTGGTTAGACTAGCTGATGTCTGGCTACAACCTTTCTGTAAAACACTGAAACCCCCAGGAACAAGTGAGCGTTGACTTTTCCTTAAAAAAATAAAAGGCGTTATTAAGACCCCCAGATTAAAAGCACCTTGTCTTTTCATATCCTTTTATGTTATAAATACAATGTAGGTTTCCTTTTTTCATGGAACTGTTGGCACTGGCAGCCACTTTAAGAAGACTGCTGTGAATAGAGACCATTTCCTCAATTGGTGGCCAGAGAGAACAAGCTCAAGCTGCTCAAGTCCAGCATCTGGACCAGATGTAAGACTTGTTTCCTCCCCCCACATAGAACTCAGCTGCCAGCTGGGCATTTCATTGCTGGACACGAACTTCTGCCTGCACCCATTGTTGTCACCATTTCTGAGGTTCCAGAGGGGATGGTGAGGTTCAGAACTTAGATGGGGGTCCCAACAAGAGGCAATGCGAATTTCTAGTACTGAAGCCCCATTGGGCAGGGCGATGCAATCTCTGCCCTTGCCTCAAGGGACATTAAGTCTCAACAGTCCAGGAGCCAGCAATGCCCCTACCCTGCAAGAATGTGGACTTTGGCCAATCCAATATGCCAATCCTGGGTCCAATGAATTATGATATTGTAAGAAATTTGGTTAATTTTGAGAGGTTACTAAAAACCTTGATAACTTAATTTAAAAATGTGTGGTATACTTTTTAATCAGTTTATCACTGCTGCCATTTGATTTTATTAATAAGGAGAAATGGCCATTAGTACTGTCTTGCATACTATGTGCCACTGTTATTCAATTTATCTGATGTTCTTTGTAGTATCAGGCAACTGAGTTGCACTGTAAAACCACAAACTACTTTAGCTTGTCATAAAATGTGGAGCAATCCGGTTAAATATTTTCCAAGTTTATACCTGTGTGAATATGAAAACTGAACGCACTGCATAAGCCATGCAGTACTAGAAGGAAAACTTCTTCTAGACCTGCAAAGTTTGAATCAGTTTTTAATGCATTTGTATTTTGAAATGGCATTTTTGTATACACATTTTGCGGGGTAATTGCTACAATAATTCCATCAAGGACAAGGTATCTACAGAAACATTTTCAATGTACACAGTCAGCAACTTTTGTGCCTTGCTGTGTATCAATCTGGCAGCATTTTGGCCTTCTAAAGGAGACATTTTTCAATGTTGTGATGGCTCTGTGGTTCCATCAGTGGAGTTGTGTGATTTCACCTACCAATGCAAGGATTGTAGTGATGCAGAACAATGTAAGTAGATGTCACTAGCCTTCAGTGCATTTCCTTTTTATGGTGTTAAATAGATTACAATACAAATCGACAGTTTCTCAGTGCTGTCCTAGAATCCAATTATTAGTTAGATGCAATTAGTTCCTATCTCAGATCAGCTTCAAAGCAAGTTTTGTAAAACATTGCTGGGGAAATCAAGTTCATATTTTGAAAATGGACAGAGATCAAAGACTCAGAGAGTGATGATTTATTGACTTGGTAAGCCTTTAGTAAGACCTTATTATCATGTAACATTTGCCCCAAGGAAGAAGGCATTGAAAGACAGTTGAGGTGTTTTTGTGCAGGGTGGGGTGGGATTGTGATAAGGTTGGGTATTTTGTGATTTTATATTTCTCTTGATTACTGTTCTATGTACATATTTATATTTGCAGGATTATTGTACCCATTTTATTTAAGTATCATTTAGAAAACCAATACCCCACCTACCCTTCTACTGCTTTTGCATCATTCAGGGCAGGCTGCAACAATTAAAAACAAAACAAATCTACTACAATGAATAAAATAACAGCATAAAAGCTGAAATAGGCTTGGGAGTTAAAGCATTCTAAAATAAGGGTCTAAACTTGGCTGAATATCTCTCCTCACTTTTGCAAGATCATGTCCTCCATGAAAGTAGATTGGGGTTATATAGCCACATTAAAGGAATGGTGATCTAATTTTCTGAATGTTCAGGGTTGACACCTATCCTTAAATCTGAGGTGGGTGAGACCATCTTTCACTCCTAAGAATGCCAAGTTCCAGGAATGCCAAGTTGTTTTTTAATATTCAGGAAAAGGGAAATAAGGAAAGACCCTTGGCCAAATTTAAATAGGCACACCCCCCCAACAAATTATTAGAATTTGCCTGCCCCAAGGATTTTAAAAAATTGTTTTGTGGAGTTTTTTTTGTTCCACATAAACTAGTAAACAGTCCAGGAGATTGTTGCTCCATTTGTTATAAATGCAAATAAATATTATTTTAAAAGTAAATTTTGTTTGTAATAATTGTTTGGATACACTATATTTTTAATATGCTAGTTGTGATAATTTTATGCCCATTAAAATTGTCCATAGTTATATTTTACGTTTCTAAAGTAACAGAATGACTTTCAATCTGGAAAAGAAAAAAGAAGTGCTAATGTAGCATTTTTCCCATTTTCCCAAAAAAAAAAAAACCCCAGAAAAAAACCGGTTTTTTCCGAGCTTCAAAATTTTCAGAAACTTTACCTCTCTAGTCACCCCTAATTAAAACAGATAACCTTTAAGGTATTATATTGTGAAAACTATACAATAAAATAGAATGACAAATCAGCAAACTTTTTAGTATTAAAAGAGCATCATATTTTGATGTCTTTAAATGGTTTAGGAAACTGAGGAAAACTCAACAGAAAACATTTAGTGCACAAGCCACTTCTGCACATGTGTACTCAAATGTAAGCTTCATTTGGAATTTCCTCCAACTAAGCAGGTATAGGCAAGCTGCATAAATAGTTTTATGGAAGTTTCAAATTGCAAGGAAAAAGTGCTGATTGCTTCAGTAAAATGACATTATTCTATACACCTAATGTTATGCTGTTCCATTCATTGTCAGTTTTGCCCTTTAGACTTTCACCACTGCACCATTTCAGTCTTGCATGCTGATGTAAGAGTTGTTTTAAGGCTGGGGTGGTACGGTGCGGTGTTTTAAAAAATTACCTTCCCTCTCCATTAATAGTTTGCAACTGCCTGAGAAATGTGCAGGATCAAGTCTAAGAGATCTCCCCCTCCACCACCGATTATAACTTTTTTTGAAGATATTATGAACATACTGCTGAAAATGCAATCTAGCAAAGCATTATGTTGATGAAGATACAAATGTTTGAGCCAAATGCTTGTTTTCAGTGATTAATCTTCATTGCTGTATAAGAAAGGGCAATGCTGTTGACATGTACAATATTGAATCAGTGCTAAATGCTGCCTTGGTTATGTTAGCAATATTTGCGAGAATTATTTTTTATGAATATCTACTTTTGCTAGCCTCTTCAATTTTCTAAACATTAATACAGAATAGATGAAAAAGCACAGATTGTTTTTTATTACCGGGGGGGGGGGGTAGGATGTACTGCTGCATCCATCTTCCAGTGTGGTGTAGTGGTTAAGAGTGATAGACTCATAATCTGGTGAACCGGGTTCGCGTCTCTGTTCCTCCACATGCAGCTGCTGGGTGACCTTGGGCTATTCACACTTCTCTGAAGTCTCTCAGCCCCACTCACCTCACAGAGTGTTTGTTGTGGGGGAGGAAGGGAAAGGAGAATGTTAGCCGCTTTGAGACTCCTTTGGGTAGTGAAAAGCGGGATATCAAATCCAAACTCTTCTTCTTCTTCTTCTTTTATTCCCATTGAATTTTGCCTTTTATCATGTACAATGATTAAGATGTGCAGGGGGGAAAACAGGCTACAGAGTTCTTCCTGTAAATGGGGTAATCGCTTGTTTGAAAATTCCATGCAAATGGAGTGCTGGGCTAAAATAATTCTCCTTGATTTGCTAGTCAGACATCCAACTTGGTCGTACGCTTAAAGGTATGTTCATAATCAGAACTGGACTCTGTATGTTTCAGTGCAAATCTGGACTAGTACCATTTGCTTTTGCTCAAATATTGGTAGATTCAAAGAGATGATCAGTCATTCCAGATTTGTTTTATGTGGAGTAAACATCCTTTCCATGTCTAACCACCCAATAGAGATGGCAGATTTTGATAGTTGTAATATCAGAGTTTTTAACATGTATGAAATAGACCTGTTCATTGTTTGAAATAGACCTGTTCATGTATGAAATAGCTCATTGTTTTAGGTAAATTGTAATCTGAAAGCAATAGAACAGAAATGGCATGCTTTTTAGTCATGAAAAAAGTTAATACGGTAAGTACATGTTATATATTATGGCATTTTGTATAATGCAGGTGTTCATTATGCAAATAACCATTTTAATATTAGGTTCCTATTATGGAAAATGTGATTTTGAAAGTGATCTGTGCAATATGAACAATGAGAAATCACCTGTTGACTGGATAAGGAGAAATGGAAGGAACATCATAGGATCTCCTCATTCTGACCGCAATGGGAACAACACAGGTAAGGGCAACTTACTGTTTTGCAAACAATAAACAAATCTATCATTATATAAAACAGTGGTGAGGAAACTTTGGCCTGCTGGATGTTAGACTCCAATTCCTATCAGGATAGCTCTACACCTGAGAATATATGTAGGCCTATATATGTACACATTTATCTACCTATCAACTAAAGATAACATTTCATGCATCTGTTGAAGTAATACTGTACTTTTCTTGGTGTAAAGTCCACAAGACACATTATCATTTTTATTCAACAAATTAACACAGCTACTCTTCTGCAAATTATTATTTTCTGTGAGGATTAAGACTGTCTTCTTTTTAGTATATGTGCTGCCGAAGCGAGCACAAGACTGTCTTCTTTGAAAACCTAAACATGTTATATATTCAGTGATACTGTTTGGCTTCTGGCCCTTTTCTGCCTTCAGGAACATGAACCCTATAGTTTGTTTTAGTATGGTTGCCACAGAGTATCCGGGGGGGGGGGGGGATAAGTCAAATGATAAGGGACAACAATGGAACGGAAAAGGGAAGAATTCTCTTGCGTATAATTATGTTGAGACCAAAAATATTATCAAGTGATAATTAACCACCATAAGAAGATTTTTTTATGGTCCCTCTAGATATACTTTGAACCTTTGCTAACACTGGAAACAAGTATCCTCGGTATTACATTGTACATGAAGAAATCCTTTTACTCTGCTTTTTTTTTAAGACATCATCTTTTAAACATTTCTCGAGTTGGTAATTTTAAGACTTGGAAAGTGTACCAGGAGGCATAAAATTGGTTTCTGACCTAAAGTAGTCTTGGTCATTTTATTGAATTTAAATGGTCATCAAAAGTAAGAGATTGGTAGTCCCATTACAAATGGGAATTGGACTCAAATACGGTCACAGCCTCTGACTTAATACCAGTCAATTTTCAGCTGCGCTTTCAGGAAATTCTTTTTTTATTCAAGCTGGATGTAATGCATGGCAGTCATAGTTCCTGCCCTGGGTGACTCTCTGAAAAGGTATGGCCTGCCACTTTCCTGGGTTTGTAGCGATACGTCGTGCTGGGTCGAGAATAGTGACTGCTTGCAAGCCTAGGCGGAATTGGCAAATGTCAAGTTGTGGATTTGTGTCTGAGCAGGCCAGGGGTCAAAGTCAGGAAATCAAAATGAGAAAAGAGTGACTCACCCAATCAAAGATAACATATTCCTGAAGTTCAGGGTCCAGGCCAAGGTCTGAAATCAGATAAAAAGGAAGGAGCAAGAAGAACAGAAGCAAAGACAGTCCCAGGAATGATTTTAGGCAGCAAGATTCAGAGTTACAGAAGGGTGCCTTGAGCACAGCCCCTTTTTTGACCCTTAGGATATGGGCTGAGGAGACTCTGAGGGGATCGAGGGAGAGGTGGAGGAGATTCTGAGGAGAGAGGACGAATGGGAAGGGAGAGATTAAAACATTGACAAAGCAGGAGGGAGAGAGAAGGAACCATTGAGAGAAGGCTGTGGAGGAGAGAGCAGCCTCTGCCTTCGCATAACACCGATTCAGCCAAAGCTCCCACCAGGAGCAGAGCTTGAGACCTACACCTGGATTCCAAGTTTGAGAGATCCAGACTGCTCACCTGGGTCTAAGTCGGTTATTTGGCCTCCATCCAAACTCCTGGTGTGGTTCAAATTGTTTGCCTGCCTCTTGCTCCCTCACTATCCCGCCCGCCATCCAATTTTGTTAAGTTGCCTATTATTTGCTGTTTCCTTTCAGGGTGACAACAGAGGCTGATACACTAGAGATACCCACACACTGTTATGGGCGGGGGGCTGTCATTCTTTCCCCTCATCCACCTCACTACAATTTGAACCCAGGTCCTATGGCTGTCTCCACAACAAGGGGTTGTCCCTCACCAGGCCTAGCTTGTAAACTGCTTGTGTTAAGTTGTGGGTGGACACAGCAGACGACACAGTGATTTCCAAGCAGCTCTTGTTTATTCTCAGGCTGGAACAGAAGTGAGCTGAAGGGCTCAGCAGCCTGCTTATATAGAACTCAGCTACAAAGCAACAGTAACAACTTTCGGTAGTTACCCAATCCCTGAACGTCACTTTCAATCCCTCATTTGCATGTGCGGACCTGAGTGAAAACTGCAGCAGAATGAACTATATACACACACCCCTAGTGGCCTAGGGTGAGAACTTCAATACATAACAGTTTGAGTGCTTTTGCCTCGCCTTGAAGTCTGGTAACGCCTCTTGCCCAGATGGAGGATAGAGAGGGCGAACCCTCCAAGTGTCCCTATTTTCCAGGGATGTCCCTGATTTAGAGAAGCCATCCTGGTTTCTGATTTGATCCTGGGATGTCTCACTTTTCCTTAGGATGTCCTTATTTTCATTGAAGAAATGTTGGAAGGTATGGAGTTATCTGACCCCCGAGCTGTCTGAAGTTTTTTTTTAATGTTTAATGCTTTTAAGTTTTTATATATGTTGGAGGTTGGGCAACCCAGTAAGATTTGTGGGGTATAAATAGTAAAATTATCATTATGGAATGGGACTTCCCTATTTTCATCAGAAAAAAATGTTGGAGGGTATGAAACTGAGGAAGCGAGGGCTGAGAAATTTGCCCTTTTGGTTGAGGAAGGAAGAAACCTGGATGGGATGGTGGCTAGTCCTTTAAAAGGAGACTGGCATCGTGTCCGTCTTTGAGATCTTGCAGGGCTGTGGGATGTAGGCCCCCTGAGATCTCGTGAGAGTATCACCCCTCTACACCAGCCATGGCAGCACCCGCCCTACCCCAGAAATCGACCAACAGCTTCAATGGGCTTACTTAGCCACAAGTAATCATTTTATTTTCAAAATAATCTCAAAGAAATATACAAAATACAAATTTGTTGTTGTTCAGTCGTTCAGTCGTGTCCGACTCTTCGTGACCCCATGGACCAGAGCACGCCAGGCACGCCTATCCTTCACTGCCTCCCGCAGTTTGGCCAAACTCATGTTAGTAGCTTCGAGAACACTGTCCAACCATCTCATCCTCTGTCGTCCCCTTCTCCTTGTGCCCTCCATCTTTCCCAACATCAGGGTCTTTTCTAGGGAGTCTTCTCTTTTCATGAGGTGGCCAAAGTACTGGAGCCTCAACTTCAGGATCTGTCCTTCTAGTGAGCACTCAGGGCTGATTTCTTTGAGAATGGATAGGTTTGATCTTCTTGCAGTCCATGGGACTCTCAAGAGTCTCCTCCAGCACCATAATTCAAAAGCATCAATTCTTCGGCGATCAGCCTTCTTTATGGTCCAGCTCTCACTTCCATACATTACTACTGGGAAAACCATAGCTTTAACTATACGGACCTTTGTCGGCAAGGTGATGTCTCTGCTTTTTAAGTTGCTGTCTAGGTTTGTCATTGCTTTTCTCCCAAGAAGCAGATGTCTTTTAATTTCGTGACTGCTGTCACCATCTGCAGTGATCATGGAACCCAAGAAAGTGAAATCTCTCACTGCCTCCATTTCTTCCCCTTCTATTTGCCAGGAGGTGATGGGGCCAGTGGCCATGATCTTAGTTTTTTTGATGTTGAGCTTCAGACCATATTTAGCGCTCTCCTCTTTCACCCTCATTAAAAGGTTCTTTAATTCCTCCTCACTTTCTGCCATCAGGGTAGTATCATCAGCATATCTGAGGTTGTTGATATTTTTTCCGGCAATCTTAATTCCGGTTTGGGATTCATCCAGCCCAGCCTTTCGCATGATGAATTCTGCATATAAGTTAAATAAGCAGGGAGACAATATACAGCCTTGTCGTACTCCTTTCCCAATTTTGAACCAATCAGTTGTTCCATATCCAGTTCTAACTGTAGCTTCTTGTCCCACATAGAGATTTATCAGGAGACAAATGAGGTGATCCGGCACTCCCATTTCTTTAAGAACTTGCCATAGTTTGCTGTGGTCGACACAGTCAAATGCTTTTGTGTAGTCAATGAAGCAGAAGTAGATGTTTTTCTGGAACTCTCTAGCTTTCTCCATAATCCAGCGCATGTTTGCAATTTGGTCTCTGGTTCCTCTGCCCCTTCGAAATCCAGCTTGCACTTCTGGGAGTTCTCGGTCCACATACTGCTTAAGCCTGCCTTGTAGAATTTTAAGCATAACCTTGCTAGCGTGTGAAATGAGTGCAATTGTGCGGTAGTTGGAGCATTCTTTGGCACTGCCCTTCTTTGGGATTGGGATGTAGACTGATCTTCTCCAATCCTCTGGCCACTGCTGAGTTTTCCAAATTTGCTGGCATATTGAGTGTAGCACCTTAACAGCATCATCTTTTAAAATTTTAAATAGTTCAGCTGGAATATCATCACTTCCACTGGCCTTGTTGTTAGCGAGGCTTTCTAAGGCCCATTTGACTTCACTCTCCAGGATGTCTGGCTCAAGGTCAGCAACCACCTTACCTGGGGTGTATGAGACCTCCATATCTTTCTGGTATAATTCCTCTGTGTATTCTTGCCACCTCTTCTTGATGTCTTCTGCTTCTGTTAGGTCCTTTCCACTTTTGTCCTTAATTGTGGTAATCTTTGTACGAAATCTTCCTTTCAAATCTCCAATTTTCTTGAACAAATCTCTGGTTTTTCCCATTCTGTTATTTTCCTCTATTTCTTTGCATTGCTCGTTTAGAAAGGCCCTCTTGTCTCTTCTTGCTATTCTTTGGAAATCTGCATTCAATTTCCTGTATCTTTCACGATTTCCCTCGCATTTTGCTTGCCTTCTCTCCCCCGCTATTTGTAAGGCCTCATTGGACAGCCACTTTGCTTTCTTGCATTTCTTTTTCATTGGGATGGTTTTCATTGCTGTCTCCTGTATAATGTTACGAGCCTCCATCCACAGTTCTTCAGGCACTCTATCCACCAAATCTAAATCCTTAAACCTGTTCTTCACTTCAACTGTGTATTCATAAGGAATTTGATTTTGATTGTATCTTACTGGCCCAGTGGTTTTTCCTACTTTCTTCAGTTTAAGCTGGAATTTTGCTATAAGAAGCTGATGATCTGAGCCACAGTCAGCTCCAGGTCTTGTTTTTGCTGAGTGTATAGAGCTTCTCCATCTTTGGCTGCAGAGAATACAATCAATCTGATTTCGATGTTGCCCATCTGGTGATGTCCATGTGTAGAGTCGTCTCTTGTGTTGTTGGAAAAGAGTGTTTGTGATGACCAGCTTGTTCTCTTGACAGAACTCTATTAGCCTTTGCCCTGCTTCATTTTGAACTCCAAGGCCAAACTTGCCAGTTGTTCCTTTTATCTCTTGACTCCCTACTTTAGCATTCCAATCCCCTATAATGAGAAGAACATCCTTCTTTGGTGTCATTTCTATAAGGTGTTGTAAGTCTTCATAGAATTGATCAATTTCAGTTTCTTCAGCACTGGTAGTTGGTGCATAAACTTGGATTACTGTGATGTTAAAAGGTCTGCCTTGGATTCGTATCGAGATCATTCTATCATTTTTGAAATTGCATCCCAGTACAGCTTTCGCCACTCTTTTGTTGACTATGAGGGCCACTCCATTTCTTTTACGGGATTCCTGCCCACAGTAGTAGATATGATAGTCATCCGAACTGAATTCGCCCATTCCTGTCCATTTTAGTTCACTGATGCCTAGGATGTCAATGTTTATTCTTGCCATCTCATTTTTTACCACATCCAGCTTTCCAAGGTTCATGGTTCTTACATTCCAGGTTCCTATGCAATACTTTTCTTTACAGCATTGGACTTTCCTTTCGCTTCCAGGCATATCAGCAACTGTGCGTCCTTTCGGCTTTGGCCCAGCCGCTTCATCAGCTCTGGATCTACTTGTACTTGTCCTCCGCTCTTCCCCAGTAGCATGTTGGACGCCTTCCGACCTGAGGGGCTCATCTTCCAGCGTCATATCTTTTATATGCCTGTTGTCTTTGTCCATGGAGTTTTCTTGGCAGGGATACTGGAGTGGCTTGCCAGTTCCTACTCCAGGTGGATCACGTTTGGTCCAAACTCTCCACTATGACCTGTCCATCTTGACCTGTCCATAGCTTCCTGAGTAATTCAAGCCCCTTCGCCACGACAAGGCAGTGATCCATGAAGGGGACAAAATACAAATACAATGCAGCATATTAATAATAAAATAAAAAGTTATTTAAAAACACCATGCTATTCAGTCAGTAACACAGCCATCCATATCCCTCAGTACAAAACCCCAGCCAGTCACTTTGTATGACAAAAACAAAAATGTGTACAGCCTTGGAATTCAAATTAAAATAATCTATTCCAACTGGGTTAGCACATTCACTGCCACATGCCTGTGGAGGGCAGCCTTGTTCTGATAAGACTCTGAATGGCTGTGAGCAACTTTATCTCATCAGTGCTGTTGCCCTGAGCTATAATAATAATAATAATAATAATAATAATAATAATAATAATTTTATTTATACCCTGCCCTTCCCAGCCAGAAAGCCGGGCTCAGGGCGGCTAACATCAATTAAAATCACAACAAGAAACATAAAAACGATCAATTTAAAATAACAGATTAAAATACAAATTTAAAAATTCAATTAAAACTGCAGGTCTCAATTTCAAAATAACCCACCAATAAAAGATGAAGCATAAATATTAAACAGAAACCAACCCAAAGGCCAGGTGGAACAGCTCCGTCTTGCAGGCCCTGCGGAAAGATGCCAAATCCCGCAGGGCCCTGGTCTCTTGTGATAGGCTGTTCCACCAAGTCGGGGCCAATATTGAGAAGGCCCTGGCCCTAGTTGAGGCCAACCTAACGTCTTTGTTGCTCGGGACCTCCAAAAGATTATTATTTGAGGACCTTAAGGTCCTACATGGGACATACCAGGAGAGGCGGTCCCTTAAATACGAGGGTCCTAAACCGCATAGGACATCAATGCTGCATATAAACATCAATGCCCATGTGCCTATCTAAACAACTACAGTGGTACCTCGGGTTACATATGCTTCAGGTTACATACTCCACTAACCCAGAAATAACGCTTCAGGTTAAGAATTTTGCTTCAGGATAAGAACAGAAATTGCGCTCTGGCGGCGCAGCGGCAGCGGGAGGTCCCATTAGCTAAAGTGGTGCTTCAGGTGCTTCAGGTTAAGAACAGTTTCAGGTTAAGAACGGACCTCCAGAACGAATTAAGTACGTAACCAGAGGTACCACTGTATTGCACATCTATACAACCATACAGCAAATAGGATCTGTTCATATCATAAAGCATATGACTTCCCCACGAAAATCCTGTGAGCTGTAGTTTACCCCTCACAGAAGTAGAATTCCCGACACTCTTAGCAAACTACAGTTTCCAGGATTCTTTGGAGGGAGTCATGTGCTTTAAATGTATGGTGTCTATGCAGCCTTTGATTTAGGAAAAGGAAATGGAGAAAGTAAACTTCAAAAATTAAACAACTATAAAGAGAGTGGATGCAGTAGTAGCACTCCTTAAATTAAAGTCCACTGGCCAGGTGTTTCAAATTGGTCACAGCTGGTTTCAGTTCTCCTAGGTCATCCACAACATAAGGACCCAGTCAGCAGTGAAATATCTGAGCAGATAGATTTGATGGCCTTTTTCCCATGTCCCTTACTCACCTGGCACTAATCAGACTTGTGAGTGTTCAAAGGACAGGGTGGTGGCTTGATGGACAGAGAGGGAGAAGCTGTATATAGTTAGGATTTTGGCAAAACTGGTGGAGTGGAAGAAGGTAAGAAAGGTGCTTTCTGAGGAGTCATCAAAGCTTTTGAACCCCAAAGTTTGCAGGAAGAATCTGATTTACTGCAATGCACCTTGCAAAATGTTTTTAATTGTCTTAATATAATCTAAAAGCCTCCTGCCAATCTAGCAGTTCGAAAGCACGTCAAAGTGCAAGTAGATAAATAGGTACCGCTCCGGCGGGAAGGTAAATGGCGTTTCTGTGCGCTGCTCTGGTTTCGCCAGAAGTGGCTTAGTCATGCTGGCCACATGACCCAGAAAAACTGTCTGCGGACTGCGGACAAATTCTAGCTCCCTTGGCCAATAAAGTGAGATGAGCGCTGCAACCCTAGAGTCGTTCGCAACTGGACTTAACTGTCAGGGGTCCTTTACCTTTTTAATCTAAAAGCAGCAGCAGCACATGAAAGCGGGGGTATGAGAAAATGTGACATTGAGTTGCTGCTCAGTTTGTACCAAGAACTCTCAGCTTGTAAGAAATATATCAGCCCTGATCGATCTGTTCATGGAATATAAAGTAGATTGTTTCACTTTAACATCTGATGTGTGACTCCCAGTTGTCCTAACCCACAGTGCTCAGTACTGGCTACAGGCCAGTTGCCTAATCCATTATCCATTTTCTTTTCTTTTTTTCATACTGAGTTTTCCAGAATTCTACAAGGTCTAGGAAACCAACATCTAATTTTCCCCCCTTCCTATCAATAGCCCATTTCCTTACACTGTCCTCTGAACACATTCCATTTCCGGCAATTCTGAGGAGCAGAGTGGTCTTTGTGGCTCGCAACCAGCTCACGTGTCAGGTAACTGGACTATCTTCTTTTCATATTGCTTGCTGTCGCTGCAGTTTGCCTACACACTTGGACCGTTCCTTTTTTTCTTCTTAGATTTTGTTTTACTATTGGATTGGTCAAATAAATGGAACCCTCACAGTGGGACTCCAAACCAATTCTGACAGAGTCTCGGGGACCGTATGGCAAGAAAGAGGAGCAATTAAAAATCAGTGGCAAAGAGCTGTGATCACAATCAACAATACTCTGAACGCCGAGGTATGCAAGCTGCTCTGGCATATTCCAATACTGGGATGAGTGAAATGTCAACTTAAAGAGAAGAACTTGCACTAGAAATTTAATTCGAGTGAATAATAAAGTGGAGTTCTGATGAAAAATTCATGGCTGGTATTACTTGACCTTATCTCAATGATTTAATGGAAGCATTCATTTTGTAATTATGCATGTAACTCAAACTGAAATTAGTTGGATAGTCACATGCTAGTATATGAAGTGGGAGGACATAATAATGAAACCCACTTACAGTAGCCATACACTTACACTTATTTTTCAGTAGCGTTTTGCTTTGAATGTTGAACCAGACCTGTACAACTTATCCCCCTCCAAGCCTAACATAACCTATGAGCCACATAGGGCAGCCCACCTAGGCCTTCATAGGCACCCTATTCTTCTTCTTTCCTGGCACTGAAAGAAAATGAGGTTCTTATTGATTTGCCCAAGATCCATGTCAGTCAGTCCACAGTTGGACAGGGATTTCAATATAGGTTTTCAAAGTGCATGTTCATTGTGCTGATTAGACAACAATAGTGAATCTACATATGTTTAATGCTTTCCAGTTTCTGGAGGGCACAAAGTAGGGAAGGCTACTCTAAGCACTATGCCACACTGGCTTAATGGAGGGGATTGTTGGTGTCTGTTCCCCTGTCCTCTCTTCTAACACTTATGCCAAAAAGGAGTGGGCACAGAGGACATGTTTAAAGAACACATCTGTGTTAGGCCATAAGACCTTCTGGTAAACTAGAAAAGAAGAGAGAAGAGAGAGCCACAGCTTCTTCCAAGCTCCCTTATAAGCTCCCTTGCAGATAATTTTAGATACTTCAGTATTGTAATGGACAGTATTACAGTACTACTGAATAACCATGTATCCCTAATATTCTGGTAAATGTTATGCAGGTTTCCATCAAAGGACAAATATTTGAACCTTGGGCACCAGGAGAAACCATTGCTATTGATGATGTTTCAGTCACTGAAGGATGTCTGCTAGCTTTTGGTAAGGATGCATTCTTGTAGCTGTACTAAATTATTTCTCTGATGCTTAATTAGGAAAAGAAAAAACCCACAAAGCAAGAATGCCTTGTTGACATTCTAAGCGTAGATACTAATAAACCAGGGATTTCAGGCATCTGTTTCGAATTTACTTGCATAGCTGATCTTAGCTTGTGGTGAACCTTTAGCATGCAACAGATGCCATGGGGAGAATCTGACTGTTCATGTGTCATTGTAGATCTACCTAGATGCTGGCTTGTTAGCAAAACAAGCTAGTTCAGTGAGTAATGCCTGCCACATGCAAACAAGTAATCAATCTTGTGATTTTGTGCACTAGGAACTTCAAAAATTAAGCACATAGTCTTGACATTGACAAAAGGCGGCAGTGACAGATGAGTTTTAATGTATTTGGGACTATACATGTGCATGGCCAGACCACAAGCTGATGCTTCTTTCTAGGACACCTTCTGGCCTCCTAGATTTGTGCCAGGCAAATCTGTGATTTTTGTGATTTTTTTCTTGTTTCTGGTGTCGGGTCCAGGTTTTGGGGTTTTGTGGACAAGATGCCCTTGAGGCCTCCCCTCCCTACCCCTAGCAGCCCACTTTGTCCTAATCATTGATGATATTGCCCCTTTGCTTGCCTTGTGCCCTGAGCCCAGTCTACACTGGGAGTGAGAGTGTGAGAATGTAAGGTGAGTGGAAGCTGCTCCCCTCAAAACTTGTTCATTTCCCCAGAGAGGACAGATGTACAAGCAGTGAGTGGGAGAGTAGGTTCAGGGAGTGTTTGGGAGTGGGATCCCTGCTCTTTGGGCCTTGGCAGATGCCTAACAAGGCCAACCTTTGCAGTCAGCCTTATAAAACATCTGACTTGCACCTCTGCTCCATCGATACTGACCTTCTGGAGACTGCAGTAAAAGAAAAATGTCAGGGGCACAGGGCCAGAGTTTTATTGCCCTAAATATGTGACCCCAAATAACTGTCTGCATTACAATAATTTGGGTTTACTGGCAGTAATGTGGAGTGCAAGGCAGCAACTAAAACCTACAAAAGATACTGGGAGATTTGCCAAGCACATTTAAGCCCTTGGAGTTGCAGAGTTCAAAGATGACCTCAAATTGTCTTACAATGCAGCACTGGGGGCCCATCAGTTTATTTTAGTGAGGTGATTCATGTTATATTCTAGAATGTAGTGTTTATGTCTCAGATAAATTTAGCTCCAGCAAACAGTTCTGAGCACAGGAGTCCAAAACAACCAGAGTCTTCTGAGGCTGAAGGAAAAAACTCGCTTCTTCAGTACACATGTAGTTTCTTACACCTTTTAGGATTCTGAGCAATATTGTTGCATCGTACAGCAAACATAACTCAAATGCCCTAGGAATTTGGCTGTAGTGTGAGATTTATTTCACATGGTACCTTTAACAAAATAAGAATACAATACATGAAGAGCATACCTTATACCTATGGAGCTGGACATTTTACTGTTCGGTTTATGTGTGTTCTGCTGTAAGAGTTTGTTGTGCTTGCTTTTTATTGATTATATTATATTATTTTATGAGTATGTTTTAGACATACATATTTATGAAACAAAAATAAATAAATAGCAGTAGAAGAAGTTGTTTATGTAATTTTTATTTTTATCTATAATTCTTATAAAAAAGGTAAAGGACCCCTGACAGTTAAGTCCAGTCGCAAACGACTCTGGGGTTGCGGGCTTATCTCGCTTAACTGGCCGAAGGACCCGATGTTTGTCTGCAGACAGTTTTCCTGGGTCATGTGGCCAGCATGACTAAGCCGCTTCTGGTAAAACCAGAGCAGCACAAGGAAACGCCATTTACCTTCCCGCCAGAGCAGTACCTATTTAACTACCTGCACTTTGACGTGCTTTCGCACTGCTAGTTTGGGAGAAGCTGGGACTGAGCAATGGGAGCTCACCCCGTGTCGGGGATTCGAACCACTGACCTTCCAATCGGCAAGCCTAGGCTCAGTGGTTTACACCACAGCGCCATCCGCACCCATAATTCTTATATACAGTGCTTTTTTCTAAAAAAAATGTTTAGAGCTACTCTCATTTTGACTCAAGAAAATCACCATTTTATAGTTAAAATCGGGAAACATAAATACAGTAAATGGACAAAAGTACAAAGATTCACAAAATGTTTAGGGGTATGCGTACCCCTGCGTCCCCCCAGAAAAAAGCACTGCTTATATATATTTTATGTTTGCATGTTTCTGTTTGGCCTGTCCTGCATTTGGATTTGTATATACCGGTATGTATGTTGTACCAAGCATGACATACATTCCTTTATCAAATGCCTGCTAGCTTTCAAACAGTGCCTCTTAAGAGTTTTGGAACTAAATTGAACATATTAGACTCCACCCCCTGTAGTTGAATTATACATATTTCAAAACCAAGCATCTGAATCTAAGTACACTTAGATTTGGGATGAGAGTGCTAGGGGTGCTAGTCTCCAAACAGCTGCCTTGAAAGGGGTGTGGCAGAACACAAAATGACTACTATGGGGAGCACGGCATAACACAATAGAGACAACCACACCCAACGATGTTATGCTTACCATGGGAAATCAGCTATGTTCTGCTGGTCCTAGTGATGGAGATCACATTGATGCTGTTGCTGTCTAATAACAGGGAGCATTCCTCACTACCAGCAAAAATGACCTCCAATGGGTTCTTTCCCCCTCACAATTACATTTTCTGTCTTGTGTACCTTGTCTGAGTCCCACTTCATGCCTAATATTCATAGCCTGATATGAGTCCTTCAGTATACAATGTACAACTGCTGTGTCTGTTGAGAGGGTCGCATTCATGTGTTATAAGTCTGCTCATCCTTTTTGAGTAGTGAAGTGCAGTCTGTCCCCCCCCCCCACTAACAGTACATGAATGCTCCCTTAGAATGCCACTCATGTGTTTTGTGTGTGGATAATCATGCCCGAGTATGAAAAGTCAAGTGTCAAGTGGTACTCAGAAACTGAGTTTCAGGCTAGTTGCTGCTAGGTTGAATGGATGCAATTGCTAGAGTGAATAGATGTAACAAAGGGCAGGAGTCTATGTCTGTATCTTCAGTAGTTGTATAGAAGAAGGAATTTTGGCAGGTGTGCAGTTTGTAATTTCATGGCACCACAGGGGTTCAAAAAGCTGTCAACCCATTCTGTTGCCAATATTCTTTTAGAAAACCTACTATCTTGTTTCAAATGTTTTTTTTAAAAAGACCTGTTATAAAAAGAAATGATATAAAAAGTACAAAAGAACTGAAGTAGATATTTAATTCTAGCCCTATGAAGTAATAGCAGATTTGGACTTTAAACAGAAGCTCTGCTCTAAGAACAGAGCAGAGCTCTCTTTCTCTGCCTTGCTGTTCTATGAGATCTTTAGAATTTAAACTTTTCCCTAATCTTGCTTGATATGCATAGGAAAATGTCTGTTCGATAATGACTCCTGAATATAAGCTCTTGGTCCCTATCACAACCCATTTTGAGTTCACATAGGCAAACTATAATGAATTTGCATCCTAAGTTTTTCCTGAAAATTATCTGTGAATGTTTTGTGTCATATCTTTTCCAAATATTTGCTGAATATTTGTAGTATTAAATTTCCTTATCTGACAGTTGATAATTGATGATATTTTAATAGTTATTCTATAATGCCTTTTGACAGTATTTGACAGCTTAGCTTCAGTGATTTAGCTATGATTAATAGCTGCTGCGTAATGGTGTTTAGTAATTCACAGTATTGAGCTAACATATACCACATACCTGTCTACTTGGAAGAAGCTCTACTTAGTTAAATGGGGCTTACTCTCAAGTAAGTGAGTATAGGATTCAGCGGCGGAGGAAGCCTTTTGGCTGCCCAGGGCGGCAGCACGGAGGCACCCCCCCCCGGGGCGGGGGCAGCGTGACGTCACGACGGCGGACAGACTGCGCATGTGCGGAAATCCAGGCATGCGCATTTCATTCAGGCCGGCGCTGCTGCTCCCGTGGCGACCGGGCGAGCCGCCGAGTGAGCGGCGGGTCGTGGGGCTGCCCTGGCCGTCCGTAAAGCAGTATGGACGGGTGCCGGGTGGCAGGGCTCGGTTTGGGGAGGGGCCGCCAAATGTCACCCCCCTCCCCTGGAACCCGGGGCGCCCCGCCCCCTACGCCCTGCCCTTCCTACGCCACTGATAGGATTGCAGCCATACAGTAGTATTTAGTACAATGGTGCCCCGCTAGACGAATGCCTCGCTAGACGAAAAACTCGCTAGACGAAAGGCATTCGCTAGTGGAAGGCTGTCTCGCAAGACGAATTTGTCAATAGGCTTGCCTCGCAAGACGAAAAAAAAATTCCCACAGTCAAACTGCTATTCTCCCGTTGGTGCTTCGCAAGACGAAAAATTCGCTATACGACAACACTCGCAGAACGAATTCTTTTCGTCTTGCGAGGCACCACTGTATTTGGTGGCTTTCAAAGTTACATGGCATATAAATTCCTGATAATATGTAAGTGCTGATAGCTTAGAAGGCTTTATGATACCAAAATATTAAAGAGACACCAGCAAATATAAACCACTTGACTTTTCATGTGAAATGAATGTGAATGATTTTGAAATTTCATATTGAAAATGTTAATACAATTGGGAAAAGATTAGTTTTTGAATAATTAAAAATATTAGTTTCAGCTCTAATCTAGGCACTGTAGAACACAAAGTAGATTTTTCCTTCTTTTTTACTTTTCAATTGTTTTCAGATTTATTGCGAATCAGCATTTTTTCTCTGTAGCACAGAGGTAGACTATATGCTCTGCATATAGAAGGTCCCAGACTCAATCTCTGACATCTGCAGGTAGGGCTGGGAAAGGCTCTTATCTGAAACTTGGGGAGCTAGAACCAATCAAGGGTAGCCTTACGTCCAGATTTTCCCAGACATTACGAGGATTTCAAAGGCAGAATTGATGTCCGGGGGGGGGGGGATTTCCAAAATTGCAGGGGTGGGGTTTTTTGGGTGTTTTTGTTAAATAAATGCTCAACAGCTTTCGGGGTGTCCTGGTTTTTACCTTTTGAAATATGGCAACCCTAACCAATCAAATGTGCACAATATGAGTTGGATGGACCAATGGTCTGACTCGGAATAAAGCATCTGCTCAAGACTCATTCCTGTATATATGTTCATAATATATGGTGACTTAGGCTAAAGTGTTGGTTTTCCCTTTGCAAAGGTAGATTCCCTTGGGAGGTGGTGGACTATCCTTTCTTGGAGGGTTTTTGTTTTTTTTAAAGCAGAGGTTGAATGGCCATCTGTCATCAATGCTTTAGCTGAGATTCCTGCATTGCAGGGGTTTGGATTAGAGGACCCTTAGGTCCCTTCCAATTCTAAGATTCTATGATTGACATAGAGTAATATTTTATGCTACTAATTTATAATGGCTGATTCACATATGCAAGTTGTCTCTTGTTACTATAGTCAAAGAATGATGGAAACAAGTATATACAGTATGAGCTGAATAATAAGATATCAGATATATGAAATTGCTGTGGTGTGTCACATCTGCAAGATATGGCTTCTGTGGAAGTGCTGCTCACTCTTTAAATTAGCAATTTCCCACTCCAGCTACTGCTCTTTTTCAAGAACCCTTGAGATTCTGTTCTAGGCCTGCTCACCCTAATTTGCTTCTCTCCAGATAATTGGTGTTGCATCTGGCTCCTTCCTATCACAATACTTCGGCAATTTCCCATATGCCTAGGTTTAAGCCTCTCCAGTGTATCCCCCACCCACCTGCAGTCTTCAACAATCTTTCTTGTTGCTTCTTTCAGTTTAATTCTTAGCTTCTGTTGCTGCATGACAAGTTTCCGCCCAAGGCCTATATTGTTCTCTATTATTATGTTCTCTTGTCCTGTGGTTTTGGCCTAGCTCTTGTTTTTTGTTTTCTTTTAAGTTAATTGACATGCGATTGGGAGGGGTTTATTTATTGTACAGGTGTCCCTGCCACTTACATTCTGGGCCACCACGTGCATGACTGGAAACCATGAAGTGGGGAGCACCCTCTAAAAAAGCCTCTAAATGACTGCCCCCACAATCTCCAGCTTTCTCTTCACTGTCTTGCCAATCCAGACAAAAATATCTAGAGTTGAAGCACTGGGGTTGGCTGGAAGCTGGAAAGATGCATGGGAAAGCGGCTGCATTGGCGGTGGCTGCTGCTGCTACACTACCCCACATGTCAGCTGTTAGGCGGGTAGCCTGAGCAGCCAAAACAAAGACCTGCTGCACCTCAGGTCTCTTCAGTGCTTCCTCCTCCCCCACTGATGTCCCCTTCAACCTCCTAGGAGGATCTCCTTGCAATCCACGAGGACTCTCCAGCTTTCTCCTGCCACTTCCAGTTTTGAATTAAATTATTAAAGTATTTCCCAGCCTCGCACATATACCGGTATGTGGTCAAATGTGAGTTGATTGCACTCAAGTGGGGGGGGCCTGTATCTTAAATGGTGGCTTTTTCAGTATAATTGCATAATCCAAAATGGTTAAAACTCTGCTACTTCAACAATTATTGAAATACTGTCAGACCTTGCCAAGAACATGTTGCTGATGTTCAGAAACTGAATCGGCTTTTAGCTCAGTAAAGTCTGGAAGCTTCCCTGAGCTTGGTAAATCAAGGGAATGCACCGTCCCTTTGCATCTGTTAGCAGAACTGGGGGGGGGGGAGAATTTTTCTGGCCATTCTCTCCCTGCCTCCGCAGCCCCCATAGCCTCAATTTGCTCCAGAGAGTTGGGGGCCTTTCTGG
Organism: Lacerta agilis; assembly: GCF_009819535.1. NCBI lineage: Eukaryota > Metazoa > Chordata > Lepidosauria > Squamata > Lacertidae > Lacerta > Lacerta agilis. The sequence continues at coordinate 34,338,114 of NC_046323.1, forward strand.
AGCAGATTTACTGGGCTGGGGGTGGAAGGCTGCAAGAGAGAGGAAGAATAACTGAAAAATGATTTATTTCCAGATCTGCTAATGGAAGCTTTACCATCAGCTAAACGGCACTGTTGAATACAACCCATAAAATTTGCTCTGAATTATGATTAGTGAGTAGAACAAAAAGGCTTCATTTCATTCAACATGCAAACTTTGAAAAAGCAATCCTATTCTTTTAGCACTACCAAGAAAAATATACCGTAAAAGCGAGTCCTACTGCTCAAGGGCATGTTCATCTTGTAGTAGTGTAGAAGAAAGTTATTACCTCAAGGATTGCCTCTCCCCATATGAAACCAATCTGGACCCTAAAATCACCAAATGAGAACCTTCTTCGTGTGCCTCCTCCACAAAAGGTACAGAGGGTGGCAACAAAAGTACAGTTGTACCTCAGCTTCCGAACACCTTCCAAACACCTTGGGAGTTGAACATTCTGGCTGCTGAATGATCGAAAACCAGAAGTGAGTGTTCCAGTTTTCGAACTTTTTTTGGAAGCCGAACGTCTGATGGGATTCCGTTCGACTTCCAAGGTACAACTGTACAGGCCTTTTCTGCAGTGGCCTCCCGTTTGTAGAATGCTCTCCCCAGGGAGGCTCGTCTTCCACCTTCATTGTGGGAATATGTTTTGTAGGTGCCCTTGCACCTGGTTATTTATGTTTATTTATGCTTGTTTATGTTTACTTGGTAATATCCTTCCGCCTTGGAAGGAAGGGTAAAAAAGGGATCCGACGGGCAGTTCACTGCATGGATCCCTCCGCGGGTAAAAAAGGCTCTAACTTTAAATATGGTAACGGTCAGGGCCGTCTTAAGCCTATCCTGCGCCATGGTGCAGGGATCTCTCCGGCGCCCCCACGCCCCCCCATCCTTTGGCAAACAGCGCCCGCTCGGGACCCCTCGTGTTCCTTCCCCCGCCCCGCGCCCTACTCCAGTCCTGCGCAGCGGCAGGCTGGAGAAGCGTTCAGAGGAGCAGCAGTCGCCAGGGATCGTGCCCCGCTCGGGACCCCTCGTGTTCCTTCCCGTCGCCCCGCGCCCTACTCCAGTCCTGCGCAGCGGCAGGCTGGAGAAGCGCTCAAAGGAGCGGTGGCTGCTGGGGATCGTCGTGCCTAGCCCAGGACCCCTCAGGCTCCTTCCCGGCTGCCCCACGCCCTACTCAGGTCTTGCGCTGGAGTAGGCTGGAGAAGCGCCCCGATGACCAATTGCGGACCTGAGAGAAGGGGCGGCCGCCGGGGATCACGCCTGCCTCCCAAGCGCACACCAGCCACAGAGGGGCGGACAGAGGGAGGGAGGGCTGCTCACTGCACGCCCGGCTCGCCGCCACCGATCGCCTCCTCCTGCCTTCAGCCTTCTCCCTGGTGGCGGGCGAGCGGGGGATAAGGGGGCGTGGCGCTGGAGCAGCGCGGGGCTCTGCGCGCCCTTCCAATGCTCCCGGGACGGGATGCGAGGGCGGCCAGCTCGCAGCCCGCCCGGGAGTGGCATGGGCGGCAGAGGCTGTGCTGCCGGCGCATGAGCGCCCGGCCGCCAGCCCGCCCGTGGGGGCGGGGGGCGGGTTGGGGAGGGGGGCGCCCGGTATGCCAGCAGGCTCGCGGGGGCACCCCTGGGGGGCCTGGCACCCTGGCGCGCCGCGCCACTAGCCCCTATGGGTGAGACGGCTCTGGTAACGGTCGTTAGTCTTCTTCCCGCCTAAACTTAGCACGGTAACAGGACTGTAATTGGTTGTTATGCTTGTTATGACGTTGGTTGACCCTCTAATAAATAGTGGCCGCTCCCTGTTTGTGGTGTGGAGAGGCAAGCCGAGTAAGAACATCGTTGCGTGGCAAGCACAGATAGAAAGAGAAACTGAAACCAACCACGCAGGGTTGCGGTAGGCTTCTTCACCAGACTGCAGTCTCCGTTGTATTTATTTCATTTTCGTTTTTACTTTAAAACCTTTTATTTGGCCGTCTAGTTTTTTGGCCACCATTTAGTTTAGTTCTTCTTATTTTCCGGAACATTTTGGAACTCACAGACGCTCGCAGAAACTTCCGAGGCATCAACACTACGAACTCACAAGCTTAACCTTCAGATTCCAGCCAGCAGACCCTTTTTCACGGCGCGGTGGGAGCAGGACTCCAGGATTACCGGCCGTCCCATCCGCAGGCTAACCCCACACTTCATTACAGATCTTTTGCGCCATTACAGATCTTTTGCGCCTAGCAAAAACATTCCTCTTCTCCTAGGCCTTTGGCTAATTAAACAATCTATGGTATTTTAAAATGTGTGTGGCTGGGGTTGCTGTTTTTGTCTTTTACTATGTTATGCATTTTTTATGTTTTTATATTGTGAACCACCCTGTGATCTTTAGATGAAGGGTGGTATATAAATGTAATTAATTAAAATAATAAGGTGTGGTCCTTTTTGACTTTCCACAAGACAGGCCTCTCTACGTTTCATTCCTCTGTGATATAGATTGTTGTTCAAAGCAGTTAGCATGCACAACGAGCTCATATTTTCTCTGTGTACTTAGAGATGGCAAATGACACATTGATTCTTTAATATCAGTAAAATTAAAGTAGAATGCCTTGGAGAAGAGGGAAAAAGTAATATGACTACATTGGCTACTCAGTGCTTAGCCATGTAGCCCAGAGGGGACAATTGTTTGCAACTGTAAGGATTACAAGAAAATAGCTCAAATAAGTTTGCGAATATTGTTATAGATCTATTATAAACATCCCATTACTAACCCTGATTTATTTCTGAAGCAATTCTCATTTCAAATGATTTATTGATCTTTTCTTCTTTTTCTGGCTTCACCAGTTGTCAAAATTAATTTATAGTAGAGCAATGCACAGTATTCATTGTCAAGAAGCTTGTGAAGTTGGAAAGAAAAGGGGAAATGCTATTCTCAGGTTGTATCCATGGTGGCCTTGCATTAGTGCTTCTGCTTCCATAAGATGGGGGGACGAGGACAACGGGACAACCCAATTTCACTGTTCACTGTTTACTGTGGCCTTTACTGCAATATTCCATGTTTTTCTCTAGGGTCCCCCAATTCTTAAATGTTGCTTGCTGTGTAGCATAGGGGACTGTGGTGGGTAAGGAGTTCAGAAAAAAAGTTGATGCCCTGCCTAGTAAAAGTGTGTAAAAGTCCATTCTGCTGATGCAAAGCAGCCATTAGCAAACTCTCCAAGTGTCCCTATTTTCCCTGTGCTCTGCACAGCACAAAAGTGCACATAAATGCACCTGCCATTTTCATTTCCTCTGAAATGCCTCTGGGCCCCACAGGGGCAAGCTACACATTACACCCAAATGCATATACCAAAGTCTTGGCTTTTAAAAAATGAAAAGCTGGTCATGGGAGGTTTCAGTGTTGAGTGGAGGAACGGTGGAAGGGAAGGTGATTCTTAGCCCTTTTCATGTAGCTTTATTTCCACTGAAAAACAATTCAATAAATTATTAATATTTTTCACACTACGTTCTTTTCAGAAAGGGTGAGAACAAGTTTCTTCAATTCCTCCCTGTCAAGTAGTGCTGCTTCTAATAGCTCTTAAAGAGCTGGGTTCTTCCCTTGTTGCTGCAGTTTCCCCCGCATGAACATTCATGTTTATAGATCTCTCTATGTCTATTTCTCAAGTGCATGACCTAAACATATCCAGAATATTATTTGATTTTGTTAAGAAGCAGTGCTACTTAGTTATATTCAAAAGGCTCATCCACGCTTCCCCCCCCCCCCGGGCCCAAGAGCTTTTTCCATTGTTCCAAAGCTATGCGTTGTGAAAAACTGATCTTACCTGATGAGTTGGATCTTAACTGATCTTACTTGCGGAGTTGGAAAAACCGAAAGAGAGATTTTGCTTAACCAAGCTTCAATGTAGGCATAATGGTTTTGTATGTAGGAATCTCAACTTTTATTCTTAAACTTTTGATCTTGCTCTTAGCAGATAATACTTCATTGTGTAAGGAGAGAGTCCATGCTTGTGAAGAGACCCAAGTTCGAGATCAAGAGCACTTCAATAATCCTTCCGGCATCCCTTTGAATGGCACACATGGAGGATTCTGCTGTAAGATTTATTGAATATAACTTTATTATAATTAATGTATAAAACTATCTCTTGAAAATAACACTCTGTCTACATTATTTTTTATTACATGGTCATATGCTGCTGAACTGATAGAGAACACCTCTGTAAACAGCACCTGTAAACTTACACAGGGGTTTTGTTACAGGGTTCACGCCTAAAGCCAAAATCGTGTATAGCCAAAACCATTGCATTCAGTGGCGGATGGGATTACCAAAACCATTTTTGCCAGAACCCCGCCCCCTTTCTGCCCCCTTTTAATTTTTTTAAAAAATTTTTTGCCAAAGAGCTTATATGGTAGTTTGACTACAACCACTCTTTATTGAGCATTTGTTCTGGTTATTTTAAGAGGCAATTATATGACAACAAGCTTTCATCCTGAATTGCTTGTGGGGTGTTTGCATTTCCTCCCACTAATGATTTGCTCATCCCACACATCACAATGCATTTTGTCCTACCTTTCCAAAATGTAAAAGCTCAATTTTTTTAAGAAGTGCATTTGTTGTGCTGGGGAAACATATTTTAATTGTGCAGTTCCAAAATTCTGGTATGTGCTTGAATCCCTCCCACAACATATTGACAGATTGGGGGCACCCTGAATATTTTCTTTATGTGGGTGCCTAAAGAAAGGGAGGGACGTGGGTGGCACTGTGGGTTAAACCACAGAGCCTAGGGCTTGCCAATCAGAAGGTTGGCAGTTCGAATCCTCGTGATGGGGTGAGCTCCCGTTGCTCTGTCCCAGATCCTGCCCACCTAGCAGTTTGAAAGCACGTCAAAGTGCAATTAGATAAATAGGTACCGCTCCGGCGGGAAGGTAAACGGCATTTCTGTGCGCTGCTCTGGTTTACCAGAAGCGGCTTAGTCATGCTGGCCACATGACCCGGAAGCTGTACACCGGCTCCCTCGGCCAGTAACGCGAGATGAGCGCCGCAACCCCAGAGTCGTCCGCAACTGGACCTAATGGTCAGGGGTCCATTTACCCTTTACCTTTAAAGAAAGGGAATATGAGGAACTGAAGGAATAATGATCTCCCAATAATGAAAGCAATGTGAGATTCAATTAGCTTAAAGGGGAGTAACACATTGTTCTTTCATTCAGTTCAACAGATCTGCAGCTTTAAGATTCACGTGTGTGACTGGAATTCTGATGCATCTGCAGAACAGGTTTCTTGGGTTCCTGTGAAAGAATTACATGATTGTGGCTTAAAATCTGTTCTTCTGAAAGATAGAAGCAATGACACCAATGGTAATAAAAATGAATTAAATATGCATTTGTCAGCTGATGTGAAACCTGTGGTAATTATTTTATATATATAAAGAAGGACCTTCATGAATATACAGTGGTATCTCGGGTTAAGAACTTAATTCATTCCGGAGGTCCATTCTTAACCTGAAACTGTTCTTAACCTGAAGCACCACTTTAGCTAATGGGGCCTCCCGCTGCTGCTGCGCCGCCAGTGCACGATTTCTGTTCTTATCCTGAAGCAAAATCTTAACCTGAAGCATTATTTCTGGGTTAACGGAGTCTGTAACCTGAAGCGTATGTAACCTGAGGTACCACTGTAGAATGAAAAACTGCAGATAAAGATAAGAAATTTCAATGAAAGGAACATATCCAGAGAATGAGGTATGATAGCCAAGGCTCCCCCTTGTTCAGTTTCCACTTTTTGTTTGCTCATTGGTCAATTGTAATTACTTTTATAATACTTCACCTTGTTGTCTTCGAAAGGTACTTTAACTTTACCCTGCCCCCCAGTAAAGCTTGACAACAGGTGATGGAGGGCATTTGGTATGAATTTTGAGCAGGGATGCTCACATAGTTGAGTACCCTGTCCTTAAATTCTTATCCCATTCCTAGGCCGCAGCTGCTGTTACTCTTTCCAGGTGGAGAGGAATCTAGGGAGACCCTCTGCTCTTTAGAAAAGCTGCAGCAGTGATTGCCCAGCCTTGGGTTAGCTTTGACTATGTGAGTGAGTTTGGTTTCCATACATGTTGCCCACAGACAGAGGCATAGCAAGCCCAAGTGGTACCCAGTGTGGATTTTTTTGTCACCCCCCACATCTGCCCACACCCCTTCAAGTCACAGTGAGCATTTTGCTTCCCCACACAATGCTTTGCGGCACCTCATTTGCAAATGAGGTGCCGCAGAGCATTGTGGGGGAAACGCAAAATGCTCACTGTGACTTGAAGGGGTGTGGGCGGATGGTACCCCAGGTCCAGGTGGACTGAGTAAAGCAAGCACAGCTAATGCTTTTGCAGTGCTGTGGTGAGTCCTAAGCCACTGGATTTGTCCTGGCTTGTGCTTGAGGCTCTAGGTGGAGGTGCCAAATGTCACCCCTTGAAGATGGCACCTTTGTGCCCCCTGAGAGGACAGTGCCCTGGTGAAATGTGCCAGGCTGCTGGGTGGAGCCCTGGCTGGGCAGAGCTTGTGCTTCTGTGGCTCTTCCCAGCAGGAAGGAAAAAGCAAAGCGTGTGCTGTGTAAGCCAGCTGCTGTACTGAGCAACTTACGAGTTGTGGGGTGGGCATGCTGAGAGTCATCCCCCTTCCCTGGAACCCGGGGCAGACCGCCCCCCGGCCCCCAGCGCCACCCCTGCCTGCAGATCCATTGCAGGGAATTGTCTTGGTCCAAGGCCAAATCCTTTGCGTGGGATTCTTTTCCCTTCCTCCTTAGGTTCACAGTGTAGTGCATGGGTATGCAAACTAAGGCCCGGGGGCCGGATCCAGCCCAGTCACCTTCTCAATCTAGCCCACAGACAGTCCAGGAATCAGCGTGTTTTTACATGAGTAGAATGTGTCCTTTTATTTAAAATGCATCTCTGGGTTATTTGTGGGGCCTGCCTTTTGTTTTTACATGAGTAGAATGTGTGCTTTTATTTAAAATGCATCTCAGGGTTATTTGTGGGGCATAGGAATTTGTTCATTTTTTCCTCCAAAATATAGTCCGGCCCCCACAAGATCTGAGGGAAAGTGGATCGGTCCTCTGCTGAAAACGGTTGTTGGCCCCTGGTGTAGTGTCAGAGAGGCTTGTTGAAGAAGGGAGGGCCTAAAGGTGGAGAGAGAAGTGAATTAGCCTCTTGTTATTTGCTTCCTTCGCTTATGTCCGTGATCTCTATATTTTTAGGAGCTAATATGTTTTTGTATGCTTATCTAGAAAGTAGCTTGGGTACCATTATTAAAATAACAGAACTAAGTTTGAAGAGTCACAGCAGATCACTAGAACATATTCTTTGCACAGAGAAGATCCTATGCTCTTATCTGTGGTTTCTCTGTCGCCGTCAGTCAGAGTAGGCAGTGCTGAGCTATTCATATTCAACTGTCACATTTAGTGTTGGGCAGCTTTATATGTTCATATATAGTTCCGTGTTTCATCTTAAAAAAAAACAGCTGAAGCACTTTAAGGTCAGAAAAGTATAAGATGCATAGAAAGTATGTATGTCATAAGGTAATTTCTGGAATGTACCCCAAGGTTTCAGTTAGTTCAGTCTCACTCATGATAGCTCAGACACCAAGCATTTCTTTTCCTTCTATTTATTCCGAGAATAAATGGATAGCAGAGATCAGCTTTATAGCTCAAGCACAAAAAACAAAACAAAAACCTCTCAATGTCACATACCACTCTCAAAGGCGGCTTGCTGAGGTTGAGATTTGCAAAGAAAATGTTTTCTTTTCTAATTTTGTTCAAACCCCCTTCCACATAGATAGCATAAAATTAAATCATGATGGCAACTGGACAACAGTATTCATGAAACAAAATTGATTATAGAATATTTGCGAGTCTTTTAATGTACTCATACATATAATAAACTTCTCTTCCTGACCTTGACTGATATTTTTCTAGCTGTGGGATTGCTATTTTCTGTGTTATTAAACTTGAGTTTTATGGCACTTGTGCTAGTTGGAACTTTATTGAAATGGATGAGCTTTGCATCAAAGGAGTCCTTGGACTAAAGAACAGAATGCTGGCTGCTTGTTTAATTGTCCTAACGTTAAGAGATCTATTACCTGTTTGTTTATAGCATTTTTGATATTGTTCTTTTCCTGCTGTTATAATTTTTCTTTCCTATTAGCTGTTTGCAAATATAGTGGACAATTATAGAGTTTCAGAATAAGCACATCATTTTAGCAACATACAGAATTATGTAGTAAAAATCTTAATCACCCAACAGAGAGTATCTTCTGGTTTAGTGTTGCATTTAGCAAATATTTTCTTCCTTTTGCACCGTAAAAACATAAACAAAAAACAAAGCCCAGCTATTTAAGATTATTCGACCATTGCAGATTAGACTGCTTTCCCCAAATCTGAGTTGGTGAAATATATACATTGTTTTTTCTGCCTTCTCCATAAGTGATTATATTAAACTCACTGCTCATTGATAGTTGAGAACATTTAACATGAGTTGGTATGAAAATTAGAAATGTTTAATTCCTTGCATCTGAATGTACAACCTTAGAGCAAAACTGTATCGAACACAAGCCACTATAGGGCCTTGCTTAAAAATCCGAAAGTGTAACAAAAGAATAAATGTATTTCTATTTACCAATGAAAGTCTATGCAGCATTTTCACATGGCTGTGTAGGAAGCTGATACTAAAATTTGTCCATAGCCCTGTTCATACATCTCCCTCTATGTGATTTAATCAAATGAAGGGAAAGAGCTAAACCATGCCCACTGTCCCCATCTCTGCCAGCCTATCGCACAGTCTATGCCAGGGGTTGCTAACCTGACACCTGCAAGTGCAGTAACATGCTTCTTATGGCACTCATGAAATGTCTCAGTAAATAAATATCCTCTCAAATATATGCAGTGCATGCTTGCTGTTCCTGCCCAGTTCCTGTTTACACTTACATGACTTATCCCTCATTAAGCAAGGCCCCTTAAACATGCACACATTTCATTGGGAGCCAGGATTTGACAATAATGTCAAAAAATACCCAATGAATGCAGATTACATAAAATTAATGACAAATGTTTCTGGGAGCTGTTTCATTGATTATTTATTACAGTTTGATCCCACCTTTCATCTAAGTGAGTTTAGGGCAGTGTAGCCTACATGACTCCCTGTGAGATGGATTATGTTGAAAGGAGGTGAGCTTTGAACCCGGGTCTGCTCTGTCTCACTCCAGCAGTCTAATCATTCATTCGTCTTCCTTCCTTCAATTTAATTGTATGGCACTTTTACACGCACACACACACACACACTGCTCAAAGCAGCTTGCAACAAAACAGGGGTGTGTTTCAAAGAAACACCACGGAAACAATTTCATAATAACTTAGCAAAACAAAAATATAATAACATACAAAAAAACTACATTTCAGTACTATAAATATAACAAGATTACATAACAAAAATAACAAGGGAGCTTCATAGTTTCACCTTAGTCCTTTTCCATGATGTTTCTCACAGTCCCTCTTATAAGGCTTCCAAAGGCAAAGAGTGGGATAATCAACCAGTGTGCCACATTGACTTGTCTTTACTAGCCAATACAAATATTTGTTTATATTCAATGGAGGTTAGCATAAGCCCTGGTTTGCAGGATCTGAGAAGATTCTCTCTTTGCCTCCTTTTAAATGAACAGATTTCCCAGTCCAGTACATCTAAACATGAATCTCTTCACATGGAAAGTTTCACTCATGTGAAAAATCATTTTTGGGCAAAAGGTATTTCCATATGCCTAGGGAATTCCCAAGCGATAAGGCAAATCCACGTTCCGAGTCCCTTACGTACGTACACCCACTGTAGGGACCTCTCACCATGTGGAAGCATTTCTCAGTGGCCGCCTGAGTGCTGCAGCGTGTTAAGTGCTCTGTTGTGAGTACACCTACAAAATCTGGCTCATGTTATCTTGCCTAGAATGTTACCCTTTGGACATGCAAGCTGGGTTATCATAGCATTCATTCATCAAAGACTGACCTGTAAACTTAGTCTTTTTAAAGTGGTAATTATTGTCGAGGGAAAGTTTACTGACAGCTCCAAAATGAGATGCAAGGTCCTGTGCCTAGTGAGCTTCAAGGATATAGCCGTCTCAAAGCATAACTCTCTAACAAGGGCTTTTGATACACGGATGCATACAAATGAGTGAGATTAGAAAACCTGCTTGAATAAAATCTAATCTTTCCTCCTAGATACAGTCTTTGAGCTGTTTGATCTCAAGTTGCTAAAAAAAGGAAATTGAAATAGTGGGGGTGGGATCCCTATTAATAGCCATGCTATATTAGTCAACCTATGCCCTGAGTGCAGAGGAACTTACTAATACCATTGAATATTTGGGTTTATTCAGGAACCACTATTTTGTCTTAGGCTGCAGTCTTGTGCACATTTACCTGGGAGTAAGATATCATGGACTCAATAGGACTGTCTTCTGAATACACATACAAATAATCACGCTGTTAATTTGTTGCTGTGCATAGTCTTTGCTAGACAATGCAATTATCTGTTTATATCCACTGAAGTTAGGGTTAAGATCAGAGTACCATCTAACTTATTTGCAGTACCTAAGAAAATTATTTCCTTGCATAATGGTCAAACTACATATAGGAGCTTTAAGGGAAATTAGCAGCTGGGAAGGGGAGTGTGTTGGCAGGGAATTGGTGCAGAGCCCAAACCCAGATTGGGAGAACATTGTGCATCACTCAGAGCATAGCAACTGCCTTTCCTTCCAATACAAATGGCCATTTTAAGCACACTACCTGCTCCGCCCCCCAAATAACCTAACATGTAGTTCATCCTTTAAAGAACTCTCATTCTAAGAGCCTCATTTTAAATGCAATGGATCAGCTGATCTGTTCACGTTATCGTATCTTTGTTTCTACCATGGGAATACTCATGACAGCAATGTTATACACCAGCATGGATGGCAACAAGTAATCATTTAGCCTGAGGTCTCATATTGCAATGTGCTGTAATCACAGAATGGGAAGTTCATATCTAGAAGCCAGTCTGCATGGTGAGAATAATTTTACTGCACCCCTGCTTTCCCCATTTTCATTTGGTAGCAGGTATATTTGGTAGCCACCTAGAGTGGCTGGGGAAACCCAGCCAGATGAGTGGGGTATAAATAATAAATTATTATTTTTATAATATATATGGTAAAAGTACCCTTGCTACATTGCCAGATAGTAAAAATAAGCAGATTCCCATATACCTACATGGACAATAGTGTTAGGAGTTCGTGGGTGCTAGACATTTCTAAATTCCTGGAGTCAGTAAGTGTTAGAATTTAATCAGACCCATGTGTACGAGTTGTGTACGAGACACTTCTAATCCCCTGGAATCCGCAAGTGTCAAAAGCTGATTAAGCCAGACTAAGTTTCCTAAGTGAGGTGATAGTCTGGGAGATTAGACATTAAGAAAACAGAGGATGAAAGGGGCTCGGTGTGAGACAGCAAATGAGTAGGGCCCCTCTTCCTCAACAGATAAAGCCAGAGTTTAGAGAGTTAGGAGTTATGTGACTGAGAAACAAAGCAGCAGAGTATGATGTTTGATGTCTGTTTGGATCCAAGCCCTGAACTTCTGTTTGAACCAGGGTTAAGTGAAGAGGTCAGTGAGCCACATGATCAAAAATGCCAGAAAGCCAGTGATACTACTGCCTTAAAAATTTTCCTGCCTTGCCAATTAACTCAAATTAGCATCGGCGGCCAGTGTACTTTAGTGCCAAGGTCAAATTAAATGACTTGATGCACAGCAGATCAGCAGGAAAAAGAGAAATGCCTGACCTCATTTTAGAATTTGCCATTGCCCCATTTGGCTACAGGGCCATCATTTTTGTTTGATCGAAATTGTTCTGAGAACAAGCTCTATATTTCCCATCCATAATGGTATTCACAGAAGCTGAAGGGTGAAGTGTTAGAAGATTTTAACTATCAGCTTCTGAAAATAGCCGGATAGTCCAATGATTCAAGAATAAGAAGTGATCGTATATTTTTAAAAGAACAGATGTCTGCTCTTTTTATTTCAGATAGATAAAGGAGAATATGAAGGACACAAGTCATTCTCTTAGTCCTCCATAGAAATGCTGTTATCGGGAGCAAAAGGTCAAAAAGATCTGAAATTACAGGTTTAGCTGTAAACCTGTGTGCTTCTGCAACTTGGTTGCACAATATACCTTGCTATGGAACTACTGCAAGGGTCTTACACTGATTAGATCTCACCTGCTTTGGTACTTTCTTCAGAAAAAACAGCTTTTTAAAAGCTAGAAACATTTTATTTTGAAAATATTTGTTTTTATTTCCAGTATAAATCATATGTGGAAACTCATAGAGAATGGAAGTGGATTGCTCCATATTAGGAGGGTGGAAGGACCTGAGGGCTTCTTCAAATGAAAGCTACAATGGAGACAACACACTGGCCGCTGGACAGACGCGATGCCTGTATAGCATTAAGTGACCGGTCTATGGCGGCGGTGGCTAATATGTGGCCCTCCCGTTGTTGCTGAATTATCCTTGATCATTGGCTGTACTGTCTGGTGGAAAGTCACTTTAGCCATCTCTGGACCATGGCTGCCAGTATTTTTCTGGTCTGATTTCAAAGTGTTGAAAGTAGTGCCATTCCCCACATACTCATACCTGGGCATTAAAATCTCTTGGGTGGGGGGCTCTCATCTGTGTCCACATACATGTGGAGATGCTGGGGAAGGCCTTATCTGTTGTAGCACCCTAGCTGTGAAATGGCCTCCCCGTGGAGACCAGTCCTCATTGGCATCATTTTGGCACCAAGCATGGACTGCAGTTGCATTTGAGCTAACTATGTTGATTCTTACTGCTGAGCATTGATTTTGTGTTGGCTATAATTATTAATGAGTGCTGATTTTTGTGGGTTTGTGTGGTCATTTTATGGATTGTAACCCATCTCTGAGATCATTTGATATAAGGTGGGTTAGAAATAAGGTTACTATAAATTGTTATCATTGTTATCATCATCAATATTAAAGGAACCAATCGTTTATTTTTAGAAGAACTAATGGAGAGATTCTTTTTCAGGCCGCTTTAAGTGGGTCAATACATCATATGAAAGCCCAACTCTGAATGGCTCAATGTGTCATTGCTTTGGTGAAAACTGCCATATTTGGTTTCATTACTCCATGGTAGATAACAGTGTTCTCAAAGCAGTACTGTACACTGATGCGGTAAGTAAAAAAATGTGGATATAATTCAGCTCCCGACAGAAAAACAGACTTCTTCTTGCAGAGCATGCCCAATCTCCCTTCCTTTTTCATCCAGTTCTCCAGGAACAGGAACAAAGCTTTTATAGATACCATTGTTTCAAATCAGTTCTTTGTGCATTTTCAGTAGGAAGGTATAATATACTAAGCTTCAGCAGAAAAGCTGGAAGAATGGAACATGTCTGCAGAAACAAACACTTTTTAAAAATAGGATTAATTGTTTTTTGCAGGCTCCGGCGTTGTGTTTCCCTAAATGATTTCATGCATTCTTTTCGAAATGGAAAAAACAACACCACCACTAGTAGTGGGGAAAGGATATTTGGGGTTTTAAAAAAATCAATTTCTTAATTTTACAGACTTTTACATTCACCAAAGCATATATCATACATTTAACATCAACTTCCTTTCTCCTCCCCTTTAATGGTTCATTTTAGTTACCCTTTTCCACTGCATATTATAATCAATCTGTATTCTTTCCTTTTTCAGTTTTGTCTCAACTTTATACTGCTGGATTTACTCTAATCCTGCTAACGTCATAATTTATTTACAATAGTTTTTTTTCTAATATTCTACAAATCTTTTCCAATCTTCCTTAAAAATTCTTTATTCCTGACCTCTTATTCTACTAGTTAATTTAGCCATTTCTGCATATTTCATCAATTTTATCTGCCAGGGAAAGGATATTTGTAGTCAGGACATAGATCTTATCCTTCTCCAGAAGAACCGAAAGAGAAGCAATGAAGAATACATTCGTCTGTCGCCTTCCTGCATTGCTTTTGTAGTAGCTTCACAAAGGAGCTGATAGCACACCGTGCCATTTACTATATAGATCTTTCACATTGTATAGAGTACCTGCACATCATTGTCAGCTACTGTGAAGAATGATTCACAGGGACAGAGCACTGACCCAGAAAGCAGGAGATGGACATTTCAATCCCATGGAGGGGGCAACTGTAGAATTGAAGCAAACTTTGAGGGAGGCTGGAACTCATTGTTAAATGCCTGATTTACCTGTAAAAGATCATTAGTTCAATCCTTGCACTTCCAGACAGGACTGGAAAAGGTTCCTGTCTGAAATCATAGAGAGCTGCCGCCACTCAATGTAGACAATACAGAAGTAGATGGAATGTTGATCTGACTTGATACAGGGCACTTTCCTTTGTTCTAATGAATACATGACACTAGTACAGGGGCTCGCCATGTGATGTAGAAAATCCATGTCGCAGGTGATGTTACTTTCCCCTTGCAAAAGACCCACCATATGGATTTCCCTTCCAGCAACTTACATGTGGGGCTGTAACATGTAAATTGGCTCATGGAGTCAAAAGAAATCTGTGAGTTCTATGGCATGGAGAGAAAATGGTAGAAAAAGAGTAAATGATAGACAAAAAGCTCACCAGCTAAATTATGCCTGTATGTTCAGAGGCAGAAAAGCACCATGGTTTCTTCTTCTTCTTCTTCTTTAGCTAGAAGAAAGGGTTTGCAAGTCAGGAGTTATGAGTTTCATTTCCAGACAAACAAACAAAGCAAAAACAAATAAAGTGCTTTATGCTAGCAAGTCACATATGCTCAATGTATCCTGTGGCCTCAAAAGAATTCTATTAAAAATATTTTTTCTTCTTCTCCAAGTACTTAACCAAAATCATAGGTCAATTAGGCACAGGTTTTGTAAGTAAAGTAGGCAAGAGATTGAGAGACTTGGCACAGAGATGAAATCAATTAACTGAAAATAGGCATTGATATATATACTCAAATATAATTTTGACAGCATACATTATCAGATCTCAGGCCTTTCTTTGCAGAAGCATATTTACACTTTTTATGATTCAATCATTATGCTCTTTTCCCAGTCAAAATACAATTGCTTTGTGGGTTCAGCTAGAGTTGCTATTAGCATTTATCCGCTATCCGCCCTGTTTCTTGGCGTGGTTGCTTGCTGCCTTGCATTCAAGGTTGCTGTTGTTGTTTTAAGATCAAAATCTTGAGGTTAGGGGGATTAATGTAACCCCACAACCTATGGCACAGAGTTCTTGATGACAAATGAACCTTCAAAAAAGTAGCCAAAAATTGAGCCACAAAGGTACCAGGAACATTTTTTTGAGGATGGAAACCAATGGAGCTGATGAACTGTAGGGCAGTGCTCAGAACACAGTGACACTTAGATGATCTATTACCAAATTACTTACTTTTTCTTCCCAGAAGGAGTGGAAAGTGTTTTCCAAGCCTTTGTGATGGGAACGGAGACAAAATTAGGCTTTCTGACCTGGAGGTATTATAACAAAGCAGGGGAGTTTTCACCTCTTGAATGGGGTTGAGATTGACCCTTTCTGGCTACTGAATAGCTTCATTCCATCCAATTATTTTTTCCCCTAGAGTTTATGTGAAATGTGAAGTCACATTCCTAAGGAATTAGTCTATATACTACACAAACTAGCACCATCCTTTGCTGCCTTAAGAGCAGCAAACCCTTGAAAACTGAGGCAGGGCTGATTTTTCAACCTGCAAATGAAACTTAAGAGAACAGTGACAAATTGAAGTAGGTGGCAGGGCACAAAGTGAACTTGTTCTTTTCCATTCCATACTAGCAGCAATGCCACCAAGTACAGTGGTGCCTCGCTAGATGAAAATAATTCGTTCTGCGAGTATTTTCGTCTAGCGAATCACCAATGCAAACCGCGGTTTTTGCTAGACGAGGATTTTTTTTTCCGTCTTGCGAGGCAGCCCCATTGACAAATTCGTCTTGCAGGCAGCCTTCCACTAGACGAATGCCTTCGTCTAGCGAGGCATTCGTCTAGCGGGGCACCACTGTAATGTGTAATATAATAAAACTTCTGTTTTTTGAACTTTAAGGAACTTTGACCCAAGAGCCTCAGAGTCCCGAGACCAAGACCTAGCCCTGTGTGCCATGGCACCATGGGCAATGTAGTTTAGGCCCCAGAGATCATTTCCATTGTAGAAGAGAATTCGTGTGTACACCACCATCTTGTGATTGACAGGGAATCTGAAGCCTCTGGATTTGTCAGGGCTGATATCATAGGAACCTTGCCAGTGCCTTCTTTTTTCTTGTACTTTATGTTCCAACTTAAGCCACCACTGCAGGAGACCCTATAGAATTATATATAACCTATGGCAAATCCTGGTCCTGTCAAGAAACTCTCAGGTTTAGATATTTCTTTCCATGATCTGTGTAACTTCTTAGCCTCTTGTCTCATGCAACCCTGCAGTGAAATCACATCTTATAAGATCCATATTTCTTCACCCTGGTCTGGAAGGAGGCACAGCTAGAACTGCTCTGGCTATTTTGGCTTCCATGGTCTTAGCTTCGTTTTGACCTGTACAAAAGAAAAGCTTAGAGCTTGTGTTTGGGTCACACGATGTGGTGTAAGGCACAGGAAAACAGATACTTGATCTCCTGGAAGTAAGTCACATTGAATTCAGTGGGACATACTTCTGAGTAGAAATTCTTAAGATTGTGCTGTTTTCTAAACAAAGTTTCATGAGCATTGGCAGAGTAGATTCCCATTAACCTTTTGTCTCATGTGGGGAAAACATCACACATTTGTCTTTTTGTCTGCCTTGTAACTTTCCATTGCAGTTTATTTTACATTTACATAGATATCTCCTGATAATTGCTCGATTATTGTGCCTAATTACTGCAAATGCCTTGTCTTCCCTGGAGTCCGTGCAATCAGAGCAGTAAACACAGCAACGAAGTACAGAAAGCCACGTTTTTCCAGGCAGCAGTGACAGGCTGATTATGGTTCAGAAAGTTCGGCTAAGCCAGCCTTTCCCAAACTGCTGCCTTCCCAATGTTTTGGACATTCAGCATGACTATGGTCAGGGATGATGGGGGTTGGAGTTCAACACATGTAAAGGGCATCAGACTGGGGAAGGCTGAACTTAAGTGGTTCGACAGAAGCCATAGATATAATAGATGCATATTTATAAATACGTATGTAAATTTAGAGGAGACTCTTGAGAGTCCCATGGACTGCAAAAAGATCAAACTTATCCATCCTTAAAGAAATCAGCCCTGAGTGCTCATTGGAAGGACAGATCCTGAAGTTGAGGCTCCAGTACTTTGGCCACCTAATGAGAAGAGAAGACTCGCTAGAAAAGACCCTGATGTTGGGAAAGATGGAGGGCACAAGGAGAAGGGGACGACAGAGGACGAGATGGTTGGACAGTGTTCTCGAAGCGACTAGCATGAGTTTGGCCAAACTGTGGGAGGCAGTGAAAGATAGGTGTGCCTGGCATGCTCTGGTCCATGGGGTCACAAAGAGTCGGACACGACTGAACGACTGAACAACAACAACAACATGTAAATTTATGCACATGTGTCTTATTCCTGTTAGGATGAACAAGTGGTGTTGTGGAGAGCCAGTGCACTGGCTAACAATGAGTGGGTGAAAGCAGAAATACAGATACCAACAGATCTTAAAAAAAACAAGGTAAGAGAAAAGCATTTACCGGTAACCATCCCCACTTTGAAAGTTGATCCCAGTGATCTAGAGGTGTTGCTGAATATATGGAGAATTCCATGTTCTAGGATTTTTCTTCTATGAACTAATGCATGCTTGCAGCTGGAAGAATATATTTCATGTAAGAGAGCAGGAAGCACCCTGCATGCAAAGTTCTTTGGTCTAAAACTTCCATTTCAAGCACCTCATGCAGTGGTACAGCTAGGGCTGGACCTTAGTACCAAAGTCCAGGGCCTCCCAGCCCAAGGAAGCCCCAAATGCGTACCAAGAGAATGGCTGATTGTGGAAGAAACAGCCAAGAGACCCCACATCAGCACTCAGGCATGCACTGGGACTCATGCCGGTCTCCCTGCCATCTTATCTTCTTCTTTTAAAAAAACAAACAAACAGATTCCTCTGTTTTATAGCTGGGGTGGCTGTACATGGATAGGTAATCATTATTTTCAATAAATATTAATTATAAGTACTATAATGTGTTATAATAATACATTTAATTAAGAGTAATGATGATTATGATTAATAATAAATGTTTACCTGCCAAGATAATCCTTTTATACAGCAAAACAGTTCTTATTCCCAAGTCAATATGCTTAGCATCAGGGCAGCAGAAGCAAACCCCATTTTTCCCTGTAGTCTTGCTGATACTACGATGTAAGCAAGTTTGAACTAAGAAACTAAATATGCTCAGTTTATTTCTTAAAACAGAAAAGGGGGGTTGGTAAACTTCTTGGTTTTTTTCATATCAGGAATCTAGAAGCAATTGTTAAGCATGGAACGGCAGGAGGGGGAAGAAGAAAAATGTTAATGGTGTGTGCCACACAACTGCAGTAATACACAAGTCTGTCCAGAGGAGGCCCATTGCAACCACTAAGTCCACATTCCAAAATGATCTGACTCTCAAGTTTCCACCAAGTACAGTATTTGATGACTAGGCTGCAGGTTTCAGAAAAGAGGGAGGGAGCAGAACATGAATGGGACCTGACAATGCAGTCCATATCACTGGTCACACCTCACACAGAAGCCTGAGACAAATTCTGCCCGTGGGCCACTGAGGACCTTCTTAACATGCCTGGAACAAAATTGCTGCCCCTCAAGAAAGTAACTTTGTGTTGCAGTAAGCCTGTTACCATATCTAACTTAAAACTCCGCAGTCTTGTGTACTTCTTAAATATGTTTCATTCTATCTTTTCTCCAGTGAGCTCTGGTGTGTATGACATAGATGATTATCCCCCTTTATTTCCTCTCAGCACCCCATGAGGTAGGTTTGGCCAAGAGATAGTGACTGGCGCCAACACCACTCAGTGAATTCCATGCTCAGTGGGGATTCGAATCCTGTTCTGTCTGTCCTGCTTTAACACTCTAACCACCACACTGCTCTGGCTCTCACTCCCAGAGCCTACCAAGTATAGAAATCAGCTAGAGTGTGACAGCAAGTGGACCTGCCAGCAGCAGTTCCAATATATTTCACCTTTAAATTCAGCCAGCCAGTTGCTGCTAGGTGAGTGGGCCAGTGCTGTTGCAGGATTAAGCTTTCCATTAAAAGGGCAGAATGGAATTTCAGAAACTATGG
Organism: Lacerta agilis; assembly: GCF_009819535.1. Classification (NCBI taxonomy): domain Eukaryota; kingdom Metazoa; phylum Chordata; class Lepidosauria; order Squamata; family Lacertidae; genus Lacerta; species Lacerta agilis. The sequence goes on from NC_046323.1 coordinate 34,357,418, forward strand.
GCACACCTGGCACTTAAAAAACATGCTGCAGGAAAATTACCTCCTGGCAATTTCCTGCGTCAAATCAATTTCCAGCATAACAAAAACACATTACTTTGTTTGTAATTCCTCACTTCCTTCCAACTTATTTTTTAATAGTACTTTTTACTGAGTATATTGTACAGTACAATGTTCCTTCCTACTTTTCATCCAGTTGTGAAATTCATGCCTTATTTGAATCCTAAAAGGAGAATTATTTACAAACAGTATGGTTTTTTTTTGCATGTATATATATATATTCTGAAATTGATTGAGCAACTACATTAACTGAACTGCTTAGGAGATAGACCACTAGTCTGTGCATTGTGGATATAGAGTTCAGGGAATAAAAGCAATGAAATATCTGACCCTGTCAAATACCACCCTTGATTCCTTTTTCTTTTCTTTTTTTTTCTTGTGCTTTCCCCCTCTCTCCCCATAAGAGTTGCCAGACTGCAACTCAGAGACCCTGTCAGCTACATTAAATATTCTAAGGCAGCAGGAGAATGTGTAACTTTGGTTTGCAATATCATTTCCCCGTTGGTCTCTCAATGTAGGGACAGAGGAGAAATTTGATTCAGTACACATTAAAAGCCAAATCTATCAAACTCACAGTTTTTAAAACAATATGCAAATAGAAACACACCTATCCCTCAAAATTTGCACTTTTCTGATGTGGTAATACAGATTTTTTAAAATACGGCATTTTTAAAAATACAGCATTTTTAAAAAATGCATAAATTAGGGAAAGTATGCATACAAATGAAGGTGTTGGTGAAAACAACATCAAAAGTGCATTATATTAGGGGAAATTGCTTTCAGAAATGTGTACATTAGCCAGAACTAATGTGTTTATTAGGAGAAATTCTCACTAAAATGCAAGTGGGTTTTCATGAGGATTTTGCTTATAGTCACAAATGGTTGCAAAATGTGAAGAACTGAATATAAGGTTGGGAAAATGAGAAACTGAGAGAACTGAAATGGACAGATCCTTCTACTCCTAATCTGTTGTCCATGCCCAGCCTATCTTCTGTGAGTTGAACTAAAGCCTTGCAAGTGATGAGGGATGTCAAAGCTGACTGGTGAAGGCATGCCAGTATGCACCAGTGCTGACTTCATTATACTGGGCAGTGCAATGGGGCAGCCCTCAAAACCAACAATTTCAGTTGTGAGCCATAAAAATAAAATAAAACCAGGAAGCAGCATTGGCTGAAAAGGGCAACCAACAATGCTTATCTATTTGGATAGTACTTGAGCTGGGATCTGCTCTGCAATTCACCTCAGTGTACTGTGACTTACTCTGGCCCTGTTGACACAATTATAACTAAGATTTAGGAAGGTAAAGTACCTTATTTCACGTCTGTAGGGGTTAAAGGCCTATAGGAAGGCTCTGACTGAATTGTAGCGAAGCAAAATGGATTATATACTGATCTCTTGTGAGCTTTCCAAAGAAGGAGATTTTGTAAAGATAGGAAATCTGAGTACTTACCACTCCATCCCTGCTAATGGCTTTGGTGCGTGTTAACTCGTCCTTTCTTTTTGCACCAGCTGTCATTCAGTCTGCTGTAATATTGAATATATTTCAACAGTTCATCATTTTAAAGGGCTCTTGAATTGATCCGCTTGTGTATATTACACAAGTGGAAATTATGTTAGAAAATGGAGTTACATGAGCCTGTGTGGCCTTTACAAAAGTGCAACCAAATCAATATATGTGTGTTTACCTGGAAGTTAGTCCCAGTGACTTCATGTGGATTTGTTCCTCATAAGCAGCCAACAATCTTAACAACTTTTCATTGAGCATTGATTGGAGCCCCTATGCGCATTAAGCACATGAATGGGCATCATATGCAGAAAGATGCTTCGTAGCTTCCCCTGGCCCTGAGATCATTCAGCTTCTTCTGGCTCACTATCTGACATCCGGGCAATAGGCATGGATATCCGCAGGGAAACCCTATATGGATAGGTGTTTGGATTTCAATAAGAACTAGAATTTTCTAGGACTGGGATTCCAGCCCATGTGGAAAGCATGCAAATATTCATGCCTAATACATACACATTAGACATGTGGCAAGGGGAAGCCAACAGTCCCCAGGAACAGTCATGCAGCCCCATAGATCCTTTGTGTAATTCATGCTTGAAGGCGGCTTAGATTTCACATAGAAAGAATTATTTATACCCAATCCAATTGTTTAACTGAAGCATAGGCTTGTTTCATACAGTATGCAAGCTATGGCATATACCACACACGTCCCATATCATGTACATACACTTTTACCATTATTATGTAATGTTAGCACACTATCCTTTAAAGGCTTGTGTAGATGCGGTGCTAGCAGGCTCACGTTGCACAAAATTGGGCCTGCGTGCATAGAAATGTGCATTAAATGTGGTACATGAGTAATGACTTTATCTGTGGCTCATGTCCTACATTAATCAGGACAAATGTTAAAAGAGGTTGCATGAAACACTGAGCAAATACATTAACCATGTTAATACAGTACCTCAGTCTTCATTTGTTCCTCTTTCCATTGAAACAATTTGGTAACTATAAAATAGTAACCATTCTCGCAGCTTCTTTTAGAAGGAACAGTCGAAAGCAACATGAGCACCATCTGCCTGCATCACTTTCATTTTGTGGGAAACATGACATCAGAATTGCCAGAGTTTTGCTCTTCTGAACGATTTGCTTGTGCCAATGGCCAATGGATTGACAGTAGTTTGGCCTGCGATTACCAGCTGGACTGTTTGGATGGAAGTGATGAAGATCCAACAGCTTGTGGTAAGTTAAATCACCTGTTCCAAAGATGGTACAGTGCCAAAAGGACTAGTGAAAGCATTTACACTACAGAAAGGAATATTAGAAACAAACTATAGTTTAGCAATAACCAGAGTTTGAATGTAACAGGAAACTCTGGTCATAGTTTAGTGTTACATCTGAATAAGACCAATGCATATTCAAGCCTAAACTAGTAAATTGAATGCAAGAACATTTCAATGTTTTAGAATCACCATTGGGATAATCCCTTACTATTCAGATAGCCTGACTGCAATTATACCTGCTTTTCAGGTGTCATTTCTGGTTATTTTTTATCTTGAAAAAAGTATGGTTTTACAGCACTCATAAGGGCTTTTTTGTGTATATGTGCCAACTGAGATATTAATTAGGAAACTTATCCCCTACTTTTAATCTTCAGTTTAAGATCTTCATATTGAATACAGACTTCTGTGTTAAATTTATTGCTGCAGTTGGCAACAGATGTCTTAAAGTCTTCACATAGTTTTCGTTTTAAATAAACTTTTTGGATTTGAATGCGGAACCCCAATGGTTGCTTTATTAAGACAGATTAATTTAGATAATAATACAGTAACATTTTTGTATCATTTTCCCACCCACCCCCTTGACTCTATTTGTGTTTCTGTTTTCAACAGCAAATTACACTCTGTGTGACTTTGAGTCTGACCTTTGTGAATGGAAGACACTGAACACAAAGGCTGTACAGTGGAAGATAACGAAAGCACAAACTTCTGGGGATGCCCTCCTTCCTGGAACAGATCATACAACTAACAGCAATAAAGGTGAGTCATGCTACAGCATTTTTATGAGCTTTCAAACACATTGCATGTATATGTGTATGTATTAACTTTCAAATATGCAGTCTTGGGGACCAAGTTACTTTGTATTTCCAGTGGCTTAAAATAAACACTATGCTTTTGAATGCATATATTGGTAGAAAATGCACATTTAAATATGCAGTTTGAGAGGATGTTTTAAAAATTCAGATTAATACAGGAATCAAACGGGACAGAATTATAGGTAAAAACCCGTGAAAGTAATGTGAACCAGAAATAAGACACATTCACTTATCCCTACTGTTGCTGTCACTGAATGATTTGCCATTAAAGGTAAAGGGACCCCTGACCGTTAGGTCCAGTGGCGGACAACTCTGGGGTTGCGGCGGTCATCTCGCTTTATTGGCCGAGGGAGCCGGCAGTTCAAAAGCACGTCAAGTGCAAGTAGATAAATAGGTACCACTCCAGCGGGAAGGTAAACAGCATTTCTGTGTGCTGCTCTGGTTCGCCAGAAGCAGCTTAGTCATGCTGGCCACATGACCCGGAAGCTGTCTGCGGACAAAATGCCGGCTCCCTCAGCCTATAGAGCGAGATGAGCGCGCAACCCAGAGTCATCCACGACTGGACCTAACGGTCAGGGGTACCTTTACCTAATGTGCTAATTATTACCAGCTCTAAGGTTAGTTCTTGTTCACTAGGTAAAGGCAGACAGCTATCTGGGTCATGTAGAACGATAGCAGTCAATCCTAAATACCCCTGAACCAATGAGATTTAGGTCCACCTAATTACAGAACCATAGCATTGGAAAGGATTCTGGCATTCCATAATATTGGTCATTTTGGTATACCATTAATAGGTAAGATGTAGATTTCTGTGGAAGCTTGCCAGCTGTTTGTTTGTTTTAGTAGAACAGTACCATTATCATCTAAAATGTTTTGTTCTTAAAACTCTCACAGATGTTATCTCCTACATAGTGCATATCTGTAGTGGCTCAAATCCAAAGGTTGATAGATTGACAGTCCTGATTAGATCTTTAATTAAGCTTCCCCCCTCCTCACACAAATAACAATGTCAAGCTTGTGGGCTTCTTGAGAAAAAATACAGCTCATGCTATGGGCTTCCATGATTTGTAAGACTGCTAACATGCTTTAAAAGTACTAGCCTGTGCTGGCAGGTTGGTGACAGAAACTGAATAACATACATAATAGATGATTCAATGTGGTTGAGAACAGATATTGTCCAAGTTGAGATGATTATATCTCATTATAATAAACTGAGATATGAATAAGCTTTTTGCCCATGCATGCAGCCTCTTCACTCCTTCCTTTGCAGCATGAGCAATCAAACCAGGAAGCCCCTAATTAATCATAGTTCTCTGTTTAATTTGGACCAGGAGCTTCTAGAGCAGGCCACAATATCCAACCAACTTTAAACCATGGTTTAATCTTCTGGCTTGTTCTGAAGCTGATAACTAGTTACCTGGTTGGAATGAAATGTGAAACTACAATTAGTTAGAGCAGGATGGTTCTTCCCAGAGCCGGGTAAACGAAATGCTGGGCTTTGGGAAGGAGGTATGCAGGGCTCTCACAGAGTCCTAGAATTCCTTCCCAAAGCCTAGTTAGCACTTTCCCAGCTTTGGGAAGGAGGTGAGTGTGCTCTAGCACCCTGTCAGAGCCTCATGCCTCCTTACCAAAGCCTGACACCTCGTCTTTTATAAATAAATAAATAAAAGATCATTTTTTTCATGGAATGTTTTCCTTTTTATCACAAAGCATTTAGTGTTTGTGTGTATACACAAACAAACAAACAAACAAACAAACAAACAAACGGTATGCATGTATAATTAGCTGCACATACAGCTAATTCAATGTATAGGTAATTCAGTGCATTGCCGCTGGCATCCGTCTGTCTCGGGAGACAATGGATTAGTGCGCTGCCGGGGGTGAAGTCAATCTCTTGGAAGGTTGCAGTGCCTGCTGTGGTTGCAAAGACTGATACAGGAGACACATGTTTTGTTGCAGTTGTGGCAGTCAAAGGCATCCAGTTGCGCTGCTGCAGATGGAAATGCCGTGGTGCATACATGGCATACCAATCCTTTATCTGTGCAAATTATAATGCAGTGCTTCATTAAGGAAGAAAAGCAGAACATGGGTGCCCATTTTGGGGCAATGGTTCCACACGATTTCAATAACTTTAAATTATTCTTTTTAAAGACAATTTTCTATTAATAGCATGCATTAAATATCTCAGACACATTCAAGACCAAGTAGGACTGGGCTCATGTAGCTTTAAATTTGCAGTTCTCGCACAAGTGAAATAATTAAACCAAAATAATGTGCAATGGTCTAGTCAATTTCAGCACCACATGGGACCAAGAGAAACAGTTGTAAATGAGGGGGAAATGCATTTTCATTACAGTGAGTTCCATCCCTTCCTCCATCAGGCTTACAAAGTTATCAAGCTACTATTGCTTGTTCAGGACTAGAGCTTCATTAGCGGTATATATGCACTAGTTGTAATGCAGAATTTGCTTTGTTTGCGCAATTTAATTGATCGTCTGTGCACTACATTAATTCCAAACATAGTTTACAACACTGTATAGGGCAATGGAAAGATACTTTTGTCTTCCCAGATGAGACGTTATGTACTCTGCTGTTTTCTAGCTCTGAAAACAAGCCTTGTGCTAATAGTGGGAGATGGGTGAAAAGGGAGCAGAGGGGTCTTCAGCATCAATCAGCATTTGAGCAATAAACGCCAGAGTGATCTCTTTGAGTAGTGCCAGTGGAAGAAGAGTACTTCGGGCAAAGCAATTAATCACTCAGTGACTCAGCATGTAATGTCTCTTTGGCTGGTTTAAAATCGAAGGGCCAAACTAGATGAGATATCAGGAGATCCATGATTAGCTCTCGTGCATTTTATTTAAAGTTAAAAAGCAGCCATACAGGATGGTGGTGGAGTGGATGGATTAAGTCTGATAGGAACAGTCGTGCTGGAAAGGATGAGAGGGTTAATAGTCCAAGAGTCAGCCTCTGAAGTTTATTGAGATTTTATAAAACTTACTATGACTGGGTACAAATATAATAATAAATAACTTAAGAACCTAAGAAGAACCCAGCTGGATCAGACCAAAGTCCCATCTAGTTCAACATTCTGCTCTTACAGTGGTCAACTAGACGTCTATGGGAAACTTGCAAGCAGAAAATGAATGCAGTGTTCTGTTGTTTCATACATGAGCCTTGAGTTTGTGTGCTGTCCCTCCCCACTCCTGGTGTGGCTGTGAGGAAGAGATCTGAAATTTCAGCTTCCAATTTAATCTAACCACAGTTAGCATTGTTTTTACCTCTAAACTGTGGCTAATCATAATTATGATTTATTGAAACAAGGAAGCTTCATAAACTGTCATTTGAATTTGGCCTGTTTCAGTAAACTATAGTTAAGATCAGAAACGGGGGTGGGGTGGGGGTGGAATTCAATTAAGTCTGCACTTTGTGAAATTATATCTGAAACAAAAAATGTTTGTCCTGTTAAATTTGCACTTCTTCCAATTTTCCACTTGCAGTTCTCTAGCCAAGCGATGTGTATAAAAATATGTATATTAAAGTGTGTGTAAAAATGCATAGAATTGTGAAAATGATATACATAAAAGCATTATACTGGGGGAAATTGTTTTGCACGTTTGTGCATTAGGCAAAATTCTATTAAAAATGCATGTATTTGGAGAAATTCATGCAGAAATGCTGATGAATTTTCACAGGTTCTTAAAACAAAATACAAACTGATGTGGCAGTTTTGCCAATACCCAGATAAGAGTAACCAGTTTGTCCACATTCAGACATAATACTTAGCTGTTGTTCATTAAAAATGGAAGCAAAAACTTCTGATTTCCATGCCAGAGGACAGGGGAGGATGAAGTGCATGAGTCAGAAACACACATAGGCTTGTATGCATAGGACATAATTTATTATTAGGTCTGAATAAGACAATATCAACAAGGCTTGAAGAAAAATGTCCCCAAGAAGTGCATTAAAGGCATGCTCATGTCATTTATGTTTTCAGGCAATGAATGTTCCTAACAACCTCCCTATTTTATATTTCAGGAACCTTTATTTATGTGACTGGCTCACCGGTGGCAAACACTAAGCCTATAATTTCTCGCCTCAGCAGTCCAGTCTTTACAAAACTCTCCAGTGATGCTCTATATTGCCAGGTAACTTTGTGATATTTCCTTGCCATCCTAAGCAGTTTTTGTCTTCCTGTTTAGCCAACTGAATTAGACCATATGTTGCTTTTAGCCCAGGGTTGGGAAACATGCAGCCCTCCAGATGATGTTAGGTTACAAGTCCCATTATCCCCTGCCTGCATGGTCAATAGTCAGGGTTAGGAACTTATACACCAACAACACTGAAAGGGCCAAGCCTGGTCCTAGCACAATCCAATCCAACAGCAGCCTGCAAGATGCCTTTGGGCAGGGCCAACACCAAATTCCAGGAGGTCTTTGGCATGGTAAAACAAATGCCCCCACTCCACTGCCAATGTCCCTGCCAATGCCCCTGCTGACACTGGCACTCACCCACCCACCCCACCGCTGGAGAGCCCCTTGTGTCTCCCATCTTCCTCTTTGCAGCAGCAGCATTGCTACTGGCCCCTTCCCTGTACCGTATTTCCCCCCACTGCAAGAGGCACTGGCAGCTTCTCTGCCAGCTCTTGACTCTGAGAAAAGGCCAAAGAAAGGTTCTTCTTCAGAACCAGGCATTCTGAGTGTGCTGCAACCTCAAGGTTTCTAAGTATTTGACAATAACAAATTAAAAGCCCAGTCGGTTTTGGCGGGGAGACTGGAGGATGCTTGCAGGTCAGTTACATTAGATTTGTGATTAAAGGGTACATGGAAAGATACTGTGCATTCGTAGTTTATTGTTATGTGATCTATTGAAGGGGTTCATAATTTCATTTTAAAAATCCTTCCAACAGATGAGATTTTGGTATCAGTTGTCCCAGGATTCCCAGCTGAGTGTCTTTCTTCGAACTTCTGTTGATGGGGATTTGCAAAGCTTACATAACTCAAAGCCTTTCAAGAGCACAATGCAGTGGACAAAAGCAAATATCATTTTAAAAAACGTCACTGGCGATGAAATTGTAGGTCCTTTTCAGGTAAGCCCCTTAGAAGACCAAGGTGCAAGTGTACGCAAGTAGTTATTTGCTTCTGGTATTCCTCATTGCAAAATAACTTTAAAACTTTAACAATAATAATGTAGTTGGCTGGATCCAGATTAAGTCAGTTGTCCTAGTGGAAATAATTTGAAATTCCATTGATTTAAGTGGGACTTAAATTCAACTAACTTGATATGGATCCAACCCTTTACATTACTTCAGCTGAAATTAAAAATAAAGGAGAATGCTGCTAAATAGTATGGCACATGTTAATATGTATCGAAGATTGGCTTAGAAACAATTGCAGAACATTCAGAATTTCACATTTCTAGAGATCATATTTATTCTAGTAGATAGTTGTAAGTAGCATTTAGAGAAGGGCTTGCCAATTTCTCAGGAGCCATTGTGATTTCTATACACTCATTCAGAGGCTAAACCCTTTCACAGCTAGTCAGACTCTGTAGAAAAGTAGGAGGAAGAGCTTTCCAATGGTGTTGATATTCAGTTATATAAAAATTTTTAAATGATGTGACATTAAAATGTGGAATATCTTTTCTTACAAGTTTTGAAAAATATTTTATTTTTGGTATGTGTGAGACTTTCCACATACTTTGACTGAAATTTGGTAGGGCTGCCAGAGGCTAGATCAGGTTTATAGCAGGAATAGGATCACCCTGATGTTGCTGGACTACACCTCCAATCATCCCTGACCCTTCTGGCTGTGGCTAATGGGATCTGGAGTCCAACAGGAGGACCATGGGTTCCCCAGCCTAGTCTATGTGAAACTGATCCTTTCAGCCGCATTAATAATGCACAGCCTTTTTAGTAACTTCATTTATGGTGTTCCACTTGCAGCGTTGTCACCATTTTTTGGTCCTTGCAATGTCCCAGTACCTGGCAAATATGATGTTATGTCTAAACTAACAACATAAGTAGGAATAGGCAAGCTCCCAGCATCTCAATTCAGACTGGGCTGAATTGGACTTTTTCGACTTAAAAATAAATAAATCAAATCTTGGGACGGCCTGGTGCATTCTAGACACTTTCTTCCCTGGTTGGCCTCCATTGCAGCGTACCTTCCCTACCTTCAGTTTTCCTCTGTCACCCTTGCAACTTCCTCCCTTTCCCTAACAGTGTGCAAAGGTGGGCATAAATGGCAGCTCAGTTGCTTAGGTTACCAGAACCTTACCAATAGGATGTTTTTGAAGCCAAGATTTATTGAATTGTAGTTGGTTATGGCTTCTGACTCAAAGGCTTTTCCCACTCAGCCACTCCTTGGCTGCATTCCTTTGTGTAGGTTAGTTTTTTCCTAGTCTGACGAGCAGAGAGTTGAGAAGCACAGGAGAGTAGGCGACAATGCAGGCCTTTAGGCCTTCCCACTCCTATCTAGGGGGCGTTATACCCTGTTGACAGTGCCCCAAGTTGCCATACATGTGTGTTAATAACTTGGCAGCTTTCCCACCAGTGACAATTATGGTGTTGTCATCGACGGGCAATGTTTCTCTAGCCAAATTCTTAAAATGACATATGAATTCCTCAGAACACGTCACTGTCCTTCCTCCCTTCCACCCCAACTCTCTGTGATTCTAATGTGGAGCCTGCTGTTGAGCTAATGCACCATAAAAAGCACCCTTACTGCACAAACCCACTTCGCTTCATCCTGGACACCATAAATATTTATAGCGCAAGAGAGGCTTCTGTTTTAAGCATTGTGCTTCAGTCATATTTCACTTCTATGAGGCCCTTAAGCAAACAGCTATTTCTCAACAGTGCAACGCATAGCCCTCCAGTGACCCCAGCAATAAAATGTGGCTCTATTTGTTAGCTGTCAGCCATTATGTGTTTACACAAAATATCACAACAGATATTATTTCTCATTGTGGAAATGCCTTGTTGGCTTCAGTGGGGATGGCAAAAATGAATTAATGGGAGAATCAAACTGAATTGCAAACAACAACTTCTGCTCATCTAGAAAGCCATGTAACTCAGCCAGCCTATTCTTATGTCCCACTAACATGGTTGCTGAGACCCTGTTGTATGAATTGGGTATTGGATGTAATGACCTTTTATGGTCCCTTCCTTAGCCCTTGAGATGTTTGGATGGTGGGTGTTTGTGCTTTGTGAAATTGACCCCCTTTCCACTTGGATTATGCACTTCTTTACCCTATTTTTCAGTTGCCTTTCTTTTCCTCTTGAGTTTTTATAGTTCAGAGGTGTGGAAGTAGAGTAATGCAGACCTAGGACATGTTTCTCTCCGTGTGACCTGCATTCCCTTGTTGAGGATGATATATGACTAGCATAGTTATGATGGGCTACTAAACTAGTCTGATGCATATCCCCCAATCTCCTAAACCATGATATTTGTGTATATTGTATGTGCATGATATTCTTTGAAGCAGTGGTCTTGATCTTGGAATACTGGATAGAATTCTGACTGGCTTAATGTCAGTGTTTTCAAGTGGGCACAGGGTTACTCCTACATTTATCTCAGGATGAGTACTTAAGTTGTTGGTCCAAGTTATTGCCCCAAAAGATGCTTTCATTGGTTTGTCCTCAGACCTTCTCTTATATATGGGGTATGACACTGCTCTTAATTCAGTAAAACAAAGATTGTGGGATATTGCCTTCTGTGAATTGCGGGCCTGTTCATGCTCATCCTGCTCACCAAATACCATGAGTATACAGTTGTTTTTCACAGCTGAATATATAAATAATTTGACAGTTGTCAATTATCATAGATTTTTTTTTTTACTATGGCCAGATTTAATGTGTTTCCTTTGGAAATGCTCCAAGGTAAATATTGCTTTGCAAGATTTTCTCCCTGTAGTAATCAGGAAGTAGAATGCATGAAGCACATTCTCCTGTCCTAAAGACTATAAGCAGACCCAACAACATATGAGTAACCCACTATTGGCAAATCTACAGGCAATTTCTATTCCAAGTTCATACAGGATGATAGTATTCCTAGTGTGACTTCGGCTGTTGCCAAGTTTCTGTCTGAGGTGGCCAAGATCAGAGATCAATTTGTATTAGACAAAAGTCTGAAAAGTCATAGTCTTATGATCTGCCCAAGCAGTTTGTGTGCTTTTAATGTATTTAATATGCTATGAATGAATGTTGTATGCATTGAACTCTGTTGGGTCTTTGGACCTCAATAAAGAATTGTTTGATTGATGAATGGGGCTTATGTTTTGACTTTGGAGTGAGATGATATTTTTTAGATTACATACCGTAGTTCAATACTAAATGTGATTATTAACGAGACTTGAGGAATTGACATATCTATGGTATTATTTGCTAAGATAGATGCATATTCTTTTGAAAAAATCCCAGGCTAGTTGCAAATGGAATTTAACTTCAAGTGTATTTAATTTTTAAACACAGAGCATACATATATAAGTAGCATTTAATAAGGTTATTTCATTGGTATTGCAGATAATTCTACAAGCCACTGTTCAGTCAACAAAAGCCACTGTTGCTGTTGATGACATCAGTATAACAAAGGCCTGTAGGACTAATTATAATTTATTTTCAAGTACTGACCAAAAAGGTAAGTACAGAGCAGCATTTTCAAATTGGTTTGCTGACCTATTTAATTGTTCTCCCTTTGCTTATGTTTCCACAAAAATATATTACTTAGGCATGGTATAGTTACAGCGCCATTCTATACATGTCTACTCAGAAGTAAGTTCCATGGAGTGAAGTTCAATGGACCTTACTCCCAGTTGAGTTGATAAAGGGCTGCAGCCTTAGTTGTAATCAGCAGGCTTATTTCAAGTTTATGAGGTTTTGTGATTTGGTTTTTGTTTGGTTCCATGTGATTGATTTTTGTGTGCATTCTGGGGTGGAATCTAGACACATATAAAAAATGCTGTGAAAATGCTTTATATATTGAATTTGCCATAAGCTCACAATCACCATATAGTGTCACATATGTATAATGTGCTTAAAACACACTGAAAATGTTACAGGTGAAAAACGAAAAATTAGAATATTGTGGAAAGGTTCATTTCTTTCAGGTGAAACTAATATATGAGAGATATGTCAAGCCTTTGTTTGTTATAATTGTAATCATTGTGGCATACAGCTGATGAGAACCCCAAATTAACAATTCAACTTTGGGGTTTTCATCAGCTGGATGCCATAATCATCACAATTATAACAAACAAAGGCTTGACATATCTCGCTTTGCATGTCATGAGTCTATCTCATATATTAAACTCCAGTAGCTAATGAAAACAATTGCTTACATAAATGGACTTTTCAACGATATTCTAATTTTTCAAGTTTCACCTGTATATTTGCAGCTGTATAGCTGAGTCCCAGGTATAGGTTTTTGTATAAGTACCCACGTTTTGAGGATGTCTTAGAATCATGCATGTCAGAGTTTACATTTATTCAATGACCAATGACAGATACTCAAGTATACCCTAAGAAGGGTGTGGCAAGCTTTGCTTGCCTCCATGCTGCCTTACATGCATGTCCAGTTGGTGCATATGCACATACAGTTCTGTACATAAAGACTCAAATCACACATTTAATCTCTAGACTGTATATTGGATGTCTTGGACCTCACAATTTGATCCTGTGTACATGGGTTTGTACATGAGTATCCCCCAATTAGACATAAGGGCCCTGTGTGAATAGCTAGCAGTATTCAAAACAGTGAAGGAATACTGAGTAGGGAGTCTCTCAGTTCTCACCTCATGCAGTAGAATAATTTACAGAAGTATAATCAAATCTAGTCAAATGCAGGAATCACATTATTCTGTGATTCAGTATGTGCAGAATTTGGCATGTGGTACAGAATCTGCTGACTGTCATGGACTCTGCAGAATATAAGCTAAGGATTTGTAAAGCCTTTGACCATTGATGGCCCACAAGATCAGGACAATATTGCAAGCCCTTTTCCTGAGCATACAGCAACAAACATTGAATTGAAACCCCACTACTTCAGCAGACTGAAGAATATATTCAATACATTAGCTGAAGGGAAAAAGAAGTGTTGCTAGGCAAAAAAAGGATTGGGGGTTACCGGTATACCCAACTAAAGTTTATTCACTGAGTGAAATTCAACTATGTTTTATTCAGTGGAAACCTACTGGAATTAATGTGATTAAGAAAGTCATGCCCACTTATTTCAGTGGGTCTACTCTGAGTAGGACTAACATTGGAAATCAAGCCAAGTCAGATTTTTGTCCATCTAGTCTAGTACTATTTTCTCTGACTGGGAGCTGATCTCCAGGGTCTTAAGCAGAGATCTTTTCTATCTCCTGCTACCTGACCCATTTATCTGGAAATAAGAGGAATTCAACCTTGGAACTTTTTGCATACAAAATATGTGCTCTACCCCTGAGACAAAAATATGGCAAATGTGTTCTGTAGATAATACTTAAGTTTTAGCCACAGGATTTTTTTCTGGCAAGAAAAAGCAACTGTGTTTTTTTAAAGGGGCATCAATGTTGGAAACCTCTGATTCTTCATCTCTTTATTGTCCACCTGGATTGTTGGCATGTAAGAATGGAGACTGTATTACCTCTGACAAGTTTTGTGATTTCACTCCTGATTGCCAAGATGGCAGTGACGAAGCCCTGTGCTGTAAGTGAAAACACATTGATCTGTAATTCATGCTTAAAGATCTTTAAATGTGCATGTCAATAGCCTTGTGGCTGTTTCATTAGGATCAGTTAATTAAGACAAACCACGCAGAAGGTGAAGCACTTTCACTCGGCGTCCTTATTGATGTCTTCATGTACAGTTGTGGCTACTTCTCAGATTAGAACTAAAATTGAAAATGACTTGTCAGAATAACAGAACCTCAGAAAGTGACATTTAGAGCTTCACTTTTCAAAGGAGGAATTCGGCTTTACTTTCAGCTTTGCTTTCTTAAAACAGTCTTCTCTCTCTCTTTATCCAGATACCTACAGCAGGGATCTATAGAGTTCTAACTGATTTGATAAGGATGATTCACACATGTCTGGCATGTGGAAACAGGAGCAAAGCTGGAGCTTGTGAACACGCCTTTTCAAAGCTAAATAATACTCTAGCTCAGCCTTTCTCAACCTTGGGTCCCCAGATGTTGTTGGACTACAATTCCCATCATGCCTGACCACTGGTCCTGCTAGCTAGGAATGGTGGGAGTTGTAGGCCAAAAACACATGGGGACCCAAGGTTGAGAACCACTGCTCTAGATCATGCATGGACTCTCTTTGATCCCTTGGCCCACCAATTTGTTTTAAAGTGTACAAGTTGTGCAAACTCTGTTTTGTTCACAGATGCTCTTGCACCTCCAAATAACTGCCTTAGAAGGTTGAGGAACCCTCCAGAACAGCATAGGAAGTGGTGTGGTGGTTGCAGGACTATGGGGCATCAGTACAGCACTTTCTAATTAGGCACCTTCCAATTCACCTCCCCTTCCAACTGCATCTTGTCCTTCTGTATACACTGGTTGCTAACCTGTCAGATAAATTGATGCAGACTAAAATAAATAAATATATATATATATTCCAGCTGCTAAATGTGACTTTGAAACAGACAGCTGTGGCTGGATGGAAACAGCCAGGGGTGATGCATTTGATTGGGTAAGGAGCTCCAGAAGCAGTCTACCCCCTGCTTTCCAGAAGCAAGCTCCAGCACAGGACCACACCTATAACCAACCTGCAGGTAAGGTCTTACCCATGGCCAGCTTCAGGTGTGAGTGGGATCCCAGCACAATATTCTTTGGTGGTTCCTATCCTATATCAGAGGGTTTCTCTGGCATGTTTACCTGGTGGTTATGGTGGGCAGCAGCATCTGCACTCCAATGATCAGGGGATGACTAAGTCTTGGGAGCCACCACCATTTTAATTTCCCACAATAATTGGGGGCCTTGTAGGAATGAAAATGGTGGTGACTCCTAGACCCAGCCACCTGGCACTTATTGGCAAATCAGGGGAAAAAAGCATTATTTTAAAAGTAAATACAGGACATGTGGCTAAGGTTGCTACATAGTCATGCCAGGCATGATCTCAATTAATCTAAGTAGGAAAACCATCCACAGTTGCAATTTTATGTCAGAACACTTTTCAAGGGATGTGGTACAGATATGTATGGCTTTTTTCTTTATTATGTTTTTAGATATGTTGTAAGCCACCCAGAGTTGCTGTGAAAACCTAGTCAGATGGGTGGGGTATAAATAATAAAATTATTATTATTAATTATTATATGTACTTAGTGGAAAAATAATTTCATTTTCCTCTTCTTAATAGGCCACTTTATGTTCATTCTAAGAAACAGCAGCAGTATCTCACAGACTGCACAGCTACGAAGCCCAAAATTCAGCCAGGCTGGATCAGGTTGCACAATGACCTTCTGGTATGAATGAAGTTTGATTTTTGTGTTTAGGGGAAGACACGGCTGCCTTTGAAATGAAAAAGAGGACAGTGTTTGTGCTTTGTTCTGCAATATGTGGAATGCATGTTTAGTATTTGTTTTGAAAGTAGATTTGGATAAATTCACTACCCAAGAAAAACGTTAAACCCTTTGAACACATTTAGAGCTTCTATGTCTGACTATTTGGTATATTCTGATTATGGCCCATTTGTACTAGTTTAACTCCTGGTTTATTACAATGATTATATTACATTGATATAGCACCAAGTCCTGCACCACTGCTCTGACATAATCATTGATTTCAAACTATTCAAAGTATTTCATGTGGTTGTGTACTAAATTCTAGGCTGGATCTACACTGACCTGTTTAACGTTATTAGAACAATATTAGATATATTGTTCTAAAATGTTACAGGGCATACTTTTAAAGTAAAGCTTTTCTTACCTCTATCAAAACACTCTCCCTACTACTAGTTGCTGGTTGCTCTGCAACACCCTCTGGTGTCACATTTTAATAAGGCATTAGGTAAAGGGGGTAAAGGGGACCCTGACCATTAGGTCCAGTCGCAGACGACTCAGGGTTGGCCAGCATGACTAAGCCGCTTCTGGCAAACCAGAGCAGTGCACAGAAATGCCGTTTACCTTCCCACCTGAGCGGTACCTATTTATCTACTTGCACTTTGATGTGCTTTCGAACTGCTAGGTGGGCAGGAGCAGGGACCGAGCAAATGTTAAAAGTAGAACGTCATGTGGCCATATGGTTATCAAAACCACTTCTTAACCCTTAACGTTAAAAATCATGAGTGTAGACTCAATTGACTCAATTGAATTAAAATTAAAAATAATTTAATTAATATTTTGAGCATCTCTGTTATATTGTGAATTCTAATTTTATTTTGGACTTTAGTCAGAAATCATTTCCTAGTTCTTTCTGACTGGATTGTTTAATGTCCTTGGAACTAATTTTTCTGTTTTGTTCTTACTGGCTTCAGCCTTCCAGCAGTCCTTCTTAACGGAAGTAGAAAAAGGATCATACCAGGGTGATTAACAGTTAAACATAAACACCTTGACTGTAGTTTTCTAGTTTCTGTATCCTTGAAAATACCTTAGCCATTTCTGTCTCTGTGAGCCCATGACATTTTAAATCCCCTTCAAAAATCCAAAGTTCTCTCAAATTCTAAGTGTTTGCATGATTAAAAATCTGAAGCCTGATTAAGAGTAGATAAGCCAGTATTCCTGATCTTATGCACTTTAAATAGCACCAATTGGTTAGACTCATTTCAGCTATAATTCTGCTTAGTATTAATGAATTATACAGATGCTGCATTTGTTTTTTGTATGTAAATCTCTTTATTTGCAGTATTAGTATTGGAAGGGTCAAAAAAGGCCAAGAATAATTGTAAGGAAAGACAGTCTATCCTCTGTCTGCTTCTCACATGATTAAACTGTGTCAATTCAAGTAACAACTTGGTGTCTCAAGCAAAGCATAGGTACACTACAAAAAAGCTGTTTTAGAGCAAATTTGGTCTCTCTGTGTGCATTTGTTTTGTATGTTGATGGTGTTGATCCCTAACTTTCAGACTCCCTTCTCAGGTATTACAACTACGGACTATCAGTTGGAGCAGCAGAAATGCAATTGCTTGTTGATGGACAAAAAGATCCTACAGCCCTTTGGAGGATATATTACAATCAAGGAGATCAGTGGTTAAAGGGTTTCATTCAGCTTGGTCGCCTTCCACACCCATTTCAATTATCTCTAGATAAAGTCAGCCTTGGATTTTATGATGGTGTCTCAGCAATTGATGATATAACATTTGAGAACTGTGCAATGCCACCTCCAGCATTAAACTGTGGAGGCCCCGATCATTTCTGGTGCCAAGACTCAAAGGCTTGCATCAACAGTTTGTTATTGTGTGATCTTGTTGATGACTGTGGAGATGGGTCTGATGAAGACAAATGCGGTAAGACACTGAAACATTCCTCCTTAAATTGCATTGGTCAACTTCCAAGCACTGAGTAAATCTTGTGCTTGCTTCTCAGACGATATCACAGTTCTGTTCACTTCCATAGACCTAGCACACTGAGTATATAGAAGAGGGAAGGATTGCACCCATAAAGAAACCAAGGTCTGTGGAGACTGAATTTTAGAAAATATTGCTCACTTTGGATTAAGATTTGCTGATTTCCTACAAACTTTTAAATGGTGCCTTATCCTTAGCACACTGCTAAGAATAAGTAGGAAATCAGTTGAATTTTCTGCATGAGAAGCCTAACAATTTAACACATCCCATTAGTTTACACTAACTAATGTAAGTTAGTTATCATTTGTCATTGAAAGTGTCCGAAAACAGATACATATGACAGTATTGCTTGAGCAAAAGTGGCCTCACCAAATTTGCTGCCCGCATTATCAGGTGGCTACTTCTGGGAGGTGGGATCCAGAGTGGGAGTGGGGGGCTTACTGTTAGCAAGGGTGGCAGCAGCCCTTTTCAAAACAACAAAGGTCTGTTTTTGAAGCTCTGCTGTCATGGGTGCGAGTAGAGCTCCTCTCAGCAGCTGACAACTGGCAGCCACCAGTTTCTTCTGTGCAGAATGCCCCACATATAGTATTGACCTGTGGGGTGGGGTGGGGATGTGGCATCTCTCTGGCATTTAAAAATCAAAGGCATATGCATTCACTGGTTTCAGCAACTGAGCTGCAGTGCGACTTTGAACTTGGCCTCTGCAACTGGGAACAAGATGTCGATGATGACTTTGACTGGACCAGAAACCAAGGGCCAACCTCCACTTTTAACACCGGGCCAATGAAGGACCACACTTTGGGCACAGCCAAAGGGCATTACCTTTACATTGAGTCTTCAGAGCCACAGATGTTCCAAAACCAAGCCGCTTTGCTAAGCCCAGTCTTTAACTCTACCTTTGCACATGGAAATAAAAGCTGCATTTTTCGCTTCTATTATCATATGTTTGGAAAGCACATTTACAGGCTGGCAGTTTCCCAGAGAACTGTGAGCAATACAAGGGGACAGCTGCTGTGGCAAACATTTGGCAATCAAGGCGACAAATGGATAAAGAAAGTGCTCTACGTTGAGAGTTCAGAGCCATTTCAGGTATGCTTGCTTAGAATGACACAAAACGTTTATGAAGATTTTTTCCTTTCCTTTCCAAATGGAAGTTTGACTGCTAGATCACATTTCCTTTGAAACAATTTCTGATCAAACATTAACTGGGCATATCTTTTGTGTATACTTAGCAGCAAAATATATTGTAAAGGGATCACTAACCTGGGCACATTTTGAATTCTGTGGAAGTGTTGTGGGCATCAGTCACAAAATGGCTGTGTGTGGGGTGTTGTTGTTGTTCAGTCGTTCAGTCGTGTCCGACTCTTTGTGACTCCATGGACCAGAGCACGCCAGGCATGCCTATCCTTCACTGCCTCTTGCAGTTTGGCCAAACTCATGTTAGTAGCTTCGAGAACACTGTCCAACCATCTCATCCTCTGTCGTCCCCTTCTCCTTGTGCCCTCCATCTTTCCCAACATCAGGGTCTTTTCTAGGGAGTCTTCTCTTCTCATGAGGTGGCCAAAGTACTAGAGCCTCAACTTCAGGATCTCCTTCTAGTGAGCACTCAGGGCTGATTTCTTTGAGAATGGATAGGTTTGATCTTCTTGCAGTCCATGGGACTCTCCAGAGTCTCCTCCAGCACCATAATTCAAAAGCATCAATTCTTCGGCGATCAGCCTTCTTTATGGTGCAGCTCTCACTTCCGTACATTACCACTGGGAAAACCATACGGTAGCTTTAACTATACGGACCTTTGTCGGCAAGGTGATGTCTTTGCTTTTTAAGATGCTGTCTAGGTTTGTCATTGCTTTTCTCCCAAGAAGCAGGCATCTTCTAATTTCGTGTAGCATAACACAAAATGGCTGCCACATATAAAAGATCATAAAATGAGGGAGGGCCACAATATGGTGTGGAAAGCAGGAGGCAGCAGTGGAAGGTGGAGGTGGAAAAGTTCTGTTTCATAAATGTGAACTCATTCCATCCATGGAAGGGAATTTTGGATTTGTGCCATTCAGTCTTTGCTTTTCTCTTCAGTGGAAAATCAATTCCTGGTGCAAGTTTCATTCACAGAGCACAGTGCTACTCTATACTTTTATTTTTCATACAGTTGTTTCAGTTTCCTCTGTTGTTTCATACTAATAAAATACATTAAACATAATTGGCTAGCAGTGACAAAATGGTATACAAAAAAGTCTTTCTTATGCCTTTAATAATAGCTATAGAAATCTAAAGGCCTCTATAATCAGGTACCCATAATGTTAGTTTGGGGCATCAAGTAGTTTGCTTGTTTATCACCTAACATTTGCTCCTAAAGTGTGCTGGATTTTATCGATTCTGTGTGGTTGGAAACTGTGTTAATTGCCCCCATGTGGTGCTGCCAAATTATAAGAAACCACTAAAAATGCCTCTGATCTCTTATTATTCCATAATAACTGCTGCAGGTCTTTATTAACAACTCTTACAAAGTTCTGTTCATACATAGCTACATTGTATAAGTTGATTACCCCTGCTGCTTTTTGTAATTCTCATTATCCACATATCCTAGACTGAATTGGCTAAAATGCTGAGAATGGGAATTTAGTGTGCAATTTTGCATGAAAAACTGCAACAATGATTTACATAACATTAGAGAGTGAATAATTATTCAGTACTTGAAAGAGCAACCTATTTAAATAACCAAATATTTATTCATACACTCAAATTTTAGATTCCTTTTGACGTCCTGCAGACACAGTTTTTGTTGGTCACTGTCACGGCAACCCTTGCCGTCGGATGTTGCTGTGAGATAACACCCGGCTCAGTTCTCGATTTTCAAAGCATTTTATTGTCCTTGCTAATTACAGAGCAATAAATCTCGTCTGTCCTCCATTACTGCAAAAAACCTAACTGCTTTCTTCGCGCGCTTTCCAGCACAGGAATTTCCGGTTCAATCTGAAGTGACGTTTATGTCTCTTTCTTTCCCCCCTACTCTCCTCCCCCTGTCTGTTCCTAAATTGAGTGCTTTCTCTTTCATCCGACAACTCCGGCTCGGGGGGGGCTGCTTGAGGATGACGTATCTGTTGCTATAATTGCCCCTTTGTCTCTATATGCCTTCTCCTCCCCCAGCCTGGCTGTTTTCCAACTTTCTCTCCCTTTTTCCCCTGCGCTGCTTTCCCCAGCCCCGTTTTGCTCCCTGACATCCACTCCCTCCTCAAGGCCCCCTTCCCCCCCTGAGTCGCTTGACTCAATCGGATGGTGAGGGAATGTGCTAACATGCTCCTCCTGCCTGCTCCCTTGCTGCCACCGTTCCGTGCGCGGTGGAGTGACAAACCCCAGGAAATCTGTATCCTCGTTGTCATCCGACTCAAACACTGTTTTCCACTGTTCCGTAGTAAATGGTGCGAACGACACTACCTCGTCAACCTCCTCCTCCTCCGACCAGTCTGGATGGGATCCCCCTGCCTCATCCCTTCCTCGGGACCCTTGGTCCCCCATCCCCTCCTCCTGATAACCCTGCCAGCATTCATACCCTGGTGGGGCCGGCTTTTGTGGGTATAGCGCATGGAATTCAGCCTTGAGGTACTCCTCCTGAATATCATCATGGCGCATCCATGTGTTGTTCTCGGGGTCCTCCCCTTCCCATGCCACCAAGTACTCTACCTGCCCTTCCCTCCACCTGGAATCGAGAATCTCCGTGACCTCATTGCCGCCCCCCACTGCCTCCACTGAAGGCCCTGGTGTCACCCCCCCTTCCCCTTGATAAGGGTGCCCTTCCCTGTAGGGTGTCAACAGCGCTCTGTGGAACACTGGGTGAATTCTCATGTCCTCTGGCAGCCTCAGCTTGAAGGCGACAGGATTGACCTGGCCCACTACCTCGAAGGGTCCCAAACGTTTGTGCTCTAACTTCCTGCACCTGCTTCTGGTGGGCAGCCCCCTGGATGACAACCATACCCTGTCCCCCACCCTGATGACCTCCCCCTCCCTCCGATGCTGATCCGAAGCCCTCTTATAGGCTTCTTTGGCCCTGTCCAGCGTGTTCTTGAGTTGCTCGTGCAGGTGGAGCATCTCCTCCGCAAAATTTTCTGCCGCTGGCACGCTCGGGCCCCGATCCTCTCCCCTCGGGAACGACTTCGGATGTCCTCCATAGTTCGCAAGAAAGGGTGTCATCCCTGTGGAAACATTAACTGAGTTATTATAGGCAAATTCCGCTAAGGCTAGGAACTTTGGCCAGTCCGTCTGTCGTTGGCTAACGTAGCAACGTAGGTACTGCTGCAGAATAGCGTTGGCCCTCTCTGCCTGCCCATTCGTTTGCGGGTGCCTGGCCGTCGACAAGTTGAGTTCCACGCCCAGGAGCTCCATGAGCTTGCGCCAGAACCGCGACGTAAATTGGCGGCCTCTGTCGCTCACGACCCTCGAGGGTACTCCATGCAGCTTGAAGACGTGGTCTACAAACAACCTGGCTGTCTCCTCTGCCGACACCGCCCTGGGACAAGCCACAAAATGGCACATCTTGGTGAGCATGTCCACTACGATCAGCACTGCCGTCTTGCCTTTAGACGCCGGCAGATCGGTGAGAAAGTCAATAGACACCATCTCCCATGGCCTCCCCGGGGTGGGCATGGGATGCAGCAGTCCTGCAGGAGGTCTATTGTCACTTTTGACCCGTTGACACAAATCACAAGCTTGCACGTAGTCTTTGACGTCCTCCTGCACCCCTGGCCACCAGAAATCCCGGGTGACCAACTGCAAGGTCTTTCGCTGTCCCGGGTGCCCTGCCGAAGGACTATCGTGTAGTTGCTTGAGAACCGTCGCCCTCAACTGATCCCCCGGGACATATAATGCGCCCTTGTAGAACAACAGTTCATCCTTGGCTAAGAAGCCGTCTTCCACCCCTGTACCTTGTTGAAGGTCTGAGAATTTCTGCTGCGCAAACGCATCTTCCCTAGTTAGACGTCGTATGAGAGACTCTTGATCCCTGGCTCCAGCACACTGCCATCGGCCGGGTGGCATCACATGTCTCTCCTCCGGCACTCCCTCGTCCTCTAGGTACTGCGGCTTGCGAGACAAGGCGTCCGCCCTCGCATTCTTGTCCCCCGGGACATAATGGATCCTGAAATCAAAGTCTGCAAAAAATTCCGCCCATCTGAGTTGTCTCTGGTTGAGCACTCTGGCTGTTCTCCAGTACTCCAGATTCTTGTGATCCGTGTAGATCTGGATCTGGTGGCGGGCTCCGATTAGGAAATGCCTCCATTTTTTGAGCGCCGCAACAATGGCCAACAGCTCCTTGTCCCAGATGGTGTAGTTGCGTTCCGATTTGCTGAGTTTTCTCGAGAAAAACGCACAAGGTCTCCAGTCGCCTGCTGCATCCTGTTGCAGCAGTACCGCTCCTACCGCCCTGTCCGACGCATCAGTTTCCATGCGTATGGGCCGCTCCGTGTTGAGGTGCAGCAGCTGTTCCTCCGAGGCGAATACCTTGCGTAACTGCTCAAACGCCTCCTGCGCCTCTGGAGTCCACTGAAACTTCTTCTTAGTACTCAACGTGTCGGTTATCGGGCTAGTGAGCTGCGCAAAATTCCTGATGAACTTGCGGTAGAAATTGCTGAACCCAATGAAGCGTTGTACATCTTTTCTGGTTTTGGGTGTTTTCCAATCCAACACGGCCTTTACCTTCTCCCCGTCCATTGCCAGGCCTTTGTCCGACACCCTGTACCCCAGAAAGTCCACTTGCTGGACATGAAATTGGCATTTCTCCAGCTTCGCATACAGATGATGCTGTTTCAATTTCTGCAACACCTGTCTGACATGCTGCTCATGCTGCTTCTCATTGTCCGAATAAATCAAGATATCGTCCAAAAAACATACACAGCTCCGGTACAACAAGGGTCCCAGCACATGGTGCATAAAGGCTTGAAAGGTGTGGGAGCCGGCCTGTAATCCAAATGGCATAACTGTGTATTCGTAGGTGCCAAACGGGGTAAACATGGCTGTTTTCCACTCATCTCCTTCTCTGATTCTTATGAGGTTGTAAGCTCCTCGTAAGTCCAACTTTGTAAAAATTTTCCCTTTTCGCACTGCCGCCAACAAGTCGTCGATCCTTGGCATCGGAAAGGCGGTTGGTTTCGTTCGCGAATTCAAAATCCTGTAGTCACATATGAGGCGTTTTTGCGTCGTGCCTCTCTTGTCCACGAAGAAGATGGGGCTCCCTCCGACCGCTTTGGATTCTCGTATGAACCCCCTTTGCAAGTTCAGTGTGAGGAATTCCTTCAGCTCCTGCAGCTCCTGCTCCGACATGGAATACAATTTTCCTGCAGGCAACTTTGCCCCCGGCAGCAACTCAATTTGACAATCATACGGCCTATGGGGGGCAGCCTGTTAGCTTCCTCTTCACTGAACACGTCTTGGAATTCTTCGTACTGTGGCGGAATCCCCCTGGACTCTTCCAACCGTACTGCGGCGATCCTGCCCCCCGTCTCCGACGATCCCTCCTCCATCAGGCAATTCTCCGTGCAATGCGAAGATCCAAAGGTGAGCGATCTCTGGTGCCAGGCCACGACCGGATCGTGAAGATCTAGCCAACTCATGCCCAATATGATCGGCGCCCCCGACAGGTGTGTGACATTGAAAGCAATCACTTCCTGATGCCTCGAGACGCTCATTCTCATGGGCGGTGTCTGATGCCTCACTTGGCCCCCCAGCAGCTCTCTCCCATCAATTGTGGTCACCACCAGGGGAAAGTCCAAAGGCAACAAATGGATCTGGTGGGCTTTGGCAAAGCTTTTGGACATGAAAGGGGCAGAGCTGCCCGAATCTAGTAGAGCTTCTACCTCAAGGGGGTACCCATTTGGCAATTCCAGCCGTACCATCAGCACAATTCCCGGTCTGGGCGCCCGTGGAACCACTGCCCTCTGCCTCTGTGGGGGGTCTACTTGCGTTCCGCCTGGTTGGTCTTCCCCTCTCTTGTTTCCAACCAGGCTTTGGCGTTTCCCTGCACTGGTGCTTCCTCTCCCTCCTCCTGCACCGCAGCCGCTGCCATTCCTTGCCACACTCGTTTCTGGGGACAATTCCGGGCTAGATGACCCGGTTTGTCACATACAAAGCATTTGCGCTTGTCCTCTCTCCCCCTGCTAGGCGTGGCTTTGGGGCCCTCCCTCGTGTCCAAACGACCGACCTCCATCGGCTCTTCCGGGGGTAGGTGCTGCCTGTTGCCCTGCATTGGCTGGACGCTGGGAAAAGGCCTCCTGTAATCCGTGGAAAACCTTTTGCTGGCCCCCTTCCGCCTTTCCCAGGCCCTTTGTTCCTCTCGAACCCCCACTTGCAGGGCAGTCTTGATGTAAGCATCAGTGTCTTTTGGTCGTGGTCCCCTGCTTATTTCATCCAAAATTTCGGGATTCAAACCCTGCTGAAACAGCGCTTCCGTTTGTGGGGCCAAAATCTCCCACCCCAATTTATGACATAAGAGGGTAAATTTCGCCACATAATCTCTCACAGTCCCCTCCCCTTGTCGGAGGCTCATGATTTCCTGTTTGGTTATTTCATTGTCAATGTCACTGGTGTAATGCGCCGCCATGGCATCCAGGAAGTCCTGGAGATTCCCAAGCGCTGGGTTATCACTTGCCAAAAGAGGGCGTAACCATTCCCTGGCTCCCCCCGATAAATGGGAAAT
Organism: Lacerta agilis; assembly: GCF_009819535.1. Classification (NCBI taxonomy): domain Eukaryota; kingdom Metazoa; phylum Chordata; class Lepidosauria; order Squamata; family Lacertidae; genus Lacerta; species Lacerta agilis. Next base: position 34,383,233 of record NC_046323.1, read on the forward strand.
TATAAAGGCCACCTTCTCAGCATCAGTCTGGAAATCCTTCCCCCGTATCTTAAGGGCATAATCAATTTCAGTTCTGAATCCCAAATAGTCCCTGGGGTTGCCATCGAACTTACTCACTGATGCAATCTGCTGCCGCTGAGTCACGATAGCTGTTGCTCCTCCCCCACCAGACTTCCGTGCCTCATCCAGTCTTATCTCAAGATGTTGCAAATCTTCCTGCAACTTGGCGTTTCGAAGCTCCGATTGCCGGTTTCTCTCCTCCAGATCAGCAATCCTGGCTTGTCCCTCTTCTCGAGCCTTCAAAACTGCCTCCCTGGCCTGCCCCTCCCAGAGGGCTTTCTCGGCCTGCAGCCTCCGTTCAAGCTCCGACATTGTTTGCCGCTGCCAACAGCCTCACAGCATTTTCGGAAGAGTTAGGTTTTGTTGTCACGGCAACCCTTGCCGTCGGATGTTGCTGTGAGATAACACCCGGCTCAGTTCTCGATTTTCAAAGCATTTTATTGTCCTTGCTAATTACAGAGCAATAAATCTCGTCTGTCCTCCATTACTGCAAAAAACCTAACTGCTTTCTTCGTGCGCTTTCCAGCACAGGAATTTCCGGTTCAATCTGAAGTGACGTTTATGTCTCTTTCTTTCCCCCCTACTCTCCTCCCCCTGTCTGTTCCTAAATTGAGTGCTTTCTCTTTCATCCGACAACTCCGGCTCGGGGGGGCTGCTTGAGGATGACGTATCTGTTGCTATAATTGCCCCTTTGTCTCTATATGCCTTCTCCTCCCCCAGCCTGGCTGTTTTCCAACTTTCTCTCCCTTTTTCCCCTGCGCTGCTTTCCCCAGCCCCGTTTTGCTCCCTGACAGTCACATTGCTATTCACAGACAAGTTACCAAAGTCTGAACTGGAAGAAACTTGATGTTTGCACTAGTCCCTAGCATAAACTAACAGAAAATACTACTTTGTGCCAAAATAATTTGCTGTCAGACTGCATTACTTTCATGTTGTTTAAGTCTAACATGAAATTCACAACATGCTATACATGTCTACTCAGACGTAATCCAGCTGAGGTCTAAGGGACTTATTCTTGGTGAAGTGGTTAGAGTATTGCAGCCTCAGAAATAGGAAAGTTGTCTGCATCAAAGAAGCCATGTACACTGGAACAGAAATCCAGACTACAAAACGGAAGAGATAAAGCTCAGTTTTATTTGACAGTACAACTAGAAGTTAGTACATTACTCATGTGGTCCAAGAACAATAAATTCGCCCATACTGTAAGTCTGTAGTACAATAAAACTGTCCAAGGGTTTCCAATCACAATGGGATAATTAGCAAACAACAGTGGCTCACAGTAAGCTCTTGACGCTTTTAGTACAGAGGGATAGCCAGTCCCTCTGATCTTCAGGTGTATTCTCTGAATTGTACAGGGCAGGCATCTCCAAACTGTGGCCCTCCAGATATTTTGGCCTACAACTCCCATGATCCCTAGCTAACAGGGCCAGTGGTCAGGGATGATGGGAATTGTAGTCCAAAACATCTGGAGGGCCAAAGTTTGGGGGTGCCCGGTCCAGGGCAAGGCTTCACCAAAGGAACATTTGGTGTTGCTGAATAGGTTTTGCCAGTCTACATAAACAGTGCTTGCGAGGAAGTGAACTCCCTTACAGTCAGATCCTTGTCTACCAGATGCCCATCTTCTGTGAAATCCTAGGCCTTCACATCTATTTCTGAACAAACTGTCATTTCATAATACTTTTGACTTGTGAACCTGTGGAAAGGGTCCATTGTACATCACTTAGTTTTTTAGGAACATAAAAAATGGGCTCAGAAAAAAAGCATTTAGTTGCTACTGAAAAGATGGGGCAGGGGAAACAGAAGAGGAGGAAGCAATCAGTTTCTAATTAGTTCCAATACAAAGACTTTTTGATTCAACTCCCACTGCGTTAAAATGAAAAATAGACCCAATTTTTGGCATTAGCAACAACGTGATGAAAAATGACATTGACTCTAAAGTCAATTTTCTTAATTTTGAAACACTGGATTAAAATTAATTGCTTTGCATTTATCATATTTGCTTATATCTTATCTCATTTTTCATCTCATGGTTTCTTCTGTATTGTTTAAAGGAATGAAGGCCTATCTCTGTCTGAAAAGTTTTTTGTGCCTTGGCTATTTAGTTCAGTTTAATGATTTATTACCAGTTTAGCATTTGTTTCTCAAAATAGTTTTAGCTATAGGATGCCTGATATGATTAATCATATATAGCTGATTCGTTAAACTTTGGGGAGGAAAATGAGTGTGTTATAGACAAAGATATTTTACTTTTGTCTTTCCTCTTACACAGTTCTATAGAAAAAAGTATCCAAGAAAACTTCGTTTACATTTTGCTGTAAACACATAGATCTAGAAAAGACTGAATTGTCTAGAGTATATAACACATTCAGTCACAGCAGGATGCATCATGGTGACAGCATAGGGAATAGGCAGAGGTGGGGTGAGGATAGGACAGGAACAGGAGTGGAATGACTGGCATGGCATCTTTCCACCACCGGATCAGCTTGGTCTGTGCTCCATGTGCACAACAACTAAGCTGCAACAAAGAGGGGAGGGGAGATTGCGACCCATTTGCAGACAGAGGCACTTGGGGGAATGATGTGTCCTACTTCACAGAGGGCAGACCTCTTTTTGAAGGACTGTTTGACCCAAGTCCTATTTAAAGATAGGAAGGGACAGCAGGGGGCCTTGAAGTTGTCCATCAACCGTTGGTACCTGGACAGCACACTATGCCGGCACAAAGTTCACCTAGTCTCAGTCTCCCAAACGCTGGTAAAACAGATTATATTTCTTTGTAAATTATAGTAGTTATTTCTAGATTTGCTTCTCTCCAAATAAATTAGCATATGCAGATATGACACAAAACTGTCTTCTTTTTCCTTTTTTTGTGATGCATTGCCTTTTTTTAAAGTGATGCATCAGTGGCCACTCTAGAGGCAATGGGACATGAGCTTTCCTTCCGCAGTCCTTTAAAATGGCTTAGAACTCCAGGATTTGGGGGGAACTGGGGTCTGAATTAATTAACCATCCAACACAATTTCCCTCTTCCTTTTAGGCCTCAGGCTGACAAGATGGAAGCTGTTAGCACATGCTGCCTGTTAGTCTATCTTGCAACATCAAGACCCACGCTTGTGTATTATTTCATGTTTCCACTATTCTGTGCACATTCTGTGCCCAAACAATCTATTCTGCTTTTGAAAATAGAATAGAAATAGAAGATGGCACACATACACCCAAATTAAAATAATAAGAAATATAAACATATATATATATATATATATATACACACACACACACACACACACACACACATATATATATATATATATATATATATATATATATATATATATTGAAATAGCAGAAAACTGCAGAATAAAACAAGCAGTAAAAAAGTAAAAGAAAAATCCAGCAGCTACAAAATACAAAGTTAACTTCTCAAAATCTCAGAAGGTAGATTATACATTCTGAATAACCACAGAAGTTATGGAAGAATTGGGAAGAACGGGTCATACTACTGTTAGAAGGAATTGCCTTCATGGTTCCCTTCATATCTGCCAAGAGACATATTAACCTATGAATTTCCATAGCATCAGCTTTGTCCTTACTGCGGCAGTTTTAGATAATAGAAAGTTCAATTTGTTCTAAAAATAATCAGTATTTCTCTTTATACGGTAAGTTAAATATAATGTATAATTCTCATTTACAAAGAATTATTTCTTATGTAATATTTGACCAACTACATATGAGCCTTGTAAGTTTCATTCAAGCTGGATCTGTAAAAGTTCTTAGAGCTAGAAGAAACTGGGAACTATTTATCCTAATTCAGATAATAAATGAGATGTGAAATTAGCTTCATGGTAAATGAGTTCCCTGGAGAATGGTACAGTATATATAATGGAACCTGAGGTTTGCACATACTCAGCTGGCAGATGCTCTTTAAAATGGCTTGCATTTTGGAACTGAATTCTCACAAATCTTTCTTCACTACAAAAAAAGTAGATAAGAAACTGATCCTGTTTGTACCTTTACATTGGTAACTATGGCAGAACATTTAATTTTTCTTTGGAGTTTTGTGAAAACCTCTTTGCCATGTATCACGAAGAGCAGAAATCAAGACTGCTTAGGCCAACTTGTATCTTGGATATATCTAAGGGTCAATTAACATGTTGTGCTATATTTTTACGTATTGGATTACAGATGTGGTGGGTCTTTGCCCCTCCCTAAGCCTCAGGGGTGTGGGTGGGTGTGGGTGTGGGTGTGATTGGGATCACAGCTGGGAAGGAAAAGGTTAATCATCCCATTGCCTCGTACTTCAGTCCCAGTTAAAATCAGCCACCTCAGCACCAGTAAGTAAATATGGAAAAGAAAAGCACATAGTAACTTGATATACACTTAAAGTAGCTTCTTGTTTGGACCTAAGAGCTCCCAGTTTGGAAACAGCAGAAACTGTACTATCAAGATTTTCTCAATTAATGTTCTCAATTAATGACAATTAGTTTGAAGTCTGTGAATGTAGTTGAGTATAAGGGTGGAAAATGGGCAAGAGAAGATGGCAACTGTGGCAGGTTCAGAATGTATAGTTGTTCAGTCGTTCAGTCGTGTCCGACTCTTCGTGACCCCATGGACCAGAGCACGCCAGGCACGCCTATCCTTCACTGCCTCTCGCAGTTTGGCCAAACTCATGTTAGAATGTATAGTAGGTAGTTCTAATTTTAAAACATTCAGACTAAATCGTTACTATTGGTTGGTGGTACTGATGAGTCTGGAAGAAGTATTCAACCTGTTCTAAAACAGTTTATTTGTTTGGGGGTAGGTACTCTTGATTTTGCCTCAGTTACAGATGTGGAGGTGAGCGTGGTAGCCAGGAATGTTTTTTGCCACTTCTATTTGGTTTGCCAACTGTACCCTTTCCTGAATGAAGACCTAGCTCCAACAGTTCATGCTAACTGCGTCCTCCTCTAAGAGACACAAATCTGTGTACACAGTACTGAACTTAAAACACAGCTAGGACAGACACAGGATAGATATGGATTGTGTACACATCATGTGTAAACTGCTTCCAAGACCAGCCTGAAAGAATGTGTTATACTTTATATGCAATATCCCATTACCCAAAGCAAGGCTATTATTTATCCATAATATATTAAATAAAGGAAAACTCCAAACTGAATATTCAGACTAATTTTGGAAATAATGTGGCATTGTACACAAATAATTTTGACTATATGTTTATTGTAATGCAGTCTTGGTATTTTTCTTCCTTTGACAGTCTCTTAGGATGAATTCCTTTGTCCCACATCCACACTTCTATTGGCAATTTTATTTTATCTGCACTGAATTGTAGCTAACTGGAGTTTGCATGCATATCACAGGGAAGCTCCTGGCATGTAAAAGCAGACACTCATCTTTTTTTATATGTTGCAAGAATGCTTCCTATTTGTTATTCACTGCTAGTTTTCCAAAAGTGAAAATATTTACAAGAACTAATTAGCTGTAGGAGAAAGGCTGTAGCAATACATAATGTCTAAACATACATTCCCACATTTGACCTGAATCTGTTTACCACATCCCCCATCCTTCATTCCCTCACCTAAATGCCAATGATACAGAACTGAAAAGAACATCATCTTATGTAAATGTCTGATGAGTAACATTTGTTTTTGAAAATATCAGTTGCTTTACGATTTAAGTTGCACTTTTCCAGCTTATTTCCCCCTGTCACTCTTTAGTTTTGAAAAATATGGATGTATTATCTGAATTATCACCTGTAGCTTATGGCTCATGGAAATCTAATATTGAAACTAAGATGTATCTTTCTGTTTATCCAGACTGTGGGATTCATGTGACTGCTTTTTATGATTGACGAGAGCATTATTGTAGGGCATGTGCATGCAAGGGTTTTATAGGTGTTCAATCATTTCCCCAAACCACATGACATCTGAATGTGCAGTTTTGATCTACTGCCTGTATTGCATAGCTGATGTTGGAAATTATGCTATCTACATGGATGGTACGACCCAGACTGGGAAAGGCTATCTGCTGGTGTGCAACCTGTTGTTTTCCAAAACAGGAAATTTATAAAATTTAAAGAGATGGGGGATCCAGTACTGATTTTAATGTCATCTCATCCACTTAGGCCTTGATATTGAAACTTGTTAGGGTGTGTAGGAAGGAAGAAACTGGTAGCTCCCCTTCCTGTTCTTATGTAAGGCAAGAAAGGAGGACACAGGCACATATGTTGGGAATGTGTCCTCGTGTTCCTTATTTGACCCTTATTTGAAGGGCCCTTGGCATAAATCCTTCATTTTAACTGTTTCCAATAATTGATTTTGGAATCAGACCAGATAATCAGGCTCTCCATCTTTTGTGCTGATAAAGAATGCCCAAATACATTTAACAGTGTCCAAGACTAGGACAGAATATGAGCTCTCCAATCTAAAATACTGTGGACAAGATCTAAAAGATCTCACGAGAAAAAAGTGTCCCTCTGTGTCCCTCTGTCTTTGTTTGTATTCCTTCCCAGTGACAGTGCCTGACATCTCATACAGCATGACACTCTAGAAGCTTCTCCAGACTTCAGGGGCAGCTTAATTGGGGAGCTACCTAGGTGTCTCTCTGTCAAGGCAAGTCCTTTAAACTCTGGATGTAATGAAATATAACGAGGGTATTTAACTAAATAAAAGCACCGGCAGAGGGATTACTGCCAGTGCAACGGGGCTTTATGTCTTCTCCCCCACAATGCCCCACACTGTCCTCAAATATTCTCCATAGGTCCAGTTACAGGTAGGTAGCCGTGTTGGTCTGCCATAGTCAAAACAAAATAAAAAATAAAAAAAATCCTTCCAGTAGCACCTTAGAGACCAACTAAGTTTGTTCTTGGTATGAGCTCATACCAAGAACAAACTTAGTTGGTCTCTAAGGTGCTACTGGAAGGAATTTTTTTATTTTTTATTTTATTCTCCATAGGGTTAGGGGAAACCCCAGAACAGATTTATGGGGTGCATGGGGTGAGGAGATGGAGAGAATGTTACATTGCACAAGTAGAAATCTTGTGCTGACCAAACCAGCAACTTAGTATTATGTTAAGTCCAACCCATTGTATTTGAACTGGAGTTTAATTTAGGTTGCACCACTTTATTTAGCGTAAGATAAAAACCGCAATACCACAGATATTGATTATAGTCAGATATCTCTTAGATCTTCTTTGGTCATTTGGGAGCTCCTTCACTCTGAGCAGCTCCTTCATATTTTCAGCATGATGTGAAGTTATTGTGATTCATTCCTGCCCATGTAGTTGAGTCATATAGATGTGCTTCCAGGATAAGGCCTCACATGTGGCTGGGGTGACATCTAAAGGGAACCTCCATATAGAAAGTCTGTTCTCTTGAAACACTATTTCTTTACTGTTTGTAGAATAATATAATAGCGTCTTCATTTTGGTTCATTTTAATTGTATTCCCCTAATATTATGCTTCAGACACATGATCACTGAAATCATTAACCATGATTAATTATGTAATGATTACTACTGAATGTGCTAACAATGATGAGGCTCTAACTATAGAATCTTGCCATAATTCTATATTACAGTGATATTTTAATGGGCTTACACATGGCTGTGTAGCCAACCACACTAATGCTTTAAGTGTTCCTTGTGATTAAGAGGAGCACCAGGGAGAGTTAATCATGATTAGTTTCTCTCATAAACACAGTTTATCCTCAAGAAAGGCTATAAGCGCTTCATAAAAAGTCAAAATCGTACTCTTTTGAGGGGAGGGGTATAAATGGATATTAAACATGTAATTAGAAGTGGAAATCCTCTCAGTGGCAGTGACAGATGGCTTTTTAATTATTGCTTTTTCTTAGCTCTTGGTGGAAGGTACTGTGGGGGATGGCTTCACTGGAGACATTGGAATTGATGACCTATCTTTTATGAACTGCACACTTTACAATGGTAAGGAGAAATCTAGACTTAAAACTTTTAGTGTGGCCAAATTGTGACTTATAGTTTGCATGCAAATGAAGTTTCCAATCCCAGAAATGCAGAATGCAGGAAAATGAATAGCCATTTTGGAAGAAGTCATAGAATCTTTGAGTTAGAGAGAGCTTTGTAGACCACCTAGTCCAATCCCCTGCTCAAGGCAAGAATTCCAGAGCTAGACTATCCCTCTATATGAGGGAGAGCCCACCGCCCTTCCAGGTAATTGGTTCAACTGTTGAATGGCTCTTAGAGTCAAGACGTATCACTTACTGTTCAACAAAAAAACCCCTATCCTCCTATAACTTAGGTGCATTAGATCTTGCAAAGAGCAAACACCGACACCTACCCAGCTATTTGAATGTCACCTGCTCAGTCTTCTTTTCTCCAGGTTAAACCTTTTCTCATTGGGCTTGCTTTCCATGCTAAGGGCCGTTCCTCATATATGAAAAAAAATAGGGTATTTGCGAAACTCATAAGAGATAACTGTAACCATTTGCTTCTTAAGGGAATTTGTCAGTTGATTCAACAACTCCATCAGGGACATCCATTCCTGTGACACTTCCTATGAACAACTGTACAGAAAAAGAATTCATCTGCAGAGCCACTGGCCAATGCATCAATATCACCCAGAAGTGTGATTTCCGTCCTGATTGTTCTGACAGATCTGATGAGTCATCTTGTGGTGAGCATAAGAATTATTAATGAATACTGCTGCATTAAATTGACCTGATTCTTTCATGGTGCTATCCCATGTTCATATTAGATTGCTATCTTATGTGCATATCTAAATTTTATTGGTATCTTCCCCATTCTCAGAGTAATTCAGTTTAGGTTTTTCACTTAAAAAACTGTTGTGTGCTCTTTCATATGATACTGGGATTTGAAATGGCAGTGATTTCGAAGAAATACCTCCAGCATGCATTGTTCTGCCCATTTCTCATTTTTAAAGTTACATATAATTGTTCAGTTTACTAAACTGACCAATGACTACAAAGCACCTTTGCACTCATCTGCATGCAAAAGGCTATGGAAATTTGAAGCAATGAGTTGAAGATATGTGACATTAAGTTATCTAGTTTGGTTTCTTATGCAAAATAAGCCCAAAAGAGCACTGTAAAATCATTGTTGATTACATAGTATTTAATAGAGCCAATTTAATAGCTCATAACCAAAAAGCTCAACCTAAAATATCTATTCTGCATAACGCATGGTAGGTCTTAATGGTTCCATAACAGTTAAATGAATTTAATATATATATTCTGTTTCATTCTTGTTAAATAAATATTCTGGAGAGCAGTGGCTTTCAAAACCTGACAGGGATGCCACAGACTTCAAAATGGCTTTGTGGTTTTATCGAATAAATGAATTCTTTATTTATAAAAGGCAAAAGCCTTGACATCAGTTGTCATACCTAGGAACATAACAAGCTATCATGTCACGAATACAGTGGTACCTCAGGTTACATACACTTCAGGTTACATACTCCGCTAACCCTGAAATAACGCTTCAGGTTAAGAACTTTGCTTCAGGAGAAGAAATCGTGCTCTGGCGGCGCAGCAGCAGCAGCGGGAGGTCCCATTAGCTAAAGTGGTGCTTCAGGTTAAGAACAGTTTCAGGTTAAGAGCGGACCTCCGGAATGAATGAAGTACGTAACCAGAGGTACCACTGTACTATTGACACCCTAAATTTAGCAACAATTATGATAAGAGCAAAACCCCTTCACTTACCGTATGACTACTGTTCAGAAGGAGAACAATATTTTGTTTAATACAACAAAAGCTAAATTTTTGAAATGGGGGGAGGTGTTGCTTTTAAAACAGAGCTATATAGTGGTACATCTGGTTACGTACTTCATTCGTTCCGGAGGTCCGTTCTTAACCTGAAACTGTTCTTAACCTGAAGCACCACTTTAGCTAATGGGACCTCCCGCTGCTGCTGTGCCGCCAGAGCACGATTTCTGTTCTTCTCCTGAAGCGTTATTTCTGGGTTAGCGGAGCCTGTAACCTGAAGCGTATGTAACCTGAAGTGTATGTAACCCTAGGTACCACGGTAGAAGAAACATTCAAGAAAATAGTATGTTAAATCTGCTCTCTGGGAAGAGACACAAATACAAAATAAATAGGGTTAATCAAAGTAATCATGCTTTAACAATTGTGCTGATCATATTTAGATCAGTAGCCAGCCAGAACCATTTTGTTGGTTATTTGGTTGGTTTTGGAAATTTTAATGTCCCATCCTTTAGTGTAGAACACAACTTTCAGTATATCATAAAAAGGCTAAAAACCATCATGGGGGAAGAACATTTTGGGCAGGCTCTTATTGCTTGCAATAACAAAGTTTGCATTGCTCTGACGCAGAGTACCAATGAGAGCGTTCACACAGCAACTACTAGTGCCTTGTAAAGAAACTAGCCAAACTGTCCTTGGAAATGAAATGACATTTCATGTATATATTGTTCAATATAATTTCAGTGTTCTTTTCTTTCTTGTTTTAATAGCCTCAGATGCTTGTGACTTTGACAGTGGAAACTTCTGTGAATGGTATCAGCCTGCTGCTCAAGTGGCAACAATAGCTTCAACCCATACTGTTAATATATTCCAGTGGGGCCTTGGAAAAGGAGCTGGCATCCACCCAGGTGGAGAGGGCCATAGACCGTCGACTGATCATACTACGTGAGTGCAATGGTCAAACTACTCAGAATTAAAGTATACGTATTTCTTTCGGGCTGTGTAGATTTAGCCAGCTGTGATAGATTTTAACAGTGAGTGTGCCGCTGCTGCTCTGGTCTGCTTAGCATAGTTCTAAACAATTGGAAACAGAAAACACAATTTACTTAACAGAGTTTTTCCAGGGTTTCAGGCATGAGCCTCTTCAGCCATATCCAGAAATGCTGGAGATTGAACCTGGACCTTCTGCATACAAAGCATGTCTTCTATCATTTTAGTTACAGCTCTTCCGCTATCTTTACAATGGATTTCTTAGACTGCTAGTGTGTGTGTGTGTGTTTAGCTTATATAAATTATATCTAGAGCCTCCAAAGTCTGGTACATATGTGCATTGTAACAATGGAACATTGTATTTTGAGTCAGACTGTTGGTGCACATTGAATAGCAGTGGCTCTCCAGAGTTCAGATGGAAGGCTTCTCCAGCCCTACCTAGATATGCCAGGGATTGAATTTGGGACCATTTGCATGCAGAGCAAATGCTCTACTATGGATCTATAGCCCTAATCAAGGTTTAGGGATTGGGACTGATCTGAATGACTGTCTGCACTGTGCCCTGTCCTCTGCTATCAGGCACATTCCTCCCAATCCACTTTTTGAGTTCCCTGTGTGCCTCCTCCACCTGTTCTACCTGAGTTTGTGATTTTATCTGGCCATCATAATCCAAGAACACTTTGAGGCCCTGGGTTCAATATTAGTTATATGTGTTGCTTAACTCAGATTTAATGTGGTGGTGGGGATTCATGTGCAAGAAGGGATGCATGCTTAGGTTGTACAACTAAGGAAGGTTTGAGAACAGGCAATGGGAGGAAATCAGCATCATGCTTTTCCAATCATTCCATCATTGCAAGCTTGCCCAGTGGAACAATCTCCGTTTTCCTCCCCCAGTGGTGTTCCATGTAGGGGGCGGGGTCCCATTTTGCCAGCAGGTTAGTGCACTAGATTCCATTAACACACATACTGACTTGAATCTGACGCAATTTGAGGATAAACACTTTGAGCCCAGACCTCGTACAGCACCTATGTCAGACAACGTCTCACAAACTCTCCCAGGTCTTCACATAACAAACAGCGGAATTGCCTTGGACTCAAGGGGGGGGAGTGGCTATTGATTTCTAGTGGGTTCATTATGCAGACTATCATTTCCTTGTAAAAAGATTATTTGGATTATCTGGATTTGCGCATGATATGCTGAACAATAAAAAGATTTAATGTGCGTGTTTTGTTGCATGCTAGCTGTGTTTGCTTATATACAAATATGAGGTCCTGCAATTATCTGTAAGCCAAAGTGTGACTCATTGGATCATTTAGGACCTATTTGTATGGATGGCCCATTCACATAAGGCTGTATCATCAAGTGCATAACTGCTAGTGGAAATGATTCTAAGAATCCTTATATAGCTTATATTGGAACAGGCATCCTATGGTGCTGTTTCCCAAGTGACTCCCACTGTTTTCTCACATAGACTCTGTTAAGTTATTGGCTGAATGTCATTGGGGTAATAGCTTCTCTCTGTTGGGTCTGGATCTGATTTGACATGACAGTCAAAAGCAGCAAGCACAGTCATATAATCTTATACCCTGACCAAGTGGGAAAAACTGGAACTGTTAAAGCATTTGCCAAGCGAAACCTCAATTTCATATTGTGCCAAACCACAGAAGAGTTGCAAAACTGTAAATAAATCATGCCAACTGTGATTAGATGCTGTGCTGGAATGTCTGCTTCCATCTTTATTACTTGAGAGTGAGATTTTATCCCATTGTTTCCTTTTCCTTTCAAGCTCAGAGGATTTATGATGGAATGTTAATGAGATGTGCTCTGTTTTGGATGAGCCACAGAAGAATTGTGAATTAATTTCAGCTCTTTGTCTGAAGCAGCCAAACTTAAAGCACAACAAAATAACAACAACAAAAAAGAACAGTAGAGAATTTTTTTAGCTAGTATTCAGCAATTGTTGTGTTAAATATGGAATTCTTCATCTCTGGTGCCCTTTGGTTTGTGAATTATTAACCATGCTGTTTTTAATCAGGTAGTGGGAAACCTGAGAGCTTTTTGAATTATCAAAGGAAGAGAAGTGAATTAAAATAAGTAAAATCAAAGGCATTGTGAAAGAAACAGGAATCGCATTGATTACCATCCAGTCTTGGCTTATTTATGTGACTATAATACTGTATGTTTAATTTGGCTGCCATCCGGCTTGTCCCAATATCCTTTGTTGGTTAAAAAAAAAGTACACTTATATTAGGTCATTTATTTATATTTACTCACATTTCTAGGTCACTGTAGTCACAAAAGATCTTAGGGGTAGCAAGAAGAACTTAAAAAATTATACTAATACACACCACCAACAACAACAACCAGCTTAAATCTGTCTAAAACAAATAACATCTATTCAGATGTGACCCACACTCAAAAAGTGGGAACAGTCTCACAGCTAGAGCTTTGCCCTAGTTTTGCTTTGGTTTTTTTTGCTTTTTGGTATGTGTAACTGCAAAATAGTTTCCACTACCTAGGGTTGCTATATTTCAAAGTGAAAAACTCAAAAAAAACCAAGAAAATAATATATGGCAGCCCTACCACTACCAAAGAGATATGTTGCCTTTATACTTAACAGTGGCTTGCCCTTTGGGGAATGGAAGTTCAATGACAAAGCACATCTCTGGTTATGTGTCTTCCACAGCACTCCATATCACTTTTTGGGCATTAACTGCAAAACACTAAGGATTTCTCAGAATGAGCTAAATTCCTCTTTGCTCATCTGCTGAAAAGTCTGGGTACATTTTACCTATAGTGCATATAGTGTATGATTGCATTCATAGATTAACCTGAGTAATTTTCTTCTGACAAGAAATTCATTTTGCAGTTAATTATGTTACTGTAGATTAAATGGTAATTATCCGATTCTCTAAGGGCTCTGATTTCTGTGGAGTTGATTCTGTACTCCAGCACTAAGCCCGAAACAAGGGGTTTCTTATTGTGAGGGATATTGGAATGTTTGCCTTCCTATTTTCGTAGTCTTCTGTTTGGACTAGTGGAGACTGACACAGTAGTTGATGTGACTTTCAAGCAATAATGGCACTGAATTAACGCCCCTCTCTCAATTGAGGCAGGGAACTGAAAGAGAAGAACCAGCAGTCTGTACTAACTCTGTGGATGAAGCTACATGTGGGAGAGGGGTTTACTGAGGGCTCAGTGAAACCCTCTTCAGGCAGCAACACAAAGAGGAGGCAAATAGGCCTCAGCACATCTTTTCTGCATGCTTTTCAAAAAGCCTCCCCCCCCCACCCTGCCCTTTTTCAAAAAGTCCTTCCATAGGCAGCCAAAGCAAAGGAGATGGAATGGTCTTAGCACTTCCCCAACCCCAACATCCTCCAAAAGCCCAAAGGGGTAGCATCTTTCCTTTGATTTGATTTATTATATTATATTTCTATGCTGCCTTTCATTCAGATCAATCCCAAAGCCGGTTACAAACAATACATAACAAGAACATTATAAGAACATAATAAAACATCACAAGTACAGCACAAATCATATGAAATAATTAACAAGTCACCAGTGGAAGAATTATAGTCTAAAAAACATTGTGAACAAAGCAACAACGAAAAAAATAAGCTAAACACCGCAATTAAAGCAAAAAGCATATTATGTGATTAACAGCATTTATAATCCATAAAACAATATTAACAAAATAGCAACCAAAAAATAAACTAATTGCTGTTAAGATCATACACACACGCTCCACACCCCCATAACTCATAATATCTCACTCTATTCAGCTCACTAAAGTGCATATACACATAATGCCTGTGGCAGCAATGCCGTTCTGGAAGTTCTTTGGGCAGGAAGTAGGGTAGCACAGGTGAAACCAACCACCCTCTAATGGCAAACAGAGTCTGTCTTCCCTCCCAGTTCTTCCTCTGGAAACAGCTCTCTTATGAAGGCTCCTAGGGCTGGAGGGTAGGGCAAGACAGGTGAGAAAGCCTGCTGGCCAACACAGAGTCTCTCTCCCCTCACCTATCTCACCCTATCTCTCCTATGCTCTCCCATCTTTGTCCCACAATAACTGCCCAGGCAACGTCTTTGCTTCAGAAAGAAGGGGAGGAGTTAACATCATAGCCAATTGGAACTGAACTTCAGCAAGTACTCAGTGTTGCAGAGCCAGAGGCAGCATACCTGCCCCTCTGTTCATGTCAGTGGACTCTCCTTGCTTAAAAGGTTGCCTGCACAACTTTACTTCTAGAAGGGCTAGAGACTTCATTTTTTAAAAAAGCAAAAGCTCAGAGTTTAGGGCCCCTTCTGGCATAAATACAGTTCTGACTTCACTCATTGGCTAAAAACACTGAAAGGTAGGAGAAGCCAGGCTGGTTCATTTAACACAAATTGCTTAGCTAGATATCTGCACATTATGCTTCATAACTTTCTTTCTATAAAGGTTAGAGACTTGGGTTTGTTTGTTTTTAAAAAGTAAGAAGTCAAAGTCTGGCACCACTGTTCAACGATGATCCTATTGGATCAGCCTCTAATGATTTTATTGAGGAGCAGGAGAAATGATAAGTGAAAACAACACAACAAACTAGAAATACTGAGAGCCAGTGTGGTGTAGTGGTTAAGAGCGGTAGACTCATAATCTGGGGAACCGGGTTCGTGTCTACACTCCTCCACATGCAGCTGCTGGGTGACCTTGGGCTAGTCACACTTCTTTGAAGTCTCTCAGCCCCACTCACCTCAGAGAGTGTTTATTGTGGGGGAGGAAGGGAAAGGAGAATGTTAGCCGCTTTGAGACTCCTTCAGGTAGTGAAAAGCAGGATATCAAATCCAAACTCTTCTTCTTCTACTACTACTAGAATTTGGCAGTTCATTGTAGTCATATCTCAAACAGTTTCTCTCAATTATTTGGTGCCCCTCAACCACACGGGCCCTAATTTCACACATTCTGTGCATACCTATAAATCTGCTACTGGTGCTTACCTTGCTGAATGCCTTTTGGGGAGGGACAGGTTTGGAAGAGGGCTCATGTCTTTTGCCACTCTCATGCCAAATGCACAATAACTTGCAGGTTGTTTGACGATGTCTTCATGGTGGAAGTTCCCAAAGAAATAAGGCTGATTTGTGGGACACAACAATAAGGGTCTAGAAAAAGAAAATCTGTAGAAACTCTTTAAATCGTAGACTGAAAATTATGAATCCAGGCATACTTAAAATTTAAAAGCAACATTATATACCATTGAGAGTGCATTTGTGTTTGCAATTTAGCTTTTCAGTATGGGTGAGTGGGTGGAATGAAAGGATAAATATTTTTCACTGCAATGTGTTTATGTTGGCTGCTTTGGGTGGAATGTGCTGACAGTATATATATTTTAGATAGATGTCTCATTGAGATAGTGTGAAATTAATGGAAGTGCATTCAAATGACACTTTAAGAAACAGAGATCATAAACAGTGCTGGAGAGTATTCTTTATAATGCAGTACTTGAATCTGTGCAGTGAAAATGGCTCTTATGTAGTGTTCTTTACCCTCCACATGTCATGTTTCAGTAGTTAGTGATGTCTCTCCTCGTGTGTGTATGCATCTCTGTGCTATATAATGGTATGTATACTTCAAGCTCCATTAAATATAGTCACTTCAGACTATATTCTATTCAACATGTAATGGAATGTATGACATTAATTTACATTGCCTACTTAGCATTCTTTTAATCAGTGTTATGTTCTGCAAAAAAAACCTGTTGTTGCATAATACACAAAAGTGGTAAAAGTGAATCGCTCCATTTCTGCACCCCTACTCATTTTTGTCTTTCAGTCAAGTCATGTACTTAAAGCTCAACTCTTCAACAGCAACTGCATTGTGGGAAAGAGCTTCCAAATCTCTTCTCAACCATGAAGTTCAATAGTGCCTTTGGGTAGGTCTCACTGGCCAAGGGTGCATGTCACAGCAAGCTATAAAATATGGATTATCATCACCAGGAATGAGTAGTGTGCTCGATAGGGATGGATGAATCAGTCAAACCTGGATTTCCTGTCTCTCCAACCATAAATTCAGGTCCCCTCATTTCCACATCCATTTACAAAACTTCTGTGCACAGCACTGAATGACTCCCACTGCACCTCTCACTTTTCCAAGCTGGGAGTAACAAAGTGCAAGTCTTGGCTTCGCATGGTGTGCACCCCCACACTTATGGTTTCTTCCAAACAAACCACAATAATTATGGCAAGAACAAACCTTTGCTTAGCATAAAGGTTTGTTTGGAAAACAGTGCGCTGGCTTGCAGGCCATGGTTAATCAGCTTGATGAAGAGAGAAGCAAAATCATACAGGCGTATGCACTAAACTAGCACATTGCCCTTTATCAATAGTCTATTGCTTATGGTTTAGCATGATGTACAGTTGCAGCCAATCCCTGAGTGCAGGGTTATGGCTAGTTTGTTTGGTTTATAATTCTTAGGGGACGACGACACACTTTTATGTAAAAGGCTCCTCAAAATGGCTTGCAGTGGGGGGGGGGATAAAACAAGGACAATCTTAAAATATTCCTGAAAGCATAAGATTGCAAAGAACATCAAAAATAATATGTTAACACCAAAAATTCACAGATGCGGATAGAAACCCAAACAGCTTGTTAGAATGCTCATGGGTCTTTGGTCAAGCATTGTACACCCTCAGCAGCACAGCAGGAAATCATTGTGCCAGCACCCACACTTCTTACAGCACTGGGACATGGTGTAGGATGTCCAATATTGTGCTTGTTGTTTGTTTGTTTGTTTGTTTGTTTGTTTAGTAGACCTGTTAGTTGCTTGCCACCCAAAGGTCTCCAAGCAACTTACAACACATTCAAAGACATAAATGCAGTATAAATACACGTATGCATTTATAAATATATGTGGATATCAGTTCTTGGGTTGGTTCAAATAAGACAAGGTGATTGTTTAAATATCCCATTCCCAGGCTATACAGAGCTGGAAGGTATCCCACACTGTAGTAAATACTGTAGCATGAAGCAGCTATTGCATTGCACCCAGAGGCTTCTGAATCAGAACACAAGGTTGCCCAAAAAACACTGTATGTAAGATGCAGGGAAAACAAATCCAGCACATACCAAACCAAGTCTGTGCTCTCAAATTAGCTGAAGTTAAAAACAAGTAAAAGAACAATGCATTCTTTCTTCTTCAACCAGGCCTTGGGCTGATTAACATCCCATACCCTTTTAAATGTGTTGTGGGAGTGGGAGATTCTTGGTTTGGTTTTTTTCTTCTTATTTTTGTTATGTAGTTTGTGTTTTTAATATTGTATTTTTATGTTTATCTACGGATGAAGGGCGATATACAAATTTAATAAATGAATATTACTCTTCTGCTATTAGAATAAGTTCACTGGCTGGCTAGTGACCACTGTGGAAAACAGGATGCTAGAAACTCTGAACCTGAGAGATTTAAAAAATGGGAAGCCTGGGAGGAGGAGAAGCAGAAGAATGGAATGGGAAAACAGCAAGTCTGACTTTAAAAGTAGCATGTCACAATGGAATTTTGTTGCATGCCCCAGTGGCTATATTTAATCATCAAAAAGGCAACACAAGGTTTCAGCTTAGACACCCATGCTAGATACAAGTTGACATTTGCTAGATACAAGTTGACATTTGCATAACAACCCAGATACTTTTTGTAATTGCACAGGACCCTTTTCTTCTTTTGTAGTTGACTTTGAGGAAGCCCAGCTTGCACATGTGAAATCACTCCTCCTTGCCCTTGCCAATGATGTTCTTAAAGGTGTACAAATGCATTTCAACAACAGTCATGTGCTATCTGGAGAGAGAATTCCATTTTTTTTCCCAAGGCCAGAAATGATGTGGCTATGGTGCACAATAAAAATCTGCTTTCCTTTTGAGAGAAGCCACGTGGACTGTGCACAACAAATGAGAAGGGAAAGCGTGTTTATTATGCAATAAATTGGTAATGTGGAAAATCCTCCAGGCACTTCAATGAAACCATTGCCGCAAAGTATGCTTCAGAGTTGGGTTTTATATGTATAGCCTGTAACAGAATAACTTGCCTTTTTAAAAACAATTCATACTTGACAGATTATATTGGTTTTTCTGAATATTTGAACTGTAATAGGAATCTGCATCTGCATTTACTTACTTCTCTATTGCTGCACACGGAAGTACTGAACAGAATTGGTAAACTGTGCTGAGAGCTGAACCTTCATAGAAATCATAACCTTCCAAAATGGCTTTTACCTTTTTTAAAAACTGTTTTTTAATAGTCTGGCTGAAAAATACTGAATTGCATGAGAAAGCAAATGTACTTATAATATAGATTTTGAAAACTTTAGACGTTCAGAATGTTGAGCTCCCTTCTTTGCCCAAGTAAGGAAAGAACCAAGGGGATAAACAGTGAATCAAATGGTTGCAACAAAGCAAGGTCAAAATTGTACAGTTTATAGCATTCTTTCATAGGATCATTGAAGCGCATTAAAATACTCTATGAGAGAACTCAGGAGACAGGGTAAAGAAATCTCACAGTATCTCCGAGTCTACTCTCATAAGCATTACTGTCATGAGAAAAGAGAGAATACGCTTCTTAACGCCCACTTAGCAATTCAGGAGGAATTTTCCCAAGGGCAAAACAGCAGCAAGCATCATTTAAAAATAAAATAAAGACAACAACAGAAGACACAAATGGGTAAAATGTATCTTTTTTCTCTGTTGGTGAGCATGCAAACCTACATTTTGTACCCTCATAACCTGCAAAAAGGGACGCGGGTGGTGCTGTGGGTTAAACCACAGAGCCTAGGGTTTGCCGATCAGAAGGTCGGCGGTTCAAATCCCCACGATGGGGTGAGCTCCTGTTGCTCGGCCCCTGGCTCCTGCCAACCTAGCAGTTCAAAAGCACGTCAAAGTGCAAGTAGATAAATAGGTACCGCTCCGGCAGGAAGGTAAACGGCATTTCCGTGCGCTGCTCTGGTTCGCCAGAAGCGGCTTAGTCATGCTAGCCACATGACCCAGAAGCTGTACGCCAGCTCCCTCGGCCAATAAAGCAAGATGAGCGCCACAACCCCAGAGTCGTTTGCAACTGGACCTAATGGTCAGGGGTCCCTTTACCCAACCTGCAAAAAATATTTGAAGTTAAACATTATTGATTGGTACTTGGAAATATTTACATGCAGATCTATTTATTTATTTAACACACATATATGCCATTCTTCAGTTAAATGAATTTCTTAGGGTAGCAATAATATCAGGTTAACACTAAAAATTGGTAAATAGCATTGTATTAACACAGCAACAAAGTAACAATGCAGTGCATAAAAACACAATATAAACAGGAAAAACCCAGTAAGATATTAGTAGATTAAAATCAGGTTGTATACTAGAAGTCTTGTCAAATGAAAATGTTTCTTCCTGGCATCATTCCCCCTCAGCCCCATAAATCAAATTTGGCACTAAACCAAATGGGAAGGGCATTCCAAATTGGAAGCTATAATTGAGAAGGTCCTTTCTCTGGTCACCACCTGTTTAGGAAGATGGAACTGAGAGAAAAGTCTATGGTGACCATAACATTTGGACAGGAACGTGTGCAATACATTCATGCACATGCATATATTATGCACATAGCCACATAAACTAGAGAAATATGCTCACTGGATAGGATAAAAAGATTCTTGGGTACTGATAAGCAGACCAATGAGAATAATTGTTGGGGATCTCTTTACCACTAAGACTGACTTAAGAGTTGCAAAGGTAAAGGTAAAGGGACCCCTGACCGTTAAGTCCAGTCGCAGATGACTCTGGGGTTGCGGCGTTCATCTCGCTTTACTGGCCGAGGGAACTAGTATTTGTCTGCAGACAGCTTCTGGGTCATGTAGCCAGCATGACTAAGCCACTTCTGGTGAACCAGAGCAGCGCACGGAAACGCTGTTTACCTTCCCACTGGAGCGGTACCTATTTATCTACTTGCACTTCAATGTGCTTTCGAGCTGCTAGGTTGGCAGGAGCAGGGGCCGAGCAATGGGAGCTCACCCCATTGCGGAGATTCGAACCGTCGACCTGATCGGCAAGCCCTAGGCTCTGTGGTTTAGACCACAGCGCCACCTTATTATAGTTGTACCAGGCTTAATTTCTTATAATAGACTAAATATACCTAAGTATTAAGGTTGCAAATTATCCTCTATACACTTAACCTGGGAGTGAACTTTGTTGAATGCAGTGTTGCTCGTTCAGTCGTTCCGGACTCTTTGTGACCCCATGGACCAGAGCACGCCAGGCACGCCTATCTTTCACTGCCTCCCGCAGTTTGGCCAAACTCATGCTAGTCGCTTCGAGAACACTTCCAGCCATCTCATCCTCTGTCATCCCCTTCTCCTTGTGCCCTCCATCTTTCCCAACATCAGGGTCTTTTCTAGGGAGTCTTCTCTTCTCATGAGGTGGCCAAAGTACTGGAGCCTCAACTTCAGGATCTGTCCTTCCAGTGAGCACTCAGGGCTGATTTCTTTAAGGATGGATAAGTTTGATCTTTTTGCAGTCGCAGTGTTGCTTACCTCTGAGTAAACTTGCCTAGGATTACACTGCCACAGTCATTTTATATCTTTGCCATTAAAAATTGCATATTTTACGGAATAACCTGAGTTCCATCTATGGAGAATGTAGCCATTGTTTAGCATTGTTTTTCTTCTTCTGTCATAATGGCACCTTAAAATTTTCAGAAAAAGCCCTTTAACTCCTCTTGTACTTCTTCTGCAATAAATGGCAATCATTTACCATACGTTCCCATTGAAAACTGCAAATTGAATAGAATCCATTCTCCTGCCCTCCCCAGGTGTTTTCATCTATGAAAAGTGAAACCACTAATATTCCAATAATTATTGTGTGTGTGTGTGTGTGTGTGTATGATTGCATGAAGCGTGTCTTGATCTTAGAGGTGTGTTTCTTTTTAATATATCTGACAGTGGTTTATCCCTGTTCATATTTTCAGTACAACAGTAAAATAATTCATTTGATTTGTGAATTTCTCTCTTTACAGGGCAACTAAGGAAGGCTGGTATCTCTATGCAGACAGTTCCAATGGAGAATTTGGACACACTGCTGACATTACCACTCCAGTAATTTCTCAGACTGGACCGAAGTGCAAGCTGGTGTTTTGGAACTACATGAATGGGGCAACAGTGGGTTCACTGAAGGTACTAAAAAGACAGCTTATAGACTAAAAAAAGAAGAAGAATATTTACAACCTGCATGATGATGATGATGATGATGATGATGATTACATTTATGTCCCACCTTCCCTTCAGGGAGCTCAAGGTAGCATACATAGCCCTGAGATTACACCCACAAGCTCCTTTAGCATCCTCGGGTGCAGCTCCTCAGGCCCTGGAGAGCTGAATTCATTTAAAGTAGCTAGGTGTTTCCTTACCACCTTTCTTCCTATCTTGGGCTTCAGCTCCCTTCTTTATTCTGTTATCACCCCCTGAAGTGTCTCTATGGCACCTAGTCATTGTTTAAGAACTGAGTTTGCTCCCCCCCCTTTGCCTCCCTGTCCCTCTCCCCTGCTGTGTCATTGGTGGGGGGGGGGGCGGCGGTTTGTAAGCCTGCAAGAGGGAATGTTTCAATTGATTATATGTAAGCTGCTCTGCGAGCCTTTTTTGGCTGAAGAGTGGGGTACAAATGTTCTAATTAAATAAAAGAAATAATGTTGATATGCGAGACTTCTCTGTCAATGAAAACTGTTCCATTTAAAGGGAATGGTTATTTCATTTTGCCATGTTATGTGCAACTGGGAGATGAAAACCCTCTAAGATTGTCCCGGAGCTAAAACTGCAGATCATTATACCAGGTGATAAATCCTGGAGAGGAAAAGCGTTTTGGAGAGCTGATGATGTACAGTTCTGTCAGCGCTGTCTAGAATCACAATTTGACATACATCACCATACTTCCATCTCCTGATGTTGTCAGTTTGACTCAGTTAAGACACTTTAGCTTCAGTGAAGCATGTTTAGGGCAGTTGACTCCTGGGAATGACCCGTCACAATTCAATGAATATTTACTGAGGCAGGAAGCGAGGAGGACACCTCATGCACCTTCTGAAGTTCAAACTAAACAAGAGCTCTGGAACTTGATTGCAAAAGTTTTTTATGCAAACAACTGGATGTTTAATGTACTGCGAAACTAAAATTAGTTTTGAAACTGAATACAATCATGGGGTAATAGCAATTTTAACTGTTCTTGGTATTAGGACTGCTTTTCTTATTTCTTCGGCATACTGAAGGCAAGTGTCATCACTTGCTATTCAAACCAGTTGAAGTGGAAATGATCAAGTCTTGCTTACACAATCAAAATGTAAAAGTTGTTATTCTGGGGCTCCTATCCTCTCCCTTATGTATTAATCCCCAGCCCTTTTCAGGCATTATTCCCTCCTTCCCCTTTCTTGCCCCACTAATAACATGCAAGGAGAAGCATGGGGATGTTCTCTAGTATCCCATGTCATGCCCCCACAGGAGGAGTGCTCAGTTGCAGAAACAGACCCATCACCAAATTTCTTGCTGTTGTGGATACTGAATCCACACATGAAAGACCAATTCTGACCAGGAGTTCAGTGATTGGGTTAGAAACATTGGCTTTGCTCATGTGGTTCTGGTATTATTCAGACCAGATCTTACCAAAAGGAAGCCATTCCCAGCTAGCACTACATGTGCCTGCAAGTTAATGCTTTAAATGTGTAAATAAATCAAAGACTGGTGTGAGTTAAGAGGCTACTATCCCAGATTCTGTTTTTTTTTTAAAAAAAGTCATTCACCATAAACATACTGCATGTTCAGAGATTTGTAGGATAGTTGTTATAACTATTTCTTTTCCTGTAAAAATGAAACATGGAGCTAAACTGAAGCTGTTAAAAGACTGTCTTAACGATTTGCAAAACATGAGTTGCTCATTTCACTGTAGATGCTGTTCGATTTTTAGGTGCTCAGAAAAGAGGGAAACATGTCTTTTGAACTTTGGTCACAGAGTGGCCCCCAGGGTCCTCAGTGGAACAGAGCTGAAGTGCTTTTAGGTGTTCAATCTTATTTTCAGGTATGTGCAATTTTGTCTGCCTTCTTCCCTTACTATTTCAAGCTATTTAATATTTCTGTTGTTCTGCGCTCGTAATGTCAGCCTTAAGACATCATTGCGTTTTGAAGCAATCAAAATCAAAATGATGCCTCTGCTGTAGAATGAAGTTCATTCATTAATGGCACATAGAAGCAGAAATTGGAGGCAGGATATTTCTTAGGGAATCTGTTACTTGAACTGTCTGCTTTATTGTTGCTTTATGGCCTAGATAAGGAACCAGTGACTCTCCAGATGTTGTCAGATACAATCAACCCCAGCCAGCATGACTAATGGTAATGGATGATGGACATTGTAGTTCTACAATATATTCAGGGTCACAGATTCTCAGTCCCTGCTTTATGATGTCAAAACCTTACCACAGTTGGCAGCATCACAGTCTTTGGAAAATAGACTAATTTGGCAACAAGACACTTTATTTTTTTTTAGTCCCAATTGTATTTCTGTTTGTCTGTACGTGTGTGCTTGTTTTGTATTACAGAGTAATGGTGATTCTGCATTGTGCCAATCTTCCCTGTTCCCTGTTCTGGCAGTAAAATATGAACAATGTTAACTTTGGAGTTGTTCACTCCCTACCAGCTATTTCCTTTGTGTTTCTCATGTAGCATTCTTACCAGTAGTGGCACTTGTGATGGATGGAGCTGTCCTCCTGCTCCAGCATTGCTGGTGCTTACCTGGATGGTTTGGAGTGGTGAAGTCGGGGCCATGTGGGTGCCCTGGCAAGACCAATGGCTTGGCGGCAGCAATCCCACTACTGTACCTGTCCAGCCCTGAACTCTCCACCACTCTTCCCCTCCATATCTCCATACTGGTATGCATTAGTAATACTGGTGTTGGGAGAGAAGCTCCACCCTGCTGATGCTACTGATGCTCACCACTATCACATGGATCAGAACATTGCCTATTTACTAGAGATGCCTGCTTGTGTCAGAAATTGGCTATTTATATTTCTACTTTCCCCACTTCACAGGTTATCTTCAGGGCAAAAAGGGGCATCAGTTATGTGGGAGATGTGGCAGTGGATGACATTTCATTTCAGGAGTGTTCCCCCTTACTGATCCCAGACAAACACTGTACTCCTGATGAATTTACCTGTGCCAACAAATACTGCCTCCCAAAGGATAACCTTTGTGATTTTGTGAATGACTGTGCAGATAACTCAGATGAGAATCAAAGCATTTGCAGTGAGTACGGCTGTTCCTTGCTTTAATGAGCAGAAGTTATCAAGTCTCTAGTGAATTATTTATATAGTAGCACTGCTGCCAGTTCATTAGTGGTTCCGAAATGTAAATGAAAAGCAAAATTAATGATTTTGAAATGCTCGTTATACTGGAGTCTGCCTCACATACACCCACAAGTTCATACAAACAGATGTCCCCACCTGAGAGTTTGCCAAGCTCCTGGGTGCCAAAATCCCAAGGACTCCTGCCTCACCCATGTAAATGTTTTGGCAGGAGGCAGCTGCTTAAACCTTGGGATTTAGGCACCCAGGAGGTTGGCAGCTCTCAGCTGTTTGTATGAACATGTGGGTGCATGTGATTCCAGTCTATATTAGTAATAGTGTCCAGGCACCTGGAAGTTGTAGTAACTAAATTAATTAACGTGCTTCAGGCAATGGTGTGATTGTTATCTTAATTAATGTAAAATAAGAAAAAAATGACTTGTTATTTAGTGTACTGGTATGATGCTGCTCAGCTTGCAATAAGACACTGGAGGGCACTGGGCTATTACAACAGCATTTTGGTTTTACTACAGTTGCAAAATAAAATGTGGACCAGCCCTACACATACTTTTCTAGAGAATTGGGTTCCAGTGCAATGAAAACAGATCTGATTCTCATTTGTTACACAGACACTTAGAGGGGTGAGTTTTGGCAGCATCAAACAGAGAACTATGTGGAACTAGATGATGTTGCCCCAGCACTGCTGCTGTTACTCTGTCCTCTAGTGCTGTTATGTTGCTTCAGCATCAGCAATTGCTTCCCTGTTGCTTTCCTGGGTGGAGAAAGAGTGGGTGTATGTTAACAATGTGCCCATTGGATTCATTAGGTCATGTGAGGGTGTGTGGATGTCTCTACCTGTGTACCCAGGTCTTCCCACCACAATCTCCAACATATGCCCTTTGACTTTCCTGCTGCTACTCACCTTGCGGTCCACAGAGACAGACAAATCCCAAACTTGCTGTCGGAAATCATTTCATATTTTCGCCAGTAACTTTCTTTCAGCGAGTTAATGTCGTGTTGATGCTGCTGCAATCTAAGTCTTGAACCAGGTAACCATATTTTAAAATACAAAAAAGTGAAAATGAGGTTATATATTCATAGAAATTTATTCTGAGCAGAAGCAAGCTAATAAACTATTTATTGCATCTTAAACTTGACCATAAGCTGCTTCCAGCTAGTTAAAACGGAAATTAAATTGTACATTGCTACATGTTCACTCCAGTGGCCAAGATTTAAATGAGCAAAGGGCTTTGATTCATGTATTTTTAAAACAACTTTTAAAAGATAAAATCCCCCCCCAAAAAAGTAGCTAATATCCCTAGGACGTTCATCCACTTTCAGTGATAAGCATATGAAAGGATGGTCAAGCACAGTGGTCACAGATGACAGGGCAATTCCCACAAAAATTATGTGTTCTCTCCATACCAAAAGGGGATACAGAAGATGCACACTGTCAATCAAGCCCTGTTCTGTGCCCAATAACTACAGGACACCTTTGCCTGGTGGCGCAGCGGCCCATAGATTGCAGCAAAATACTGGGCAAGGTTTTGCCCAGTATCTTCTCTGTGTGATGGGCTCATGGGAAAAAGCTTTCCAATCAGCCCTTGTTGAAGAGGGGAGGGGAAAGCCTATATAAGGCTGCTTCCCCTGGATCTCACAGCCATTTTGTTTGAGAGGTTTCCGCACGCCCACCCTCGCCTTCTCTGACTAATTTTGGGTTGTTGGTTGACACGGCAGGAAAGGATTTTTTTTCTCTCTCAACCTGATTGGCACTTGGGTGGGGTTTTATCGCCTTTCCCTCAGTGAAATTATGGCTTTCCTTTGTTAGGCGGAAGAACATTGTTTGTATGAGGGCGGAAATGGCATTGGTCAGGATCAACATAGTATAGAGGGGACTCCATAAAAGGCCTGAGGGGAGGATTGACCATGACAAACCCAAGCATGGGTTCGGTATCTGCCTGGTTGGAATCTGCACCCTGGTCCCCCAGTGAGACCTTGCTTGCTTGGCTTGTACCACAGCAAGGTTCAACATTGGCTGACTCCCGTCCTATAGGTTTGAAGTGATCCAAACCCAGTGGATCCATTCCATCAACATGGGGCTTGTGGAATGATGAACTGATCCTGGAGCCATGCCAACCCTTGTCCTGCCTGCTGCTGTCAATAAAGATTTGGCCTGATTTTATCCCATCGCCATTGTATAGTCTGGTCATTTTGCCACTCTCATAGGTCACATAATTCGCCTGCCTGGGCAATTGCATACCTACCCAGCAAATTGCAATTTGGTGCTCTCAAATTTGCAAGAAAACAAAGCAAAACGATGCCAAAACATTTTAAAAGATTTGGAAATGAATCCTATAAATATTTCCCAATATAACAGAAAGCTTTCATGCTGAACACTGCATTTTATGCATCCAAATATCTTATTTCATTTTAACAAGGAATGCTACTTTGAAAATTTTAAGTACAGACAACAAAAAAGGGAAAACTCCACATTGCAAAATCACATGTTGCAGTCCTTAGTTACATTACGAGTGAGCTTGAGTAAAACTTGTGCTTAAATAAAATTGTGTTATCCTGGAATTGCAGAGGCAAAAGAAGGGAAACTTTGACCTCTGCCACTGGCTAGGACACTAAGGTGTACCGGATGGTTTTACCTCCTGTCTTTCAGCAGGAGACCACCTTGGTCCCATCTTAAGTCTTTGCAATAGATTTTTGTATTTTTCAAGGGGATTTGTCGCATTCCAGTGACTATTTTGCTGTTATTCCTAACCTAACATTAGATATAATCTCCCCCTACATGCCCCGTTAATTTATCTTGATGATAATAAGAATGTCTAAGAACAAAATGGACAGAGTGGAACAATTCCTCAGCAGATAAAAATGTAATTAAGTTTAGAATATAATCTATTGTTGAAGTCAGGTCTTTTTTGACATAAGATAATCAGGTAGCTATGCTCACTTCATTTCCAAGAGGAATATCATTGTTCAAAGTGTGCCAACTGATGACGCCATCTTAGCTGTGATAATCTACTATCACAAAACACTGCTTGAGATGGACCTGCTTACACGGTGATCTCACCCTCCAGAGACGTGCATGACAAAGAGAACGCATTTCTTGAATTTTTTAAAAAAATAAATTAAAATGAGAATGTAGTCTGTACTGTCTCTTGACAACAAATCACGCTTGAGATTTATGAAACCGCGTGTTGACAGTGCTGAAAGCGGACCAGCTGTGATCAACGTCTAATGTTTGGATTGAGTTTTGTTTTAGTTTTTTGTTTGAAGTTCAGAATCAGTCTCTTAAAGATGACATAATCATTGCATTTGGGAGCTGCAGTGGCGGTTCACTCTTTGATGTTTGCATCAAGGCCTGATTCTTTAAATCAGCAGGGCCCAGGAGGACCAGCAGTAAGAAGTCTTTCTGATGGAAGTGTTGGCATAATACTTGGTATTTGTTTTGGAGCTTGGGCCCAGGACAGAGGAAGGGCAGTCTCAGCGAGATGTATTTATTATGGTTGTGAATTCAAACCCACACCAGGTTTTATTATTACCTATTGCATTTTATCCCACCCTTCCAAGGAGCTTAGGACAACGTACAAGGCTCTTTCATACCCATTTTATTCTTACAACTTTCCTAAGACATAGGTTAGGCTGAGAGTTATGGGTGTACCAAAGAACAGCCAGTGAGCTTCTGGACTCAAGACTCCCTGGTCCTAGTCTAGCCATTGCACCTTAGTTTCTCAACATATAAAAAAACCAGCTATATTTCTAGTATCATCAATTTCAGGTTGTATTCCATGAAATAAAATGGGAGGTTTGAGGATTAGAGTAGAGGATCTTTAAATGGTAAGAAAATGAAAAGCATTTTCTTAGTCTGCTTAGGTGAGCTGCAGTAAGTTCAATTAGGTTCCTTAAAATGTGTTGAGAAGCACCCATGTATACATGAGGTTGGATGGTCATTTGTCATGGATCCTTTAGTTGAGATTCCTGCATTGCAGAGAGTTGGACTACATGATCCTTAGGGTCCCTTCCAATGACTGTTCTATGATTCTCTGCCTCCTGTGCAGTTGTCCTCTTTTAGTTGATGATGGCTCGTTCCATTATAGAGGTTCTCACTTGATGCAGCAGTTATCAAGTGACAAGCACGTATGTGTGAGGCAATCTATCCTTGTTTCCCAATAAAACCTCAATACTGTGGGGGGGGGGATATCCATTTTAAAGTAGCTCTAGTGCCTCTTTTTAAA
Organism: Lacerta agilis; assembly: GCF_009819535.1. Classification (NCBI taxonomy): domain Eukaryota; kingdom Metazoa; phylum Chordata; class Lepidosauria; order Squamata; family Lacertidae; genus Lacerta; species Lacerta agilis. Next base: position 34,412,539 of record NC_046323.1, read on the forward strand.
AAGACCATACAACTTTATTTTACAAAAAAAATATTGGGGGAAACATTTAATTTGCCTTCTGCAAGTCTCCAGAGCCCTTTCCTCATTAATTTAGCTAGCTAAAAGAATACTTCAGCATAAGTTTAGATTTCCCTGGTTGTAAGATGGAAGTACCACTTACTGTCAACCAGAGAGGGCAGTCCAGTGTAGCTGCAGTGGTGCCTGATTGTTTTCTGGCTTTGGCATGGGATGACATCACTTCCTCCTCCACTGGCTGCACCAGTTGCTAGGGCTCTCCCATGGTTGCAGCCAGTTGCGGTTAAGCCTCTCATTTTTCTGCCCTTCATTTCTCTCTCTGGTTTTGGAGAACAGGGCAGAAGGAATCTGGTCACAGCAGGAGGGGGAGACTCTGGATTCTTCAGCAGCCTGCCTCATCTCTCTCCTGCCACCCTTCCTCTCCTGGCTCTGACTGCCCCCTGCCACAGCCTCTTCCTGCTCACTAAGCCCTGTTACTTCTGCAGCTTCTGACACCTCCTCCTTGCAGTCTGCCCCCTCTTCTCCCTCTGAACATGCATCACCATCCCACCAAAAATCCCCTGCTTCTGAGCCTTCTTCCCTTGGGGGTTGGCTCTGCATCCAGCCAGTCCATGACAGCTGACAGGCTGGTTGATACAGGATACACACCCAATGCCTGCACCAAACCCTGATGACATTAAAAATAAACTTGTGGCCTGTTTAATCCCAAAGGGTTGTTCTGTGCTTATTTCAACTTCCCACCACCCGCAGCATCATTGTCCCTGTACTCGCAAATTGTACCTTCTCTTTGAATATAAAAGAATATATCTAGTCAAGTTGTTTTTTGCTCTTTTTAAATTATCTCTCTTTATACTGAAGTAATGTTAAGTCCAAATGTAATTAATTTCACAGGTAATTTCAATATGAAATAAGCTGCATCCTGCTGTTTCTTTTAACAGTTGACCTTGTTCTCTGATGGTCTAATTCCTGTAGCTAGTATACTTCCGTATATTACTAAAATATATAAAAAGTTTGTTCTCTAGTGCTTGTCTAGAAGAATTGGTTTGTTGCGATCATTGAAACAATGGTACTAGAAACTTAAAACAATAGGTTTGACAATTAAAAATTTAAAGCTTTCTGTTTTTCTCACAATATTATGAAATAAATATCTAAGGTACCGGATATTTTTGGTTTACCCATATTGCCTCTTATAAACATTCATTTGTGAATTGCAATTAGATACCTATTGAGTAAAATAAGCCTGAATTAAACAAAAGGCTGTTTGCTAATCTAAATTCCTTTTAAAATAATGTCATTATCACCATCAGCCCTTGCATGATGGAGCATCAGCCACCTGTTAAAAAGCCTTTCATTAGTTAAATGAGACTCCCTCCATTTTGAGGATAAAGGCAGAATATGTTTGTTATTATGATGCTAATTTCAGCATTTTGCATTCTTTTTCAATTTTAGACACTTTGAATTTTGTTGGGTTTTTGTTGTTGTTGTTGTTAGGTATGTCCATTGGGCGCTGTGATTTTGAGTTTGATCTCTGTGATTGGGAACAAGATCAGAATGACGACTTTGACTGGAATCTCAGAATTGGAGGAATCCCAAGAGCAGGCACTGGGCCAGTAGCTGATCATACCTTGCAAGAACCATCTGGTCATTACATCTTTCTAAAAAACTCCTTCCCTCAGTTGCCAGGGCAAGAAGCCAGAATTACTAGTGTGACTGTAAGCAGAAAGAGCAAGAATTGCAAGGTATGTGAAGGAATGTCTAGCAGGAACGATAGAAGTTAATTACTAACTGCAAGAATCAAACATCACTTAAGCGTCCCTTAGAGAAAATATTTTGTTTAATAGGTATCACCTATGGCTCTGTGGGTTAAACCACAGGGCCTAGGGCTTGCTGATCAGAAGGTCGGCGGTTCGAATCCCTGCGATGGGGTGAGCTCCTGTTGCTCCGTCCCAGCTCCTGCCCACCTAGCAGTTCGAAAGCACATCAAAAGTGCAAGTAGATAAATAGGTACCGCTCCCGCGGGAAGGTAAACAGCATTTCTGTGCGCTGCTCTGGTTCGCCAGAAGCGGCTTTGTCATGCTGGCCACGTGACCTGGAAGCTGTACGCCGGCTCCCTCAGCCAGTAACGTGAGATGAGTGCCGCAATCCCAGAGTTGGATACGACTGGACCTAATGGTCAGGGGTCCCTTTTACCTTTAATAATAATAATAATAATTTATTTATACCCCGCCCATCTGGTTGGGCTTCTCCAGCCACTCTGGGCGGCTTCCAACAAAACATTAAAATACAATAATCAATCAAACATTAAAAGCTTCCCTAAACAGGGCTGCCTTCAGATGTCTTCTAATTAGCCGAGTGCTATTGTAAAGCAGTATTATGTTGCTTTCAGTGCAGAACGTCCAAAAAGGGAAATAGGTTCTGTTGAAAACTTCATTTGTTCTGAATGAAATACATTGCTTAAGTGACATTAATGTTTGGATCTTGGCTGCTGGGTGTTGAAAACATCCTATGATAAAAATGTACAGAATAATTTGTGTGCCTCTGATAAGCTATTGAAATTAAGCAAGGATAAACAAATCTTTGAATAAAAAAAAGGTTATTGTGGTTAAAATGTCATTTGGATTCCACCCCAAAAAACATTTGATGGTGGGAAATAAACGTTTATTTTTCAAAGGAAGTTATTTATTTATTAGATTTCTATGGTGCCCTCCTGTGGAACTCTTGAGGCAGTTTAGAAGCATATTAAAGCAACAAGAAACAATCAAAAACAACAAAGTTAACTCAAAACAACGAAAGGAAGACAGTGTGTTTTATTATACTGGATCTAAAATGAGACTTCATGGGTGATACTGAACCAGTCTCCAAGAATTCAGTATCTCTATTAAGAAGTGTAACTACTTCATGCTCCCCTACCCTGCCACCTTCACCTTAAAAGCTGGTATTTACTGTAAAATCATTAATGGACTATAGATATTTAAATGGATAAATATTGCAAATCCACTGCACATTGACAGACAGTCTGTTGGATTCTTTTCTTATGGAACCATAAAACATGTTTTCACTATGAAGGGAGTATTATTTAATGTCACTGCTCCATATTTACTTTTCCTCTTCATTTCAGGTAATATTCTACTACCACATGTATGGAGCTAACATTGGATCACTAACTGTCTACCAGGTGACGGCATCAAATCCCCGCAAAGTATTATTCAACCTCTCTGGAGATCAGGGAAATTTCTGGAAAAGAAAAGTGCTGCTATTAGAAGCCAATGAGGACTTCCAGATCACCTTTGAAGGGCGTGTTGGAAAAGGCTACAGGAGATGTATAGCCCTTGATGACATTGTGTTTACAAGGGAATGCTTGCCACCATCAGAGTTCTTGCCAGATGAACCTACAGCATCACCCCCAACAGGTAATTACTAGAGAATGTCAAGAAAGATCTCTCTCCCCACTTCACTTTTATATTTCAGCAATACATTGATGGGATGTGGTCATTGAAAAAACATATAAATATATTGAGTCGCTTTAAAGAGGCAGAATCTTTTTGAACTGCCCCATCACATATAAATTTGTAGATATACTGTGCATGCATGCTTGCAGGTTGCACAATCGTTTCCCCTGCGTAGCAATGGATCTCTGAAGATTGCTGGATTACTTCAGACTTTTCTGAAATGTGTTAAATGAGGACGTTGCCCTAGTAATTGACAAAGTAATTCAAAATCTGCCATGTGCAATGGAGCTGAGATGCAGGACACCTTTTTAAACAAGATCCTCTAAAATAAGAGATTACTTAAAATAAGGAGCTTGTTGTTGTTTTGTGCAGGAGAGAATTGTATCCAGTTACTCCAATTTGTTCTGGGTTGTTGCAGCCCATAGTTGAAGTCAAAGCCTTTATTTTATTGACTTCTCTTGACGGAACTCTTTAATTTAGTACTGATGAGTCTGTGCTTCAGGAAACAGAACAATCTTAGTCATATATACCCATATCAATGCATAAGGTTGCTCTCAGGGGCATGTTCTAAAAGTCTTGTTTACAGTTATAAGTGCAAAAGTCTATTTTTAACGATGTTGCATTTATGGTTTAAAATGCACATCAAAGTAGCTAAAGATACCGCCATAGTTCCTGAGAATTGTGAGCAGAAAGAAGTTTGCACAAGGGGATTTTCCCATCCCCTCTTCCCTACTGTTAGAGTTAAAGGTAAAGGTACCCCTGACCATTAGGTGCAGTTGCGGATGACTCTGGGGTTGCGGCGCTCATCTCGCTCTGTAGGCCAAGGGAGCCGGCGTTTGTGCGCAGACAGCTTCCGGGTCATGTGACCAGCATGACTAAGCTGCTTCTGGTGAACCAGAGCAGCACACGGAAACGCTGTTTACCTTCCCGCTGGAGTGGTACCTATTTATCTACTTGCACTTTGACATGCTTTCGAACTGCTAGGCTGGCAGAAGCAGTGACTGAACAACAGGAGTTTACCCTGTCGCAGGGATTTGAACCGCCGACCTTCTGATCGGCAAGCCCTAGGCTCTGTGGTTTAGACCACAGCACCACCTGCGTCCCTTACTGTTAGGATTGCCATATTTCAAAACAAACAAACAAAACAAAAACCAGGGCACCCGGGGCATTGTTGAGTGCTAATTTCCTTAGGAGCTCCTACCTGATTCCTTTTCCCATTCAACCCTAGACCACGTTCCATGACCCTGAAGAGAAACATTATTTCCCTCCCAGCACAACCTAATGTTTAAGTGAGTGCGCATTAGAATCGGAGCCTGAAAGCAATAAAATTGATGGTGATTGTCAGACATATTTCTTGCAATTTACTGCCCCCTTTGACAAGGCATTTATTATTACAGGGAATTACTGAAGCCTGGAGATATGGGTGTGCTTGACAGGGAGGTGTATTATGTTCCATCTCCATTGGCCTTTTATTTAGCATATGATACTGACATGGTGTTAAACTACACTGGGAATTATGAAAATTTATTATTCTTGTTGTAGACATATTTTTTTTAAGCGCCCTTGCTGCTTTGGAGACTCTGAACCAAAGTTCTGTGCTTTATTTTAAAAAATAAAACAAAACCTTCTTGGCCACGTTCACCTGGAAGTTTGTAAGCAGTTGGGAAACTCTTGGGATGGTTGGAAATTCTAAATCAATTCTTTCGGACAGTGAAAGCTTTTCATTTCTTATAATCATGGCAGGGATGTTAAAGCCTTACAAACATTCACGTGGGACCTATTTCCTTTTATAGAATAACCAAGGTTTTACTCATATGTGAGTGTGCGTATATATATATATATATATATATATATATATATATATATATATTCTAAACACTTTCAGATTAACACAATTGTACTGGAAGCTCATTAATCGCTTCTTTTGTCCCATTCTTGTTCACCTGCCATGATCTGGTACTCAAAAGTTTCAAGGTCAGTGCTTTTAATGTAACTTTTTTTTTGCTAGAATTGCGGAGATCCAGAGACAATGAGATTAGCTGCACTAAAGACTCATATCTCTTTGATCTTTATTATGCTGAGCACAGCATGTTATAGTATAGGAAACTGCACTGACAACAAAACTCAGCTTTAAAAAAAAATAGTGCTCAGTTTTTTCCTAGCTCCCAGAAATAAAGCTTGCCAGCCATTCAGCATTGACTGAGTTCTTTATTTGAACAGTATAATGACAAGGTTGTGAATAATTAAGTTCAATAAATTGAGATGACCCCCATGCTGAAACACCCTCCATCTGTTTACTGAAGCACTTCAAAAACTTAATCGTGCCTCGGACATTTCAAGTATAGCGCACCTTTCTGTTTAAGACAATTGCCATCTCAGATCTCCTACAGGATATTTCTTCTGATTAAGAGTTACAGCTATTACATTATGCTAAAAAAAAGTCAAGCCTACCGGTAATTAATTTTAGAGTATTGTATATAATTAAATATTTAATGCATTATATGTAATGTAAACACAAATAACATAATTGTTCATTGGTTTTGGAAACTGGTGCTACCCTCCATTATTTTTGAAAACGATCAACTTCGCAAAATCTATGTAGATACTTATGACTTTGAATACTTAACTACTACTCCTATTAGTACTACTAGAACACAGACAGCTCAGTCAGCACACCATGAGACTCTTAATCTCAGGGTTGTGGGTTCAAGCTCCACATTGGGTGGAATATTCCAGCATTGCAGGGGGTTGGACTAGATGACCCTCATGGCCCCTTCCAGCTCTGTGATTCTATGATTCTACTATTAAGACACCATCAGCGTACATGGTATCTTATGGACTGAAAAAGATGTATAGAGAGCTATAAACAAGTATGTCCTGCAAGGTGTTTATAGCAAGGAAGGAAGCTGTGTACACAATAGAGGGAGAAGAAAAGATCATGAGAAAACAATTATATAAACCTATCTTATTCTGAACCTCCTGAACACACTAAGACCCTCCTCAGAGACTCTGCTCCAAATGCTTGTGCCATCCTAGTTACAGTACACAGATGCTTGAGCTAGGGCCATCTCAGTAGTGGCACCCAACTTATAAAACTTCCTCCCCCAAAAAGGATCCTCTTGCATCTTCCATGGTAGTTTTAGGCACTTGAATGTCTCTGGAGCTCTTTGCGTTCTTCAGTGGCTGGTTCTGTATCCTGGTGTGCATGTCTGGTCCTTCTCAGTAAATTTATTTCTGGCCATAGTTTTTTTGTATTTTTTTAAAAAAATATTATGGATTTCTTGTTAATTTTACACTATTGTGTTTTTTTTTAATTGTTAAGTGTTCTGTCCCAGGCAATGGTCTCATCTAGACTGATTTCTAGTCAGAGGAGGGTTAGTTCAGGCAGAGATCAAGTAAGGCAGGATGCAGTCCTACTGAAGGAAATCTCTGTCTGTCTGTCTATCTCATCTATCTATCTATCTATCTATCTATCTATCTATCTATCTATCATCTATCTTTCTATTTTCAGCTTAGATGCTGTTTTTCAGAACTAAAGGTTCTCCCAAACTGGCTCACAGTCAGAAAATTATTAGCAAAACAGCACTATCAAAATCACTTCCCTAAAGTCACATGTAAATTAGACATTTGAAAAATCTACAACTGACACAACAGTATTTTTTTATTAAAAAAACCCATAAAAATCATAACAGCCAGGTTAACATCATCAGATCCCAGCAGGGGTCTCATCCCTGCTCCCAAGCGTCCTGAAATACAACAGTCAGCTGACACAACAACCTCCAAGCTTCCTGCTACCTTCTGCCTTCAGTAGCAAACCCATCTCTGTTCTCTCATGTCCATGGATTCTCTCTTGGAAGATTGTTTGACACAAATCTTTATCACGTTCTTCACACAGGTTGGCTCAGTTTGCTGATTTCTCTGTGTCTTAGGGATTCTCCTCTAGCAGAATTGGCAGCCATACCTTCCGACGGATGTGGTGTGTTTTCAAATGCCACCTCTTCCCAACTGCAGCACTTTGCCATCTCCATGCCAATTGGCCAACTAGCAAATTGGCCCTACTGGCAAAAGTCAAAATACAATACACTAAAGCAAACCAACAGTAATAACAGCAGATAAAAACCGTGCTTGGGTAGTCACACAACTATTTTGTTTACACTGTTATAAAACAGACATGGACATTGGATCAAGTGATTTTATTTTATCTATATGTTTATTTTGTAATATAGGGAGAGGGAAGATGAATCAGAATAATAGAATTAGACCCAGACTGGATGCTCAGCGAATGCTAGCTTATTGACAACTGCAACAAAATTCATGGATGCTGGGTCAGATTCTTGGTGAGAAATAATGAGGGGAAGCAGAACTTTTTAGGTGTATTCTCTGAACAAACAGGCATGTATTGCTTAGAGAACATACTTTAGCATGCTGTGTCTGTTCACAACAGAGCTGCAAGACAGAATATATGACCCAGTTCACTTCTAGGAATAAAGATTGTGGGATGAATAGAATTTAATGTGAGAGTAGAAAACTCTTCAAATGCTTTTTTTTGTCCACCTGCCCCCAATCTCTTTAACAATAACTTACAATATCCAGATCTGTCAGAGTTTACATGAGAGGACCTTTCACCTTGTGAAAAACATGACTCTTTGTGCAAGCTTAAATATTTGTATTTTATACTTCCACTTCTCCTGATAACCTCTATCAGTGACCTTGTTATTGTTTTCACTTCACAAATATCAGTGTAAACTGGGGGTTTATAATGCTATTCATCCCATTTGCCTTGGTATAGTTATCTTGAAGCCTCTCAATACATACTAACTATAATATACATGTTTTGTCAAAGGGGAAAAAAGACTGCCAGCTAAGAAGTCGAAATGTTGCTGTGCAAATGTTAGCAGTAAATTTCATTCTACAAGACAGAAATGATCCGCAAGTCCTGCTGTGGAGACCATTAGCAAAATGCCTTATTTGAAATTCTGATAGTCGTGTTTATAACCATACGATGCAATACAGGGACAGACTCTGTTTGTGCTCATGCCATTTTCAATGAATCTTCCGTCCCAATGTTGAATAGTTTCAAAGAACCCTGCTTTCCTACTAAGTGAAACTGATTTTACAATGCTGCTCCTTTTCATGAGTCATCTTAGCCTAGTCCACAATCCGGTGTTTGGTTTCAACCCACCAATTCAAGTACAGCAGAATACAACCCCAAATTTTTGTTCTCCAAACCACTGATTAGAATTTTATCTCAGATGGTGGAAACAGATTACACCCATTTAGTAATTCTTAAATCTGGATTGATCCCAAGGTTTACTCTTGTAGCTTGAGTGGTTTGGTAGGTAAAGTAAAATTACCACAGTGTGGCTGGTATAGTCTATTCTACTCCAACAATTCTTGTTGGCCATCATGTGTCTTAGAAACATTATTTACAGCTGGGAATGGCTATTGCATTGGGGATGTAAGGAAGATGTTTTGGGGAGTCCATCAGTGCCATATGCTGAAGTCTGAAGTCTGGCTCTTAATTTGCTTCCAAGTATTCTTCCAAGGCATCCCCAAGTATAGCCCATTGCTTTAGTCTACTATGGATATTGCGAGGGCATGAATACCATGTGGCCAAGCAAACTCTGTTCAGCACCATGATATAAAACATTCTTGCTTAAAAAAAAATTATTATTTTTTTACTACATTGATTCTAAAAGTTTCTGTGTAGTCATTATTATTATTTGTTGTGAATCCTCTTCCGTTCATGGATTTTATTTTAGAGACACTAACATCTCCTTGGAGTCTATTATGGTCAATGTGCCTGGCCTGCAAGAACAAAAAGTCCACTTGCTAACAGCTTCTGCAGATCATTGCTGTGGAAAAACATATTGACCCCTTTCAAAGGACTCTCTCTCCTGTCCATTAAATAGCCAGACCACTTTTATGACTTTTGTTTTATCAACAGACAATACTGTGCATATTTTGAAGCAAGCAATGCTGTAGAATTGCACTGCAAGGCTGCGCCCTAAACACACTTTCTCAGGAATGAGTCGTATTAGATACAGTGGGATATACCTCCAAGTAAACATTCATAGGATTATGTTGTACAGCTCGTGTATTTCAATGGAAATGGTTCCAACTGCACCATCCTAGTGGTACAGCAATAAAACTGCTACCACATTTGCAAAGCTAAGCAGGGTCCAGTATGGTTTCAAACTGGAGGGGGGAACCATATGTTGAGATTCCTGCATTGCAGGGGTTTGAACTAGATGACCCTCAGGGTCCCTTCCAACCCTGCAGTTCTATGGTATCAATAGGGTTTAAAAGAACTCGGTTTTCTTTGGATTGTGCCCATTCAGATTTTATTAGTGGGGAAATACTGAAAACAACATTCTATATATGTCTACCAAGAAGTCAGTCCTTCTGAACTCAGCAGAGCTTATTCTCAAAAAAGTGGGTACAGGATTGTTCACTTAATTGCCTAGTTCTGTCTAGTTTGGGACCAGTGTGTTGCAGGTAGAGTGCAATTCTAAAAACTAGTTATTAAAATTATTTTGTACTATCTTTAAAAGAAATTGTTGTGGCTCTCCTTATTACCTGGTGTGCATATCTCTGTGACAGTTAGTTTCTTTCATTTTCCCTTTAGAAATGAAACAAACAGCAGCATCCCAGTCCTCACATGTTTGCAATTCAGTGTATGTTGTTTTAAAAGGCTTTTCTTCTTGATCAGTAGGTTTAGAACTCCACCAGAGAGTGCAAAATAGTTTATGTAGTTTCATTTTGCTCAGTTTGCCTATTAATGTGTAAAGTTATTCCTGAATCACCCCCCTCCCCCGGGCACGTATCATTCACTTACATTTTCATGGAGACTTCTTTGGCAAGGCATACTCCCCCCCCCCTTTTTTGGGTAGCGTAGTCTGAGCTCCAGATATTCCAAAAGGACTATCTTCCAGCCAAACGATTTCAGAAAGAGTTAAAGTATGATTGTTCCACCTCCCTCCTCTTACCTTAATTCATTTCTGCTAAAAATGGCTTTAAAAAATTTCCAAATGTGATAGTGGTTTTCAAACTTCATGCTAAATAGCATCTACATATCTGTCAATGAACTGAATATAGCGGACCATTAAGTCCATTCTGGGTGTTAGTCAGCATTTTGAACCTCAGGTTTATGTGTGAACTGAGCACACCTATAGAGCATATTTATTTAACCCTCTCTGCGAGAGTTGTAGAGGAAGGTTGAATCAGTGGTGGTAGTAAGCCGTAATTCAAAAAAGCTTGTCTACCATTACTGATCACTTCATTGAGTAATCCAGAACTTCCTGTCATGCACTTTGTAAATCACTGATGTGGTTCAACGCTTCACTCTGCAGTAGTCAGGCTAGAAACAATGGAATACATTGTCATCAAAATCCTTCTCTCTTCTCTTTCTGTTTGTGTGTATATTTTTTCCAGGCTCTTGCTCACATGGTTATTTGGAATGTCTCAATGGCAAGTGTTATAGACCAGAACAAAGCTGCAATTTTGAGGATGACTGTGGGGATAATACTGATGAGAGAGAATGTGGGACCTCTTGCACTTTTGAAAATGGTATATGTGGTTGGCAGAATTCCCTAGCGGATAACTTCGACTGGGTTATAGGAACCGGCTCACCTCAAAGCCTCAGGCCTCCAAAAGACCACACACTTGGAAATGGGAAAGGTACGTTGCCACTTCAGCGCAGGGAATTTATCTGCATTCACAAACCTTATCATCCCATCCCAGGCAACACAGGGCAAGTTCTAAATCTAATTAGAGGCCTGTTATGAATATCTAAATTGGTTAAATCCCTAATGCTGAAAACTGTTCTATAATGCAGTTATAACACTGTTTTGCAAAGCAGCTTCTTCTTAACTGTTGCTTTCTCAGAGTGCAAGGGAGTTGCACACTTGTTTCTCAGGTAGCAAAGAGAATCCAAATCACATCGGTACCAGGTAACAAGCCGAGCCAGTCACCAATCAGACATTTCACTGAGTGAATAATTCTGCAGGCTCAAGACTAAACATTCAAGCCTTTGTCACAACACCCCTGTGAGCAATCTAAGTTGCCAGCTGAAGCTGGGTAATCGCTCCATAAAAAATTAAGGGGTGAGCTAGCAGCAGAAGCAAAGGCCCAGGTGCTGAAACCATTGCCTGTATATGTAATCCAAAAGGAAAGAGATGCAAACAGAAGAACTGGGAATGTCCATAGGAGACAAGCGGCTTCTAGCATTGTTCTGTGTGGCTTATCTGCTTCTAACAGTTCCAGCTTTCCGTTTTTATGTTAAGTTTCTCATGTTTAGAAGTGTGATTTGATCATATGTGGGCAAAAATCACCTCCAAAGTCTTTATTGCTGAAAGGGTTGCCTAACCTAGTTTTTACTATGCCTTTTTCCTATTATGTACTTTCCTGTGGCTAAGCAAAGAAACATCAATATAATTGTACATTTTGCTCCATAAAGGAACTCGGTTTGTAATAAATGTTTCGGCTGGCACCTGAAACATTTTTTGCAAATGATTTTCTTTTCATCATACACTGGTAAGTCATATTTCATGCTATTTGTGAGAACCCTCAGTTCCTCAGCATCATTTTTTCCATGGCTATGATAATACACAATATGCCTATAGTGTCAGAAGTGACCTTTTCTTTGCAGTGTTTAATGATGATTAGATCTTCCCCCTGGAGTTGGCATGGCAGCATTCATTTCCCAACAATATTGTTGTAAACTTAAAACAACCAATGAATGTCAAAGTGAGATTCACATTGTAGGGGGGTATGAGGGATCTTCTCAATTATGAGCTTTTATGCCCATACAAAAATATATGTTGAATTGTATGCCACCATCAGCATGCACAAAACTTTACAAAGAACAGAGGGACAGATCTCGATCCCAAGGATTGCAATTTAGAATTCAGCAAATGAAAAGCAAAGGAAGTTGGGGTACCCCCGTAGTCATGGGAAGAGTGTACATTTTTACATGGACAAATGCTTGATTACAATTGGAATGGGGATCAGAAGAGTGATTATGTTAGAGGAACTAGGCATGGATGAAGGGTTTAATTTCTTTTCACGATCACAAATCACCCCATGTAGGAGAAAAGCCATCAGGTGCAGAATCAGCCAAACCAGTTGCTATGACAACAGCCCAGTGCTATCTATATATGTGACTAAGGCGTATCTGCTCCTTAGTCAGTCAGTGAGTCTGTCCATTATGCCTTGGAATTGCTGGAGCAATAGAAATACTTTCCACTTGTATATCTGTGACTGCAAAGCCTACAAGCTGTATCCAAATCTGTATTACTGAAACCTGAGCTTCTGTAGAAGTAAACTATTTCGGACCTTAAGCTGTCCTGTGTAAGCAGAAGGTTAGGGAAACCAAGTCAAGCTGGTCTGGGCAAAGAATAAATTATTGGGGTTGCAGCTAAGTTGTCCCTAGTGGAATGTCTACTACATGCCAGGTGTAAGAGTTTCATATAAGGGTTTTTAGCAATAAAGAGGCTATAATGGAAGCTGTTCAGTGCTGGAGGTGGTTCTTACACCTACATATGGGCATGGGTGGAACACAGTACAGCACCTGCTATGTGACTGCATAGATGACTACTTAAATAACAACACTTAAAGGTAAACAAACTTGTTTTCTAACCATTCCACAGACCTCTTCATATGGCTGCCCTGTTATCCATTATGCATCTTATGCATCCAAAAATATTATGTGTGATAAGAGGCAGCTAAGAGAGGTTTTGCTTAGTACAACACTGCATTATTTCTGATTCCAGGACAATTCCTCTACCTTGAAGCGATGTCACTAGGAGTAAGAGGTGAAAAAGCACTTCTCAAGAGCTCCAGATGGGCAGAGTCTAGCACCACTTGCATGCTGAGTTTCTGGTACTACATGTCTTCAAAAGCAACAGGACACATCCAGGTTCTCATTAAGGTAATAGTTTCACTTCCTCATCGTCTGTCAAATAATTGATACTTCCACTCCTCTTTGTCAAAGTGACACAAAAGCTTCTTAACAGAGGGGCTACTAGTCACCAAAGCCTACTGTTTAGTTGGTGGGGGAAAAATACATGAAAATTTGTTGGTAAAATAGAGGGGGTGGGGAAAACATAGGAGTGAATTGAAGCAACTGCATGTTGCCACAAAGTGTGCATGCTCTGAGTCTGGAACTGATTTTAGAAACCCTAATTCAAAAGAGGTGGCATATAGGGCAAATCAAATTAACGGAATGAGAAAGGAATGAAATAGAGAAAGTTAGCACAGGATTTTGTTTACCTTGTTGAAGAAGAATTATGATTATAATCTAGCACAGAGTATGCAGAATCGCGACTGCATAGCTTACTTCTTCTCAATGAATGTCTGGCAGCATTTTAATTCCACAATTGTTTCATGGTTTACTTTTAACTTGCATTGCACCTGGCTGCTTTGAAAGCACCCTTTAACACCATGGCATGTCATTTTAGGGAGTGAAACTTTGCAAATTTCTTCAGTGAGAGGTCTTAAAAATACGTTTTTGGGTTTGAGGAATTCAAATCTGCTATTGTTTTTGTGATTGGACAACATTTAGCTTCATAAGTCTATGTTTGATGAAGAAGCATATAAACTGCTTTCAGAAAACCAAAGAATTTTAATTTTACCTTCTGAAAATGTCAGTAATGCTAAATAATAATTTCAATGTAAGTGCAAGTACTCGGCAATCTTTTTAGTGATTTTATGAAAATTTACACACATTTTACTTACAAAGCAAAAGTGAATTATATTAACTTAACCCAAATATATTTTGAATTCTCAAGTCATGTTACAACTTTTTAACACCCCTCATTTTTTGAATGTGAAAATTGAAAAATTCAGCATGCCCTATGTGTGGCATGCTATTAGTTTTTAAAAATGGTATTGTCCTACCATAATGTGAGGCAGAGCAAAATGAAATGCAACAGAGGAAATACCCTTTTACATAACCTCTGTCTTGTGTTCATTGTGAATAAATTGTTCATTAAGAGAGCTTTTCCTCTCCTCGTCCTTTTCTCTATACTTTCTCCATGCAACATTTTCCCTTCAAACAACAGACAACTGTCACTTTTTTTTTTATACTTTTCATGTTAGCAAAATGTTAGCTTTGTATACGGTCCCCTGTCAATTGAGAGCAATATGTAACCGTGCAGTTCTGAAATGGTGGCATCTGTCATCAGAAAATGTTCAGCAGCCAACATAAATAGAATGAAAACATAAAAGACACACCTGTGTCATTTTATTTCTGCATTTCCTTCTCCCCCAGCACTCTGCCACTCTTGTCTTTAAAAATGACATTTTACCTTTGCTACTCCACATGGATGAAAGCATTATTTAGTCGTGATTCTTGGCAGGACAGGTGGAAGGGTGTCACCTGACTTTCTAAAAACAACCAAACAAACATTAAAACCAATAGCATAGTTAGCTGCTTGACTATTATCCTTGGCCACTATTGTTTGTGCACAGGTTCTGTTATGATGCAAATACAGAATAGTCTGAATGGGACACTCCAGGGAAAGCTGCACTGCCAGAGCTTTGCAAGTGCTTCAAAGGCACACCACACAATGGCAACAGATGAAAAGTGCTTATATGGTAGGAAATGGTGCATTTATAAGGCAAATCAGACCATGACTTCCATCCTAAGATAAGTTAGCTGAAGTTTGCAGAAGGAAAATATACCCTTTTCTATTTCCTCCAACATGGGCGCACCCAGGGGGGCAGGGGGGGCACCTGCCCCCCCGGAAGCAATAATAATAATTAAATGGTTATCGGCAGCCTAAAAGGGAAAAAAGCTCTCCTAAAAAAGCTAAACTCCTGGTCTTTCTCCCCCTCCCAAAATCTAAATAACAATTGAGCTCTGCCGACCGGCAGCCGGCCACTGCGTGTGTGTGTGTGTGTTGCGCCGGCTGATCATTGCAAGGGAGCTTTGGAAACTGAGTTCCTTTGCATGGTGAGGATCCTGGGAAACTGAGTTCTTTTGGGGAAAGTTTTTTGAAGCTGTTTTTGTTTGCTGTTTACATAATATGGTCAGTAAACGAACTGAACCCCTAAAAATATTCCTAATCCCCAAAAAAGGTCAACAACTTTGAGCTGAACCCACAAAAATGGGGGTAGATCACTGCTGAAAGTAGATCACAGTCCCTTGGGAGTTGGCCACCCCTGGTATAACACATGTAACTAGAATAAAAATTAAAAAAAAATTCAAGCAAATAATTGTAATACCTACCGTAATAAAGCACTGCTATAATTATATATAATTTTCCTAAAATTTTGGTTTCATTCGCCTTTCCGTGCTGAAATGTCATAACCTGAATGACCATGGCTTGACCCACCCCCCTAGTTTTGATCCTGGGTATGCCCCTGTCCTCCAATTACCTGATTGCCCTCCCCACCCTCCAAAAATGTGGAATAGGATGCTGGAGGTGGGGGTTCCCAGAATTGGGATCAGAACCTAAGATAAGTTATGAACATTCATGGAAGGATCGTTTCCCACCCCCTCTGCCCCAGAAGCTCCTGTGCATTCATCCATGGCTTCCTTAAGTTAATTTAACTTAGGCTCCAAACCTATTAGTCTAGTATAAATAAACACACTATTAGTAATCTTACATCCCAGTGTGGAATCGTTATTTTCCAGTATGCTCACTGTAAAGTTTCCCAATGATCATTTTGTTACTCACATGATTGGAGTCCCATTGACACAACCTGCTTCACTCCAGACTTTGCATGTACTACATGTTTATCCTGGAACAATCGCCTGCCGTTTATGAAATTCCGAACCTTGCTATATTCACCAATATGTATACCAGTACTGATATTTTTTGTGCTTGAAAATTATCTGCAACAAATTATTGTCAGCCTTGCCCAGTTATGCTGAAAGTAATTCAGAAGCCTGAAGATAAATGGAAATTTCAATATTTAGTCCCCTGGTGATAAGCTATCAGAAATATCAAAACAATGGAAGTATACCTCCCCCCGCCGCCCAAATTAGCACAAATGTCTAACAATCACTGACCAATCTTCAGCTAGCTGCTCAAATTTAATGGATCATTATGAGAAGTGTATACTGCTCCCAGAAGCTCTCAAGTCCATAAATCAAATAGCTAGGTGATAAATGTCTGTTCTGATTTATTGATGTGTTTTCAAAATTAGTGTGCTGTGGCAGTGATGGCCATGTGCAGAAAAATCAAAATGAATAAATTTGCTCAGGAAGATATTCAGAATTAAAACTTTATGTGGAACCCCTCTTTTTGCTTAACTACTTTAGACATGAAAAACAGTAAACGACTTACCGGTACTTTGTACTTAATAAGCTCAGTGTGATATAAATATCTAACGATGCATGAAGGTGTTGGGAAATTAATGTTTATAAGAACCAGCTATTGCCATGAAGATAAAGCTTTTGCTATATGCCCTGGAGAAGCTGCCTACACTATTAAATGGAGTGCTATGCTGAGACATTTGGTCCAAACTTTTTTCAGCTGCCTTGTGGGAGAAGGGGTGAAAATCTCAGAGCATTTGGACCGAAATAGCCAAGGATTTTGGTTTGTTTCTTAAAAGAAGAAAAGATTCACAGCTGTTTCAAGCATCGGCTAGGCTGCCCTCAGCGACTTGCCAGTGTCCCCCTCAAATTAAGAACAGAGTGCCTCATGGGAGTTATGCTGCATCACAGGGCGTGGCCCATCCTGTTTTGCCACCTGAGGCAAAATGGGAAGATGCTGCTGCTGCCACCAAAGCCTCACGTGAGCTTTTAAATATTTTTCCAGAAGCTGTAGCAGCAGCCACACTATCCTGGCAGTGGGAAGGGTTCGCCGCTCATGGGATTGCAGCACCGAAGGTAACTGCTTCAGTCTGCCTCATGGCCGGGCTGGCCTGCTGCACTATGATGTCATTCCCTGGTGCAGTCTTAGGGCAGGAAATGTCTGCCTTAAAAGAAAGGAGCAACAGACAGCTGAAACCATATTTGTATATAAGAAAGACCTGCAAGACTTTTTCTTAGTTGTAAATGATATAAACCCCTCAACCACTTTTGCTTTGTGCAGTATTTTTTAGCTAAACAGAGGCATTGTGGGACCTTTCCTGTCTGGAAATTGCCAGTCTGCCCCCTCATGTTAGCTCTGTCTTCAGTCCCCAAAGTAAGGCTTTTCAGGTTTAGGGAAGGTGAGAGTGGAACCAGCAGGGTTGTGGGAAATTACAGAAATGGAGCGCAAACTGTATTTCCAGTCTGGCCCAGCTCAAAGGGGACTAGAACTTATAAAAAATGGAGTCAAGTAGCGAGATCCCCTGTCATCAGGGCCGTCTCGTCATAGGGGCTGGGTGGCGCGGTACACCAGGGCGCCAGGCCCCCCAGGGGCGCCCCCGCGAGCCCGCCGGCATCCTGGGCGCCCCGGAGGGCGGCCGGCTTGCAGCGCCACGCCCCTCATCCCCCGCGCCACGCCCCTCATCCCGAGGGGTGGCCAGCGCGGGAGGGAGGTGGGCAGAGAGGCAGCCCACCGGGGGCGCCGAGGGATGATCGCGCCAGGGCGGCCGATCCCTTTAAGACGGCGCTCCCTGTCATTCAACGTCTCATTCCATTCCTACTTGGCATTTGTAGTTATAGAATATTTCCAACCGTGTCTATGTCATGTTTTTATTTCATATAAAGAACAACAGAATTTAAATGACTATATTTATGTAATCCCATTGCTGCTTAGAGAAAAATAAATGTGCACTTTTTGTTTTTGTAAAGACCTTTATTTCTGCTCAGCTTTTAGATTTACTCTCTTGATCAAACATCTGGCGCTCATTAAGTCGATGAAATATATACAAATTTAATTACTATTTTCAACAGTAGATTGTTGAGTTGTGTTCAGAAATAGCTTCAACAGTAGATTGGGGAGTTGTGTTCAGAAATAACCCACAAAGGGATGTATCCTTTAAGTCTCCAACTGTCAGCTACCCTGTGTTTGACCCCATTTTGATTGGCATACCAGTTCATTGGTGCTTTCATTTGTGTTCAAGAATATACAGCTTTTGTGTGAAGTTTATAGTATTTTACTATACTTTCTCTCTGGCCTAAATGAACATTCTAAAAGATACCACACAGAATATCCCTATTTATATTTGCCAAGGCATAAAAACACAACATGGGTAAACCCAAGAGGGAAGACTGGATTATACCGGATGGTGCAAAGAGAGTGCACCTTCCCTTCTCACTCACAGTGCACCTCTTTTATCTCCAGTCCCCCAGATGTCCACATGTAGGCATAATTCAAAAAGACAAGCCTACATAAAATCCAATGCATAGAGTTCAAAACCTCATCCCCTGGTTTTAATACATTTTGTTACAGTTTCCACACGTACAGAAAAATGATCTGATTCTCCGTGCTTCAGATTAAGAGCTTTGGTCCATAATAAAACTAGACCCAAACTGGCTGCAAAGGTTGTGAAGTGGGAAAACACAAATGCCATTGTTTTAACATTGACCTTTACTCTTACTCCAGGTGTATTAATTTGTAGCATTCCCTTCCCTTTACCTTTACTAGCAAAACTACATTCTGAATTTAGTGAAATCATGTATCTTGTAATCGCAATATGCTACTCAACCAGTAAAATTATTTTATTTGTATAATCATTGACATAGTTTTTGGATATTTATATAGTCAGGTAACTATCCCATAATGGTAACATGAAAACAGTAGGGATTTTCACTGCTGTTGCCTGTCACAGTCAATTAATTGCATCTAAACATAAATGAGCAAAATCTTAATGGCATTTTGGAGAGGAAGACATATCAGCCAGCTAAAGTTAGCCTATATAAGGGCAGCCCCATAGCCTGACCTACAGCTAGTGGAGCAGCCAGGCATAACGCCAGCTGGAGACATTTCCTACAATTCACAAAGCTGTTAATGGATTAATGTAGTACTGAATCTGTCACCTGGACACTGTAGCTTCTTACCAGGTGTCATCAGCCATCACAGCTGTTGCCTTTTTCCAACTAGCATAAGGAAGGGACAGAAACAAAAAGAGGTAATATATAAATAGCCTGTTTCTTGGTCATGATCCAGGTGTTGAAAATACACAGTCTTTTGAAATGTCCTGATTAGGTTTGGTGGAATGTGGTTCCCATTACAAACATTAGAGCAAAATCTAGAATAGGGGGTCAGTTCTGACACTGAATGTTCAGGATGTGACACCACCAAGATATATATCACAGTGGGCTGTCTTGGTGTAGAACAAGCATTACATACTCTCAAAGTTCATATTTGATTCAGATTTCAGACTTAGTTGGAGAGAAATTCAAGCCCTGTCTTCCACTCACCCACCCACTCACCCTGCCTTCAAGTTCCCTCCTACTGCCTTCCTTTATTGATGCTCTGATGGCATCAGTGGAATGGAGGGACATCTCTATCCCTCCTCACCTCTCTGATGTCACTCACTATTATTCTGCATGCCAGGTGCTGGGAATTGATGATTCAGAGAAATTAGATTCAGAAAAAAATCAGGCATTCTAGTGTGTAAAAGCAACATGTGATGAGGGAGAGCAGGGACAAGCCTGCTAAATTTCCTTTCGCCTCACCCCCCGTTTCCACCTCCCTCCCTGTCCACAAGCTGGAGGGCAAATTTCTGCAGGGGGAGCCTCCAATGCTCGTTGAGACTTTCTGCAAGAAATAGAATCCTGCAAGATCCGGGTCCTGAATCTTGTGGAGAGGCTCTCTACTTCAGAACTTCACCTTCTAACTCATGAAGGGTAATGGAACCAATGGTGGGACACAGAACATAACATGTTCACCCTCACTTTATATCGCTTTTATGATACATTTTCAGAACATACATTGGGCTTTCTCTGGAGTTATTGAAATAACAGCTTTTCACCTCCCTATAACATGCATGCTGGTAACAATCTGTGTCAGCAGCAGACTTTGGACCAAGGATTTGATGCATTGTACTGAACCGAGTTTCCAGCTTTGATGGGAGCTCCCTGAGGCTTGAATCTGACTGGCTATCTGTTTCAACTCCTTGTAGGCAGTGGTAGCAAAATTAATCCAAAATGTTAATTGAAACAAGAGGTAAATAGATATCAGTCATAATGGAAAATCGGTAATAATAGAAAATCCTTTGGGAAAGTAATGAGATCTTTAAAGTCTGGGCAAAGGGTTTTATCATTGGCTGTGTTGCATTTTCTACGAATGAGAAATGGGAATTATTCTAGTCTTATTGCAGGTAAATTATCATAAGAGAATCTTATGCTACTCTTAAACTGCCCAATTTAAAAACTCAGTCAAAGCTTTGCTGACAAGGAATAATAAACCTTTCCAGTGCACACAAGACTCAACTGCTTTGAAGAAGGGTCACTAATGTGTTTTTGAGTTTTCTGACAGTGCTAAAAAAAATGGGTGAGTGGGAATATTTTTAGAATGTAAAAAGTATGATTTTCATAGACTGGATCAAAATTCAGGTAAAAGAGTAGTAAGAACTACAGTTGGATTTTTGGGATTATTTTCAGTATCGGCCAATTTTTCCTTTGAAAAGATTGGCAGATTTAAGATTCATACTCACTATAGTCTCCCACCTTTTCCTTGCTGTGTTAGTAGCCTGCTGCGAATCTTTGAAAGGGAAAGGTTCCCTGTTCTTGATCTGGATCCACTTTAAAAGTAGGAGATGGCTGCACTATACTATACTATACTATACTATACTATACTATACTATACTATACTATACTATTCTGCTTTTCTAGTCCTTTCAGCAGGTAGCAGATTTAAGTGTCCAAGGCTTGTTTTCAGCATACAATTGCTGGAAGCAGACAGGAAATGGCTACATGTTCACATCTCCATAGTGGTTGGATATTAAGTATGAAATGCCTTTGTGGGAGGTAGCCATTTAATTATTTGTATCAGTTTTGCATCAGTTTACATACTGCAGAGACACTCCCCTGTGCAAAAAAAGCTGGTGTTTAGCTGCCAGGTTCCTGCTTTCGAAATCCACAGCACTATAAAAGAAGGACTTAAGACCTTGTTTTTGCAAGGATAAACCAAAATCACCGAAAGGTGTAGATGACTCTTCTTTTGCTGGTTGGAATGGTGAGGGCTTTAGATAACTTTGATGTTTCCCCCATGAGCCTAGCTAGACCTGGCAAAAGAAAATAGAGATTACAGGCAGGGCAGCATTGGCATTGACACTTGCTTTGCACCCACCATCACCAACTCCTCTTGTGCCCCTCCCATCTGCCTGTTTCCCCAGCTGCAGATATATTTGGCAGCAACAGTTGCCTTTGGTAAGCCACCCACAATTCAACATTTCCATTGGAGACCCAGAGCATCTCTCAGAGTGTGAGCACACAGCCAGGAGTCCACTGATTGGGAGAGGGCTTGCCTCATACTTGGTGCTAGACCTGGTAGCAAAGCATCTCTCCTTCTAATTCCCATTTTATCCTATCGTTCATTTTTCCCCCACCGTTCAAAATGAGCAAATTTGCATCCACAAGCCCTTAGCAATTAAAATTTAATAGATGCCCAGTAGGATAGTTGTGTCCTTTAACAATTCTATAGTTTAGAGACGTGGGCTGTGTGTGTTTCTGCAGAGCCTTGGAAGTGTTCCACTACATAGCCATGGCTTTGGTTAATCTAGTGGGCTTAGAACATCAAGCACAGTGGCTCATAGAACTGTGCAACCAGCTCCACATGCATGCCCAAGGGAGCTTTGGACTTGTGTTTCTCCAGCAGCTCCCTCATGGTGCTTGGCAAACCGCTTTTGAAACTGACAAGAGCTTCAAATATCCTTTGTGATATGCCACGGAAATCTGCTGTTCAAAGAGAAGAAACAGTCAGAAATCTGACAGGACATGCAGAAGCCCTTGGGTCTGCCTAAAAATAGCGGTTTGGATGCAAGCCAATATGTTTTAAATTATCTCAATGAAACTGAAAGCTGCTTCAACAGAAATAATCCAGCTCTTTGCTAAAATGGTTGGTTTTTAATTTCTCGTGTCTAGCATAAAAGCTAAGGTAGCCATTGAAGGAGAAGAGATCCTACATTTAATTGTGGTGATGATCCAAAGTAATTTACTTTACTGAAAATAGTAGAAGACACTAGTTTCCTAATTAATTGTATAAAAAGGTCAAATAAGGCAACAGCCTTTCATGTAAACTGCATTATTTAACAATCATCTAAATGTAAGCCAATGAAAGATTCTTTAATTAGAAGCATCAGCCCATTGCAGCTGCCAGCTTCCTGCAGGTTAGGAAAACAAATTTATGAGCGGTAATGCTTAACTAATATCTTCCTGGTATCTAAAACCATATTTAGGGCTGTATGTATTTCAGACTAAATATCAAAAGCAGAGATTCTGACAGTCCAGATTTATTCTGCCTCACATAAAGATGAATTATTCAGTAAAATACAGTTGCACACCACCCCAAGTCTCTGAGCAGTGCAAGATTCCAGGGGTTCCAGGCATTCACTCAGGGTTTGGTTTCCTTGGGATGAGGTACAGTGGAGACAGTGGTGTCTTTAGGATATATGGTTTATTTACAAATATACAACCTGAGCCTTTGATAGAAGGGCTCACAACATTAACACCCCAGAAGGTCTTGCTTTTCCCATAGTCACATGCTTGGATTCAAGCAGAAATCAAGCATGTCTCTCCCTCTTAGGCTTCTGTCTGCCACCTGCGTGTGGTCCTCAACTCAACTCTCTCTTTGGTCCTTCTAACTACTGGCCAGCTTTATTTATTTTGCTAACTTATTCATGCTTTGCTAGTGATAAGAGAGTCATGAACACTGAAATCCTAACTCCAACCACCAGAACTCTTATGCAGCCACCTCTCTGACTTCCGAGATTTCAGCAAACATTATCCAATCACAGGTGGGTAGCCGTGTTGGTCTGCCATAGTCAAAACAAAATCGAAAATTCTTTCTAGTAGCACCTTAGAGACCAAATGAGTTTGTTCCTGGTATGAGCTTTCGTGTGCAAGCACACTTCTTCAGATACGGTATCTGAAGAAGTGTGCTTGCACACGAAAGCTCATACCAGGAACAAACTCAGTTGGTCTCTAAGGTGCTACTAGAAAGCATTATCCAATCAGTCAGGGATTTAGAAACTTGATCTTAATATGATAAAAGGTAGTTTGAGGAAGATGAATTTTGTGCCCACAGTGGTACATTCTTTCCTTTTCTTTGTATTCATACAGAATTGCAATTTTGCATTCATACATCATTGGCCCTGTTTCTTCTTCCCCCACATCTTGAGGGTATTCACTCAGTACATTCTCACAAGTCACATTGTACCTGAGCAACTCCACATGGTTTGTAGCAGTCCACGTGCCACAAAGCAAACCAGCAGTGTTTATTTGGGGATCCAATCAAGGCCAGTGCATACCATGCCAAATTCTGACCTAACACTCATTGGATCCCCTCAATCAAGGTGGGGTCGTTTGTCTTAATGATGGTAACTCATGCTGTGACTCCAAGACTTTTCAGACATGTCTCAGTTACTGTAACTACTAGAATAATCTCTCAGGGCATGTATATTTTCCCCTTAAGAAAGTGAAGAGACTAAACTCTAGATAGGTTTGCACAGGGATAAAAAGTGCTGGAAAAACAGACATGTTCATTGGAAATTTTGCAGCAGAATAGATGTGAAGAGGCATGGCCTATATCATGCTGGAATCGATGCAACTGGGAACAAAATTGAAGCATCCTGCAGCTTTTAAGCCATTTGTTTAGGCTTGTATTTTGTACATTTTGCCATCTCACCAGCTAAAATATTACCTGTGCTACTGAGCCAGGGCAAATATAAAACTGCCCTACCATCTGTCAAATGAAAAACCGTGGCTTATTTTTAGCTTTTATTGGCTTTTCACCTGAGCTGTTCCCTGGCACCATCACCTGACCTGCACCAATTAGTTTCTTCACTTTTCTCACTTATATTACTTTTGTCTAGGGAAGAGGGAGAGAGAGAAGGTGTTATTCCCAAATAGGGGTTCTTAATTTAACCAAGAAGTATCCATGTTCAGATAGGAGTCTCTTGTGCCGGCAAACTCATTTCATTGATCAGTGAACAGGGAAGGCCTTGCAGTTCAACATACTATGCAGTTTGTCACATTTGACATATTTCTCTTTGGCAGTGTTATATTCTTGACAGTCTGATTTTGACAAAGCTTACATATACAGATGTGTGAGAGTTTATTATCTCAAAACAGTACTTGTTATGTACCAGTACCCACTTAACTGGATGGATCCCAAATCCTTTGATTCTAGATGCAGTAGAACGCTAACCCCCTTTTCCCATTTCCCTGAATGTTCTAGCAATCTTTCATGCTCTGATTGGATCCCAGACTACTAACTGACTGGGAACTGTACATTATATCATCCCTAATCTTGAGCAAGGGGCAGATGGGGCTCATCATCCTGGGAAGGTAGCCCACTTAGGAGAAGGAAAACGCTAACCCTAAACCTCTGCGGCCCTGTGGCTATACTAATGAGTGAGAAAGGCTTCAGGAATAAACTCCGAGAAAAAGTCCGTACCCATTGCCTTGTGGGACATCTTCAGGAGAAGAAAAGGCTAAGGAGAAACCCTACACAAATCCAGAGCAGAGTCTCTAAGGTGGTTGGATGGTGTCTTGTTTGCCTCCTTCCAGCACTCCTGCAGCCACGTTGGTTCCAAATGTATTGCTCTGCTTTTCTTTGGACCACATAAGTGAGGTCTTGTCGTCAGGGCAGCCCAGGACCTCCATGCACACTGCAAAAGCTTGTGCCCCAGAGAGGACACTTCAGTGCTGCTAACACAACCAAAACAATGTGGGAGGAGGCAGTTATGAGTTACCGGTCTCTGCAACCACAGCAGACACTGTGATCCTCCAGCAGTTTGACTTCACCCCTGGAAGCAGATGGATGCCAGCAACAATTCCTGACCACCTCTGTGTAATCTCTGTTTAATTTGGAACAAAGGCAAGTAAGAGGAGATATGATAGAGGTGTATAAATTTGAACATGGTGTGGAGAAAGTGGGGTGGAGGAGAGAGTTTTTCTCCTGACATTACAACCGAGGATCATCTAATGAATCTGATTGACAGGAGACTTAGGACAGACAACAGAAAGGACTACTTCACAAAAGTAGTACAAAGTGTAGATTTAAACTCTGGAATTCTTTCCCATAAGATGTGGTGATGGGCACCAGTCAGGGATGCTGTGCCCTGCCTCTTGATACCACCTGCAACTGCTAGCCCTGCCAGTGCCAATTTTGGGTGGTATTGATGCTCTTAGATCAGGCTGCAAACTGGCAGACGGTCCTGAACAACCAGTTGAAGACCAGCACCAGTTGAAGATATTCCAACAAAAAAATCCTGGGGTTTGGTCTCTAAGTAATTTCTAGTCAGTTAAACAAATTAAGCTGCTATATTCTGAATCAGACCCTCAAGCCTTTTCCACCTGAGATCTTTTAACGGAAGATGCCTGGGACTGAACTTGGGACCCTTTGTGTACAAACAATGCTGTTGGAACACATGCTTTTCTCACTTCACAAAACTCAATTCCGTTGCCATTTGAGCTCCCTTGCCCTGAAATTCTTTCTCTGTTCATAATTAAAATCAAGATATATTACAAGCATATGTGCCAATTTTGCGCCTGCTTGGTCAGCATTCATCAGACTAACCATTCAAAGATGGCATTGTGCTTTTTAGCATGCACTAAGAAATTGATTGCTTTAATTCCTTACTCTTGCTTGCAGAAATCGACTTGAAATTTTAAAATGGGAATGTGTTTACAGAACAGCGCCTTGGCTCCTGGGCAATCAATTGGTTCATGAATGTCAGTGTTTGGTTGCAGGGACACGGTAGTGGAGAGACACCTTAGATCTATGCTGCTTCTCAATCTGCTACTGAGAGGTTTATCTGGAGGCTACAGGGGAGATTTCCATGACTACTTTCTCTCTCTCTCTCTCTCTCTCTCTCTCTCTCTCTCTCTCTCTCTCTGCGTGTGTGTGTACATATATGCATACTAAACAAAAAGAAAGGATATATAGATCTATGAATGAAAGAGAAGCTGTTCTGACTACTCATGACTTCATATATTGGTCTAGAAAATCTTTGTTCCTCTGCCTTGCAAATGCCAAGCAACATTGTAGGGATACACACTGTAAGGTCTTAGAGACAACAAGAACAGCTTCAAGCTGGGGATAGGACTGTTTATTTTGGCTGCTGCAGTCATTTTCTGGCCAGCAGTAAAGGATCAGGGAGAGGAACATTTCGAGCCGGAGTAGCTGGCTTTTTACAGGCAAAGGTCTACACCGACACATGGGTCAACCCTCTGGGGGCCTCATGTCAAACCGGTATGGCTGAACTGCAACAGTGGTGGTGGAGAGAACTGCAATTCTCAAAACCACCTTCAGAAACCTTATTCTATTTTATTTTAAAACCATTTTCATAATCCATTATCAAATTCAGTTTGTTTTTTTAAAAAAATAATAATAATAAAGGACAAGTTTGGAGGGGTTGTTGTAGGGGTGTCACAAATAAAGCTTTTGGAATCATGCTGAGGGGACTATAGGAACAGTCAGCTTTTTAAAAAAACGGCCTCACAGCAGAGGACTCATGGAAGCGGTCAGGATTTTATAATTTTTAAAAAACACAACTTTTTTAAAAATAAAAAATACAAATTAGGAGTGTCTTTGAGGATCACAAAAATCTTCTAGAATCATGCTATCACTGTGGGGCCTGTGGAAACAGTTTGTTTTTTGCTTATATAAGAAAAAAAAATCAGATTTTTTTTATGAAGGCAGAAAAAATCTGATTTCAGAGAGAAAGAGTGTTCCATACAGTACCCATTTGTCTTATTTGGCATGCAATTGAGGGTGCAAAAATTTAGAGCACATGGTTGAAATAATACTTAGTTTCATAGGTTCTTCCCGTGGAGGAGCATCTCCCATCATTGTTCAAATGAAGCTAAATGAGGGGAGGTGACATCAAGGCCAGAAGCAGGACCCTTGTTACTCAGTTAGCCCTAATGGATTTAGTGTTTTACTGTTTTGACAGGGATGTAGCTTTGACTTGTTTTTTATTTTGGTTATTTTGATATATGTTATGGTTTTAAATATTGTGATATTTTGTGCTGAGCTGTTTTCTGTTAACTTCTTTGAGAGTGGGATATAAGGCTAAGATGTCAGCAGTAAATGAAATTGTACACGTGCAAAACATTGCAAGCCCATTTAGTACAGTAATGAGGTTTACGATGTGTGAACAAATGCCAATTCGTTCCAAGACGAATTTACATGCGCACTCCTACTGAGCTATTCCCCCCTCCCTTATGATTCATAAATTTGTGCCAAGAGCAAAGGGGATACAGGCAGTACTCATTCCTATAGATCAGTGGTTGCTAACCTGCAACTCATCAAATGTTCTTAGGTAACAAATCTGATTGTCCCTGACCATTGGCAATGCTAGCTGGGGCTGATGGAAGCTGGTATCCAACAGTATCTGGAAGGCCACAGGTTGCACATCACTCTGAAAGGCAGGCAGCTTTTCTTTTGATGGGAATGACAGCATCTCTTGTCTCTTAGCTAAGCAAAGCAACGCAACCAAGAAACTAGAAAAGGAGCCTGCCTTGCTACCTACCAGATGCCCCATTTGGAGTTCCATCTGTTGTACCTTAGGACATACTGCTATTACAAACCACAATTTGCCCAAGAGATTTGGCTGAATTCCAGAGATTTCCCTGCCGCAAATTATTTATTTATTTCTATATTATTTTGCCATTGACATACTAGGGGGAACAAAATAGGAAATTCTTTCCAGTAGCACCTTAGACTACTAGGGGGAGACGTTGGCAGATTGCCAAGAAGACTTTTTGTGGTGGCGGGAAGGGTTTTTTTAAAAATATATATTTCCCCTTGTAAAGTACAGAATCTCTGAAACTATGATTCAGAAATATTGGCACCTAGTATGCTAACTATGAAAGAGTCATGGAAGGATAGATCTTTCAAAACGCCTAAAAGGAGCATAGCAATACAGGTATAAGCATTTGTAAATATGGGTAATGCGGGGGGGGGTCTATACCTGCAGATGTAAAAGTGTTAATGAAAGCTGTTATAAAATTCCAGTAGGAATGTTTGGATGGAAAGCTTCTGAAAATCTCTGTGTTTTTGCAGACTAGAAATGTGGACTATGGTGTGTGGAGCTGAGATGAAACAGTGGCTGCATTTTGCAGCTTCGCACGTTGTGCATGCGTAATGAGACCACGTTGTGCAGAGCCGACTCCCCTCAGTCACGGTGGCAAACTGGTGTGCCTGGGCTTTAATAATGTCTAAACTACAGAATGATTGTAGCCAACCCCTAAAGAAAAGTCAGCCCATCCCACAACTGCAAGTTTCGGTAGGAAGTAAATACAAAGAAGTGAACCTAGGAAGCAGTCTTGTGTGAAGTAAGCTCTGTCAATCACTATTCTGACTAGTAATGGCTCTCCAAAGCTTTCTTGCAACCTGAAAAAACCTTCAACTGGAGATGCAAAGGCTTAAAACCTTTTACATAGAAGACTCTAGGTCTAAAAAAACTCAGTTCCATTGCAGTGGAATTGGAACTCAGACCTTCCACTCATGAAATTGTCAGGATATTATTACACGCCGAGCTGCAAAAGCAGCAGCGAGGCGCACGTGACTATGTGTCTGTTTTCATCCTGTGAGAAAGCCACCAGTCCTATTAGCTTTCTCACACATGTGATGCTATTGTATTGTTCTTTACTTTCACTTCTGACTCGAGAGATGCCGGACACGCTAATGCACAGCTCTGACTTAATGAGCTGGCAAGCAGAGACATACTCTGCATCTTACCTACAATAAAGTAGTTTAGCCTTAATGGCTTGTGTGTGTTGTTCTTCACACTGGGGAACAATCGCATATGAATGTGCCCCTGGACTCAAGTAGCCAGGAGTGCACCCAGGCTTCGTCCCTACCTGGGGGTCAGTCTCACAACTTGCCAGACACCCTTAGTGCCAGGCAGCATTTTGAGAAAATAAAAGTCGAAGTGCAACTCTCTTTAAACCTCTGGCCTGTGAATTTGGGGTTCTCCTGTTCTTTAGTATTCCATTACCATGGAAAGGCACCACATCCTTCTCTTTTCAATATTCTGCATAAAATGCTTCATTTGCCACTTTAATGCAGAACCCATTTGATATATTTGCAGTGTAAATGCTGCTCTTGGATGCTATTGTTGCCTGTGTGAGGTGTATCTAATTACTTTGAGGCTGCAAAGAGAGCTGTTTTGCAACAAAAGAAAATTGGCACTTTCGCAGTCAAATAGATTACCTTTCTCAGCAACATTTTATGTTGCTGAAATTACTAATAAATTGCAATTTGTCATGGTGTTTGTGCTCCAGAACTGTCAGAGGAACTAGTTCCAGAATTGTTGTCAGAGAAAAAACAAAATCCCAAAACTTATGCTTTTATGAGAAAAATAATGTCTACATTAATAATAAAATACCTAACATATCTAGATAAAAACATTGCTGCTGAAATCCATGTACTGTATTATGCTCAGGCTACACAAGGGAACTTGTGTCCTAAATAAACATGGTCACGTTAATGCTATGTTTTATTTATGTCCCATGACACCCCGGGAATGAAAGTGCAATTTTCTGCATCCATACAAAGGAATTAGCAAGTATAACTGTTGAAAAAATATCACTGTGTTTTCAAAAGTAGCAACGAGACTATATTTAGTTCACACAATAATTTTAAGATGGGGAGGAGTTGACCAAATGAATTAGATTTTGCTGCTTCTTCCATTAGAGCTATGGTGAAATAGTCATGTGATTATATGAACACATGCTCCAAAATATTGTCCCCACCACTGCAAAACTACTGAGATGGATCTAAGTGAGGGTTGTTGTTTTTTTGTGGGTGGGTGTGATCCCAGATGACTATTGATCCAAAGTTGGTTGAACTGCATGCAGATTGCAGTCTCTGTGTGTGGTTAACTAAAAAGAGTTGCAAAATTGAAGCCACCTAAATGAAGGCAGGAGTCTCTTCTGAGTTAGTGTCCTAGTTACTGTTCAAGGTCAGGGTTAGGACTATAAATGTATTGTAGTTGATTGTTTGGACTTTACACAAGGTCTCTTGGTATAAGGCTAGAGGATATCCAGATGACAACCTTTCATACCCTGGAATGGAGGAGGATCCATGTTAATTTTTAAATCCCTTTCTTTCTTGTCTGGAACCCTAGCCAGAGCAGCACCGCATTCAGACTCCTGTAGCGTTGGACAGAAGGTTAGATTAATGAGGCTTCTGCCGTAGGAGTCAAAGGTTTTAATATCTTCTAAAATGTGTTGCAAATTTATTCTGCTCATTTGTATAAATGGTTGCTCAAGGCTGCTAAAAGGGGACTGCACATAGACCCTTAACTTTTTAAAAATACAGAGGCCTGCATAAATATATAAGTAATTGCTAGATCTGAACTTTGACAATATTTGAGGTGAGAATACCATGCTGCTGCTCAAAATTGAAATGCTTCTTTAGAAATGGCACCAATATGAGATTATTTAATGCTGTACTGTTTTTAACACTCGATTGGGAGCCACCCAGAGTGGCTGGGGAAACTCAGCCAGATTAGCGGGGTACAAATAAATTATTATTATTATTATTATTATTATTATTATTACTCTCAGAAATAAAGTCAATGGAAGGATTGCATTCTTTAAAGTTATTGAGAAAAGCTAGTCACTCTGTGATATATCCTTGTAGGGAGATATTCTACAGTAGCATTTATTTAGCACTTGCAAAGATTAAAAACACTTCACATTCCTAGTCTGTAATCTTTACAATGACTTTGTAAAATAGGTTGATACTGAGGTAGGGTCACGAGCAACAGTCTAAGGTAAGCCAGGAGCCTAGAAGGAAGAACTGGGGGACAAGTAGGGATGGAGAGGAAATTCTATTCACTTTGCCTTTGAGGGAGAGGCTACAAAATTCACATTTTCCATAACAATATGTGGACCAAAACACAATCATTCTTTAACATTCAGTTTTCTGAATTTTGCAATGTAGTTCTCCTGCAAAGCAACGTGTATAAATGTGCATATATTAGTGAAAATAACATACAAAAATGTTTCACAGTTGTTTTGGTTTGCTTTCCTCCTTTCTGGTGACTGTGTTAGGACCACTCCACATGTCCAATTTACTGTGCATTCATAGTGATCTGAGTTCATGATGCTATCAGAGCATTCATAGGCAATCACACTTTCAGTACTATTTGTGCCTACAAAAGTTTTAGGATGATCATACTGATTCATTTCTTATCGGTGTATATATCCTGTAACATGTTGTTGGACTCTCATAACTTTTCATTCCATAAATGCTTATCATAAAATTATAGAGTTGGGTGGTCCCCCGAGGGTCATCTGGTCAAACATCCTGCAATGCAGGAATCTCAACTAAAGCATCCATGACAGATGACCATCCAATCTCTGCTTAAAAACCTCCAAGGAAGGAGAGTCCACTATCTTCCGAGGGACACTGTCGAACAGCTCTTGCTGTTATTTGTGATGTTTAGGCAGAATCTCCTTTCTTGTAAATTGAAACCATTGGTTCAAGTCCTAGCCTCTGGAGCTGAAGAAAACAAGCTTGCTACATCTTCCATGTGACATCCCTTTAGATATCATAGAATTGAATATCATAGAATTGTAGAGTTGGAAGGGACTACAAGGGTCATCCAGTTCAACCCCCCACAATGGGGTTTTTGTAACTAGGGTCAGTCAGAGTCCAGGTGGGAAAGGCCAGTAAGGCAGGGAGCAAGTCTTCCAGGACTCACAGACAAGATGGTCTCTTCCCAGAAACAGTTGAAAGAATTAATTCCAACAGGCATTTCCAACTGTGGGTCTTTAGCACAAGTGTCTACTCTGTTAGGGTTTAGTCATGTTTCAGATGTATTCACTGTTCTTGTGTTTTTAACATGTGGAAATCATATTGAGGTGGTATATAGAAGGCAATGAATAGATTGATGGTGTAGTATTACATTTCATTTGCCCTCAATTCATCTACAGAAGGTTGCCTACTATGGCTGTGTTATTACTGCTATCTGTACAGTTTCATCAGTGTGCATGTACTCTGGAACTTAAACAAAATACCAATCCCTGCTCCAAAGAGCTAGATTTTGGTTTTGGCAGAGACAGTAGAGGCAAATGGAGAGAGAGAGAGAGAGAGAGAGAGAGAGAGAGAGAGAGAGAGAGAGAGAGAGACTCTAACAATTAATAGATGCAAAAATGCAGAAAACTTGGTTTCACTTGGGAAGGAGGTGTAAGGGGCATTTACTGGAATCTCAATAAGAGTTGGAATGAATAATACTAATAATAATTTTACTATTTATAACTTGCCCATCTGGTTGGTTTGCCCAAGGAAAAGCAGATGATCCACATACAGCTTCTTGGAGCAGGTTCCAGAGATGAGGGGTTTTTTTTGTTTTTGAATATTTAATTAGTTGAATGGGGACGCGGGTGGTGCTGTGGTATAAACCACAGAGCCTAGGGCTTGCCAATCAGAAGGTCAGCTTTTCGAATCCCCGCGATGGCGTGAGCTCCCGTTGTTCGGTCCCAGCTCCTGCCCACCTAGCAGTTCGAAACCATGTCAAAGTGCAAGTAGATAAATAGGTACCGCTCCGGCGCGAAGGTAAGCAGTATTTCCGTGCGCTGCTCTGGTTTGCCAGAAGTGGCTTAGTCATGCTGGCCACATGACCCGGAAGCTGTCTGCAGACAAACACTGGCTCCCTTGGCCAGTAAAGCAAGATGAGCATGCAACCTCAGAGTCGTCCGCGACTGGACCTAACGGTCAGGGGTAACTTTACCTTTATTAGTTGAATATAAGAACAACATATAATCAAATACAAGCAATCAAATACAGTTTTCCCCTATCACCCCCCCCCCCAACAGCCCCAACTACGTCCAGGTAATTACATCAGTAATATAATCAAATAAAAAAATATTTCTGCAGTTGTTGGTTTAAAAAATATCATTCCACATGCTCCCATGTGTCTTAGGTGGTTTTGATGCATATGTAATAAAGGAGGACCACGTTATGTAAAGTTATGTAGTTTCTCACGTTGTTTTCTTTCACGTACCCTTTCTGTTAACTTTTCCATCAAAATTAATTCCCAGACATAAGCATACCAAACTTCATATAGGTTCATAGATGAGGGTTTTAAGTGAACAGCAGACTTTAGGGCAGCTCAGGGTGGCCGGTTTTTTTCCTTGTTAGCATTAACTAGTTAGAAGCAGGTATGGACTACCTGGATTTTCTTCTTTTGCACTTGCAAAAGAATCCCAAACGGGATTTTTTAAAAATCCCTTGTGGTTTCCCCAAGAAGAGTGATTTTTAAAGGAAATCAAATGATCCTCTTTGGGCTGCTCTTGACAAGAATAAAAATGAAAGAAGACGGGAAGGTCAGAAGAGTTAACCTTCCTTTGAGTTATGAATGAGGATGCGCATCCCTTGGCACATTGTCATTCACTAGGCTGATAACAAGTCAATATAGAGAGTTCGCTGGCACTTTATAACAGAATTATTGGCAATAACTCATCTTAGCTCTGACAGGGTATTCTATTTTGGGAGAAAGCAGCACTATGTATAATCTAGTATGCACACATAATCTAAGGAAAGCAGTGATGTTTGGTATCCGTGTCATGTTCAGATATCACAAAGAAAGACTTATGGCGATGGTGTTCTCTAATTAGCAGCCCCTTCGTAAAAAAGTGACCGTTCAATAAATCAAACCACCTAAACCCATAGTCTGACAGCAGAATAACAAATTCAGTTTCTCCTTTCTCACCCAAAATTTATCAGATATCCAGCAACTTTAAACTGGGTCCTTAGCAAGTGAACACAAACAGCAAAGTATTTCTTGTTTTGGAATATGAATGTTGTAATGTTGAGCTTGACTATGAAGTGAACTTTAGTTCTTCTCCAGCTTGCCTTTCCTCAGAGCCTTGGTTTGCTGAAGGGTGGCGTAGGATGGGATTGTGCAGGGGAGAAAAAATGTGCAGGGAAAGGGTTAAGAATCTTCCTTCCTCCTACATCTTCTCCACTGGAGAAGCAGGCACCTTCTGTTTCAATGCCAAGAGCACTTCTATTCTACCATACTTATGCAGGCAATTAAGAATATATATTTCCATCACAGTTAGTTGATTTCTGATTTTAACTTTTTAATTTATTTTTTATATTATGGTTTTATGTACATTGTATACTGCTCTGGTTTTTTTTAAAAAATGGACATAAATATTTTATTAAAAAACCAAAAAACTGCAACCCTGTTTACAAGTACCTGGGAGTAAGGCATGTTGAACTCAATTGAATTTACTCATGATTAGACATTTCTAGCTCTATACTGGAGCCGTGACTCTTTTCTCATTGTGTACTTCAAAAAGTGAAACTGAGGGGCCTGCCAATATGACAAAAGGTGTTCACAGAGGACACTTCCCTGCAGCAGCTTCGGGAATTCTTAATGCAGATTGTCATGCGTGATGATTCTGCATGAGTATAACTTGCTACAGGCACACACATACAGATAGAGATTTAGGTGAACATTCAATGGGACTCACTCCTAGGTAAGTATCATTACCCAGGCCCTTATGTCTAAGATTGCAACCTGCAGCAAAAGGATTGATTGAAATTAGTATACCTTTCCCATGTGAAAATGATTATGCTCTCAAATTAGTGGAATATTTCATCTCACACCACAAGAGGGAGTATTTTATTCCTGTTTGGGATATCATTTATAGTGACAGATGATGTTCACTAAATAAGGCAATTTAAAATGTGAAGTACTAAGTCCCTCTCTCCCATGAGTCCCTGAAGACCAGAAGTTATGCTGAAAATTGGTAACGGATGGCCATCCTTTGCTGTAATAAATAGGGCATTTCCAGATGCTGGCTTTCTCCAGAGGCAAAGGTGCCTTTGTGAGTGAATGGCACACTAATACACCAGAAGCTCAGAAGGCAGCCTTAGTTGTTCTGATTCTTAGGCAGTCTCCTACTAGTCCCAATATGCTAGCATGTTTCCCTCAAATGTACGTGCATCCAAATAGTAGCATTGGTGGGACATCAATGGATGTCCCAAACTCATCACAGAAGCCCTATACCTTTAACAGGCACGTCCAACAGGTAGATCGTGATCTACTGGTAGATCACTGGACGCCTGCGGTAGATCACTGGCTCCCCTAAAAAAAGATCAACATTTTTGCCTGACAACATTTTTTACCTAAACCCCCCCAAAGTGGGTAGATCACCGCCAGTTTTTAACTCTGTGGGTAGATCACAGTCTCTTGGGAGTTGACCAACCCTGCTTTATAGCAACCATCTGTTATTTGGGCTACTTCCTCTTTGACTTCTGGGTTTGCAGCTACAATTACTAGAATTGCTAGCACTGAGAACTTAGAACAGGAAGATCAAGATTTCAGGAGAGAGGGGCAGGCAGGCAAAGAGACCACTTCATGGCCTGTTCCAAAATGACTTTCCTCCCCCCTAACCCAAGACAAGCTACCATAGGTGCCCCCCCAATGTCTGTTGGTGCAGGGCTGAGCCCCTCCAATCATGAGTGGGTGAAGGAGGCCGAGCATGGAGATGGACTCAGCGCTCTGCCTCTTCATGATGTGCATGCAACGTGCATGTTGAGGGGTCAGAAGAGGCCAAGCACTGGCCTCTTGAGTTGAAGGCAATCATCTGAAGTCCATGTACCCGAAACCCTGGAGCCTGGAGTGATGGCAAAAGGACGACCCGCTTCCCTTCCCTTCCCAATCCTACCACTGTGCTGTCTTCCAATGGGTTGCCGCTTCTGCTGCACCTGCTGGTCCAGCCTCCAAGGCAGGGTAAGCAGGGACTATGAGTCCTATCACGCCTTGACCCCCCTCTGCCAAGCTCGCTTCCTCTGTTGGCAGATGTATGGGCACTGGAGGGGGGGTTAAATAACACTGATTATATGTTCAATTGTGGCATCTCCCATTCCTCAGACAGCTTGAGCTATGTGTGAGAGGATGTGAACAGTTTGAAGCTGGAAATTATTTACAGTGTTGGACAGCCTCCAATGGACAATAATGTGTAAAGGTCACAACTAGGTGAGATTTAGTAGAGTGGTCAGAGGCAAAGTGTAGCTTTTGTTTTATTCTCTGCATTCTTTGGGGATTTGAGGGGTGGAAGCATAAACAAAGGATTGCAAAGGATGAAGAAATTTCACTACATAAACCAGCATGACCTCTTTATTCCTGGAAAGAAATATAAAGTGGATTTGGAAATCACAATAAATAATTTATGGGAGTCCAGATGACTGACAAAAGACAAACAGCGCTCCTATGTTTTTTAACTTGTTTGTGGAGAGAAAAGAGTGAGATGGAGAGATGCTTTTTTCCACTGTTTTTTCTTCCAGTTTGTCAGTTGCTGTAGACAATCATTTCCTTGCTCTAATGACAGGGAATCAAAGAAAGTGTATGTTAATCTGTCCAGTCTGTCTTCGGTTTATTGATTTTTATTGTAAAGAAAGAAAAGGGTTATAAAATACAGTCCATAGGTTTTTGCTACAATTGTACTGAAATGTTTGTTAGTTTTAATTTCAGCTTCCATCAAAAGTAATACACATTTCTCCAAAACGTTGATAACAGCTACACCATCATTTCCCAGCTCAGTTTTCTACAACAGGGATTTGATGTCAGCAAATCTAACAGGGTTTTTGGGGTTTGTTTTTTTTAAACTTCAGAGAGAACTTAGTCTGTTGACAGGAACACAAATGGTGTAGAAATGTTAACAAATTACAAATGCTGTTACCTGGACAAACAATAGTGAAGTACTATTGGAAAACTGTCTCAGAATTAAGAATATCTTCATTAAACTTGCCTCCAAGGAGCTCAGGGTAGCTTATAAAAACCCTCCCTATTTTATCTTCATAATAACCCTGTGAGGTAGGTTACTCTGTGACCTTGGCTCACCCAAGGACTATCATGGCCAAGTAGGGATTTGAACCTGGATCTGCCTGGTCTTAATCAGCACTCTAACCACCATACCACAGCAGCTTGGCACTCAGGTATACAGCTGCAAATAAAACGTTTTAAGTATGTTTTAAGTGCAATATACAATGTGACACTAGATGGCGATAGTGAGCCTTATGGAAAATTCAATGTATTTTTAAAAACGCTTAAAAAAAAGCATTTTCAGAACCTTTTAAATATGTGTTTAGATTCCGCCCTAGTCTTCTCCACATTGGTCAGTTGGGTGATTCAACCTCCTTGAAAGGAAGGTGGTATATAGTCGGTTGTCTTACTGATTGTAGCCAGTCATGTTAACAATTGTTCTTCACTACTTTTACAGATTTTATATTGCTGTATGCTGTCCTGACATTTTATGAGCGGGCAGTATATAAATACTTCTATAAATATATTAAATAAGTAAATGTAATAATAAATAAAGAACATAAGGGTCAAAGAAGTTAACTGGAGAGGAATAATAGATTCCAAGATTTCTTTGCACACATTTTGTGTGGAGTGCATCCTTGTCCCTAGTAAGGCTCAGGCAGTGATGGAGTGGGTAATAATATAGCTAATTCTGATTTGATATTTGGGTTCTTTGAGCCCTAGTAACAGGCAGATTTAGGGGAGCATAATGGGTTCAGTCACACTGGACACGGAGCCTCAGGAGCACCACCAGGGGTACCATAACTGATGTAGAATGGAGCATGAGATGGGGGGGGGCACTGAATTTTGGCATCACAAAGGCACCACTGGTACTAAGTTAGTTCAAAAACAGGAACTCTTTAGAAAGATGCTGGCTGGTACCACTCTGCATAGGATTTTGACTAACCCTCAAATGAAATAATAAACATAGCTTGGAGGCAAGGGTATACTGGGAGGGTGGAAGTAAGGAAGGGGTCTAAAGACTAACTACAGAAAGAAAGAAGGCTGCTGTATTGAGATCCATAATAGGGACAGTGCATTCTAGAAAACAGTTGTGTGGATCAGCTCCCTGGGATTGTCCTAAAATGGAATTGACCATGTGGATAGTCCAATTAATTAAGGAGGGGTGTGCTTTCCATCTCATAATCATACCCAATGGGGAATTATTTGCTGAATTAAGGGGTTAATTGTATTTAGATATGGCACTGGATTCTGGAATTAATTTGAGGTGATTCACACAGCAGGCTTTCCCTATCCACCACAGGGATACACTCATGGCTCAGAGCAAAGTCAGATCACACGTACAGTCTCAGATCATATGGTAAGTTCCAGTTGAACCTCTCAGTAAGGTTTTCCTTCAGCAGGTGGTTGGTACTGTCAACGTGCACAGTGCTCACAGTGTTTTAAAATAGTGTTCTTGCACACAGCAATGGCATGCATGTAGCGCAAGCACTCACAGTACCCAAAGAACTGACAACAATGATCTTGTGATAAAAGTGGAATCTGTTTTTCTTCTCCAAGCAAACTCCAAAAGATGTTATATTGAAAAATAGGGTTTCGGATCTTTCAAACAGAATTTCAGTTAAGAATATTGGCCTATTTATACTCAAATGTTTTCACTGTAATTGATGTTTTATTAAGTATTTATAAATTTTGTAACAGCAGAAGCTAAGCAGCATGATAGTAATGGGTTCTTCTAGGAGTTCCAGATCCAGAAATGTTTACAAGGTTTGCAAAATAGCCATTTATGTATCTGATCCAAATGCCCTTTGGTATTTGAACTCATAGATTTCAGTGGTGCTATTCCCTGTGCAACTGATAAAGCATATCAGTAGCCAGTTTGGTGTAGTGGTTAAGAGCATATCATAGCCAGTTTGGTGTAGTGGTTAAGAGCAGCAGACTCGTAATCTGGGGAACCGGGTTCGTGTCTGCACTCCTCCACATGCAGCTGCTGGGTGACCTTGGGCTAGTCACACTTCTCTGAAGTCTCTCAGCCCCACTCACCTCACAGAGTGTTTGTTGTGGGGGAGGAAGGGAAAGGAGAATGTTAGCCGCTTTGAGACTCCTTCGGGTAGTGAAAAGCGGGATATCAAATCCAAACTCTTCTTCTTCTTCTTCTTCATATCTGTAAACGTGTCTAAAGGATTGCAGGCCTTAATGCTTCAATACTAGAAATGTCTAATTCACTTTATTATCAGTAACTACTTAAATGGATCAATTTTGCATTATAATTTTCCATTATTAATTTCCACTTCAATTAAAGCTTCTGCTTAATTCCCCAATCAATGGCTAGCTCTTTTATTAATTAATCAGACTCTTCCTATTAATAATGTTTTGGAATGTTTTCCCACACAAAAGAGATTTCAAGGGCAAACTGCATGTATGTGCAAAGACAACTAAAAAATTAGATACAATTAAGTGCCTTGAGTCTTTGTATTCACATATACACCCGTATATGCCCCCACACACTTCCATGATGCAGAACTATCCAAATTTGTCAGTCTCACATACTTCACTGACAAATTTGTCTAACTGGTCTCTATATCTAGGGTTGCTATATTTCAAAAAGTAAAATTCCTGACACTCATAAAATTGTTTAGC
This sequence comes from Lacerta agilis, assembly GCF_009819535.1. NCBI lineage: Eukaryota > Metazoa > Chordata > Lepidosauria > Squamata > Lacertidae > Lacerta > Lacerta agilis. The sequence goes on from NC_046323.1 coordinate 34,452,489, forward strand.
TTTTTTTTAGTAACCCACCCCACTGACCACCCTAGAATCATGGTGGTGGGGTGGCAATAGATAAAAGTGCACTCAATGGGCTTTATGGAGGAAGAAGAACAGAAGAGGAAGAAGAGGAGAAAAGGAGAAAGGATGGCCATACTGCAGATGGGAGTACATTTGCACTCACCATTCAGGAGAAAAGAGGTACACTTGCTCTTTAGGATCCAGCAGCAGAAAACACTGTGTTGCTATGGAGGAAGGAGCTGTGTGTGCAGAGAGACAGAAGGAGACATAGTTAAGCAGGGGCAGACTTTGGTCTTTCAAATTACAGCTGTGCCCTGTGTGAGGCCAAAAATTGGCGTTCTCTGCCTATTGCCTTTCATTCTGCTCAATTCACAACATCATAGTTGCACTGCACCACAATGAATCTTCTATTCCTATGGCATAATCTTACGGCATAATTTCAGACTGTGTCTTCGTTGAATTGTCTAATAACAATTATCATATCCCTTTGCTACCCTCAAGTTTGATTATTGCATGAACTGGCGGCATTTTCTTTTCCAAATTTTAAGGAATATATTGATAAACACATAGCACATGTTTAGTTACTGGAGTGTAGAGAGAAGTAAGTAAGTAAGAAAGTAGCAGGCACTGTATTGCAAGCAACAAGTGCTGGCTTATGAGTAGCCTCTGTGCATGGAGTACTTTCTACCTTTTTTACTTTCTACCAGCTGAGGTTGCTGCACCTCAAGCTGACAATTATACAAGCTGTGAGTGTGTGCCACTGTTCAAGCCTATCCATCATGTCTACTCAAAGGTAAGTCCCACTGAATTCAATGGGACTTATTCCAGTCAAGTATGTGTATGAGTGCAGTCCAAGAGGACGTAATTCTCATTCAGTTAAATGTTTCAATCCACTTTAATGATACTGGTTGTAGGCCAAATGTGGCCTTGACATGAATAATGAATGGATTTTTAGCATTCCAAATGAGGAAGGTTCAGAAGTCATTGTAGGCAAATTTGTTGTGTAAGTCATCATTGATTTTCATTTGCATTTGTATTGTTTCTATAGCCAAATACTAATTGGGGCCTTGTTTGTTTTAGTTTGCTGTTAATCATCCCATAGCTGCCAAATCAACTGCACAGACCTAGAGACCTAGAGCAAAGGCTATGTATTCAGAAAGTCTGTGTTCACTCCCTGGAATTGACTGCACTAGTAGAAGTGTTTTATATATCTCTATCTACACACATAGTAGAATCAGTTAAATTGTGCTGTTCATGTGCCGTTGAATTAATGTTGACTTGAACATGTGCATAGGAGTAGTTTGCTGGTTGCATATTTGAACTACATAGTGCTAACATTTTTGCTGGATATTGCAGCTATAAATATAAAATAAAAAAATAAAAAAAATTCTTCCAGTAGCACCTTAGAGACCAACTAAGTTTGTTCTTGGTATGAGCTTTCGTGTGCTCTCAGGTGGTCTCTAAGGTGCTACTGGAAGGATTTTTATTTTTATTTTTTATTTTGTTTTAACTATGGCAGACCAACACGGCTACCTACCTGTAACTGGAGCTATAAATATATTATGCTGAGTATAACTATTTTAAATATTTATTCTAAAATGATGCATCTTAGCTATTGAGTTTGTGGTCTATTTCCAGTGTTTGTAAATTTCACATTCATTCATAAGTCCCCTTTTCTCTTCTGGTGTCTTTGACACCATTTAACTAACTGATCAATCTGGTCAGGTGCCCTTGTCTATTACTTATTAAATTGTATTTTTAAGTAGTAGGTGATTCTGGATTCTTGCCTTAATATGGGGTGGTTCCCTTGTAGTTCTTTCTTTGTATTAAAATATAATCTAGCCATTGGGTTGCATGGTGTCAGAGCACTTTACCCCAAAGTTGGAGGCTTTGTGAGGATTGCCTATTTGTGTGAATCTCCTATGTACACAATACAGAAAATGTTAACAAAATCAATAGTGTATTTTCAGACCAAAAAAAGATTGCCTCCAGGCACTACATAATATATTTTACTTTCGTGGCACCTTAAATTACGGGTGTTATGTAACCCAACCTTAGGTTTGCCATGTAATAAGAAAATATGCTCATTTTAGCTGCTTGGAAAAGTAGCAGCTGGGAAAGGCATCAAGAATGATGCAACACTTTTGAAAATAGGTCCTGTATGTGGCAATTTGTACGTACCGGGTAACTGTCTGTTCATTGAAGAATCAGATTTATCACCATCTGTTTATTTATATGCACTTTCCCGCAAAATTTTGCCCAACTGACTCCCAATGTATCAAACAAACAACAATAATATCTCAATTCAAAAAGCAAGAACAAAACAATCAGCATGTAAATAAATCTATACATGATCTAAAACAACATATAAAACAATACAAATGTGCTAACCTAATGTAACAGTTTAAAAGTACAGATCAGAGAGAATAATGTCCAAAACAGAAGCAAAATAGTAGTGTACAAATCTTGGGGGAAGTCATTGTTCTCTAAGGACATTTCACAGAAGCTATAATTACCGTAGCTGACAAGTATTGAATGGTAGGGACACCTCTCACTTGTGGCAGCCTTTACTGACCTGGGTCTCCTCTCTCAGTCATTACCCTGACTCTCACCTGCACAGGTAAAGATTTCCAGTCCTCCTTCAAGACCCACATAGCCCCTTCCTGAAAGTTTGACTTGATTATAAAAGTTGCTTTGCATATAATGCAACAGTGAAAGTAGAGGATGCCTAAGTGATTCACATCATTTCCCTATGCATCAGGAATCTTGTTCAATCTTTGCACATTTACCCATGGATGTTTAAGTTTTCTCTTTTCATGAACCAAGGACAGAGGTTGTATGACTCACTTGCACATTCCTTTTCATTCTTTATTCTCTGCTGTAAGTCAGGGGTTGCCAACATGGCACCCTCCAGTTGTTGTTGGACTGCAACTCCAAACAGTTCCAGCCACTATGGCCAGTGGTCAGGGATGTTTGTGGTGGTACCTTCCAGATGATGACTAGCCCTGCTTAAACTAACAGTGTTTCTTGTAACTTTCACTTTCTCTTACCCACATTTCATACTCACGGCATGTGCAAATTTAGCATTCTGAGTTTTGCATTCACTCAAGCTTTATTCTTTTCTTTTAAGACTGAGAGTGGTCTTTTAAAGGTTTGGAGTGATTCTGGAGACTATGGTGGCCTTTGGAAGAAAGCAGAAATACATCTGGGGAAGCTGAGAAATTTTGAAGTTCTGTTTGAAGGCGTTCGGATCAAGGATCTTGGAGGAGGTGCAGCAATAGATGACATTGTATATGAGAACTGCAGCACAGGTAAGGACTTCTTATTTAAATGGTATGTGCTGAAAAAAAATAAATGCATAGAAATGGGTTTTTTAAAAGCAATGCAATAATAATAAAATCACAGCTATATTTTGCTGTTTGGTGGTTATGACAGTGTCTTTACCTTCTATCCCAGGAATAGCTAACATGGTGCCCTCCAGGTGTGGTGGGCTACAATTCCTCTCATTGCTGCCCATTGGGATGTAGTCCAAAACCTATGGCGGGCACCACTTTGCCCCCTCCTGTTCTATCTCCTCTGCATTATTCTCACACATGGATGCCCAAACATTGGCCCTTTTTGTCTCAAGTGTCTGCCACCACATTCTTTGGGTGTGATTTACTCTGTAGCAAGAAACAGAAATTATCAGAAATGTAGAAAGCCAGATTCAGAGATTATGACTTTATGACAAATCTATGGTCGCAGCTGGGATTATCTGTATCTCAATGTCTTCACCAACAAATCTTTCCGGTTGTGTGTGGATCCACCTGCCAAGGCTTCAATGCCTACAGGCAGAATTCTCTAAGAGTCAATATAATTTGTTAAGCTTGTTTTACGTCAGAATCAACACAAATCTTTTGATTAGCCCTGGCTGAGTAAAAATCCCCACAGATTTTCGAACTGATAGCACACATTATTTGATACGACTTCTCGCTACTGCCTGAGGAAATGCTTTATCAACTTTTCCCAAGAAACAGCTGTCAAGGTCATCCATAGCCATACATGTTACTGATGGTAAGATGCTGTTTCGATATCTAATCAACTGGCAAAACACCCCGATACAAAAATACCTGAAAATGAAAGTGCTTGTCCAAATGTATTTTGAGGAATCCTGCTAAGCTTTATGACTGTTTGATAGAATTCTACTTCCAAGAAATCTTTCTGAACTTGTACCTAAATAAATAAATAAATGTTTTGTTCATCCCATGGATCCAAGACCTTAGCTCCAAGTTCTTCACTTTCTGTTCCTGAACAGTTTTTAAACTATGACAGTTGCCTTTATAAAAAAGTGGAAAGGGGAATCACTGAGGGCACAACCCACAAAGGATGTTTTCCTCTGTGAGATCCCTTTAGATAAAAGGTTATCCTCTGAATTCAAAGGCAGTTTGGTTACTAAACACTTAAACGGCTTTTAAAGAAGGGAATTGTTGATGCAATAGTCTCCTGCATGTGGCATTTTCCCTTTAAGTAGTTCTCCTGTCAGATAAAGAGTTCATTCATCAGTCATCCTCTTTATTAGTGTTTTAACATTCACACCTCCTCTTCTTTGCCTGCTCCTTCATTTAATACAGGCTGTGCATCTTCAGAACACAGAAACCTTCCTCATTATTCCTTAAGATAGGAAGAGCTGCAGCTAATTAACTATTGTCCACAGTACATCTAATTCAAAAAAATGCAGGATAAAAAGAAAACAAAATATGAAAGCCTTCTTTTTCTGTTTGTTTTCCTCCCTGTAATTTCTTTTTATACTTAAAAGTGATTGTCCTTGTTTTCATTTGGATTCACAGGAGCAACATTCATAGAAATCGGGTCCTCCATTAAAGAGGGCATGTGTTGTGGTGTGACTTGGCCACCTGACCCAGTGTTGTGGGTTTGGCGAACCCTGAAAGGGGTTTGGCCCGTGCCTGAGTCCAGGTGACATCAGGGCAGATGATTGGTGCTCCCTCCATCAGCTGTCCCTGGTGTTCATCCTTGGCTGTCCTATGAACGTGGCTCTGGGACAGCGCTGCCTGCATGGGTGCAGGGAGATAGTCATACCAGAACCTATGCAACCACTCACTTGATTGTAATCAATAAAGTTGTGGCCTAAATTTCTGCCAAAAACCAAACCCAATATCTGACTCCTGTGTGAATTTATTTAGGGTCTAAACACGCAAACAATATAACCTTCAAAGAAACAATATAGCATCAAGAGAAAAAGAGGGAGAGGGAGAGAGATACCTGCCTTTAGAATTTTTTTTTTTTGTTTCAATGCACCACTTTATTCATATTAAATAGCTAGTCATGCAAATATTTTACCAGCTTTTAAATTATTGTGGTAGACATCAAAGTTAAAATTGGGAAGAGTTCTAAAAATACTTAACATATAAGTGCTGTCATGCTATGTTTTTGAGATAGCCATTGACACACTGCTTTCAAAATAGAGAACTTTTGAGTGTGGATGTGAATAATAATCCTTCTTGAGAGTATGCCACAGACATGGTCCAAGATTCATAAGTTTTGATTTTTATCATATGCACTGAATCATAGCACCTGTGCATGGTTGGCAATTTCCCCCCTGTTGGCTACTTCAATTCTTCCCACTGTGAGTGATGCTTTGTGCTAACATGATTACATTTGGTATCTGTCCCCAGTGTCATTGATCATTTGCTGTGGGTGAAATTTTTTCAGACTGTTACAAACTATTCAGGGCTTGCTCATCAATAGTATATTATAAATGCAGAAGGCCCAGCAGGGGGCTGACATCATCACTAAGACAAGAAAAAAAGAGAGGGCAGCACATATTAACAGAGACAGGAGAAAGCCCAGACCAGGATTGTACAGACGTGGTGTGAGGTCCTCTGTTGGTTGCTCATGAGTAAGCAGGCAAAACTCCGAGTTTCCTTGGTTCTGACCCTAACAAAAGAGCTTCGGTATACGGAAACCCCGCCTCCCATCCTTTCGTATCACCCCTCGACGCCTTTAGGGCGCCGGAAGCTGCGTGTCTCTTTCCTCGCCCCTTGAGCTAGGGGAGTGCGAGGGCTCTTCATCATCCTCAGAGCCTTCTCCCTCCATACCCTGAAAAGCCTGCCCCTCCCCGCTCGAAGCCTCCCTGCTCCCTCGGCTGCCAGAGGAGGTGCTGCTGGCCAGGTGGGACCGGGGCTCTCTGTAGCATCCTTTCTTAGGATGATCCTTTCTTACTCAAGGGTTGGGCTATGTAGGGCGTTAAAGATCTTTACTGCTTAATGTCAATCTAACCAATTGTCCATCAACCACTCAAAATCAAAAGTTGTAGTCTTCTCTAGAAGTCGGAAACTTTTTCAGTGGAAGCTTGGTGGAGTAAAAATAGATCAAGTTTTTAAGTTCCAATTCTAGGGATTGTTTTTCAATATAACCTGAGCTGGAAATCCCAAGTTCAACATCTACTTAACAAGGGCAAAACTCTATCTCATGCACTTCTCCAGTTCTTTTTCTCAGACGGAGCCCTACACGTGCCCTCAGCTTTAAAGGTGTACAATGCAAAAGTTATTACCACTCTTACTTATGCTGCTCTGCTTTGGGCAGCTCTGGTAAATCCGGCCCCGCTGGAGGTGCTGCAAAATCAGTTTCTTCGCCGGTTTTTAAAACTCCCTACGTGTGTTAGTAATGCAGCTATACGACTAGAATTGAAGATTCCTTCACTAGAGACTCTCTTATGGAAACGAATATTCACCTACTGGTTAACTCTTTGGCATAGATTACCCAGCCATTATCTCATCCAATGTCTTTGGCGTGACGAATTTGCAAACCCTTGGACTGGGAAAATCCACGCCAAACTTCTGTCTTTTGGAATCTCTCCTTCAGATTCGCTTAATTTAGACCCTGCTTCGGCAAAAAGATTAATCAAACAAAGACTGGACGATTTGGAGCTGCAGCGTAACCATATGCTGGGTGGGGGTGTTTGCTCACCTCAGAATTTTGGAGTTACTCCAATACATCATGTCCCTCTATACCTATCCTCCCTCTCCACTGCTGGGCACCGATTCGCTTTCACCAAAGCGAGGTTTAATGTTTTTCCTTCTAATGTCCTGAGACATAGATTTTCCAAGGGCCTAGTTTCCGCCTTTTGTGATTGTGATAAAAAGTCGACGGAATCTCTCCATCATATAATCTTTATCTGTTCCCTGCATAGTGAGGCTCGGGCAAAATTACTAAAACCAATAACTCAGAAACTTACAGGTGCACCAGGTGAGTCACACGTGCCTTACTCCTGCAAGACAATGACTCCTATACAACCTTGCAGGTGGCAAGGTTTCTAAACTCTGTCATATCTCAAAAAGGCGCTGTGGCCAACTACACGACCACTAATACTTTTGTTTTCTGCTCCCTGGTTGCAATTTTAAAACTTGTATTTGTGCTGTGGTTTGTTTCCCTATGACTCCAGGGTCTATGGTTTTCTGTAACTTTATGTCATATATTCCATATATTATGTTTTTAAGGGCTTATAGCCACAATAAATTTGATTTGATTTGATTTGGGACCGGGGCTCTCTGTAGCATCCCGAGAGCCCTTCCACCACCTTGCGCTGCACTGGGGACAGTTCCCTGACACATGGTTTGTTTTATAAATGTCATATAAAATACCATATGTCCATTAAAAAAATTCTAATAGATTTTAACCTACTAAAACTATTCAGCGACCAATTTCACCTAACACTTAGCATTTATACATTGCTGCTTCTCTCTATGCATTCAAAGCACTTAAGATTATCTCAGGAATCCATACAACAAACAGTAAGGAAAATGAAATGCATTGCAATAGCAGTGAAGGACAATGATATTACAGCTTTTTATATTGATCCTCAGGCAGGAGTATATTTTTGCAAGTTTTGCATATAATTTCCCCACAAGGCTTCTCACAAGAGGATCCCAACTGTTCATTTTGTATTTGAGGCACAATTATAGTTTGTTTTCCACCCCTCCCCCCCAAAAAAAAACTTTTATAGAAAAGCATTGATTAGAATTCAATCATAATTTATCATTTACCAAGGGAAAAATTGCAATTTCAAGAAAGGCCACACAGTTATTCCAAGGATAACTTTTTAAAACTAAGAGTAATTATTTGCAGTACTGGGGGCGGGGGGAGGGGAAAGAAGGGGAAATGAAATAGACGCTATCCATGTCCTTCTTGCTGTACTCAAACATCCTCTTCTATTCCTCGGCTGCCTTGTGTGAGAGAGATAAGGGATGAAGAACCTGCAAATATTCCGCAGTAACTTCACGCAATGTACTCATAGTACCCTGTGTTGTTTCCAACAAGAAATCCCGCTTCCATGTAGTAATTTAGAATGGATATTTCATCAACAAGCGAACACCCATATATGCGCAACAGCCATCAACTGAACTTAACCTTCTTCTAACTGAACAAGCTAATGACAGTCTTGCTCTTAAGCGTCTATTCAGCTTAAAGATACAGTAACAGGTATCATCACGGGTTTGTGTGTGCAAAGGGGACTGCAGAACAGAAGAGAGGAGGAGCCACAGAAATGGGAGTGGCCTGTGCACAAGGTGGAGTTAATAAAAGGAAGGAGAAGGGAGTAAAGGGATAAAGGTGAAAATTGGGTTGCAAAAGGAGGTTGCAAAAACGGTTGGAAGAGTCGGCATGGAAATGGAGCTAAAGATGAAAACAGAAGTACAAACAGAGCTGCAGAATAGGAGGGGAAGGTGGCACCATAAGTCGACCAAAGGTGAAAGGGTTATTTGCAAAAGGGTAGTTGCAATGTGTGGATGTGGGAAGGAAGGAAGGAGGGACACGGACATAGGAGTGAAAGTGAAAACAGTGCAGTATAATAGAAGAGAGAAGTTGACTGAGGAAGTGAAAAGGGAATTGGTAGTTGCATGGGGTGGGAAGGGAAAAGTCTAGGGAATGTGAAGGGAGCTGGTAAGCAGAGTAAGCAGGGCAAAGAGCCCTCCCTCCAAATAAATATATGTAGGCCGCAATGTGATTCAAACAATGATGGGATCAAGCTAAGGGGTTGGCCATCCACAGCGTGTGCAGATTTTTCAGTGCCTTGGTGTTTCTCTACAGTTCAACACAGCTCCCCATAGTTTACCCTGCAAGGACACTTGAGAAGCACAGCAGGTGAAAACAGGGAATGCACGCACATGCTATACCGCTTCATTAGATTTCTTTGTCATTGTGCTTTTCTGTTTCCCCAACATGTTATTCTTGGCTGGTTCAGAGCAAACTAGATGAATTATATTTGGGGAAACAAATTTTCTTTTCTTTTTAGTTTGGCATCCTTTTTAGTTTGTTCGGTTTATCTTGTTTTTGTAAAAGTATCCTGAATTTAAAATGAAGAAATGCTCCTAATTATGACAAACACTATTCTGAGTGAAAACCATTTTCTTCCTTCCTTAATGAAATGTCAACATTCAGCCAAGGGCTGAAAAACTGGTAAAGGGATACCTTGCATTTAGTAGGGATGGGGGAGAAGTTTGGTTTGAATTGCAAATTCACAGTTAAAGAAACAGTTGAACAAACTGAAATACAACTAAACTTCTCCAGAACTTCTCTGAATTTTGTAATGCAGTTCTCCAACCAATACATGTGTATGTTAAGGGAATAGCTCTGGGAAGCATGGAGGCAATTGCTCTTGCCTGCTGTTGCTTTTGTATTCAATGTAAAGTAACCCCTAAACTTGGAGATTTCATATTTTCATCATGCCTAGTATCCACTAGTCCACTAGTAAAGCCAAATATTAATTTCTTCACATTGAAAGAAGAGGGAAATGTCCTCTGTGCATTTGAATGCATTGCCCATCTTGGAGTGCTGAGTTTGGGATTCAAGTGTGTTTCAGGATCCCACACTTGAGGTACCATCTCCTCCTCTGTTGCTTATATTTGTGTGTTGCCTTGTCCTTACATCTCCAGTTGTAGTAGTACAGTTGGCGTTCCTGATATATGTTTGTATCTTCAGCCCATAAGCAGAATATCTTAATACAATTGTTAGCAATAAAGCATTTCCACTTTGCTGGCTCACTTTGGATACACATTGCTCTTTCATCCATTTACCCAACACCAAGTTCTCTCTTGTGAATGCTTAAGTTTTATGAGCAGGGTGATGTAGCCTAATGTTGTGCACTTCGATAGGTGTGATGTGTGTTCCATGGCTCAGTCAATATGCTTGTGGGGTGCCTTGGTTTGCTGACATTTGTTAGAAGAACCACATGCAGTGGTACCTTGGGTTATAAACACCTTGGGTTACAAACACTTCGGGTTACAGACTCCTCTAACCCGGAAGTAGTACCTCGGGTTAAGAACTTTACCTCAGGATGAGAACAGAAATCGTGGGGTGGCTGTGTGACGGCAGCGGGAGGCCCCATTAGTGGTACCTCAGGTTAAGAACGGTTTCAGGTTAAGAATGGACCTCCGGAACGAATTAAGTACGTAACCAGAGGTACCACTGTACCTGATTTACCAGGAGTGGTGATTGTGGCCCAGTGTGATCACCAGGAATGAGGGGGAAGGGCTGTCTTTTGGCTTCCCACACAGCCAGTGGATAATGTCTGCTCCTCTGTTGGCCACAGGAGTGGTCAGGAGTCAACTGCAAAATTCAAATGTGAAATGGCCTGTTATGGCCAGGAAAGGAGGAGGATAAAGGCCGGCTGCACTTTTTCCTAGCAGCGCACTCCAAGTTGGCTTTAGGTGTCTTTATTATGTCCTTCCATGCCCCCCCCACTGGCCTTTGCGGCTCACTGTACCTGCTCCTTCGCTCCTTCAATATTATCCTCCATCATGGCTTTTGGGTTGGAGAGGGAGGAGGTGGTGAGATGTAATCTTGAGCTATCAGTTGATTTCAAAGTGAGTCTTTAAAACTTGTTTGCAGGCATATTATAGCCTCATTCAGGCATCTGCCTGAACATGCATGGGAGCAGGGGTGCACATGCAAGTTCAGCCACCAACTTCCCTGGGTATGTGGGCTCCTCTTTTATACTTTTACACATATAGCACAGCAATTTGCCAAAGCTTCTAAGTGCATTAGGTTGAACATGCTTGGAAAACTCCCCAAGACTGGAAATTCTGGCTGATCCTGCGATGTTTTCTGAGTGTGTTAAACCAAGCACACTTTGAAATTCCTTCAGACCTTCACGCTAAACAAATGAAGATATTGAGATATGTATATCTGAGTCAGATTTTATGATAGGCCATTTTTTCTTGTCTTCGGTATTCAGTATTACAGTATTTTAGTGTGCAATGGGTTTAAAATTTCTTGTACACCCCAGTCAGCATATTATTATTATTATTATTATTATTATTATTATTATTATTATTATTATCATCATAATCCCTTTTTATTACCAAGCATGTTTTATTTTAAGTTTTGCTTTCAAGATATAGCATAACTGAAATACAACAAGTAGGATTTGTTCAACAGACTAACTGGAATGCAGTACTTGCATTTAACCTTCTGCTCAATTACCTGTATTTTCACTGATTATACTTGCTTGCTAGTTTGAGCAACCAGGAGACTACCTTGCTGGGTGTTTGTGTGTATCCTAACCACCTTCCCTCAACCATACAGGAGCTGGAGCTGGCAAAAGAGACTTATTCTTTTCCTGACTTATTCAAACTGTAGGAGTCCTCTGTTCTGCATTGCAAAAGGCACTGAGAACTCCATACACGAAAGCTCATACCAAGAACTAACTTAGTTGGTCTCTAAGGTGCTACTGGAAAGAATTTTTTATTTTTTTATTTTGTTTTGACTATGGCAGACCAACACAGCTACCCACCTGTATCCATAATCTTGAAAACTCATGATGCAATGATGGAGGCGGTGCCTTTGGGAAACAGAAGGAACTCTATGTCCAAGTTTGTGTATGCATAATGGTCTTCTCGTCACTGCTGCCTTTGTTCTATGTATTTTTGTCTTTGCTGGCAATGAATGTTATCATACACCCCCCCCCATGCATCTGGAGACCAAACAATGCAAATGAAGCGTTGTCCTCATGCTGAATTGAATTTCAGTCTGCTTAAAGCTTCTCATCCATTAAGTTCTGTATATGGGCGATAGAGCAGTCCAGGCAGGTACAAGCCATCATTAAAAGTGAGCGGGATTGAATAACATATGTTGGAAGCAGAAAATCACTAAAGTGATGGTGCACAATGAGTAAACAAATCAAAAAGGGCATTCTTTGATTTAATTAAAGTATTGATTTAGCTGTCCTGTTGGTTCCAGTTGGAGAGGATTCTGGGGTGTGCCCTACTGTTACCGACTTCGTATGTTGGGACAAGAAGTGCATTGAATCTCACCTTGTTTGTGACTACAAGGCTGACTGCAAAGACTTGTCTGATGAAGCTGATTGCAGTAAGTACTTCTATCTCTCTGCATTAATGTAAGCTGCTTTTTTTAAAGCTTAAGTGCTATAAAATAGCTACTCAGGACAGGGTTGTTATGAACATGTTGCTTCTGAGCTGGTTCCCCTTGACTTTTTTTTATATGTGGATACATTTGCTACACCAAAGAGGCTGCAATCCTATGACCACTTTCCTGGGAATAAGCCTAGGAAAGTCAACTAAAGTGGCCCTCCCCAGGCCGCAGTTGGAAGTTCCATGGCCCATCTGCTCCTCACTTGGCTTCAGGACAGAACTTCCACAGAGACACCTTTAGTGGGGTATCTTGAGAAGTTGCACGTGCTCGTGGTCGGGGTGGTGCACCATGACACCTCGCACCCCAAAACAGACTAAAGATTCCACTCAGTGCCTTATCTGCTACATGAGATGGCACAAGCACAGCCAGATTTTATCCAGCGGCTGACCACCCAAGCCCTGCCCCCCCCCCCAGGTTCTGATTGACTAAAATATTCAAAATTCTGGTGGGCTATGCCATCATCCCCCACACCTGGCTGAGGAGGATCCCAACGTCCAGCTGCAAGGGCAAAAGGACTTTTCCACCCCTGGGGGGGGGGCCACGCCTGACCACGACCGCTGCCCACCCCAAATTTGGGTAAGTGAACTATATTAAACAAACTCTGATGCAGAAGAAAAATATGTCATATAATGCTAATATTTTAAAAACTTTACCCATTCATTTCTTTAAAAAATATTTCTGGGTAAGCATGTATATGATTGGACTGGTTCACTTGGCCTTTTGTACCTTCGGTTTCTCCAGGTTGGTAAATCATGTACCCCTCTCCTACCCAGTGAATGCATTTCTACTGTCTAGCACAGGGGTCAGCAAACTTTTTCAGCAGGGGGCCGGTCCACTGTCCCTCAGACCTTGTGGGGGGCTGGACTATATTTTGGGGGAAAAAATGAACCAATTCCTATGCCCCACAAATAACCCAGAGATGCATTTTAAATAAAAGCACACATTCTACTCATGTAAAAACACCAGGCAGGCCCCACAAATAACCCAGAGATGCATTTTAAATAAAAGGGCACGTTCTACTCATGTAAAAACATGCTGATTCCCGGACTGTCCATGGGCCACATTTAGAAAGCGATTGGGCCACATCCGGCCCCTGGGCCTTAATTTGGGGACCCCTGGTCTAGCATGACAGTGGATGTAAATCTTCACAGCGTTTTGTATATTCTGATCTCACAGCAGCTATTCTTGCAGTAATGGTAACAGGTCAAGAAAGAATGAGCTAGAAATGGATGAATCTGCAGTAGGCATCATTTTGCATGTAGATGTCCAGAATCCTGCTGCACCCCATTTCCACATTATTCTGTGGTTTTAAAAAAGAAATACATGATTTTTTTAAAAAAATACATATAATGCATATTTTCTTTCAAAATACTTGCGTAAATATTTTACTCTGAAGCTTATTTTGTCTCAGAATGTATATTTAAACACACATTGTAGCTCAAAATGTGTATTTAAATGCATTCTTAATAACTCTAAACTGTCAAGAACTGCCTCACAATAGAATTATGAAATCTGTTGGGTAGCAAATTATTCCAAGTGTGGTAGAGAATGAGATTTTTTAAAAATGGTTTGGTGTGGTTCATTATATTGGTAGGAGATTATACCTTGTTGGTTTGGCTGGTATATCATGTGAACAACAATTCGTGATTGTTGGCTTTGGGAACAGTTGGTTGGTCTTTCATGCTTGATTACAATTCTTGAGTAGGTATTTATAAAGTAGAATTAAATGAGATAATATGCTGCATCTGTGGTTTATAGTTTTGTTTCTTTTTTCTTTTGGTTTAACCATGGTGATTACCATGGTCATGCCTAGCCATGCATAGAATTGATGTCCAGCACTCCAGCCTTTTGTTAGTTAGATAGATATAGATATAGATATAAATTATATTCCCCCTAAAACTAAAATACAAGCCAGAACTGATCTCCAATTTTTCCACTTTCCCTTTAACCTCTGAATAAACTGACCAAGACTGGCTATATTATTATTTTGCTATGTAAACCTGTCTTAAATGCACCAGTCCATTTCAGTTTGGTCTCAGTGGCTTGCCATAAACAAAATGGTTGGTATGTGCTCAGGTCAGGAGGAAATAGAAATAGAGGTTAATCACTGAAATGGTTACGTGTTAAGGAGCTCCTGCATCAGAAATAACTGCATATGTGAAACCAGTTATTTTTTATTATCAATTTTCCATATAACTGATAAATCCAGATTAAATTAAGAAAAACAATGGGTTGATACTTGGATGATGATGACCTGATGTGGATGGTGCAGAAAACTTACATAGAATCATAGAATCATAGAGTTGGAAGAGACCACAAGGGCCATCCAGTCCAACCCCCTGCCAACCAGGAAACACCATCAAAGCATTCCTGACAGATGGCTGTCAAGCCTCTGCTTAAAGACCTCCAAAGAAGGAGACTCCACCACACTCCTTGGTAGCAAATTCCACTGCCGAACAGCTCTCACTGTCAGGAAGTTCTTCCTAATGTTTAGGTGGAATCTTCTTTCTTGTAGTTTGAATCCATTGCCCCATGTCCACTTCTCCGGAGCAGCAGAAAACAACGTTTCACCCTCCTCTATATGACATCCTTTTATATATTTGAACATGGCTATCATATACCCCTTAACCTTCTCTTCTCCAGGCTAAACATACCCAGCTCCCTAAGCCGTTCCTCATAAGACATTGTTTCCAGGCCTTTGACCATTTTGGTTGCCCTCTTCTGGACACGTTCCAGCTTGTCAGTATCCTTCTTGAACTGTGGTGCCCAGAACTGGACACAGTATTCCAGGTGAGGTCTGACCAGAGCAGAATATAGGTACTATTACCTCCCTTGATCTAGACGCTATACTCCTATTGATGCAGCCCAGAATTGCATTGAGCAATGAGAATTGCATGAGCAATGAGGATTCCACAATAAACTCCTGTGTGGAGGCCCCCAATGTTTCCTTTTTAACCATTTGAACTTTAAAACATTTTCTTCTGCCTTCCAGTCAGACAGTCTCCCACAGTTGTTATGCCCCTTAAAAATCAGCAGTGGTAGTGATGTAGGGAAACTGCATGCGCACCTTGAGAGCACTTTCAATTTTGCTGAACTGCATTCAATTATGCATGGGTTTTATTAATAGCAGGCCTCAGTGCTGATGAACCATCTAGTCAAATGCCTTGGCATATTGAAATGAAAGCAATTTTAGAGACAAATGGAACAGTCCTTTCCCCGTCACCTGTAAATAGATTTGGTTTACATCAAAAAGAAAAGGATGTCAAGAAGGTGCAAACAGGCAGCTGACTTCATCGACCCAGCACATACTGCTCTTAAGTATTTATTGTAAACAATGCAAGCTGAATTACACTGACAAGATATTGTGATTGAATTATTGTAGCCGGGCGATCTTTTTAGTAATGATGAAATGGCAAGGCACAACATTTAAAGCATTTTAAAGTCTCATCCATTTCTGCGGTAGACAGAGATTATAAAAGAGTTGCTGCGTTAGTCTGTTGCAGCAGAATTTGCAGAGAGCTTTGTGACACCTGGGAGACACATTTATCATGCCGTGAGCTTTGGGAGGCAAGAGCCTACTTCATCAGATGCACAATACGGGAGGTGCTCAGTGCACCTGATAAAGAGCGCCGAAACTGGGATTTGTCACAGACCCCGACAGTGAGTCTGACACTGATTCAAAGGAAGAAGCAATCCCATAATCTGGTGCCCAGCAAAGACCTAGATACTGACATAGTAGACATGCTTTATAGGACCTGTTTGTTTGTTGCTTGTTTTGGTATTCCTAAAAGGCCCTGTTGCTTCATGTGGTCTTGTTTGGTGGCACTGCAGCATAGCAGAATTTAATGCAGTAACTCCCACTGCTTGATAACTGCCCTGATGCTGCAGTGAAAAAAGTGCCTGGGCTCTGCTATTCATCCCCCTGGTGCTGAGTAGGGGGTAACTCATGTGAACCTTTCCCTATGCCTGAGGTGCCAGTTGGGTTGGAAAGAAAAGGCCCACACGATCTGCCCTACAGTCTGTATTAGTCACATGCCCTCTCCTGCAGCATATCTGACACTGCTGGCAATGTGTGTGAAGAGCACTTTAATCTCTGCTTGCTCCCAGTAGCTCCAAATCGTGGCTCTTGATTTTCTGACACTTATAGAAGAACTGTGCCTCTCAGGGCTGAAGTAGCACCCTTGTAACTACCTGGGTGGCATGGCAACAATCTATGTAAATAGCATTCACCTGGCATCTCCTGCATCCAGGTCTGAGCAGAGTCAACAATCCCATTTAGCCACGAGTAATACTGCCCTGTTCATTCGGTTAGGAATACATTTAACAAGTACTACTGCAATTACTATGCTTTATGGTTTTGCATTTATCTGGCATGCTAAATAAATCTCTGTTGTTTCCTTTCTACAAGAGTGCTGGAGTATTCTATCGCATTGTTGGTTGTCGAAGAAACCAAAAGTAATCCCACCTATTTAGATTGATTTCCTTTGCTCAGGCAAGGTGGTTTGTAATTGAAGACCAGATTCATTTATAGTCACATAATAAAAAGTGGGGAAATCGAGAGTTTTTCAGATACCAAGGGGGGGGGGAATCAATTTAAATTAAAGTCTTTTCAAATTTAAGTTAGCTCTTTAAACTTTTTCAGTTACAAGAATGAACAAAATACACGGAAAACATTTGAGCCTTTAGCACTGCATCCCACATTTTGATCTAAGGTGCTTTCATGCATCACACAACATTTTCCCAAAATCCATTTCCAGTGTCTAAATAGAGAAATAATTTAGTCCGATGCCTGATATATGCAAGCACTTGCTCCTTAATAGACAAGAGAGTGTGTTGTCCTGCAAGTAGCTCTATTTTATCAAGCTATACATTCATTGTTTTTATTTTACTTCTTCTTTTCTTTGAAGAGCTGTTCACGCACAGGAATGTCACTTGGGGGCTATAGCTGATGGTGAGCAGAGTCTGAGGCCCAGCAGGGTTGCCTAGTTCTTTCCCTCTCTCGGCTGCCTCATTCCTTCTCTACCTTTCCCTTGTTCACACTTGCCCAGCAATCCATTCCCAGAGGGACAGCCCAAAGAGCAAGAGCAGGTCCACAGTGTTTGAAGTGCCAAATAACACTAAGACTCTTGTGGAATTAAGCCAAGGGCCAGAGTGGTGCCTCTGGGAACCCTACAGACAGGACCTCCTATCCATGTGTGTGTGTGTGTGTGTACACACACACACACACACACAAACTGGGGGAGTTTTGCAGCAAATGCATCGCTGTACACATCTACTAACCAGCAGTAACAGCTCACATATTAGAGACACAAAAACAGACCCTGCATGTACAAATGCCTGCCAGCATAGGACAAGACTTTATGCACCCAATGAAATGGAGTCTAGTTTACAACAGCTGATGCAAGAATAAATGGATTCAGAGAAAAGAAATAACACTCTAAAGCTGAACAAGGATCAAGATAGCAGGAGGAAAGATTCACATTCTTGTCAAAACAACAACAACAAGTGAATGAGGAGCCAACTGGTTTGAATTCTCACATGTGTATAAGGAATCTTACACTTCCAACAGTGCAGATGTACCTGATTCAAATCTGGCTTCTGCCATAGGTCCTTTCGTATGTTAACTTCTCTCCATGGCACCCAATATCAGTGTAATCCTCTACTCAGAAATTTAATGGTGCTTACTCCCCATGTGTTTAGGATTGCAGCCAAAGCCACCCACAATGATTATGCCTTGTTACTAGGTCAGAGCCAGGCTAGGGAAATGCCCAAGAGAATCCAAAGTACATGTGTGAAATATTTGGTCTCTCTCAAGTCTGTCTTTTTGGGTGAAGGTCCAAACATTAGTTTTCTTCTTCTTTTTTTAAGCTGGCACATATTTCTGCTTTGCCTATGCAAAGACCTGCTTATACTGTATATCTCTCTCACCATCTGGAAAACCTGAGCGTTTCCCCCCAAAGCAGCAATACTTCTTTGCTGGGAGGTCATTTATCATCTTAACATATGTAAATTTGGATTTCTGCTGATGAAAGTTGCACCAGTTAACAAAGTTGTACTATCATTATTTTGAAAAATGTAGTCATCATTTTTGACCTCCATCTGAACTGATGTGTTTCTCTCTAGTCTCCTTTTGTAAGCAGGTAAGACTCTTGCATTCGGCTGAGCTTTTGGAGACTCGTGGTGACTTCTTTCTTTAATAATAATAATAATAATAATAACCTTTTATTTATATCCCGCCCTCCTCGGCCAAAGTCAGACTCAGGGCAGCTAACATCAGATATATAACATTGGTATAAAATCAAACAATAATTAAATTACCTCCTAAAAACATTTCAAAATCAAATTAAAGTCTAATTAGATGGCTTTCCTCAGGGTTAGGGTTGGGATCTTTGGCTTTTTCATAAAGTTTCAAATGTTATTTTTACTATTTTAGTTGAATTATTTTAGTTTGTATGGATTGCTATCATTTTTATTTAATTAATAAATTGATTTATTTTCTATACCGCCCTTCATCTCTGGTTATCACAAGGTAATTTTCAATATAAAATAATAATAATTCACAACATAGCAACAAACAAAAGCAATAACACACAGTTTAAAAGGCCATAGATTTTATTAGCCAAAGACCTGGGAGAAGAGGAATGTTTTTGCCTGGTGTCTAAAGATATGTAATCAAAGTACCAGATGAACTTCCCTGGGGAGAGCATTCCACAAGTGGGGAGCCACTACAGAAAAGGCCTGTTCTTATGTTGCTGCCCTCTGGACCTCTTGTGAAGGAGGCACATGAAGAAGGGCCTCAGATTATTATTGCAGGGTCCAGGTTGGTTCACATGGGGAGAGGCAGTCCTTTGTATTTTCAAATGGTTGTAAACCACTTTGTGAACAGACTTGTATTATTACAAGTAAATCAATCAATCAAGGATGGAGAACTGGATCTGACCAGCTTGACAGGTAGATGGGACTGTCCACTTGTAACAATAGCATCAGGTGACCCATTTCCCCAACCCCCCACAATGGTTTGAAACTAAACCATGCAGACACAAGACCCAATGATTGTTGGGCTATCAAAGCACCATGCTTGGCTCAACGGAAGCTTCAACGATAATAAATAAATGTGGTTTTCTTTGTGTCGCCAGGCCAATATACCACCGTCCCAGGAAGCTGTAACTTTGAAACACAAGGCCATGACTGGACTGCTGTGTGTGGATTTACACAAGATCCTAGAGATGAATTTGACTGGGACATTCACAGCAAAGCTGTCATAGAACCAGGAGGTCCACCCAAGGATCACACACCAGGTAATACGCTGTTTTGGGGAAATGATTGAAAGCTGTTGTTCCTGAAACAGATATCCTCAAGCCATTTGCTGAATGAGCTGGGTCAGTGGTGGACACAGAATCAATTTTGTGTGCTGTGCAAGGAGGCAAACTATGGTGAGCAAATGCTACTGGGAACTAATTGGAAAATGCCAATGGATATTTTGTTTTCTTTGGTGACAATGCAAGCATAAATAAGACACCACAGAAGACAGAGGAGAGATGGGCAAAAGAAGAGTGCATTAGATTTTGCCTGACAGTGCTGCCTGAATGGGAATAAAATAAGACAGCCTGACGTGGCCAGTTATCAGCTATTTTCATCATTGCTTTAGTTCACAACAGACAGTATAATTTTATAGGTTGTTCTTTTCAATGCAGCCCTGGTGATAGCATTCCTGATACTCTGCTATGGTTGGGTGCATTTATTTATTCATCTCTTAAGAATGGGCTGCTAAATAATACATAAAGATACTAATTAATCAGAAATCCTTGGGAGAAAATACTGTTCTGGTAGATTAAATATGCCTTCTGTACATTTGCCTGCATTTTTTTTAAATAAAAAGACCTGTTAATTAAAGTGGCACTTGTAAACTTTTCCCCTTCTAGGCCTATTTTGATGAAGAATTAAGAGTAACAAATAGTGTAACAATTGTTGACTACAGTGGCAACTGGCGCATCCAATCTTCTGTTGTAGTAGGCTTGTTTGTGCAAGTTGTCTAATGGATTTTCTAAATACTTCCATGGGTCATCACACAAGCATGATGAAGGAAGTATTTAGCTTTAATGGCTATAGCTGTCATTGAAAAAGAATTCAGCTGAGTCCAGCTGATTCACACATGCATCATTTGATCATCTCTTGATTACATACCACATGGCTCTCAGCTGAATGTGTGAAACTCTCTCCATAGAAAGATAGTGACAAGGCTCACTAAATACCTAGAAAGGCAGAACAGGATTGCAGTAGCAGGTCTTCCCAACCTCTGTGTGCTCAAGTCAGGTACAGAGCCAAATGTATATAAGCTCTAGAGAAATACCTTTCGCTGAATGAACCAAGGAGGTGAGGGCTGCCACTGAACTGCCCTTCACATTTTCTGTGTACTATACTCTTGCCTGAATAGAGCTATTATTTTTGAGTTTACTGTGGATGACAAAAAGTTCTAGCTGTGGGGACAGTTGTGGCGTTACTAGAAGTATTCGTTGTTGTTGGCATCCATCTGTCTTGAGAGACAGTGGAGTTCATCTCTGGGGTTGGTCAAACCACTGCATAAGCAGCACAGAAGTGACCTCACCAGGGCACAAGCCTGGGCAGTGTTTATGGAGGTCCTGGGCTGCCCAGACAACAGGACCCTCCTCTCAGCCTCACTGATGTGGTACAAAGGAAAGCAGAGCAATATGATTGGGCACCAGCTTGGCTGCAGGAGTTTCTGGAAGGAGGCACACAAGGCACCATCCAATCATCTTAAGGACTCCACTCCAGATTTGTGTAAGGTATACTCCTTAGCCTTTTTCTTCTCCCAAAGATACTCTGCAAGGCTGTTGAGGTTTAGGTCACAGTTTTCTTTCTCCTAGATAGGCTATCTTTCCAAGTTGGTGAGCCCCATCTGCCCCTCACTTTGCTCTAGAACATGTGCAGAAACTGTCTTCTTGACCGTTGGACCTACTATTGTTCTCATCTGCTCAATCCACTGGAGCCTGTCTTTGTATGTAAGGGAAGTCCAACCTTGTTCTATACCTACATTACTAATCATATATGTTATAAAGAATGTTTTGCCTTTTTTTTCTATAGACGAACAGAGCTTCAATTATAGACTCCTTACCCATTGCAAAATTTTAGACTAAATGTTGGTTCCTCCTTGAGTGTTTCTGCTTTGCTTCAACTCTGAGGCCCTGCTCCATTTCCCTCAACAATGCAAGGCAGGGTGGGGCATCCCATTTACTCGAGGTTTTCAAGCAGCCCCACACCATCACTCTTGCCATTTCAAACCTTTCTATTGACTAGACTAGAAGGTGTAGCCAAATGGCATCTTAGGCCCCTTCACATAAACACACTTAAACTGTCAGATCTGGATTAAATGTGCCACTGATTTGCCTCAGGAAGGTGATGTTTATGTACTTAGTAAAGATACCTGACAAATGAAGACAAAAAGTCAAATGACACATCACGTGGGAAACTTGCAATCAGGATCTTGTGAGGGGTTCTTTTTTTAAAATAACAACAACAACAACAACAACAACAACAACAACAACAACAACAACAACATTAGCCAGGAAAAGTGATTAGACTGGCGTTTCAGTACTGGGAGGACCCTTTAATACTCCCCCCATGCCAGTTTCCCAGTTTCTCTCCTACACGCTGTCCAAGACAGCTACTTGCCCCATGGCACAATATGGGGGGGTCACTAATATTGCACAGCCAGTGGTGTTTTGTTCCTAGACAGTTGTGTGCTGGAATTCTTTAAATAAGGTAGAGATGGAGAAGCTTAGGCTGAGGGGCCAGATCCATCCTTTCTGGCCTTTCTATCCTATCCTCAGAACTATCTTCAGACCACACCCTTCACCAGCCTTGCTTTGCACCCTTCTTGAGTACTTCTGCCTTACTTGAACTCTGAATATGCTTCTTCCTTACCTGAATAGAGGACTGAGTATGAAGAAACTAACCTACTGTACAAAGGGAAAATTTACACTCACCCCCTTTGCTTCTGACCCTGCCCACCACTGGAATGTGGTCCGCAGAAAGTTGCCCAAAAAGCAGTTTGGTGCTATGCCTGAAAAACTTTCCTCAACCTGGAATAAGGGAATAAAATACCATTAGATAACCTGCTTCAGGGAGTTCAAAGTGTTCTTCACCCTTCTTTGTGACAGTTGTCCAGTGGTATCTTTTTAGGGTATCTACTCATAGCCCAGGATAGGCAGTGAGAAGTGAACATAACCCTATTAGATTTGTGTTACAGGAGGATTCTTAACCCCAAGATCATCCCTGATGAAGTTATCAGCCAGAAACCAGGTTGGCTGATTCAGGATACATACCCATTGTCTATGCCAAAGCTGACTTACGTCTGGAATCAATAAAAGTTGTAGCCATTTCAATCCCAAGCCGGTGCCGTGTCATTTTTGCTGCTTCTACACCTCCAACCGCCTCCCTGGTGGCCTGCTGTGCCTGGGCTTGCAAAAATGATGGTTTCTATTATCCCACATAGAAGTGTGAGAGAGATAGTCCAAGGGTGCCTTAACTTCTTTTTTTTTTTTTTTTAATCTTTATTGGTTTTATTTACACACATTAAAAATATTTACAGTCTCATCAATACAGATAAGAAAAGAAGAGAAAGAAAAAAGAACAAAGAAAAAGAAAAACACAAAAAGGGTTAAAATTAAATTACATAACCACACTTCTCACATACATACATACATACATACATACAAGTCTTCCGATCTTTCTTATTGTACTTTCGTTACATCATTGTTTGTCTGCACAGTTTTGATCATCATTTCTCGTTCCTTTATCTTCAATAGTATTCGATATTTGTTTAATTACAAGTATCACTCTAGTTCTGCTAATATGGCCTTATTATTGCAATATATTCTGATGTATTCTTTAAATATTTTCCATTCACCAAAAGTTTTCTGCATCATTTCTCCTCTAACTCCTCCTGTCAATTTTGCCAGCTGCAAATAATCTAACATTAGCATCTACCACTCTAGGATTGTCGGTACTGATTCGTTTTTCCACTTTCTAGCCACAAGAATTCTAGCTGCTGTGACAGCATACATGAATAGCGTTCTCCTTTCTTTTTTAATCTCTGGGGGTAAAATTCCTAATAGGAAAATCTCTGGGGTTTTTTTAAAAGTAATTTTAAACAATTTCTTCAGTTCATTGTAAATGTTATCCCAAAATTCTCCAATAATTACACACGTCCACCACATATGGTAGTAAGACCCCACGGCTTTTTGGCATCTCCAGCAATTTGGTGACCCTCCTTTATACATTTTCGATAATTTCGAGGGGGTGTGGTGCCACCTGTAAAGCATTTTCATGGTGTTTTCCCTTAGGGTATAACAGGCTGTAAATTTGACATCCTCCTTCCACAGTCTTTCCCATTGATCCATATATATGTTATACCCAAAATCCTGGGCCCATTTCACCATTACCGTTTTAACCTGTTCTTCTTTGGTTTCCCACTCTAAAAGATGGTCATAAATTCGTGAAATATTTTTCCCTTTAATCAAGATTAGATCTTTTTCAAATTTGGATGTCTCCCTCGCTATTCCCTGCTTTATATCTATTGCCAATCTTTGATTTAACTGAAAATACTGGAGCCAGTCCGTTAGGTAGCCCTTAATTTCCTCATATTTTTTCAGTTTGAAGTTATCATTGTTTAATTCCAGTACTGTTCTATACGTTGGCCAGTTTGCTTTCATGTTCGGTCTTTTAACTGCTATGGCTTCGGTTGGCGACATCCACAGGGGTATTTTTGGCTCCAAGATTCCTTTGTACTTATTCCAGATCTTATACAATGATTTTCTCACAATGTGGCTCAAAAAACCCCTGTGGACCTTTACTTTTTCATAGATTAGATATGCATGCCAACCGAACCTGTTGTCGTGGCCTTCCAAATCGAGTATGTCTGTATCTCTTATCTCTTAGTGTGATCCAATCCTTTAACCAATTTAGTCCAGCTGCTGCGTGGTATATTTAACTTCTAATGAAGTGCACTTGTTAGAACTTCCTTAGGTAGCTCTTTCTTTTGAACTAATCTCAGAGTCTTAATAGGTTTGTTTGCATTTCTTTTCCTGCAGAGGAGTACCATCAGCATGACTCCATACAGACTGAGTACCGGATACAAACATATTGTTCTAATTAAAGATAAGGATGAGGAACTTGAAAGAAACAAGAGGGGCTTAATAAAGTTAACAATATTTTGAAGAATTAAAAAATGCCATTGTGGAGACGATCTATATGTCTCTGCATCGAACACCCTTAGTATTGACCATGTTTTGCAGTCGTACATAAATAATTAACAAACAGAAACCTTTGGAAGCATTATTTGGCTCTGTATTTCCCCCCTTTTTATTAGAAAACAGAGGGGAAATATTTAACTATTAAAGTAGAGAGGAAAAGGCTGCGGGGTGTTTCTGTCAGTGTTATAATTTGTAAAATTATTAAATAAAAACTTAAAAATTTTGTATGAAAATATATTAATTATAAGTTATAACAAATAGGCAATTATAAAATGAAATTGGTGTTAACATTTTAAAAACTTGAAGTTGTAATATATTCATTATATATCCCTTCATTCATTATGCTATATAATTGACAAGCTAAGCAGGTCTAACAGCAGTGGTTTTCATATCACAGAAACTGGACACACTGCCACTGCCAAACATAACTGACTCCTATACCAAACAATTATGTAATTAAACAGCAGTCCCCCCAAAAAACCCCAGCCTTCTGGAACATTTGATTTGACTTTAGAAAAGATAAACATTTTAAGTGCCATATTCCTGTCATTTCCTTGTTGCTTTCTAGACCCATAAGGAAACCACAATGTTTACTGCAACTCCCGTGTCTCAGAAATGATTGGCACAATAATCTAGTGATCTTTCCTACCGCAGTCCGTGGTAATATTTTTTTGCCACAATTGATTAGACATATCTTCAGTGATGAAATGGTCCTCTGAATTTACTAGCACAGTTCCAGATTTTGCATTCCTAAGGGCAGTGCCACAATTAGGGAAAGGGTCGTGGTCACCCAGGTAAAAGGTGCTGGCTGGGCCATCCTTAGAGGGGTTCGGGATCTTGAGTAAAGCACACTGTGGGGGCACCCCCCTTTCCTTCATTTCCTCCTGCGTCTACTGCCACTGCTCCTCTTCATGGTGATAGTGGTGGTAGCCTCTCCTTCTGTGCCACCCCCATTTTTTCATTTGCTTCAGTGGCAAGGCTATCTGCGCCCCACTCCCCCTTTCTCCATTGCTGTAGGAAGAAAGGAGGTAGAGAGGTAAAGAGCCTCACCAATTGAGCAGAGGTGTGTCCCCCAAGGTGTGGGCCATGGGTGATTGTTGCTGTTGTCATCTCCCCCACCACCACCGCCAGGCCAGCCTTGGATGCTGGGATGTGGGGAAACCAATGATAACAGCCTTCAGATGCTTCTCTTGAGCCCCCCGCCCCAGCCATTCCTGTCTGTTGTGTGTGCCATGAGGCCTGCCCTACTCCTCCTAAGTTAGCCTGCTGCCCTCAGGTGTGGTGGAAGATGCTTTTCCATCACCAGTGAAGATTCAACTGCTTGTCTGGTTTGCTTCTCTACATTGAATTGGGGGAGGGCACCATCTTGTCCTTCCTGTCAGGCAGCAAAATGTCTTTTATCTACTTATTTATTTAGAAATCAGCTTTTCCCATAGATAGTTGTATGAATAAGCACTAAGCCTCTGCTGCTAGATTCATAAAGATAACATTCCCTAGTCACTCTGGTAGTATGTAATGTCACAATTGTATTTCAGATTAATCCAAAACTACTGCTACTCCTTGGATCTGCATTATCAAGCAGATGGATAAAAAAAAAAAATCCCCACTCATTCAGCTACAAGCATACATTGAAAGACTGATTGTGAATATAATAACGCGCTTAAGAGTTTAACAGGATAACGTCTTGCATCTGACACCCTAAGAGAAATAGGTTTCCTTTTGTTTTAAAACATTGTTAATACTAACAGGATTTCTTTTGTCTTCTTGAAGGTAATGGGCACAATTTTTTGTATGTCAATTCATCTACTCAACAAAAAGGGGACAGAGCAAGAATAGTTACCACCCAGTACTTCCCAGCCAGTCTGGGGATATGCACATTGCGCTTCTGGTTTTGGCCATTTAATTCCCCTGAAATTGGATTGTTAAAGGTAAGCAAAACAAGGAATTTAATATCTAGTAGATTATAGTTGTATTATTCATCCTTTTCTTGGTTGCCAGTTCCATTTGTTTCCCACACTATAGTCCAACCTGCTTGAAAAAACAAAGTCAACATTGGCAGCGCTACGATGTTCTCATTTCAGAAGAGCTGTGCATGCAGTCCCAGTCACTGTACACAATTGCAAGATAATGTTCTTATTAAAAAAAAAAAGCTTACCAACTTATTTTCACACTGTCCAATCTGTTTTGCTAGATATTGCGTGTGGAATGCAATGGAAATGTAATGTAATTGAGGATAGACATATCTTTCCATTTCAGTTTCTCTCAATTTCTCATTTTTTCCAGTGTTAAATTCAGTTCTCCACATTTCAAAATCAGTTTGTGGTCTTTTTTTTAATCCTCAGGAAAATTCATCACCATTTTACTGCAGATTTCTCCTAATACACTCATTTTTGTTTGCAATTTAGCATTTTTGCAAAGCAGTTTTCCTTAATAGTGTTATTTTCACTAATATATCCCTTTTTATGAACATATATCTTAGTACTGTATTTGAATTTTTGTACATCTTACTCAGCTGGGGAACTGCACTGCAATATTTGGAGAAGTGCAGATTTCAAAGGATGGCTTTGTTTCAGTTTTGTTATTGTTTCAAAAAATGCAGGTTAGATAGGTTCACCTTTAAATGCAAACTGAGTCACATTTCCCCGCTATCAATAAATGCACTTCATTCATTCCTGCACTAAGCTTTTTTACTAAGGTGTATGTTTGTGTGCTGAACATTGGCTGTGTGATTTAGAGTTGCATGTTCTGTGCTGCTGGCGAAACCTGGAGCAAAACAGCCTTGACTGTTTTCATCTCCATTGTGGCTCCCATGGCTCTTTGTGCCTTGTGCTTTTCTTTGAAGCAGCTGTGTATTGGTGTTCCATGTTTGGAACTAGAAAGATTTTCTAGTAGTGATGGTGAGGTTCTGTGTACTCAGAAGATTGCTTCTAATGGAAGCCTTGATTGGTGTCTTGTCCTTGAAGCTACAGATGTGAAGAACCTCATATTGTTACCAGCGTCCAGAAACTACTGGATTACTTTTGCAGTAGTTATTCTGTTGTTGTTTAGTCATGTCCGACTCTTCGTGACCCCATGGACCAGAGCACACCAGGCACTCCTGTCTTCCACTGCCTCCTGCAGTTTTGTCAGACTCATGCTAGTCGCTTCGAGAACACTGTCCAACTCTCTCGTCCTCTGTCATCCCCTTCTCCTTGTGCCCTCAATCTTTCCCAACATCAGGGTCTTTTCCAGGGAGTCTTCTCTTCTCATGAGGTGGCCAAAGTATTGGAGCCTCAGCTTCAGGATCTGTACTTCCAGTGAGCACTCAGGCCTGATTTCCTTAAGAATGCTGTCTAGGCTTGTCAGTGCTTTTCTCCCAAGAAGCAAGCGCCTTTTAATTTCGTGACTACTGTCACCATCTGCAGTGATCATGGAACCCAAGAAAGTAAAATCTCTCACTGTCTCCATTTCTTCCCCTTCTATTTGCCAGGAGGTGATGGGACCAGTGGCCAAGATCTTAGTTTTTTTATGTTGAGCTTCAGACCATATTTTGCGCTCTCCTCTTTCACCCTCATTAAAAGGTTTTTAAATTCCTCCTCACTTTCTGCCATCAGGTTGTGTGATCAGCATATCTGAGGTTGTTGATATTTCTCCGGCAATCTTAATTCTGGCTTGGGATTCATCTAGTCCAGCCTTTCGCATGATGAATTCTGCATATAAGTTAAATAAGCAGGGAGACAATATACAGCCTTGTCGTACTCCTTTCCCAATTTTGAACCAATCAGTTATTGGTTATTCTACCAAGTAGTTATTCTACTTATTTAATAATACATGCAGAGCATTGACTGCTGAAGGTCACTTTAATGTGGCTCCTGAATTTTGTGCAAACCAGTCCACGAACCATACACCAGCCATTAATGAGTTTTTCCTGTGTTGAATTTTGTGGACTTTCACATTATACACAGTTACTTGGCAGTATATGAAATTAATCCAGGATTTTTAAAAGCAGTTTTGTGACTTTGTAATATAGTTTGTAATAATTATTATTTTAACATCCTTTGCATTGGGTTCCTGTTACATAATTTCCAGAGTGGCAGCTGTGTTAATCTGTTGCAGTAAAAATCTCAAAGAGCCTTGTGGTGCCTTAAAGACTAACATATTTCTTATGGTATAAATCTACAAAAAAAGTTAGTGTTTTAAGTACCACAAGACTCATTGTTTTTGCAGATGATAAAAAACAGATTTATCGTTTTGCTTTTGCTTTTGTTTTTTTAAAAAAACCTTTAATAATTCCTTCCAGTGGTTGTTTTCTCTGGTGTGAACATACTGGTGTTGTGAAATCACGTATCAGAGGCAGTATTGAATGAATGCCTCTGAAATACAGTAGCAACCAATCAATGCACTAACAGATACAAGACTTGGAGAGTGAGGATGAAAACCTAGGAATGTTCAATGTATATTTCTGGCAACACAGAATTCATTTTCCTTAAGGGACAAGTATAAAGGTACATGGTGTAATGCTGTCTGATGTTCTGTTGAAGAAGCACAGCACTTCTGTTGCATCTCTATTGTATCTCTTCCCTAAAGCTAGTGGCAGGTGTTTCACAGGGATACCCTGTTATTTAGGCATTGCAGACATTAATTTGCATAGGCAGGAAGCAACCTCACATCAGTGTCTTGGAATTAAGAGATATCAGTAAGAAGAAGAAGAGTTTGGTTTTGATATCCTGCTTTGTCACTACCCTAAGGAGTCTCAAAGCGGCGAACATTCTCCTTTCTCTTCCTCCCCCACAACAAACACTCTGTGAGGTGAGTGGGGCTGAGAGACTTCAAAGAAGTGGGACTAGCCCAAGGTCACCCAGCAGCTGCATGTGGAGGAGCGGAGACGCGAACCCGGTTCCCCAGATTACATGTCTACTGCTCTTAACCACTAAAAAAGTCAAAACATCTGAGAAGCCCTAAAACAATAAGTGGTGGGGATCAAATGAAAAGTCTTGCACATTTTTAAATAGAGTTTTAAGGCAAGTGAAATAAATGCCCACGGCATCAGAAATAAATTTAATATCCCCCCAAATTTAAAGAAATAAATTCATGCTGGTGGAAGTGTCTTTCTACACACACACACACACACACACGTGTGTTTCTGTCATGACAGCCAGTGCCAGACTCGTACAGTTACGTTCTGGACCCTTGTGCACATAAGCGAAATGTGCATAAGTGGAGAGCTCACTACAGTACATACAGCCTTACGCCCAACAGCTGTTGAGTGAGGTAGCACAGCACCAGCGAGAGCTCCTGTGCACCATGTTGGAACCCTTGGGTTCTTTTTTGTCTGGACTTTGGGCTCTGGGGAGGGTCTCCTCGTGAGCCACAAGGACTTTCCAGCTCCCTCCCACCATTTCAGGTTAGAATTGAAATATTTTCTGATGCTGTGCATCTACACAGTCGTGCATAAGTGGCCGTGCATAAGTGGTGACTAACCTGGTTCACAGTGTTGTTGCTGGGATAAAGTGGAGGAGAGCTTTATGTATCACCCTGAGCCTGCAACCCTATACAAACTTATCTGGGAGCAAATCCCAATGAAGCTTTCAGTAG
The DNA here is from genome assembly GCF_009819535.1 of Lacerta agilis. Lineage (NCBI taxonomy): Eukaryota > Metazoa > Chordata > Lepidosauria > Squamata > Lacertidae > Lacerta > Lacerta agilis. Next base: position 34,482,767 of record NC_046323.1, read on the forward strand.
ATAAGCAGAGGATTGCACAACAAACACCTTTGAGGAAGAGAGGAATTTAAATGTATTTCCGCCCCAGCAAGACTCACAAAATCTACTTCTTCCAATGCAAAAAAGGGAATGATATTTTCCCTCCTCCGTTACATATTTGTACTGAGATTGAAGGTGCAAGCCTGTTAGATGAACCATTCAATACAGTACAGTACTCTATTTCTTTCTTAACATTCTCAGTATCAGACCTTGGCACCCCATGTTACTTTACTACCTAGATAGAACAAGTTGAGGAGAATAATTGCAGTTTCCCCTTTTCAGCATCCCTTCACTGCAGTGCTGCTTGAACATATTGCCATAATACTGGAAGTTAAAGCCAAAATTAATTCCCCTTGTGATAATATATGTCCAATATTTCAGTTTTCCAGCTTGTTAGGCAGTTCATATTACATAAATTGCTGTGAACTGGGGTGTAATAAATTACAGCAGAGGACGGGCCAATTTCATTAAAAATGACTAATTTTTTTATTACTCCATCTCACTTTTGAGGAAGGAAAACACAGAATGGATCAGCAAATTTTGGTACTGTTTCCCATGACTTGGAAGTGATGCCATGCTGTTCTGTGAAATGCTGCTTAACAAATTCAAGTTTACTTCTGCCAATCAGAGCCTATAGCAGTTCTAAGGGGTGGAAGAAAGGATAAAACCTCAAAAGGATGGCTGAGCTGAGAAGATGGTTTATTTTGGCTTACATATAAATGCTTATATGTTTATAAAATGTATCATCGCTGTCTTAAAGAGCTTGGTATTGAGCCACCGATTATATTATATTGTATGTGCAAATATGTATTAGGAGACAATTACCCATTTTTTTGAACTTGTATCTGTGAGTTTTAGAAGAAATAAAAACAACATTTTCAATGCATTTCTAAATAAGGGTCCCAAACCTTTGGAGATGAAAGTACCATAGACTTCAATGGGTCTTTCTTTTTATTTAAACTCCTAGACCTCCTCTTCTTGACCAACAGCTAGCAACTCCCCACACACCCCAAAAACATCCCTGGCATAACACTACATGGGGGAGTGTTCAAAATCCAATTGCTGGAAATCCCCCACTTTTGCTACCTACTTCTCCCTCCATTTATCAAGCTATTTCTCTCTCCCTGTTCAAATACCTCCCCAAGAGCCTGCTTTATCCTCCAGTCTCCATATAATATATTATCACTGCTATCGTGAATATGTGATTCCTTCTTTCTTGGGCATGCATTATGACACTTCTGTACTTACTAAATTGTTGGTATGTTTTCTGTGCATTGCTATCAATAGGTGTATGCCATTGAAGAATTTGGAATGGATATATTGATGTGGGCAGCAACTGGAAATATAAAAAATGCATGGACATATGCCAACGTGGTCCTTTCCAGCAATAGTCCTTTCAAAGTGGCATTTGAAGCAGAAGTAGGAGCTAATGAGCCCGTCGAATTTGCTCTCGATGACATTTCTTTCACACCAGAATGTGCATCAGGAGGTATGTAATTCTACAGATAAGTCGCTGTACACATACACTTAACTCATTATCTGTTTAGTAATATATTTATAATAGGTCCCCTCTTTGATATAAATACTTTGGGAACAAGTGTGTTATTGTACACAATACAATTGGACTTCCCAAGATACTCAAGTGGTCATTTACTCATTGTATTTGATGTGTGTTTTCTAATATGAGTAATTCGTTTTCAGAAAAACATGTGTGAGGCACCTCTGAGGACCAAGCTACATGAGACAGTGACAGGGCCACCTGCCACTTACTTCCCCTTAGTACTTCTCCCTATGTATCCCCCCCACCCACATCTTGGGCTCAGCTGCATTAGGACCAAGCAGTTTTCCACTTGTCTTGCTTTCTAGGCACAGGTCTGAGCAGTTTTCTGTTTGCCCTACCTCTCCCTGGGAAAAGCTGCTCTTTAGCACTGAATCAGAGCAAACATGAATCTGCTGAAAACCCAATTGACGTTTGCTCCAATTCAGCAATAAAACCTGGGTTTTCCCAGGGGAAGACAGCAGGACAAGCGGAAGTCTGGTTGAGCCCTGAGAGAAAGGGGTAGATAGGGGAAGAGATTGCAGGAAAGTACTGTAAACCATGGACAAGCAGAGGTTCATCATGTGAGATAGGTTTTTATGGGTAGGAGAGGATATATTAATTGCCATTTATCCTTCCAGGCACCCATATATGTGGGTAAAACAGAATTTTACGATTTTACCCTTGGGTGCAAAATTTGAAAGCATAGGAAGTAGGTTGCAAAGCCTTATTTTGAGCAAGTCCAGGTATGAAATAAGCTGGCTCTCCCTTTCTTACCATGCTTCCCAAAGAATCAGGCAACAAATATAAAAATAGAATTTACTTATAATCTTGCTTTTGTTCGACAGCAGTAAAAACTAAGCAGGCAAAATATGTAAACCAGCTTCAGGCATCTGCCTGAGCTGGAAAAAGTACAGGGTATGCCTGTTCTCATGGCTGGTCACAGAAAGAGAGAGAGGAACAGGAAATACTATATGCTTCTTTCGGTCCAGGAGAGGAGGGGAAATGACATCACACAGAGCCTCTCTACCACTTGTATTTCCATGGTCTGAGTATCTGTTGTTGTTGTTTAGTCGTTTAGTCGTGTCCGACTCTTCATGACCCCATGGACCAGAGCACGCCAGGCACTCCTGTCTTCCACTACCTTCCACAGTTTGGTCAAACTCATGTTGGTAGCTTTGAGAACACTGTCCAACCATCTCGTCCTCTGTCGTCCCCTTCTCCTTGTGCCCTCCATCTTTCCCAACATCAGGGTCTTTTCCAGGGAGTCTTCTCTTCTCATGAGGTGGCCAAAGTATTGGAGCCTCAGCTTCAGGATCTGTCCTTCCATTGAGCACATCCATTTCCTCAAGAATGGATAGGTTTGAGTATCTACCTATCAGCAATACAGCTCTGTGGTGTTACCGCTTTTTATGCTAACCAACAAGAATTTGCATATCACCCGTCATGTTGCTCCTTATCTTGGACTGTCTTTGTCCTCTGGATTTATATCTGATGAGGGCAGATCTGCATTTGAAGAGCCTGATCTGCTATTGTTATGTCTAGTTTGTCCTCTTGAAGGTAGTTCACACTATAGAAAATTCATTCTTTTTTGTAGGGATATGATCACCCAGGTAAATGCCTTTATTTGAATGTAAATGAGGCAGCTGTGTGCAAATAGTCATTTGTTTAACTCTCCATGTTTAAGAAGAATATTTTGTGTGTGATTGGCAATAAGCAGATGGCAACTGTGGCACTTATGGCTAAGTGAAAAATGATAGCAGTGCTGGAAAATATGCTCATGAATAATATACCACTAGTTGCTTTGCTCTAATTATGACCTCCAATTGCAAAACACCTCTCTCTCTCCAGTGAGTTGTTTAACCCCATGTTTAAAACAATGCCTCTTTTGTCAATGATGATAAAAACATATCTTGTGGGAAAGAAGCAGCATACTAATATGCACTTGAAATATTTGTGGTGCAGCACGACTTTTGCACTTGTGGAAAAAAAACAAAGAATTGTTTTAATTTCTGCAGCATGGTTCAAATGCATCACAATTGACTTTTTATTGCTATTTTCAACCATAACCTTGTGACGTTGGTTATTAACAATCACTTCTATGGATATGAAACTGAAAATACATGTTTCCAGCCAAAGTTGGGAACTGTTAAAGCTCAATGATTTCAAGGGGAGTTATGTAAGCATAGACTTTTTAAACTCAACCAGTCAGGGACTTTATGCCTCAGAAGGGTTGTTAATGAATCAGGTATATATTTTAGATGATGATAGGTCAAATCTGACAGCCTTATAAACCCAAGGTTTACTGTGTGCATAACCTTTGCTCAAACTGCTTCAAAAATTGCACGATTTTGTCCTTGTTAGTCTGGCAGCAAAAACCAACTGATGTTGGTTTGGTTGACATTCACTTTAGTTGACATCAGTGGTATGGCGCCACAGTGAGAGATCAGTAAATCACCAACACGATGGTGTATTATGTTAAAAGACCTTTGAATTATGGATATGGCATTGCAGCTGTTTCTTGGTTTGGATCACTGCTCACGACTTCCAATGTGAAAACACCGGCATCATCAGAATACAAGTCTGAGAAACTATGCCTGTGCTAGTAATAGCAAATGTAAATATTTGTTTTGTAATGGCTTCGGCTACACAAATAGATAATATTCATAAATAATATTCGTAAATGTAAATATAAAGGTGACATTATATAATAATAATAATAATAATAATAATAATAATAATAATAATAAATAAATAAATAAATAAATAAATAAAATAGAACATCAGTGTCTGTAGATCCTTTGTGCTATGACCCTTGACTCTGATATTTACTTGTTAATGTTATTGCTCTAACTAACTAAGCTGCCCTACTATGTTGAACTGGATAAAAATGCCCAATGAAGACTACTTTTGGGAGGTGAGTGAATTTAAATACTTTTAGGTTAAGGTTACCAGATTTTTTTTCAATGAATCTGGAGACACTTTTCAACTTCAATTGATTTTGTTAGGAGACCATTTTGTAAATCTGGGGACTGTCCCCTGGAAATGGGGACGTCTGGTAACCTTATTTTAGGTCTTGCCTAAAATTGTTGTTGTTGTTCAGTCGTTCAGTCGTGTCTGACTCTTCGTGACCCCATGGACCAGAGCACGCCAGGCACGCCTATCCTCCACTGCCTCCCGCAGTTTGGCCAAACTCATGCCAGTCGCTTCGAGAACACTGTCCAACCATCTCATCCTCTGTCGTCCCCTTCTCCTTGTGCCTTCCATCTTTCCCAACATCAGGGTCTTTTTTAGGGAGTCTTCTCTTCTCATGAGGTGCCCAAGGTACTGGAGCCTCAACTTCAGGATCTGCCCTTCCAGTGAGCACTCGGGGCTGATTTCTTTAAGGATGGATAAGTTTGATCTTTTTGCAGTCCATGGGACTCTCAAGAGTCTCCTCCAGCACCATAATTCAAAAGCATCAATTCTTGCCTAAAATACAAGATGCTTATTCCCTTCCTTCCTTCCTTTTTTCTCTTCTCTTCTCTTCTCTTCTCTTCTCTTCTCTTCTCTTCTCTTCTCTTCCTTTTTTCAAAAAAAAAGAGCCTAGCACCTCTTCAAGCAGCTTGACTGTTCAGCTGCATTCCTAGGAGAGAATGCCTTGGAAATATATGATGTGTCGCTCCCAGTGGCTCAATTTTTTGAGGAAAATAATAGGTGCCTCCACTGACCACCCCTTAGACATTCTTAATCTTCCCTCCCCACCCACCCACAGTGCCTCCAAATATCCCTCTTCTACTTTCACATGGGACAAAAGGTCCCACAAAAGTGAAGTGAGGTAGAGATTCTTAGCCCAGCTTTTAGTTTGAACTGTGATCTCATGAAAACGTACTGATAGGAAACAGGCACAGAGCATTCCCAGTTAATCAAGGCTTATTGTGGAATAAAATTAGTTACATTCATTTTTTATTTAAAAAAAAATAGGCAGGAAGAATCTACAGCCAATTCTGCTCAATTAGAGGGGACGGACTGTCTCTCTTTGATGAAAGGCAGCAGCTCCTTAACTTTTTGCCTTTTAGGTAAAGCACACTTTCTTCTCCCCTTTCCCCATATTTTTCTTAATATATTTGTATAGAAGCTTCACATTTTAAAAATGGATTTGTGTGTGTTTTGCACACAGCACTTCGCTTTGTTCCACATTTTCCCCCCAACTCAAGATAAAGGAATAATATGAGAACTTGCCGTCACACTTTTCTTGTAATGTTCTCTTCCCTTAAAGGATTGCTTTGTTGCTGCAGACATTTAGTCTTTCTTTCTGCATTATTACTTCTCCAGCCTCACTTTAATTACTTTAGGTTTCCCAGGGCAACATGTTCTAAATGGAAGCAATCACAATTTAGCTGGTTGGTAGCTCTAAGCAATAAAGCATTATCAACTTCTTAAGTTCACCAGAGGTTTTATTTTTTTTCTTAAACAGCAATACCTCATTAGACTGGAGAATTTTGCTGGAATGCTGCCCCCCCCCTTTAAAAAAAAATGTCCGTGAGAAAGTATGATCTTGTGTCCTTCCAGTAAAATGCCAGAGTAACTTCAATACTTTATTCCTTGTAAAACTGGGTGTTGCCATCTGCTGATGCCTCTGAATATTGTTCTCTTCAACATGAGTTTTGCCATTACTGACCTACTGATGTGCTGTATATTTGAAAGTGTGGTGCTGAGTCATGTTCAGCCTTAATGTATTTAGTTAACTGGTTATAGTAAGGAGCATTTCATAGTGTGAGAACTAATTAACTGTTTTTGCCAGTTGTGTGGTTTCTAGTGTTTTCCTACATTGTACTTTCTGGAATCTTGGAGCGCTCAACTGCCTTTTATGTATTTGGAGGGTAGAGACACTGTTCAAAGTGTGCTTTTTGAACCTCTTGAGCTCCTGTAGTTTGCTGTAGTGGCTCATAGGTGGGGTTTATTTCAGACATATTAGGTAGCAATAGAGGTCAATTGTATTTGAAAGGCTTGCTTGATCCTTGATCTTAAAGCTAACAATAACAGGAAGAAGTAGAACAACAGACTGCAATAAAAAAAATTCCTTCCAGGTATCTGAAGAAGTGTGCATGCACACAAAAGCTCATACCAAGAACAAACTTAGTTGGTCTCTAAGGTGCTACTGGAAGGAATTTTTTTATTTTTTATTTTGTTTTGACTATGGCAGACCAACATGGCCACCTACCTGTAACTGGAACAGATTGCAATGTTCAGTTCACATACCTGGGAATAGTCCTCTGGGCTTCTATTTCCTTTGATGGTTGGAGACAAACCATGACTGCACAATAGTAACAGCTCAGACTGCAGTTCTTATTTCAGTCCTTGACTGCCTAGCTTCAGTCCTAGTCTCTGGAGCTGCTGCAATGCTGAATTGCAATATGTAACAAGGGGGGGGGGTAAAATCCTCTGGGCAAATCATACAAACCTTAGGCAATCAATAGTGAAATAAAATAAAACTTGATTTTGGAGATGATTTGGAAAATAAAAACGGGGCTAGGACTATATCTGTGTAAATTTAGCCACAGCCAGCTTTGAGTTTAGGGTGTTCTAGACAAAGTGCTCTCCAGCAGGTCTGTTCCTCCACTGTCTGGATAAAACAGTAAAATCAAGGGAAAAAACCACAGCTACACTTTAAAATGTACTTTTAGTATTTTAACTAAGTACTAAACATATTAAAACCACCTCAACTTTCTATGTATCTGGGTAGATGCTTAGAAACAATAACATTTTTCTCAGGAGCTGAAAAGAGGAGAACGAAGGCACCTGCTTGATCTCAATAGGCAGGGAGTTCCAAAGTGTAAGCGATGTCATGCTAAGCAATCAAGTTCTTACAAATACAAAACAGGTATTATATGGCACCCAGGGCCGTCTTAAGGGGATCGGCCGGCGTGGCGCAACGATCCCTCGGCGCCCCCCGCGTGCCGCCTCTCCGCCCGCCTCCCTCCCGCGCTGGCTGCCCCTCGGGAGGGGGCTAGGCGAGTGGGGGATGAGGGGCGTGGCGCTGGAGTGGCGCGGGGCTTTGCGCACCCTTCCCAGCGCTCCAGCTGGGGCTCCGGAGGGCGGGCGGCTTGCAGCCCACCTGCTGGCGCGCGAGCACCCAGCCTCCCGCCCGTGGGGGCGGGGGCGGGTTGGGGAGGGGGCGCCTGGTATGCCGGCGGGCTGACAGGGGCGCCCCTGGGGGGCCCGGCGCCCTGGCGCACCGCGCCACCCAGGCCCTATGACGAGACGGCCCTGATGGCACCTGTAGTAGTTCCAGTTCAAAGTGGCCAATCAAAGTGGTCTAGTGGGCATATGTGCCACTCTAGGCCACTGTCGGAATTTAAAATGACATTTAGGTTTGTACCATTGCCCTGGACTGAATTGTTTTTTGTTTTACTTTTAAAGGAGAGCCCAAGGCAAGCATCATCAGTGAGCCCTGCCAGGGTGTTGGGATCCTGACAGCTGGCCTAAGATGTCAAGTTCTGACTCTGGCCTTGGAATTTAGTTCATGTTCTTCTTGCACGGCAAAAAGAATGAAAGCAAAAGGGAAATTCAGAGGTACTTGAATGGGAGCTGGAATTCTGTTTTCACAATTCCAGCATCAGACTATCAAAACTGGGTAGCCAGTTTACTTGCTTTCCTTTTTTGACTGCTCCATTCCCTGATCTCTTATTTAAGTCTACAAAATGAAGGAAATATTGTATTGGCCACTCCTGTTAGTGACAGCTTCTATGTCTAGAATCAGGTATGGACATCTGCATCCCCATTCTACCTCTGATGCACTCAAGCACCGTAAGAGTTTGTTTGCTGAGGTGTGGTGCAATTGGTTACAACAGCAGCTTTGTTTCATAAATGTAATCTAGAGTGGGATTTCAGAAACAGGAGCAAGAAGAACACTTTGAATTCCTCTGTGAGTCAGGAAGCCTATGCTGTCCCATCAAATTCTAATGCTTCCCGAGCAGATGGCCTCTGGGGTAGATTAGAACTAGATTACCTATTCCTTTATAGACCAAAAGCAAGACCTTGGGCACTCGCTCCCTGAATTATAGGCACCAGTAGTCTGTTTAATGCTTTGGTGAACACTCATGATAATTCACAACCCTGTCAGGAAGCCCATAAACATTGAAAGTTTGACTTTGTGAATGTTACAATGATCAGTCAAGTATGATACTTGTCCTTGTAGAGATCAGTTCTTTCCTGCAAATGAAGGTACACATGGAATGCTAACACTTTGACTGTTGCTTTGGGGTTTCAATGCAGCTGGGAGGCTTCTTATGCTGGGAGCCTTAACTGGTATAATTTATTCAGCATTGAAGAAGAGCACTGTTCTTTTTGTATTAGTTTAATTTGAATATCTACAGTCTAAACAGGGATATAAATTCAGGTTCTGGTGAATAATTGAAAATTCACTATATATTTCACAGCATTTTGCTGTAAATTGCAGTTTGGGTCTACAGATTTCTCTTGATCTGAAAAAGCTCTTAAGAATAAATAGTGTGTCTAAATTCCCTTTTATGGGATGAAATCCTAAGCACACATGTGAATGTAAATCCTATTGAACAGATTGGCTTGCAGTCAATAAGAAAATACCTTCCTGTTTGATTCCTCTAAATGTTGTTGTTTTTTTTAAACTGGATTTGCTTTTGCTTTGTTAGTCATTGCTTATCCATTTGTACTCCTGCATTGTCACACACTCTCTTCCCTGTTTCTTCAAGAGGAATTGCTGGATGAGAGGGCAATCGTAAGCACAAGAAGGTGGCATGAATTAAGCCATCATAAATTAAGTGGGGGCAAAATATGCCAGATCCACATTCTGTTCAGAATTCTGGCTGCTGGTGGTTGAGCAGGTATAAGCCTGGGAGAGGGAAAACAAACTTTTAAATAGTGTTGTGAGTTACACCACCCTTTTTGTCTGGTTCCCAGGTCACTGAATGGGTTTGGATGTAGTCTAAGTCCGCTTCCCTCCTGCCACACCCACACCACACTGCTTTTTCAGGGCTTGCACTGGTTTAAGATCCACATGGGTCCTGGCTGAGCTGACTTGGAGGAGATACACCGGTGTTTTTCTGGCTGAGAACTTAAAGTTAGTGTAGCCCCGTTGAGCTGGAAACCTCCCAGCTCAGCTAAAGGTCTTCACTCATGCCAGCAGATTTGGCATTAGGACTGCAACCTAGGTCTAGTAATTATTATATTGACTTAATTTACATCTTACCCTTCCCCCTTTTCTGATATTTGTGGGAAATAATTCAAATCCTGACTAAGGAAATTTGTCCCTATGCTGATATCAAACATTTTCCACACTCAAAAATACTTTATCAATGTTTATTATTTAGTATTGAAATCAAATGTCTTTAGGGCAGCTGAAAGAAAAGGGCATCTGAAAACAAACCACTTAGTCAATCCTAAGGCTGCAATCGTAAACCCAGTGGGACTTACTACAACATAATCATGCACAGGATTTTCATAATTTAAGAGTGGATTATAATTTTTTGCATCATGCCTAGAAACCATCCCTGCTGCTAGAAGACAGTATTGAGGAGCCACTGGGAAGTACTCTCTGCAGACAGAGATGTCTTGTTTAGCCATCAGTCAGTCAGCTGTTCCTAACCTGAAAGGCTGTATCTAACAGGATGTAATTTCCAAGTGTTGCTAAGGCCCCGAGAGTCAGATCAGAGTTCAGTGGCGTGCCAGCCTAGTTCATGACTTCATTGCTTTGGCTACTGGTGAGGGCAGAAATCATCTGAAGGACCTGTCAACTGCCTACCTAGGAGATAGGCTTACTGTGATCAGCGATTGTTGGCAGTTCTAACTGCCCAAGTGAAATTATGCATTTAGTACTGTAACTTCAAACCATCCATAATTCTTTACTAAGAGAGGAAAACAATAACACACAAAATAGCTTCCCGTACTCCCCCCCCCGGTAACATATAAGCATAATATTGTATCCCACTAGTAGTAGCAGCAACAAACTACTATAATGGTACAAAGCTGTATGAAAGTATTCTAGTCTCTGATGTGTTAGGAGCCAGTGCTCTTCTTTGGGGATCACAGAAACCATTGGTGTATATTAGCATTGGACACAGCCACAAGATTTGTAGCTTTAAACACTTTTAAGATTCAGATCTGTTTGTGTGTTATTCTGTGGTCTCATCACTTCATTTTGTGTTTTGGGTTCCAGGCTGCTCTGTATAATCTAAAACTCTGTGGCCCCCATTCACCATAATGGGGAATCTAAAAACAGCTATAATGTTTTCCTTGACCAAAATGGATGGAATTTACAGACAGAGGGGCTGAGGAAACCCAGCCAGCTGGGTGGGGTATAAATAAAAATATATATTATTTATTACATGGAAGCTCATTAAGACTGTATTAGACCTGCCAAATTTCAGATAAATAGGTCCAGAAGCTTTTAGTGGGAGAAATGATTCATTTCACTCCATAATTTCCACCCTCCCTTCCCAGGTGGGCGGGGTTTGCAGCACCGGGCAGGATCGCCTGGACAGGTTCCCCTCCCCCCGGCTCAGGTGGGCCCTTGGCCTGCCTCCGGCCAGGATGGGACAAAAGGGCAGTGCCTGGGGGGCGGGGTCAAGGGCCAGGTAAAAGCGGCAGAGCCGCCCAGCTTTCCCTCCTTTTGGTTTCTCTCCTGCAGGTTCCCGCACGTGTGACCGCAATCCTTCATGAGTAGGGGAAAGTACAGGGGATGGTTGGGAGTCTTGTTCTTTCTCACCTTAAAATAACTAAGAAGTGCTTTTTTATAAAAAGCAACCAGAAATGAAGCTTTTGGGGTTGTCATTTCTTTAAAAATCCTCCGCTGCTATGCTTTAACAAAAAAAAAGCAAAGCCCGCAGAAAAGCTAGAGACAGCTAGAAATATATACCGGTAGTAAAACACAGAACTATACAATATATAAAAGTCCATAAACAAAGAAACAGAACAACACAAGGTTTTGTGATGACCCTGACATTGCCCTTCAGGAAGGCAGTAAAGATCCCCAATTCACCTCATTATTTTGCCCACGCAGAGTCACTGCACACCCCTAACATATGTTTTCTTGACAAAGGCCTTAAGAGCAGCATTTTTCTCTTAAATTCATTAGAAATTCACATTGTTTCAGTAAATATGGGTACAGTCATCAGAGTTTGTTGGTTCTTATCAAAGCAGAAATTTGTGGTTCTGTAATATAATTTTGCTTTGTTGGTACTGTATATATAACATCACACACACGGTGCACACAGGAGAAAGTTAACTATGCCAAAGTCCCACTGAAATTAATGGGATTTGGAACTTCCTGTGCTTAGTTCCCAGTGCATCATCAGCACACTAAACTTTCCCTGGATTGTGCCCTCTGTGTTCTGGTTACAATGATCACTCCTCTATGGAAGTATTGTGTCACAGAATGTCACAGAAAATGAGCCCTTGGGTTTTAGATTTTATGTGGTATAATGCTTAGTGTGTCAGATAGGGACCAGGGAAACTAAGGTTCTGTTAAGTTGTGGGTGGACACAGCAGACGACACAGTGATTTCCAAGCAGCTCTTGTTTATTCTCAGGCTGGAACAGAAGTGAGTTGAAGAGCTCAGCAGCCTGCTTATATAGAACTCAGCTACAAGCAACAGTAACAACTTTCTGTAGTTACCCAATCCCTGAACGTCACTTTTCAATCTTTCATTTGCATGTGCAGACCTGAGTGAAAACTGCAGCAGAATGAACTATATACACACACCCCTAGTGGCCTAGGGTGAGAACTTCAATACATAACAGGTTCAAATCCTCATCAGCCATGAAGCTCACTGAGCGATCTTGGGCCCGTCATTCCCTTTCAGCTTGGACAGCATCACGAGTTTGTTGTGAGGATAAAATGGGATGGGCAAGAACTCTGTACATTGAGCTGAGGTGCTTGAGTGAAGGGTCTGGAAATATAAAAAATAGTATTGTAGCTCTTTTAATGGGGCACCATCACTCACACAAGAAGTTGCATCATTGTCCACTTTGAATGGGAAATTGGCAGTAGCATGCTATACTTAATACTATTTTAGGATAGTGCAATTACAAAGAAGGGGTGAATGGGTATGTTTATTACCTGAGATGTTGATACTTTAAAATGTCCTGAAGGGGGAGAACCTCATTTATCTCACATAATAAATAGCTGCCTGTTATACTTCCAATTTCTTCTAAATTGAAACATTTCATTTAGGCTATATATAAATGTTTATTACTGCCTTTCTGCTCCAGGAACCAAAGAATACCATAGCATATATCTGTGTTAGCTATGTCAACAGTAAGATCTAACTAATTGCAGCCAAAGTTTGGTGGTATAAGAAATACTGGATCATTAATGTTAATGAAATGTGCAAACAGTTAAAAAAAACCCAAGTCTTTATTGTATAGCTTTGGACTGGATTTATGGAGATAAGAATTTGATCAACCATCAGATATTTCCTTCACTGAATCTCAGGACCTCCACTTTTCATTCTTAACTATATTGGCCTCTCAGTCCTAAACACATTTATTTTGATGTGCTCCAATTGATTTCTTTCTCAAACCTCCTTCTAAATAAGCTTGCTTGAATCATAGCCCTTGGTCCTTATGTATCCTGACCTCTGTTAAATTCTTCTTCCAAAGAGCAAGTTGCCAGAAAGGCATAAATACTTAGGCCCTAATTCTGCCAAGGATTTAAACACTCTCATTATTCAAGGTAAAGAGGATGACTCTTTTTCAGAAATACAAAAAAGTAAAAAGTAAAAGAAGGTTCAATCGCCTGTGATTATAAAGGAAATTAAGGTTACAATGCCCAAAAAAGTATGCCCTATTGAATACAGTGGGATTTTCTTGTATAAATGCATAGGCTTGTGCAGCAAGTTGCAGCAATCTTACATCTTACTCAATATCTCCCGTGTCAGTTGCATTATTCCAGAAAGAAGTGGTTTAAAAGCTGAAACTAATTCAAAGCATGCCTGCTCACACTGAGAAGTAAGTTTCAATGGGACTTACTCCCATGTAAATGTGGAGTTCACTCTGCAGATTTCTGAAAACAGCAGCTGACAGGGTAGGGAGGTTCCCTTAAAAGGTAAGGGGGCTCCCTGGCCCTGTAATTCAAGCAGGTCATCTGAGAATTGAAATTCTTTTCCATATCCTTTCGCCCTAGGACCAATTGTACCACAACCTCAAACCTGTGGCAGTGACAGATTCACATGCAGCTACATAAAGCAGTGCGTGCCTCTTTCTGCAAAGTGCAATGGAGTGGAAGACTGCACTGATGGGACTGATGAAATGGCCTGCCCTACTGAGCAAGTACCTACCACAGGCTCCCCGAGACATTGCAAGGAAGCGGAATTCCAGTGTGCTAACCAGTCGTGTATCCCATCACTCCTGAGATGTGATGGTGTGGCCGACTGTAGCTTCAATGAAGATGAAGCCAATTGTCGTAAGTTCATTGTATACAAAAACTACAACCCAAAATCAATGTAAAATATTATGATTCTATAGGTAACATTTGATTTATTTATTTTTACTTAACCCCCCACTAGTATAACATAATACTGAATGATGGACGAATAACAAAGGTAAGTCTCCCAGGGGTCTTTAGTGATTCCCAGTGCACCCCACAGCAATCCTATCACATTTGAGGCAAATTATTGAATCATCAGGGCTAGGAAGCTGATGCTTAAAGGTCTGACTTGGTCGTGGTCTCTACTTGATACAGCAGAATAGGAATGGATCCAGCTGCTATATATTCTAAACATTTGCAGCATCAATATAATAACAGATCAATCATACATATAAAGAGTCTACATTTCCCTGCCCTCTGATGTTATTAAGAAATGGAATTGACTTTTAGGGGATGAAAAATTTAAGGCACGGCTCCATGATACCCCTCCCCCCATATAACAAGTTTCTTCCTTGAATTTAAACTAGGGGTCAGCAAACTTTTTCAGCAGGGGGCCGGTCCACTGTCCCTCAGACCTTGTGGGGGGCTGGACTATTTTTTTGGGGGGGAGGAAATGAACGAATTCCTATGCCCCACAAATAACCCAGAGATGCATTTTAAATAAATTCTACTCATGTAAAAACACGCTGATTCTCAGACTGTTGACGGGTCAAATTTAGAAGGTGATTGGGCCGGATCCGGCCCCTGGGCCTTAGTTTGCCTACTCATGCTTTAAACCATTTGGGTTGAATACCTGTTATAAAGACGTCTTTGTGTGTGCGCGTGTGCATTCTTGGACTGATGGAAGTTTCAAAATAGTTAAGATAATTTTATAAGAGATAAAAAACCGAAATAAGGTTTGCACCTCATTTACTGGCAAGACCTAGTAGAGGCATATGCATGCCCACTCAAAAGAGTTAATTTAATTTTAAATACTGTTAATGCAGTATATTTGGAAGCCCATTTGCATGTATGGCAATTTTGTTGGTTAAAAAATGATGAGAAAAGAAAAGAAAAGATGACCTCACTCCAGAGCTCTGTATACATACAAATGGGCGCATAAATCTCCTTGTATGAGCAGACTTGCTCATTTACTTCAGGGGAAGGAGCAGCTATTTTTCTGAATCCTTTTGTGCTGCCTCTCATGGAAGCGAATGAGATAGCCCTTACAGATAGAACCTATTTCTGCTCATGCTTCTGCAGGAGAGCGCAACTAAGAAAATCTCATCATATTAATAGATCTGGGTTACCATTCTAAACTCAGTTTTCTAGGAGTAAGCCCTGTTACCTGTTAAATTCAATGGGACTTAGTTGTGTGTAAATTTATATAGAGACTACACTGTTAGGCGGCAATCCTGTGCACACTTACCTGGGGGAAAGTCCTATTAAAAATAGTGAGAATATAAAAATAGTGTGCTGTAATCTACTGAGAAGCAATATACCATGTTCTATTTTTCTTTTTAGTGTTAACGTTCTACACATTTGTATTAAATGTTTGTGACTGTCATTGAGGGCTGGCAGACATATAACATTGCTACATGTTATGTTATCTCTCCTGAACTAGCAAGCCATGTGGCTCCTATCATTTAATACATATTGTTTCCCTTCCTGTTGTAAATTCCTGATCTGTACTGCAAGCCACCTAGACCCTTTTCTGAGTTTTGAGCCCCCGTTTTTATTGAGTGAAAATTCCTTTCCCAGACCAGGCACTAGACTGGGGTGGTGTAGTAGAATATGTTCTGCAGAGATAAAACTTAAATCCAGAATGAAAAGGGAGGCGATCAGAAAATCTTTCACTCAGATCTTTGTAAACCCTCATCTCCACTACTACTGCCACCATAAAATTCTTGCCATGTGTGATTTAAAGATTTGTGTAGACAGGAGGATTCCAGCAGTGCTGACAGAAGAGCTTGATAGGAAGGTATATATGTTAATGTTGCATTATAACGATTAATACGGTGGATTTTATTTCCTGCTCTGTCTTCCAGAAGCATGAAATTAATGTTTATGGTTACAAATGTTGTACTTAGCCAGTCCTTCCGCCATCCCAGATTCTTACAAAGAGGATATAATCTCACTTATTTATTTTATTTTTAAAACCTGCCCAATTTAAAACAGAGAAAGAATAAAAATTGAATTAATGGTAGGTTGCTCATTTGCCCAAGTAGAGTGTGGCTTCACTGCTTACAGCAATGACTGAAAAAAACATTTTCCTGTCCTTTATTCTGCCATTAATAGGATCAGGGTTGTATCCCTATAAACCTTGAAAGACAGACAAAATGTTAAGGGATAATTTTTTTTTTAAGGGCTGAGTTTGTTTTCCCCTACCTCCATCCCCTGTGGTGGAAACAAGTATAGTTGCACCCACAAATACTTCATTAGCATTCATGATCCAACATAAATTTCATATTAGCATCATGAAACATTAATAGGATGGTGTTAATTGTCCCTCACAAAAGTCAGTTTTAACTATCAGAGAACCTGGACTGCATGCAATATTCATTAACTGCAAAGCAAGAAATGCAACTTAAGGGTAGGGGAGTATAAACATTAAAACAGTCAGAGAGTTCTAGAGTTACAGTTAAGTCCTTGCCAATATCTTAACTATATCCAGAGAATAAAAGGTGCTCGGATCTCATTCCTGAGCAAGTCCCTCATTCTGAATAGTCACATATGGCGGACTCAAATGCCTAACCCCTTACCAGCAATTGACATAAAGGAGGATGTTTCTGCACACATAATACAGTGCTTCAGGTTACAGACGCTTCAGGTTACATACTCCACTAACCCAGAAATAGTACCTTGGGTTAAAAATTTTGCTTCAGGATGAGAACAGAAATTGCACAGCAGCAGCACCGGGAGGCCCCATTAGCTAAAGTGGTACCTCAGGTTAAGAACGGTTTCAGGTTAAGAACAGACCTCCTAAATTAAGTTCTTAACCTGAGTTACAACTGTAGCTGCATCAGGTGACAGATTGCTGAGAAACTTGTAGCCATTTGGATCTGTCTGTGACAAACTTTCCTTGAGTATCTATAAAAACAACGAAAATAGCCAAAGTCTCCTTCTAGGTTTGAGCATTCCTGTAAATACTTAGGGTAAAATTGTACATGTTTTATTAATTTGTAGTAAAATAACATTGGTCAAGTCCAAAAAAACGTGTAGAGTGTTACATGTCTATATCAATTGCACGTGAAAAGAAAAGTTGAGCAGGGACATAGTAAAATAACTAAATTATTAAGTGCATTGTGAAGTCTTCAGCTATCTGTTACATAGTCTCTCCTTAAGCATGAGTGGCTGGATGTCTTACATTAACATCATTTCTATTTACGTAGTTGATATACGGAGACCATAACTTATCAAAATGATTGTGTTTAGTTTGACTTCTTACAACCCTTCTGTGTTGCATTAGTGCTTGGAAAGAGACAAATCCCAAACTTTCCCTTGCCATCCCTTCAGAGTTTGTCCCCTTTGTTATTAACATTTAAGTGGAATTTTAAAATACTCCTGTATTTGGCTGCTGAAATATATTGCTTGTAATTGTGATACTATCTCGTCTTTATTTTTATAATTAAATGCTGGAATTGTTTTCATTTTTCTGTTGTTTGCCCCCCTGGGCTGTTTTGAAAGGAGGGCAGGATGCTGCTGCTGTGTGCATTGAGCTTTTGATTCACACCATGCTTCCATTTTACACACACACACTACAAGAATGTTTTGTTTGTTTGGATAGTGTTTAGTGATCATGGATGAGAAGCTGATTCTTTGAGGAGAATACTTACTTTTAAAGAAGCATAATGTTTAATATTTTAAATGCTATAGTATTGTTTAAAAATTGTCTCATATGCAGAACCAATATGGATTAGGTGGCGTTAAAGACCTTAATCACGATTAAATCAAGGATTCTTTAGGGAGATTACACAAAGTGAAAGGGGGGGGATCATAAATGTAAACAACAATAAAAGACAATAAAAATATTTAAGAACAATTATGAACAACTAAAACATATTAAAACTGTCACATACTCTCAGTTAATAATTCCATAATTCCCCCTGGAAGTTCACCAATTAAGGCAGTCAGAATCATTGGCAAAAATGTCTCCCACAGTGGGTTTGCACCACTGATTTTTCTTGCTTCAAAATGATTTTTGAATACTTCTGAAATTGTACATCAGCACTAATGAATCTGATCAGTTCATATTACCCAAACTAACTGAAAAAACTAACTAAAAATCAACTAGTCCTCATAAAATTGAGCTAATTGAACTAATCCTACTCAAAGGCGAACTATCCAAACTCATAAAAGTCAAAATAATTAATTCATTAAATCCTATCGTATGCTGCTAAAATGCTGAGTTCAGTCAAGCTAAGGGATATTTGATTTACCTCTGTGTGGGATCTGTCTGAAACTCTGAGATGTGACATTATTGTGGTCAGATGGTTCAAAGATTATGTAGTCACAAAGTTCATGTTCACTAATTGTCTGCTGTAAATTCAGATTGCTAGATCTGGCAAATGGGACATAGTATCTGCTATTTTGAACAGTTTCCCCCTGCTCTGTGTGCAAAATTTGAATCACATCAAATGCATTGAGATACCTGTCTTTAATGCAGCTCTTGGTGTCATTTGGTGAATTTACAGTGATTTCACTGTAGTTATTGCTACTACTGATTCTTGAATTAATACAGTTGCCCTCAACCACCCAGCCGTTCCTTGTAGGTAAGAAAGCTCCAAAACACAAGCAGGGCTCTCTGCCTATTCATAGTTTCCCAGTACTGTACTTGCCTGTAATGTTTTTGCATCTCTTACGTAATAATATGATTAAAGAGATTGTATTGTTGTTGAAGTGGGCATGCGCCATTGTTACTTGCTGATGCAGCTACTTTCAGAATTTGTTAGTAATGCCCTGGCTTTGAATGGATAAATGATATCAGACCTTTGTAGTTGTGCATACATTTGTCATTTCCTTGGTTTTTTAAAAATTGTTATCCCATTCTGAGACCAATTCTCCTGAATGTGAAATTAGTCAACCAACAATGCCATTTGGGTGGGAAGAAATCTATCCATAGACTCTTAAACAATTATACTGAAAAATAATAATCTCAGACAATACTACAGAACATTTCATTAGTTAAAGTAGGTCTAATGACAGAATGTTGTTAGTTTCTGGAAGACTAAGCACAGGCATTCGGGTCACATCCTGTCGATCAGTGATCCCATCATGAATTAGTTGGAGGCTTATGCGTTTCCTCCAAGATTATCCCTTTAGAGTTCTTTGACGTTAGATGATCTTAGAGATTATAGTGGAATGCTGCAGCATGGCAGTATACAGCTTTAGAAAAAAACAGGATAGATTTGATATTTTTATGCTTGCAAGCACAGTGTGTTTTAATTTTTGCAACACAAAGTAGAACATTTTAGAATATTTGGTGATTTATTGGTGCTGGGACAAATACTCTCTTGCGTGGAGACAATGTGTAATTATTTTCATCTAGCTGCATAGTTTCAATATTAAGTTAAATAAAAGTCATCTCTGGCATACAGCATACACATCTCTGGTACTGAAATGCAAGTTATATTCTTGTTCCTTTTCTAAACAATGTGATTTCTTTTGTATACCGTATTGAAAAAGCAAAGCATACAGTACATGCAAAATAAAACAGACAGATCTCTTGCCTGTCACCATAGAGGTTTCAGGGCCTATCAAGTACCATAGTTTTAGAATGTAAAATGCTGTTTTATTTATTGATTTGTTTTACCTTGTGGGCTTATAGCCGAATAAAGTATTATCTATCTACCATAGAACCACAAGCCAGAGCCATGAGAGAGGGGGGGGGAGAGAGAGAGCGCATCAGTGTGTTATAGTGGTTAGAGTGTTGGACTAGGGCCTAGGAGACCAGGGTCTGAACCCCCTACTTGGCCATGAAGGTCACTGGGTGACTTTGGGCCAGTCACTGCCTCTTAGCCTAACCTACCTCACAGGGTTGTTGTGGAGAGTTAAATGTTGTTCTGTGTGGTTGTTGTGGGGAATTAAATGTTCAGGGTTTACAAATGCATATTTATTGCATTGTGGATGAAACATCAAGCAACAATTTGCGTATGTGAAACAACCATCACATTTTAAATTTGATTTGATTTATTAATTTTGTTAAGTCGCTTTATCTTGCCCAAGGCAAACCAAAGAGACTTACAGCCAAACATTATTATTTTTTTTTTTAAAAAAAATAGAGATACATTAAAACCAAGGGGGAAAAGAAATACATTTAAAAACATCTTGCCCACTTCTAAAAGGCCAAAGATAGTTAAAGGCCAATGGCCTAGGTATGGAGGAAAGTTTTCGCCTGGCAACTAAAGATATATAATGCTGGCACCAGCCAGCCTCAAGGGGAGAGCATTCCGCAAACGGGGAGCCACCACACATGCCATACAATATGCAGAGATGTTTCAAACCATGTCATACTTTTCATTGGAGTCAGTTCAGACAGTCCACTGAGTCATCAAGTGCTGAGCGGTCAAACTGGGTACATGCATTGTACAGAATGGCCTTCAGAGATAGTATTGGAAGCATCTCCACTGGAAAGGTAAACACTTCTGGAGCATCTGTTGAGAATTCTTCAACACACAGTCACATGACACTGTCACATGTTTCCTGCTTGGCAGGGGGTTGGACTGGATGGCCCTTGTGGTCTCTTCCAACTCTATGATTCTATGATTCTATGACACATATTTTGAGAATGTTGAGCATATGTCACATGCTTTGTCAAATGTATTATTTATCTATCATTCTTGTAATAATACACAAACATACGCACACATACTGATAATTTATATACTTTCCATTGGGGGGGGGAACCCCAGGTGTTTCATATATAAATAAAATAACACAATATCACCAGCTCAATAAAACAAAATTCAAAAATCAATCACAGTAATCTGGGAATGCTGAGAACCAACATTAAATATAGGGAAATGCCTGGCTAAACAGGTACATTTTCAGTTGTCGTCAGAAATTTTCCATAGACAGAGCATGCCTGGATCTCCACGGGGAAATTAGAGAACACAATGGAGCATAGGAATGAAATTAAACTTCTGCACATATTCAGAACCAAGCAGTTTAGAACTTTATAGATTAAAACTAACAATCTGGATTTAAAGGGGCTGCCACAAATATGACTAGAAACCAGAAACGACCCTATAACATTTCTGTTAGGTTAAAGTGAATAACCAGCTATTTGTCTTGTTGCCATGTTGTATCACTAAATAACAAGGCTCTCTAACCATCTTGTTTGTTTCTCCTTTCATTTAGCTATTAAAGATTGCTTCAATGGGTCTTTGTTGTGTCCATCGACTAATAGCTGTATTCCAATTTCTCGGCGATGTGATGGCATTGTAGATTGCATTGATTTTGCTCCTGATGAGTCTAGCTGTTCAGGTAGTCTGCCAATTTTTTAGTCAAAATTTCATTCACAATAAACAGGATTTTTCTTTAGCCTACAAAAAACCACTCACATGAGTGGTTGATGAAGCGGGCTGCATTCCCATGCATGGTGGAGTCCACCACCTCAGAGTCACTGATGTGGAAAATCACGAAGGGTTCACTGCAATGAAATGTTTTTGAATTTATCTTGGAGAATGCTTGTGTGCATTTTGAGTGTGTAACTGTGTTTAGGCATATTTGGGAGAGAAAATTCGTGCTGTACCAAAACTAAACACATTAAAGGCGGTGAAATTGTCTAAGATTAGAGTTACTAGGTTGCAACTCATAAACTCCCCTGTACCACAAAGCAGCTGTGGCTTCTCTCTCCCATGTTTTCCAGAGCCTTTCTTCTCTCCATCTCCTTTGTTTGCTGTAGCAAGCTACACAGCAGGTACAAGAAAAACAAGGAAGGAGGAGTGATCAAAGAAAGAGGGATACTTTTTTTTAAAGCCTGTAGCTTCCTTAATCTACCAGTTCAGTGCTAGAGTCAAAGTATGGGACAGTCTTTGGTTTGCAAGCTGACAACCCTAATGAGTAATGTTAAATAGGCATAGCTATTTGAAGCTTAATATAGAAAACAGGGTCAACATCAGAGGTCAGCATCACTGGGCTCCTGGCAAGGCCTATGTTCAGCCCCGTCTTATCCATAGGGGCTACTGGTGTGGCGCGCCAGGGCGCTGGCCCCCCCAGGGGCGCCCCCGTGAGCCCGCTGGCATACCGTGTGCCCCCTCCCCAACCCACCCCCACGGACGGGCAGGCGCTCATGCGCCGCCAGCACAGCTGCCCATGCCGCTCCCAGGCAGGCTGCGAGCCGGCCACCCTTGCCTCCCATCCCGCGCAGGGAGCCCCAGCAGGAGTGCTGGAAGGGCGTGCAGAGCCCCACACCTCTCCAGCGTCTTGTTCAAGGACCTCTCAAAACCCAAAGCTAGCACTGATAGAAAAGTAGGATTTGCCTCAGTAAACCAGTCAATATCACCATCTACATTGTATAGTAGAGTTCTGTTTCTAAAACTGAATAGGCTTCTTATGGTAACAGAAATATTAGGTGTGATCCAGCCACTTAGTACTGTTGAAGTCAGCTGGACCATGCCCTTTATAAATTAAGAAAGACATGTGTTTAATTGTCCCATTGAAATAAATGGGGCTTGACTTTGACAATATAGCGCATTTAAGCTGTATAGGCAAAACAAGGTGTGGTTGTGGATTTGGGGTGTGTGTGGATTTTTTTAAAAAAGTATAAAATATAAACTTACCTCAAGTAGTTATGGAAAATTATCCTTTAGATGGTAAATCTTCTAATTGTATATTGTCTAATGAATATGTCCAACGTTTTGCATATGTCAAGAACTCTTGTCATAGTTAAATAATTTTTGTAACTTGTTTTCCCACCCTCCAGATTGTCCGGAGGCATATTGCAAAAATGGAGGAACATGCAATAAGGAACCTGTTCCCATCTGCCAGTAAGTTTTGCTTCTGTTTTCTTTCTCGGTACATTTATTTCAAGGTCGATGGGATTGGCCAGCCATCCCTCTCCTTGCTGATGAAATTATGTCCAATGTTCCTAGGCTCTGTTTTCCTTCCTTCAGAACAATATTCATGCTGTCATACTGCCTTAGTCCTAGGCAGACATGAAAAGGATGTTATGGTACAGTATGTTTGGGGGGGAAAGTAAGAAGCAGGCAGGAGTGGTGCCAAAGGAGGCACAGCACTTCTGGGGTCAATAGTTTTCTTGTCCAGGGCTCAAAAAAAATCTCCAGGCCCTAAGGGATTTATTTTACTTCATTCAGAGAGAATAGACCCAGTGTCCTGCAGCTGTGAAAAAGATGAATTCCATGCTAGGGATCATTAAGAAAGGAACTGAAAATAAAGCTGCCAATATCATAATGCCATTATATAAATCTATGGTGTGACTGCATGTGGAATACTGTTTGCATTTCCTGTTGCCTCACCTCAAAAAGGATTCTGTAGAGCTGGAAAACGGTCAGAAAAGGCCACCAAAATAATCAAGGGGATGGAGCAACGCCCTGTACAGAAAGGGGGCTTCTTAGTTCAGAGAACAGGCGAGTAGGAGGAAACATATTAGAGGTGTATAAAATTATGCCTGGGTGTGGAAAAAGTAGATAGAGAAAAGGCCCCCCCACCTTACTTTAGGAGGCAGTATGCCTCTGAATTCTAGTTCATAGAATTGTAGAATTGTAGTGTTGGAAGGGACCCAACAGGCAGTCCCCCATCCAATTTGAAACCATACTGGAACCTGCTTATCTTTGCAAATGTGCTTGCAGTTTTATTGCTGCACCGCTGGGAACCACAAGAGGGGGAAATGCTCTTGTGCTCTGGTCCTGTTTTCAGGCTTCCCATAGATGTCTGCTTGGTCACTATGAGAACAAGATGCTGGACTAGATGGGACATTCAGCCTGATCCAGCAGGAACTTCTTATTTTCGTAGACAAGTAGCAAAAAGCCTGATCCCTTGTCCCAGCCATGTTTTTGGCCATGGATAAGTTGTAGAGCAGGGCATTCTCGCCCTGATTATAACAAGTGGGCAGGCTGATATGGGAGGAGGTGATCTCTTGGGACCTACCATTTGCCATTCAAATCAAAAAGCATAAATTATCAAGTGCAGGATCATTATGCTAGTACTATGTTACATGTCAAAGTGTAGAACTGGTGTAGCAAAATGCTGCGCTGGTGCAGAGATTTGAAACAAGGCAACAGTGTTGGTGCAAGTGCAAACCAGGTATGGCAGAGATGAGAGAAATGAAATGTCACCATTGTTCTCTTTGCCTCCAGATGTTGTTGAACTCCAACTCTCACAAGCCTCCAACATAGCCAACATCAGGGATGATGGGAGTTGTAGTCTGAAGGGCCCACATCCCTGTTCTAAACAGATAGTATACTATAGTACAAAATGTATGTGAGCAAATATTTTCAGTGATCTGTTGTGTAGAAAAAAAGTTCTAATTAATATTCATGCCACATGTTTAAATGGTAGGAACTTTTGTTTAGAAAATATTTGAAGAACAAATGGGAAATGGTTTAACTGAAGGATTAAAATGGTACTTTGTCTTCATGTTACTCATCAGAAATTCAAATTGCCTTGATTTAATGAGTCCACCCTGTTTGAGTTTCAAGTTAGGGAATTAAGAGCAGATGGAAGATCTGGAAAGGCAAGCAGTACTTATGTGTGACTTTTTGAGGGTGGTGCATAATTATAAACCTTTTATGAAGGCCTCTATGTGAGGATCCATAATACTTTTCCTTTTCTCCTGCTACCACTTCCAAAATTAGGCCAGCATGAATGCCATTCAAAGTTGAATTTTCTTGGCTTGATTACAAACTTGAATGAGGTTAAAATGTCAATTCACAGGAATACATGAGGAGAAAGCCAGCACAAATATTGATGGGAAATGTGTTTCTAACTTCAGCGCCAGATATTTTGTGCAGAAGCAGATCTATAATTTATTATTTCTTAGTGCTTTTTACATCCAGAAACTCTACATGGATGCAAGATGTTTGTTTACCACTTAGGTATTCATCAGTTTCTACTGTTGTGTCTCACCTGAAATCATAATACCGCAGTTAATATTATAACCGTATTTACAGCAAAAAGTGTCTGGTGTTACAAAAATAGTACAGACAGTGACCATTTTGCACAGCAGTTCTGTTCCTGGCCCCCAAACACATCTGTGGATCATGCATAATCCTGCCATGCCACATTATGCTGTGTTACACCCCTGCCCCCATTCCGCCATGTTCCGCCCTCATTCCTCCCTTTTCCAGGGCCAAAAGGACCTGCGTGTCGGCGGTTGCACGTCAGTTGGACACGCCTAAAACGATTGCCGCCTGTGTAGGTACCGCTGTCGCAGGAAGGTTAAATGGTGTTTCCGTGCGCACTGGCTTCTGTCATGGTGTTCTGTTGTGCCAGAAGCGGTTAAGTCATGCTGGCCACATGACCCGGAAAGCTGTATGTGTACAAATGCCAGCTCCCTCGACCTGAAAGCGAGATGAGTGCTGCAACCCCATAGACGCTGTAAGGTTTTCAGTGGTTGCTCATGAGGAATCAGGCGGACGCATAACTTCTAAAAACTAAGTTCTTTATTGTGCAGCTATTTACAGTGGAGCTAAAATAAAGACGTCCAGCTCATCCCTCTGTAGAGACCGGGAATGTCTGTTTCCGGTTCTTTGCCCAACATAAGAGGCGCGGGATCCTGAACCCCCGCCTCCCCCCTCTACATCCTTCCTCTCTGCCAAAACGGGACGACGGAAAGGGTTCCTCTCCCCCTCTTCCTGCTTGGTGCAGAGGCTCTCCATGCCTGCCACAGCCCCTGCTCCGACTTCCTGCCTCCATCTCCCCCACCCCACTTGAAGAGCGATCGCTTCCTCCACTCAATGAGGATGATGAACTGCTCACAGGAGACGGGGTTTCCCTGTACTGCAAACGCCCCGGGATCGCTTCCCGCTGCGGCGAGGGGGGTTTCCTGACAGACGCCTTTGACTGGACTTAACCGTTTTTTTATCCATATATAAGTAAATTATAAGGAAAAAGTTAAACTGTTCATACTCAATATTTTCTTTTAATCTTTTTTTAATAAATAATTTCCCTGTATTTTAAAATCTTTTTAAAAGAATGTTTCCCTACAGCCTTTAGGATATTGGGAAAAAAAATCAGTTGAGCATTTGTTTAAATTAAATTACCTTTGTTGTTGCTGCTGCAGAGTGATTTTTTCCTGATAGTCCATAGGCCATTGGGCCATGCTGGGGAGCATGTTGCCTTAATACTCCTGGAAATGGGAGGAGGGTACCCAAGGAACACAAGGACCTCAGTCTAACCTACTTCACAGGGTCATTGTGGGTGGGAAAACAAAATTTCCTTTTACACTCTGAGGCCTTTGGAGTTTGGAGGATAGAAGTGGAATGGATGGACTGAGAAAAAATAGATACTTTCACAAACAACCCTGCACAGACAAATACCCAACACAGATTATATACCTCTAGGAATTAAATAATGTGAGAAGCGGTCCTTGCAGATCTATGTACCTGTCACCTTGGTCAATTTGTTAATCCCAGTGAAATCAGTAGGATGTACTTCTAATAATGTCTTCAGTATCAGGGCATTAGACTGTGATACAATAAAATCGCACTCAGTTGTAGATATGTGCCATAACTTTTAACAGGTGGGATGAGACACCCCTGATGTTAAATATCAGTGCCATTTATTTTATTGGACACTAAAGTAGGGTGAATACAAAGCAGCAACTACCCGTGAAATACATTTTTAGCAGCCATTCCATATAATCACAATTTTTTAAAATGCACAGAAGGTTCATTGAATGAATGCAAATAATGATTAAACTTTGAGAAGGCAGCAGTCTTCTCTCAGACCTATGACTAACAGAGAAGCAGGCTACATTTCTTGAGTAAATTTTGAGCTTTGAACGTATTTACTCAAATCTGCTTATTTGAGTGGATTTTTAAAGAAAATTTAATTGGTAGTGGAAAAAGTCAATAATGGTTTCTAAAACGTGATCCTTCTCATTAATACTCCTGCCATTAGAGCTTTGAAGTTTCGAATTGGGTTGCTTCATCCTCCTATCGTATTTATTTGTGTTCCCATTCCTAGCTCATCCCATTCCTAGGTCCTAGAGGCTGTTTACAAATGCGAAATATGTTTCTCGACATCTAGTGTCCTAAGGTAAAGAGTGTAACAATTCATTCAAAATAATCCAACTCCATTTTCTTCCTAAACTCCATCTTTTTCTGAGCCAACAACAATTCGAGGTCATGTTTTTCTGTAACTTTAGAAAAGAGGAAATAGCTTTGTGTTGAATAGTGCTGTAGGAGCGGGACTGTTATTGCTTTGAAGATCTCTCAGATGACCGCTCTCTTCAGGGTGGCATTTTTTCTGGAAGGCCAGTGACCAGATTTAGCCTATCAGTCATCCCAGAGCCAGCACTGTGACCCAGATAGTTACCACCTTCCAGCATGGTTGATAGCTGGGTCATTTCCTCTCTACAAAGAAGTACAAACTTTTTTTTTTCTGAAGTAGTTTCAAAGTCAAGCCCAGCCACTGATGAAAGCGATATGCATCTTTTCTTAAAGGTTTTTTTGAAGCTGAGAGAGGCGTTCACCCCTGCTCGGAGAGTAACCATAGCAGCACGTTCTAAATATTTCCTTAGGCGCTCTTGCTTGTATTTTATCAGCCCCTGTCGGATTATGCGGTATCAGAGCCGGAGATATTTTTAGCATCTGATCCAAATAATTGAATTCTTAATGCAAAAGTAGTGCAAGCCTGTTCGACAAGGAAAGGAAATCATTAGAGAACAGGGAAAGTGAGAGTGATTCGAAAGCCTTGGAAGATGACTGAGGAAGAATTCATCTTGCAGGGCTGAGGTTTGCAAATCCCTTTACAGGACTCTGGGGGTAGGCTGCATCAGTACTTGGGATGCTGAAAGCATACTGTGGGTTGTCTGATAAATGCCCAGCATTTTCGCTTGGATTCCCACAATTTCAAGTTGTATCCAATGAGGCAAAAACACAGGCCTGTTTATAAGGCAGGATGCTTCTCCTGAAAGAAGGCAGATGACTGCATCCTGGAAGAATCAGGATGAGGGCCTAAATATACACCTTTGCATCCAAAGTGGTCATTAGATCTTGCAAAAGTTCTTCTCCCATGATGATTTACATCCTCTCCCAATACAATTAAGGTTTGAGTCAATGAGGCTTAGGAAGAAAATAGATCTTCACAGGGCACAGATTGCTCTTAGGAGTATTGGCTTTATTGCAAAGGTTAACCAACGTTCTAGGAAAAAATGTTTTCTTTGAAAGAAAAATTACTGAAGATGTGGAAGAGGCTGTTTTGTGGGAGGAGAAGGGTAGCTCTCCTTGTAAAGGAGAAGGCTGATTGATTATTCAATATTATTTCTTCTGTGCAATTACAGGAGATTGTGGAAGTAAGTTTAAAAAAAAAAACACGCTTGGAATCATGCAATGGGGGTAAAAAAGTCAAAGATATATTTTTCATTTTGCATGCAAGGGGGGGGGATCCCAAACAGGTTTTTTTATGCATTTGGGACTAAAGTTAAAAATGGCAATCAGACAAGAGATCAGTTGCAGACAATATTAATTTTAAAGAAATTTTCCTTGTTTTGACCTAATGTTTGTTCTTCAGCCAGTTTTCTATCCAACATCTTTCATGTGTGCCAATAGGAACATAGAAACTGTTGAATATTATCAAAATTGGCCCATGAAAAATGAAATCTTCTGTACTAGCTCGCTGCTTCTTGTTGATTTTAATGGATGTTCTCAAAGCAACTAGCATGAGTTTGGCCAAACTGAGGGAGGCAGTGAAAGATAGGCATGCCTGGTGTGCTCTGGTCCATGGGGTCACAAAGAGTCGGACACGACTGAACGACTGAATAACAACAACAATACAGCCATACCAGTATGCTCCAGCAGGTCAGCCAGAAAAGGTCAAGTGCAGAACCACCAGGCTGTCTGCTGCTGGGTTCAGGGTTGAGCTTACCTTCTCATTGCAAGGTAGTCATGAATGGTGTAGTCTTTTTTCTCTTTCCATTAACTATTCCTCTAGTGCTCTGCCTCCTTTCTGAACCAAAAAGCCTCATAGGTGGAGTTACCCCCACAACGTATCCCCTAGGCTTTAACTGAAGCATGAGAACCCACTAAGGCTGGCTACCAAGCACCTGAGATCAATGCACTCACTGATTGTGTTTTTAGGGGAAAGGCTCCCTTTTTTACCTTAAAAAAATTCTGTGTTCATTTCTTTGAATGTAAAAAGACTTTACTTTTAAGAAATAACAATGAACAGCTGTTAGGAGCATGGTAGACAATCTCCCCAGCTTCTTGTGCTGAAGTTGCCTTGGGTTCTCAAGAAGCACGGGGAGCTAGGAAGGATAGAGACTTACAGAAGAACAGAGAGGTGATTTATAGAATTAAAGAAGGGATGTTTCCAAGAATCCACAGCCACCTCAAAGTAAGGTAAGCACACCCAAAACTCTGAGTGTGCTATGAGAATTTCAATGAAATTTTCTCTCCCCTTTTATAATTTTTGAATACAATTTCTTTTCTTATTAATTGGTGGAGTATATTAAACAGAGAGAGAGAGAGAGAGAGAGAAGAAAAGAAGAAGAAAAGAAGAAGAAGAAGATGAAGAGACTAATTTTCATTGATGCAACCTCCATATGAAAGAAATTCTGTGGAGGCCGCACATATGGTGCAGATCAGTGAAATCTGCCCACTGAGTGCTACCTAGGGAAAGTTGGGTACACTTTAATCTCATTGTAATCAATGGTTCTCATGCTGTTTAATGTGCTTCAGAACCTACCAGGTTTCATGGGACTTAAGCTTGCTTACCTTATCTTGATTATTCCTAGTGGTTGGAGGTTTGTTGTAGTGATTATATTTGATAGACAACATTAAAGACTTTCTGTGGACTCCAGAGTATATAGGTTTCTGATATGGCTGTATAATATTCCAAAACATGATTTTCAAGCAAACTATACCTGTACAGATTCTTGAAAATCTCATATTTATTTGTTTTTAAGTGAAGTTTAGGGTTGTTGAGCCCAAACGACTTAGCCGGGTTTTCACATAGAACAAATACAAGTCTGTGAGTTGAGTAACTGTATGTTAAACAAGCAAATCCACAAATGTTTGTCTTTTATGCAGTTAATACAAAATACAGTACTACAGTACTTAAGCTTTCCTTGGTGCTCTGTTTGATTGGCTGCAGCTATATCTTTGAGAAAGTCACTTGCTGTTGGGAGGAAAGAGCGAGGATTTGCACGGAGAGAGAAATGTATTATCATCTGCTCTGTGCTTTAGGGCCCAGTGTCCTGACCTCTGACCAGCCTGTCTGCCCCTATTAGACTCCCTGTTGGTTCAAGAGCTGCAGGCTTCCTTGTGCTCCTCTGATCCTTTTTTTACCATTCTTCCTGCTCAACCAGCATGAGCTCAGATATCTGAGAATTAAACTATGCCGTTGCTAGGTGGCCAAGGAACTGCCTAACACATGCAAAATCTAGCAAATTAAGTAGAACTTCTTGAACTTTCCCTGCCAGATTATAGTGTTGACAGACTGGTTCAACTCCTTGAATTTTAATTTTTCACACACACCTTTTCTCATTTCTTACCGTAGTTTTTTTGTTTTATGTTTGCCATTGTGCTAATTGGCTACCAGTCTACATTTCTTCTAAAAAAGTTGTTATCTGTGTATTATTCCCACACAGAGTTTTCTTACATATGAATTCATCACTCATATTTGTTCCATGTTTGTTTGTTATTTATACCCTAGGCTAAGAGAAATGTGTACACAGAATAGTCTACAGATCACATTTTGCTGCTAGGGATTTTTGTTACAAATGTAAATATATATTTGCTGTGTAACAGCAGAGGAAATTATGCACCAAGAGTGGCTGATCACTACGTTTGTTCACTGCTAACATGTTCTTATTGTCAAAGCAAAGCAGCAGGTGGAATTCTAACTTTGTTTTTAGTAATTACCCAAACCGAATTGCTGTTAATATTATTTTGTAATGTTCACCTCCTCCCAGCCCGGGACAGACTGTATAATCGTGGCAAGCATCCATCCTTAGAAACCCCTTCAAGATGAAGTTTGAAAAATGTGTCAAATTGCAAAATTTAAACAAGATTCATAGTAAGCAATATAAATATCAGGATGCATACACAGGATTACAGAAAGTTCCTTGTTGAACATAATGTGTTATAATGTGCCTTGCTGTTCTAGTTCTCTGCTGACAACTTATAATATAGCAAGAGGTGCAAATGTCATCCAAAGGGATGATAATCATCCCTGACAAGAAAAACCATATACTGCAATGGCTGTTGATGATCTTTCTATTAAAAGTATTTAAATGCTGGGTCATTAACCTGACACATTACTGAATTTTTAAAGCACCTTTGAGTGGATGTCTCTCTAGTTAAAATCTGTTCAGTCGTTGTGGATATACATCTGCATTGCCATTACTATATTTCTTTGTTAATTATCAACTTTTTAAAATGTGAGTCGGTTTAATACACGTATTTGAAGTTGGAAACTTGGGTGGTCACAGATCTTAGTAGGAACCATTGGCGATTACACAAATCCATGGAGTCCGTCAATGGCCATTAATCATACAGGAATGCAGGAAGCAGCCTTATTTCAAGTCAGATCAGGACTGGGTCTAGACACATCAAAGAAGTGTTTCAGTTAAACACATTGTAAACTTTGTATGAGAAATCGGGTTGGCAAAAACGGAACTCCACCGCGCCATCTGGTGTCACAGTATTATAATGCATATACAACACATATAAAGCACCTTTTCTTTGCCAATGTAGCCGAGTCCTAGAACTGGTTCATCTAGCTCAGCATTGTCTACCCTGACTTGCAGTAGCTCTCCAAGATTTCAGATGGGTTTCCCCCAGTCCTACCTTGAGATGCTGGAGAATGAATCTGGGCCCTTCTGCATGCAAAGCATGTGTTCTGCTTCCAAGCTCCAATCATGATGACCATCAGCAATCTAATGGCTAAGAAGTATTATGTCACTGAATGTCACAGAGTACTTCTTACTGTGATCATCCTAGTGGTTGGCTGCTATGGGCCACAATTGTGTTCATTCATCATTCAAGGGAGGCAAGCACACTGCTTTACCTTATTAGATATTGTATATGACCAAATAGTGGAGATCTTGTGTGGTAAAGCAGACATTAAAGTGTAGTTCCCTGTGTTGTTCCTCCACCCCATTTTTTAAAAGTCTAAAAAAGTTGAAAGAAATCTAATGAGACTTCAAATCTGAATGTAAGAATGGTGTAGAGGCAGAGGGAGGAGAAACTGCTTAACCCTTCCCCCCCCCCATTGGTGATACCCATATTTAGGCATTCAGTAACATCATGAATCCATGGGTTAACTCTAAACCCTAGACATCGACAGTGTGCTAGCCACACACACCAGGCCAATCCTTGATGAGCATTAGAGGCCTTTATGTAAGTGCATAGGGCTCCATCCATGGGGACAGGAATCGTGATTGAAAGGAGTGATACATGCACACATGTGTACTCATGTTCCCTCTCTTCAAACTGACACGAATTACACATTGACTGGGAAGGTACAGCTAGCATGTGCATCAGCATCTATAGGTAAAGGCTATCCTCTGCAATCTCAGTAGTCCTTCCACTCATTTGTTACCCACTGAGTTTGTTTTGTTGGAATCCCTAAACTGGTTTTCTTCCAGAGGAGAAGCAGCTTGGAACATCATTTTGAAGTGGCCTGAGGACAAAAAGATAGGAATTTCCCCTGCTTATCATTCCTCTATTTAAATTTACAGCTTCCTGGGGCTGGTTTTTTGGGTGTGAGTGGCTGGCAGGCTTGTGCATCGTTTGGCCTTTTATGAAAAAGACATTTTCCTATGTCACAAATGTATTTCTTATACTGGTCCTATGGCCCATAGGACCAGTATAAGACATACATTTGTGACATTGTTTCAGGAATCATGCAATCCAGAACCCACTGGCATTTTGGCTTTAACATTAGTGGTTTGTGAACTGCGCACAACATAGTACAAATTCTTTATGTCTCACCGATGGTCATGGAATGTAAATAACTGACATTGCAGTTTGCCTAAACGTAATCTATATAGTTATGTTGTAGTAACACGCACCACACAGTTAATGCTTTTAGAATGTATCTTCCATTTCTCTTCAGATTGTTCAGTTGGCAAGAAGGGAAAGTGGTTGTTTAAAAACACCTCTCACTGGTCTAAGCTCTGTCTGTCTCTCTCTCACAGCCCCATCCCCACCAACAACAAAGAACAACCATAAGCTATTCATATAAAGGAAAGGG
The DNA here is from genome assembly GCF_009819535.1 of Lacerta agilis. NCBI lineage: Eukaryota > Metazoa > Chordata > Lepidosauria > Squamata > Lacertidae > Lacerta > Lacerta agilis. Next base: position 34,516,068 of record NC_046323.1, read on the forward strand.
TAGCGTAAAGGTTGTTGGATTAAGAACTGCCCTATTCCATCTACGTTTACTTTGGGGGCTACTGACTAGGAAATGTCACAAGAAAATACAACGTATGCTTAAGTTTTGTGTGTTTAGTTAAGCCATAGGTTTAAGAGCTGGGGAGCTGCTTGCTTCTGCCAAAAAAAAAAACCCACCTCAAAGTAAGCACATCTGCTCTAACTTTAAATGGGGGGGTGCAAGTTATGCTTTCCTAATCACAAGATATATGACATACCTGTGGTCTCTATGGATTAGTTCCTGGTTCATAAGAGCTTCAATTCCAGTGAAGTCACCACCTACAATGCATTGTTTGGGCAAGCCAAGCTTTTGGCAGCCGACTCCTGAAAGAAGGCTGAAGCCCAAACCATAAGAGCCATGTCATCAAACAGTTCAACTTCCTTTTTGCTGTGTGGGTGACCAGAGAAACAGCAAAGGGGCTTTTTTGATTGAAACCTCCTGGTTAGTTGCAGCAGGCACATTAACGAAAAGACATACTAGCAAATAGAAGCAGGAGCTGATGCAGTGTCACTGCTGAGCAAAAATAATTATGTTCAAAACGCAAAGCCCTTTTTTTGCAGTACAGTGCTACCTTGGGTTACAGACGCTTCAGGTTACAGATTCCGCTAACCCAGAAATAATAACTCGGGTTAAAAACTTGGCTTCAGGATGAGAACAGAAATCGTGTGGCTGTGGCGCAGCAGCAGTGGGAGGCCCCATTAGCTAAAGTGGTACCTCAGGTTGAGAATAGGTTCAGGTTAAGAACACACCTCCAGAACAAATTAAGTTCTTAACCTGAGGTACCACTGTAGACCACATGCATCTTCTTTATTCATGAGTGGTAGTTGTAAGAAGAGCCCTGCTGGATCATATACCAAAGGCATGTCCAATAGCTCATAGTGGCCAACCAGGTGCCTAAGGGCACAAATGAGATACGAGCATGAGAGCACTCTCCCACTCATGATTCTTAGCAACAGGTGTTCAGAGCAGAGTGTCTCTGATACTGGAGAGAGTACCCAGCCAGCTAGGGATGAGGGAGAAATGTACTGTAGTGTTGTCTGTATTTAAACGAGAATCTACCTAATTTACATTTCTCGAACTAATATGTGAACTAAGACACAATTATCCATTGAAATTTTCACTTCTCCAAATGTTGTGATGCAGTTCTCCAACCAAGCAATGTATCCAAAAATGCATGTATTAGTAGAAAGTTTGCATAAAAATGCACATCTTAGCAACACTAGCATACCAAAATGCATTTTATTAGGGGATATAATGTGCCACAAAAGCCCTCTTACAGTTTTGATGGGCTGCAGTGGTTGTGGCATGGCCATGGCCAATGGCAGGGGATGAATCCTTTGCTGTTGCTAAGAATCGTGAGTGGGAGAGTGCTCTTGTGCTCATATCTCATTTGTGGACTTAGGCACCTGGTTGGCCACTACGAGATGGATGACATGTCTCCTCCTCCGACTATGTGGGGTGATGGAAAGCACACAAAATTCAAATTGGTCATTTTCAAATTTAAAAGGACAAATCATGGGCAAGCTTAGGGGTGGGTCATTCCAGGTGGGCCTGAGTGAAGCTTTACCCTGCCTGGCTTCAAACTGGTCTACCACCTGCCTTTTGAAACCTGCTGCACCAAAGAAATGCTTATTGGTTAAAACTACACACACACACACACACAGAGAGAGAGAGAGAGAGAGAGAGAGAATTGCAATAAAATGATGAAGAAATTTCATGAGTATTTTTTTCACTTAAAAGATTCACAATTGCTGCAGAAATTCCTGGAGAGCTGAATTTAAGAGAAATGAGAAATTTGGGAGAACCAAAATTGCCAGGTTTATCCATCCCTACAGTTAACATAACTACCGGTAATAGTGATTGAAGGATGGTTGCATTGTTCTTTGGGTTTTTTCCTGTACTACTTTTCCTAAATGGGATTTATCTGGCTGTTACTGATTGTAAACCCTTCTGAATGTATTTGGCAATATATTTGAAATGTGTTATTACGCTTGCATACCTGAAGCTTCAAACTACCCACTCATCTTATGCCCAGAGGGAGCTATTGGAAAGCTCTGGACTTTAATCAGCAGAGCTCTCTCTGTTCTTTTGACTCAAAGTTCTCCTTTAAATGTAAAGCAGTACATAATGTAAAGAACCTGTGCTGCTTGTTGTATTAGCTCTAGGTAACAGAAATGAAGGAAAAACGAAACAATCTGGCCTGACTGCCAGTTAGACCACTGTTCCTTTGGTTATGTTGTCCTGGGCTAAATCTTTCCCATGTAGAAGTCCTGGGCCACTTAGGTAAAAGCTAAAGGACCCCTGGATGACTGGGGTGTGGCACTCATCTCACTTCAGGCTAAAGGAGCCAGCATCTGTCTACAGACAGCTTCTGAGTCATGTGGCCAGCATGACTATACTGCTTCTGGCTCAATGGAACACAGTGTCAGAAGCCAGAGTGCATGGAAACACTGCTTACCTTCCCACCACAGCGGTACCTATTTATCTACTTGCACTGGCATGCTTTTGAACTGCTAGGTTGGCAGGAGCTGGGACAGAACAACAGGAGCTCACCCCATTGCGCGGATTCGAACCACTAACCTTCTGATTGGCAAGCCCAAGAGGCTCAGTGGTTTAGACCACAGTGCCACCCATGTCCCATGTGGACCACTTAGCGCTATGCTAAACAAAGGAAATGTATTGCCCCCAAAAGAGTGCAAGTGAGAAAGGGGACTCAGGGGCTGCCTCATGATTCTTACAGAATTTTGAGGCCAGTTAAACCTGGCTTCTTGTCAAAGGCAGGTGGTAGCGGTACTTTAGACCAAAGGTGAGAGAAGTTCCATCTCTGATGTAAATGATCTAGGTAGTTGATTGGAAATTTATCTAGCAACTGTTTCCACATCCATGGATATACACTTCCACCATAAACACAGTGGCCCATTCCATCCAGCTGGGTTATTGTTGTTGATGATGATGTTTTTAAGGAATAAACTACAGACCAAATGGCAAGGCCTTGTGGATCTAATTAGGCCTACACACCACAGGTTTCCCACCAATGCTCTAGATGATGGAGGGTCCATCACACATTGCGTCCAGCATACCTTAACATTAGATTAAAACAAACATAAATCAGTTGTGCTTTTGCCTCTTTATTCACTTCTTGAAACTTTACTATGTAGAAATTGAAAAAAGGTGCAGTTTGTGCACAGAAGGCGGGATGTAGAAGGAGCTCTGCTTATTAAGAGTTCTACATCTTGTTCAGGGGCTGAAGTATACCTTGTTTTATGAGATATTGGATTTCATTTTGTACAGTCGGGCAGTAAATTGTCTAAAGAGTAGTTACAAGTGATGAAAGCAAGGTGGATAGTTCATTGGAATAGTGATAATAATGCACTGTTTGTTGGCGGAAATAAATATAGCATTAGAATAAGGAAGCCTTAAAACCCTCACCCTACTTGTTCATATTCTCATAGTATAGGGTTATATTACGATAGGTTCTCTGGGCACAGACTAGTAGCTACGCTTTAGTCCCCCCCCCCCCCCAAACTTCAAAACCCATTCAAACTATTTTCACTATTTTGGGACTTCCGGCGAGGATGCCATCGCGGGCGGTCGTGGGTTGCCTCGGCAGCGAGGCGACCCAGTCCAGCCCGGGGGTTGGAGCCCCGCTACCGCTAAGCAGGGCTCCGGTGAGGCGCGGGAAGGGCGTCCCGCGCCTCAGGCTCCCCGGCGGGCCCGCTAGGCTCCATACCCTTCCCTCGTTCCCCCTGTAAAGGGGGAGTGGGGGTGAAGGGACTGCGGAGCTGGGCCATTAGGGGACATGCCCCAACCGGGCAGAGAAGCGGCGGCCGCCGCTCGCGACGAGCGACATCGTTCTCCCTTTAAAAGATGAAAGGAAAAGAAGCCCGGTGGCTGTGAGTACTTGATTGGATTAACTTGTGGAATTTAATGATCCGGGAGGTTTCAGGAAAAGGAAGCCTGCCTCCCTCCCTTCGGTGGCAAGAAAATAACGGTTTTTTGATAGACTGCTGTTACAATGATGGTTACAATGTTTTGATCTTTTGACAAGTGAGACTATTCAGATCTCCCTTTTGGGAGGAAGATAATGGAGAATATCTCTTTTTAAAGTTATGGTCTTTGCACCCTGGTTTCAGGGGAAATGGCTGCGAAAGTCTGAGTTGGAGTGGAAAACTACTGGCATTAAGATGGAAAAACACTGAAATAGAAACTGAAATTTGACACCTATGCCCGCTTCTACCATGTTGGGTTTTGTTTTTGAGCTTGTTCTGAACTCTGGATTAACTGATGAACAAAGGATTACTTTTCTGAGACTGGAACTGCTTAACCAGAAACTGATGGTCTTGAACTGGGACATGAAGAAAAATGTGCTTCCCACAGAGGAGACCTTTCAGGTTATTGATACAATGGAAGAGAGCCTTGGCAAAAAGCTGAAGGGGATGATTGAAGAACAGAGTGAAATGGCTTGGCGACTCCGGCAAAAAGAAACGTCCTTTGGGGGTGGCAGACCCGGGACGGTGAAGATTGTTATATCCAACCCTCGAGGTGAGAGCTCGGGAGTGATGGGCAAAAAATTAAGATGCTTACAAACAAAAGAAGAATGCAACATTGAACCAGAGAAGCTGGAAGAAGAAGATGAACTGTGTACCCTGATGCTCGATGCAAGGATTGTTGTGGACTATGTCTGGATCTGTGGACTTATAAGAAAAGAGGACAATTTGAGGAGCGGTTCCGGAGTAAGGTGGAGAAGGACAATGGTTAGAGGGGGGATAGGGTGAATTGTATTAAGGGTAAAATATAAATGATTTGTTATGGTACCCTGAAATAGGTGTGTCAAGATATTAAGTCTTTTTAAATAAGAAAAGGGATATTTTGATTTTTTCATTATTAGCAGCAGTTTAAGAGAAAGAAGAGGTGTGTTTTGTTTTGATATAAGAATAATATGTTAAGAAATGAAGTTTTGTTATCAGTTATTATGAAGTTACAATATGATTTGATTTTATCCAAGATAAAAGTGAGATACTATTGTAAACTAAAAAATAAGAATTTAAGAAGATTGTTTAGATTTGAATTTTTTTAATGAATTTAATTTTTAGAGAAGTGGAGTTATTAAAGTAGAATTTGGATTTGAAACCGAAGGAGAGAAGGTAGGGGAAGTCAATCGTAAAGATTCGGAACAAGAATTTTTGTGTGTGTGTGTCTATTCAAATAAGAAAAAGAATCTTTGGTATGTTTGTATTTGTTTTGTCATAACTGTGGGTGGGTAATTGTCGGGGTTAATGTTGGTGTAGGTGTAGGATTATTCTTTGTTATGAAAAAACCAATAAATTCTTTATTAAAAAAAAAAACTATTTTCACTATTTTGACTTGAAAGATTCCATTATGGAAGAAATCCATATGTCAAGAACTGTGATCTTCAGCAGGCCAAGAGATGGGATCTACCAGAAACCCCAACCAGCAACATAGTACCCATATTCAGAATTTCATGCATAAGGGGATGCAGTAGCCCAGCAGTAAACTGATGGAGGCCATCCTTCCAACAAAACAAAATGGTGGTGGTAGGAACACTTCTGTGTCCCAACCAACCCATTGAAGATCACTGGCCTAGAAGTGTCAAGGGCACGAAATACGTTTCAAGTAGAGAGAACACAGCAAACCATTTTTAGGGAAGGCATATTGTCAAAGTAGGAAGAGCCTAATTTAAAGGGATATGGATGAAGCAGTAAAACAGAAACTTTATTTACCATAAAGATGTAATAGTATGGCAATTAAAGAACCATTTCGAAGCCTTGGTGTACCTGAAACTCTTGTTTTTAATGACTGACATCTCCATTCTTCTATACTTTGAAAGAAAAATAAAACCAGATGCTAGGCAAAGCCTACTTAAATACATGAGACGCTCAAGTGGGCATTTGTGATAGGGATTTTTCTAAAGGTGTCAAGGAAATACCTGTAGGTGGTTTAAGAAATGTTTGCAGCACCAGCTTCATTGATTCCTCAAAGATGGCATAATATTGCTACTTGCAGAGTTCGAGGTAATATCAAGCCAATGCATTTAAAGCTTTCCTATACCACTTTAATGATAAGGGCTTACCCCCAAAGAATCCTGGGAACTGTAATTTGCTAAAGGTTCTGGGAACTGATAGGCAACCCTTAACAAATTGCAGTTCCCAGTATTTGTTTAGAGGAGCTATGACTGTTAAAATTGTGTAGGTGTGATTTAAATGTGTGTGGTGTGGGTGTGAAGCAAGTTTTTTGGTTCAGCCCTAATTTCAGTTTCATTGAAATCCAGGTTGCTATGAAGGTTGACAGGAAGTAGGGTGAGTTTCCCTTATTCTAGTCAAATGTTTAAAGAGAGCAGTTCAAACATTGTATAAATAATCCTGTTATTTAATATTCAGACCAATTTTTCATGTAGAAAGGGGGGAGATCAGTTCAAACATCATGTATAGATATCTAGTAATTTCATATTCAGGCCGGAATAAACTGATTTATTTCAGGTATTTGAAACTCTCTCTCTTTCTCTTTATCACAGCTTACTGTTCTTTCTGTAATTACACTTTCATCTGCCTTAAAGGTAAAGGTAAAGGGACCCCTGACTGTTAGGTCCAGTCACAGACGACTCTGGGGTTGCGGTGCTCATCTCACTTTACTGGCCGAGGGAGCCAGCGTACAGCTTCCGGGCCATGTGGCCAGCATGACTAAGCCACTTCTGGCGAACCAGAGCAGCACACGGAAACGGTGTTTACCTTCCTGCCAGAGCGGTAACTATTTATCTACTTGCACTTTGACGTGCTTTCAAACTGCTAGGTGGGCAGGAGCTGGGACTTAGCAATGGGAGCTCACCCCATCGCAGGGATTCAAACCGCCGACCTTCTGATCGGCAAGCCCTAGGCTCTGTGGTTTAACCCACGGCACCACCCACGTCCCTTCATCTGCCTTACCTAATATCAAATAAGCAAAATAATGACTCCTTACCCCCAATATGGCTATTTCTCACCCATCCTAGATTGAAAAATGCAGAAATTGAAGCTTTCTCTTCCTCCCATCACCCAGCTACAATTAGATTTGCAGTCTGTGTACTCAATCGAAAGAGGTCAAATGTGTTAATTCTGCTGGATGTGGTATATGTGTAATATACATATGCAGCACAGCAACATTGCCCTCTTCTGCTTGAAACTGGACCTGCTCCACTGGCTTTCATAATTTCCCTTCCTGTTGATGCCCAGCGACTCATGTGTTGTTGGCCTTGGCCTTAAACAGTTTCAGCTTATACCCCCCAACTTTGTTTTCCTCCTTGTAAGACTTGGTTGGTGTGAGTTATGATAGATATGAGTATTCTAAACACCAGTTTATAAAAACAAACAAATATATCTATCTTCAAATAATTATGCTTCCACACCAAAATGGCCATAACAAATAGCCAACAGCTGACAATATATTTGTCTTGGTAGGACTTGGCTGAAGCCTCTCTTATTTCCTATTCCTCTTTTGCTTCTCATTGTAGAGTTTTACTCCACCACGGCTACTCTGGTATTTACAGTATGTTGTGGTTTCTAAGGTCAAAGGCTGGAGTATTTGTATCTCTAGTCAGCTTGTCACTCAAAGAAGTGGAAATCCAATCATGTAACACAATTCAACAGTAGGTGGTTGGCGGCACTTGCATGCATTGGTTATGCTGCATATAATTTATGTTAGTGGTGTTGAATTTGGTTAGGAGTGCTTAGAAAAGCAAGCTCGTCGGTTTCTGTGCTTATTAACAGAATTGAGACAAACAGGTGCAGCTCATAGATTATTGCAAGCAAACATGTGCAGCTCATAGATTATTGCAAGCAAAGTTAGCAGGGCCTTACTTACCCCAGTCCTGCAATTTCCCCACCTAAAGGGACAAATAACTCATCTTGGGGAAAGAGGAGGTAGAGGAGGCCAGCAGTTCAGAGGCTCTGGCCAATTGTCTTTCCTCACCAAGCTTTTTGTATGTAGGTTCAACCCATTTTACTGCTTTCCTGCTACCCAAGGGAAAGAGAATGTTAAATTACTGGTTTCCTTTCATTATAGTGAAACAGCACTGTTTTCCTATAATAGAAAGAAGTAAGGAAAAGGTTTGGAAAGAAACCCAATAATTTATCATAATGCTACATAATACACGCTTGGTTGGTTGGGGAGTAAACCCCAATGGATTAAATAGGATTTGCAAGTAAACATGAATGGGATTATGCCGCACAGGATTTGTTTTTATGTAGAGGAGGAAACCAGAAAAGGTGTCCTTCCTTCCTTTGCATCAAATGTGGTTTCTAAAAGAAGAAGCACCTCATAATTATAAGGGGAACATACAGTGTTCCCACTTTATCTATTTGGTCCAATGTAAAAAAATAAAACAAATCAGCCTCAGACATTATTGTTTGATGTTGTCTTCTGTGGGAGTAGATGAATTTACGTTTGCTTGGGAATGACAAAATGATTTATTCTCTCCAATATGTGCTACAATCCACCTGGCAGAAGTAATGTCCTATTCTGGCAAGCTCCAATTGAAACAGGCCATTTCAGCTGATAAGAATACCACACTGAGATTTGGAGGATGGGGGGTGGATAAGAGAAAGAAGCGCAGAATTTTATCACAGAATTGTTTTTAGGACATGTGTGACATAATGCATACAATGAAGTACCATCATTGTTTGAACCTATAAAATAACAGACTGATTAATGTTATCGGGGCTTTGCAGATTCATTCATGGGGAAGATATCCAGAAGGTAAACAACAGCATCCTTTGACTGGGATGAATGGTCATGTTCTGCTTTCTAGCACACTATAGTGCAGATGTGACAAAGGTGTCTGAATATTGCAGTATCCTATCTGCTGTATGATTATTTAGCAAGTACCGGTAATAGAGCCATGACTGTTTGGAAGCCAACTTTATTAGGGAAACTCCTGCTTATAGTTCAACTGATTTCAATTAATTTGAACATTGGGGTGCAGCGGTAGGGGAGAGAAGCATAAAAATTACATAAAAATAAACAATAGTTTCCAGAGTGGTAACTGTGTTGGTCTCTTGCAGCAAAAACACTGAAGAAGTGTGCATGCACACGAAAGCTCATACCAAGAACAAACTTTGTTGGTCTTTAAGGTGCTACTGGAAGGAATTTTTTTATTTTTTATTTTGTTTCGACTATGGCAGACCAACACGGCTACCTACCTGCAGCAAAAACAACAATCTGTCTTGTGGCACCTTTAACTAACACCTTTATCATGACAAAAACTTCCACTGATTAGAATTCGCTTCATCAGTTGCATGAAGTATTATCCTGCATTACAGACATATATTCAGAGAGGCTTTTGCAGAGCGGTAGGGTTTGAGGGGCAGGGAGAGAACTGTAAACAGCATAAATAATTGTGATATCTTATAACTGAAATCACTAATGAGAACTGGGGTTTAGGAACAGGATCAGCTGAAGAAGAAGAAACCTGTGTTATTATATTATGCAGGTAAAATCAGTGAACTCAGGCTCTGCTGATCAGGGTCTAGTTTGTTTTTATTTTCCCCAAATGAACTCAAAAGCCACCTTCCATTTGCTTACTAACTTAATGTTTTCAGATATACATAACATGAATTTATGTGTGTTGGTGCTATTGATATTAATTTTGTATCTTTATTTTAGATGTTACGATTTATGTGGAAATTGTTTCAATTTGGTTCAATTTTTTTGATGTTTTACTGTTCATGGGTACTTCTGCTGTGTTTGTAATTATGTAGGTTTTTTCATGTTGTATGTTGTCTTGAGCAGGGTTTTAACGATGCAAAGACTGCATACAAATAAAATTATGTATGTATGTATCTAAAGTAGTCTGTTAAAAATATATATACTGTTTTTGGAATAGTTAAAGCATGTATACAGCATGTATACAGAAACATACTCTCCAACATTTCTCCGATGAAAATAGGGACATCCCATTCCATAATGATAATTTTACTTATTTATACCCCACACATCTTACTGGGTTGCCCCAGCCACTCTGGGCAGCTTCCAACATATATAAAACCCTATACAGGATTGCCTTCAGACAGCTCAGGAGTTGGATAACTCCATATGAAAATAGGGACATCCTAAGGAAAAGCGATCCTTTGTGGATCACTGCCTTGTCATGGCAGAGTGGCTTGAATAACTCAGGGAAGCTATGGACAGGTCATAGTGGAGAGTTTTGACCAAACGTGATCCACCTGGAGGAGGAACCGGCAAGCCACTCCAGTATCCCTGCCAAGAAAACTCCATGGACAAAGACAACAGGCATATAAAAAGGAGAAGGGGACGACAGAAAGGAGAAGGGGATGACAGAGGACAAGATGGTTGGACAGTGTTCTCGAAGCTTCCAACATGAGTCTGACCAAACTGCGGAAGACAGTGGAAGACAGCAGTGCCTGGCGTGCTCTGGTCCATGGGGTCACAAAGAGTCAGACACGACTAAACAACAACAACAAAGGAAAAGTGGGACGTTCCTGGATCAAATCAGAAACCGGGACGGCTTCTCTAAATCAGAGATGTCCCTGGAAATTAGGCAGACATTATATAAGATAGCAACCTAAGTGCATCTAGAAAGTTCCTGACTATGATGATAACAGGCCAGACTGAGGCAATTACAGATTTCTAATACAGATTCAGAGGTTCATGCTTATTCTTCAAACTAAGCAGTCCCTCTAGACTTTTAAGAAGCAGTCTTGAACAGTCAAATGATTGTCTGAAAGCCCTTCTAGTGTTAATTAAAGGACTCGCTTCATTTAAATGTAATCACTGGTGTTAATTTTTAAAGTTCCTTCAAAAAGGCATTACCTTCAAAGGGGTGCTTTATTAACCCTGGTTATTGCAGACGCGTGCACATCTTTATTCCATTTGTGTTTCTGCTTCTTAAACAAAAGCTGCAGTTTTAAAGGACTTACTCATACTTTAGGAACCTAAGAATACATGACACTTTGGGAGTATGCCAACTTAACGTGGTCAAGGAAATAATTCATGGAAACCATCCTATGGCCAAGATTGAAATGAACAGGTTGAAATGAATGTTTCAATAATTATTTGATAAGGCATGGTGCTTTCTCTATACTTTAAATCCAAGCAGCATTTTATTTGTGCCCTATTACATTTTAGGTGGCTAGCATGCACAATATTTAAAATGATACATACATAAAATAATATTCAAATGCAAAATTGTTTAAACTTGTCTGGCACAGCAGGTCCTTCCATCATAGACAAATTTCAGGGAGGTACAAATGATGCATACACAGAGTATACGAACTGTGCACCAAGGGTTGGCGCTAGCGAGCAGCCTGTTTGGGCCCTGGCCAAGGCCCAGGAGCTCTCAAGAGCACCCTGCCCTAGACTCATCCCTACCGCACCACAACCTACTAGCTACCCTCCTCCTGGACTGGACAGTTTGGGCTGCACACGAACTTGTATGGTGTAGGCTCTCTTGAACAGGAAGGATTCATCTTACATTCACAGCTACTGCCCAGCATGAACTTAGTTAACATGCATTCTATGTATGTCTGCTAATTTTATGCTAAGCAGCCACTGTACATATGAACCACATCACTCTAATTCTAGCAGTCATACTCCACACACCTTCCTGCCAAATGCAATGTGCAGAAGGAAGCCAACAGAGATCATAATACAGTAGAGTTGGAAGGTATCCCAAGGGTCATTTAGTCCAACCCCCTGCAATGCAGGATCCTCAAAGCATCCATGACAAATGTGGCTATCCAACCTTGGCTTAATAGTCTCCAAGGAAGGAGAGTCCACCACCTCCCGAGGGAGTCCATTCCACTGTCGAACGGCTCTTACTGTCAGGAAGTTATTCCTGATGTTTAGTTGGAATCTCTTTTGTTATAACTTGAATCCAGTTCAGGTCCTACAGGACCTACAGAACCTACAGGAGAAAACAAGATTGCTCCTTCTTCCATGTGACAGCCCTTGAGATATTCTTCATCCTGGAGAGAAGTGACTAGTGGGGTGCTCCTCTTCATCCTGGAGAGAGGTGACTAGTGGGGTGCCACAGGGTTCTGTCTTGGGCCCAGTCTTATTCAACATCTTCATCAATGACTTGGATGATGGGCTTGAGGGTATCCTGATCAAGTTTGCAGATGACACCAAATTAGGAGGGGTGGCTAATACCCCAGAGGACAGGATCACACTTCAAAATGACCTTAACAGACTAGAGAACTGGGCCAAAGCAAACAAGATGAATTTTAACAGGGAGAAACGTAAAGTACTACACTTGGGCAAAAAAAATGAAAGACACAAATACAGGATGGGTGACACCTGGCTTGAGAGCAGTACATGTGAAAAGGATCTAGGAGTCTTGGTAGACCATAAACTTGACATGAGTCAACAGTGTGATGCAGCAGCTAAAAAAGCCAATGCAATTCTGGGCTGCATCAATAGGAGTATAGCATCTAGATCAAGGGAAGTAATAGTACCACTATATTCTGCTCTGGTCAGACCTCACCTGGAATACTGTGTACAGTTCTGGGCACCACAGTTCAAGAAGGATACTGACAAGCTGGAACGTGTCCAGAGGAGGGCAACCAAAATGGTCAAAGGCCTGGAAACAATGCCTTATGAGGAACGGCTTAGGGAGCTGGGTATGTTTAGCCTGGAGAAGAGAAGGTTAAGGGGTGATCTGATAGCCATGTTCAAATATATAAAAGCATGTCATGTAGAGGAGGGCGAAAGGTTGTTTTCTGCTGCTCCAGAGAAGCAGACACGGGCAATGGATTCAAACTACAAGAAAGAAGATTCCACCTAAACATTAGGAAGAACTTCCTGACAGTAAGAGCTGTTCGACAGTGGAATTTGCTGCCAAGGAGTGTGGTGGAGTCTCCTTCTTTGGAGGTCTTTAAGCAGAGGCTTGACAGCCATCTGTCAGGCATGCTTTGATGGTGTTTCCTGCTTGGCCCTTGTGGTCTCTTCCAACTCTATGATTCTATGATTCTATGATTCTATTTGAAGATGACTATCATATATCCTGTCAGCCTCCTCTTTACCAGGCTAAACATACGCAGCTCCCTCAACTGTTTCTCATAAGGCTTGGTTTCCAGACCCTTCATCATTTTGGTTGCCCTGCTCTGCACACATTCCAGCCTGTCTATATCCATCTTAAATTGTGGTGTCCAGAACTGGACCATAGAATTCCAGGTGTGGTCTGCCCAAAATACCCAAAATCCAGTAATGGGACAAGGTAGTGAAGGCAGCAGTAGCTTTTACATTTCTTTTTCTTCTCTCTGTTGAAGGGAGGGTGTTGAGCTGAAAATAATCCAATGGGATCTTTTCTTCTCCTTCCCTCTTCCCTTCCCTTCCCCCACAGCAGCTTCTTGAGATGTTACAGGAATTATTTTTCTCATCAGGCCAGTCGCCAACACTCAGCCAGCCTACGTTACATACCTGTTGTAAAGTTATAGGAGACACAAAATGGCTGTACAGTGGTACCTCGGGTTAAGAACTTAATTCGTTCTGGAGGTCCATTCTTAACCTGAAACTGTTCTTAACCTGAGGTACCACTTTAGCTAATGGGGCCTCCCGCTGCCGCCACGCTGTTTCTGTTCTCATCCTGAAGCAAAGTTCTTAACCCGAGGTACTATTTCTGGGTTAGTGGAGTCTGTAACCTGAAGCATCTGTAACCCGAGGTACCACTGCAAAAGGAAATTTGCTGCTTGTATCATAGGCATAAAATTTTGGTTCCTTTAACCAGAGTGGTGTATCTTGATACTATAAATAGTCATATTTTTCTCCCCTCACCCCTCAGATGAGTGCAGATCCAAGGTTTCAACCAATCTTAATATGGCCTGATTATTGTGTGTTTTAGATACATAAATCCCCCTTGTGTTCAACTGAGCTTACTCCCTTGGCCTGTAGCCACTGGGGGTGGGTCATCGTGGACTGCTTTCATTTTAAAATGATTTTTTTTAAATCGTGTTTTTACTATTTTACCTTTTCAAGTAAAATGGTATTGAAAAACATACAGTCAGAAAAGTACATGGAGTGGGGTCCATAACTCTTCAGGATCCCAGGGATTACTGATTGCTTGGTGAAGAAAAAAATGAAACCTGCTCCCACTTTCCAACATTCTGCCAAATTGCACCATTAAAAATCCAGCCCTGTGGGTAGAGTCCAAACAGGATGAGTCAACCATTCTTCCTACAGTGTGACTGTGCCTCCCAAGCAGATTGGAGAAAATGTTTTGGCAGTTGGATATAAGGATACGTACGATAATGTAGCAACCCTGTTGGCTGGTTTATCTCTCATCTGCCATATGTTGTCAGGAAAAGGATGTTCCTTGTCGGGATATTGAAATATTTTGTGTATAGAAATGGTTATCTTTGGGCTTCAGATTGCAAATGGATGGCATTTTTATGATAAGGCACAGTTACAAAAATGTGCTGCCGCTAGTTAGTCATGAAGCAATTAGTCCAGGCAAATTAATTGCTTGTATTTAATGTGGAAATTTTAGAGCTTTGTGGCCTAGGGGATTTCCTTGGTAACTTCTGACAATTGCCTGTCTTCAAAATAAATTGGACTCTGGCAAGAAGGCTTATTAAGGAACCTTTCCTTTCCTTGCTAGTGTAGAATGAACAAATTCCACAGAGGGTACATATTTGATCACTTCCCTGGAAGGTCTTTATTCCACAATATTATTTGTGTACCACCAGGCTGCTACTCAAGACACTGAGCCCAATAGCAGTAACTTGGGGGAAAGAAAACAACTCATTTTCCTTCCTGATTTTAAAGAGTTGATCAATGCAGCCCAAGTGTGGCAAGAGAAGAGCAATACGGTAGTTGTTGTTGTTGACCAAACTGCTGAGGGCTGCATGTACCATCCATTGCCTACTGTTTCTGCATACAAATGCTCCCAAGCAGAGTAGCTGTCTTAGTCTGTGGCATCAAAAAGATAAAAAGCACTGTGATAAGAGAGGCTAACCTTGTATCTGAAGAAGTGTGCATGCACACGAAAACTCATACCAAGAACAAACTTAGTTGGTCTCTAAGGTGCTACTGGAAGGATTTTTTTTATTTTGTCTTGTAAGATAGGTCATAGTTGTTATCCCCAAATTGCAGGTGTGCAGATGAGGCTTAGAGAGAGTGACTCGCATGATGCTAACTTAGTGAGTTCATGGCAAGTGTAGGTTTCAAACCGGGGCCCATTGTATTGAGGCATAAGAATTCACAGGTAAAATCTTGTGTTGCAAGCTTGGGATCGGGCTGGGTGACCTTCAGGATGTTTTCCAAATAATGTGCTTCTATGGTTGTAAGAGTGGGGGATTTAGACAAGAGGTAGACTGCTGAAGTGGTCAGGTTGGTTGGACAGGTGTGGCCAGACACATTTCCCCACACTATTTGTTGGGGAATTATTTGTTGCCATGGGAACTATTTGTTATATCTTCCTGAATTACTAGGAAGTAGTCAGAGATTGTCCTGGAAGAGACATGCCTTTCCTCCTTACCCCACCCCCACCCAAAGACCTGCAGGAAGGAGCAAGCTAGGTCTGCATGTTAGAAGGAACAAATGGAGAATATGGCATTTTTTGAGGCAGACTGAGAACAAAGCTGGGTTTCTTGGGGATCTGTAATCTCCTTGCAACTGACTTGTCACCCTGGAGTTTTGATGTGGGAGTGGTGGGTTTGGCAATCTATTGGAGCCTTCAAGATTCACCCCCACCTATGCCCAACCTATTTATTTGTTGTAAAGAAACCAAAAATCTCGAGTTACCTCTTTCCAAAGAAAACCAAACCTGAGAAGGTACCCCTGGAACTTCTCACAGCTCAAAGAATTCAGGCGAGCACAGAGAGGGGGAAGAAATATTATTCTGTTCACATTTAAAAGTGAACTTACTTAATTCACCCTTCCCAAAACAAGAGGTGGACCCAAACACAGCCATCCTTTCAAATCCACACTTCTCTGAATTTTGCAGTGCATTTTTATTTTTTTTTGCAGCCAGTCATGGGTATATTAGAAGAAATTGACACTAAAATGCTGAGAATTTTTTTGTGAAGACTGTCAGGACTTGGAAGATGATGAGAGGCTGGTGTGTGTGTGTGTGTGTGTGTGTGTGAAGGATCAAAGACAGCATTTTGAAACAAATAGGGACGGAGAGAGAGCTGAGAATTACCTGGTGGCTGAGTGCCTCTTAGGGGTGCAAGGTGCCTTGCTATGGAGATCTGATGGGAAGCTGTATATTTACTGCTTGCTTCCACTGATGCACTACCTGTAAATAAGCCAAACACAGCAATGGAGTCCTAAGTCTCCAGCGAGCTCTCCTCCAAGTGTTGCTGCCTCTGAAATTTTTCACCGCTTGCAAAGTATGGAGTGTATAACAATATTATTTCTATTTGGCTTAACTGGGCCCTCATGCCCATCATCTAAAAGCACAGGCAGTGGTGTCATGCAGCCCTGAATATTGTGCAACAGCTCATATATCAACTTGCTGCTTTGTTATTTTGCAAATCCAGGGCTGACAATTGCAGGTTTGCTGCCTGTTTAAAATGGTTATCTAGAAGAGTAATCATATGGCTTAAAAAAAAAATCACAGATCTGTATTTTATCATTTTTTCATTGTTGTTTTCCCCCTCTACATCTTCCTTCTCTCTTTCGCCTCTCTCGCTCTGATTCTTTCCCTGATTTCATCACTGTTCCACCCAATCTCCTGAGATCCAATTTCATTGCTTCCCTTGCCAGTTTCCAGCTTTCCAGAACTGCAGCTTTTTGTCTTCTGCTTGCTTCATCTTTAATCTGTGCATCAACATTTTTTCCACATTCAAAGAAACTCACTCTTTCCTTTAAGACTAGATACATAATAGTGGAATTGTCTTACATTTATTTATTTTTATTTTAAAAAAAGATCTGTTGTCCTCTTACCACTCGGTCACCACGAGCCTTATTTCTGAAGACCTTAATACCCAGGCAACTTCATTTGGCAGTTTTTCTGATACACAAACCCCAGACTACAAAAGGCTATGAGGTTGATATCAGTGCTTTGAATTGTGCCTGGAAACAAATAGGAAGCCCATGAAAAATTATTTCCATATTGGAAAGATATGTTCCCTGACACTAGTACCAGACAGGAAAGCTTGCTCCACATTCTACACTAAACAAAGTTTCTGAAGAAGTGTGCATGCACACGAAAGCTCATACCAAGAACAAACTCAGTTGGTCTCTAAGGTGCTACTGGAAAGAATTTCCTATTTTGTTTCAAAGTTTCTGAGTAGTCTTCAAAGGCAGCCCCACATGCAAAATATTGCAGTAGTCTGAACTGGGTGTTGGTAGGGCATGGACTACTGTGACCAAGCTGTTTCTGTCCAAAGTGGGCCATAATTGAAGCACCGGCTTCAGTTAGTAAAAGGCTTTCTTGTGTCACATGCATACGCCTTAAACATCCAAGATAAGGGCCAGGTCTAATAGCACCCTCAAGCTAAAGACTTTGGGGCATGCAACCCCATCCAAAACAAGCAGAGTACCATATCTTTGGTCAAAGGAGTAAACAGTTGAGAGCATCTTCATCTTACCTAGCTTTAAAAAGGCAGTGGAATTAGAGAAAAGTGAGCATTACAACCAGAAATGCCCTAAATAAGAGACCTTGGGGCTTACACTATGGTGGTTGGTTACTTTTCAGTCAATACTGAAAAGCATCTGTAGGAATAGAGCCTCTTTACTAATACAGTGGTACCTCAAGTTACAAACGCCTCAGGTTACAAACGCTTCAGGTTACAAACTCCGCTAACCTGGAAGAGTTACCTCGAGTTGAGAACTTTGCCCCAGGATGAGAACGGAAATCGTGTGCCGGCGGCACAGCATCAGCAAGAGGCCCCATTAGCGAAAGCACGCCTCTAGTTAAGAACAGTTTCAGGTTAAGAACGTACCTCTGGAATGAATTAAGTTTGTAACAGAGGTACCACTGTAGTGTGAAATCACAACACAGGGTGTTTGTATTAGCACAGGTTGCCAGGACATTGTCAGCACAGCAGTAAAGGAAGATGCAGATACTTAGGTATAAACTGTGGGATGTTTAAATTGGTATAATTTGCTGCCTAATTTTGGAGTGGCAATTTAGAAGAAGAAAAAATTAAAACCCTAATGTTTCCTGGAAGGGGAAGTAAAACAAAAACAGAAAGAAGATTTGTTCTTTTAATTAGTAAACAAAATATTTTCTCCATTAGCTCCCAAATAGGTCCATGGTGATGAATGCTATCATGTTCTGCTTTCCTGCCCTTCTAGTTTGTTCTGGACATTTAAGATGTACATGTTAATTCTGAGCTAGATTCCAAGCAAATCGTATTCACACATTTACATGGACATTGACAGATTATGTATTCCTCATTTCAGTTGCATTATTGAACTTATTCCTCATGTTTTAAGTACTAGGCTCTGTTTGTGCCACATTATATGTTATGGTGCAGATTTAATATCAATTTTCTCATGTCTGACAACAACCCCCACCCCACCATCACCAGATGTCAAAAGGAGTGGAAGGGAAACCGTTGCCACATGAAGGCTAAGTCTCCTCCGACTCCATCTTCTGGTTCCCTGCAAAATGGTGAGTCCAGTCAAATCAATAAAATATCTTCAGGCAATTTTGTGGATACGTTTCTTTGCTTATTTATCTCATTCCCTTGCTTGTCTCTGCAGATACTTGGACTGGGCTAGGGATTGGATTAGCTTTCCTGTTGATTGAAATTGCAGTCGCTGTTTCATGCATCCTTTCAAAGAGGAAATTGCCAAGAACGTAAGTGAAGTCTTTCATTGTGTACAAAGAAAATCAGGCCCCGGTGTGGAACAAAGCAGAGGGAACAGCAGCCCATTTTCTTAGTTCAGCTTTTAAATCTCGCCTCGGGGCTGTGCACCAACAAGAATACTACAAAAGTTTTTCAACCCTAGACAACTTCAAGTGGGTATAAAGGTCAAAGGGGAATAAGTTGCAACTTGATTGCTTGAGCACGAGTAGTTTTAAAGACACATTAAAGCCCCATGCTCATACAGATTCAGCAACATCAATTTTAGGGGCAGTTTCAAGGGATAGTTGTGGCATTCTGCAAAACCTTTCCAAAGGCTAATCAAGCAGCAAATGAACACTACCTTCCATAGTGTCGGGGACCAGGAGTCAGGTGTATCATCATGGGGTGATGGAGACAAGGACCCTGAACCAGAAACAGAAGGGCACGCAGGGCCAGCCCCAGAACAACTGTTACCAGATAAAACTGTGTGTACCCCTCACTCAAGGTTATGGCATTGCCTTCCTCTAACACAAGAGGACTCCACTGCAGAAGGCTCAGGAAGACCTGAGGCTCCTCTACAGGAGTAGGAGATGACTGGAGAAGTGCTGGCCCCTTTCAATAATGCAGCATCTTGCAGCACAGATGCTGCTAGCAATTAGGCTGCTAGCAATTAGTCCTACTGCTGCAGAAGGACTCCGTTTCAGCTTGTTCCTTGCTGGAGCAACTTTGGACTTCTATATTCCCAGAGCCCTGCCTGAAATTTGCTCTGCTTTACTCTCAAGCCATGCCAGTGTGTGCTGAATTGAGTCTATGTGCAGTCTCCATGCCAGATGGATCTTGCAGTCAGCTTTGGTCATGCTAGTAATCGGAGAGTGTTTCAAAGCTTGGCACATGCATAAGTTTTAAGGTTCAAGCTTCTGTATCGCTAGTTGAAAAGATCTTAGGTTGCCCAACTGGGAAAGGCTAAGACACTGGCAAACAACTCCCAGTCAGAGTACACAATACTGGACCAACATGATCTGGTTCGACATGAGGCAGTTTTATATGTTCACACCTACTTAAGGAAGGTATGGCCATTGCAGGTCATCTGTTCTGTCCTAATCTGTTTTAGTTTCCTTTTTGAAATTTCCCCCTCTGTACACCTACCTTAGGTTATATCCTTCTTGCATAATCAGTCAAAAATGTGCCTCAATCTCTCAGCCTAATTTACCTCAGAGTTGTTGTGGGGATAAAATGGGAAGAGGGGAAGTTGTATGCACAACTTTGAGCTCCTTGGAGGAAAGGTGTGATATAAGTGTGAAAATAATAAATAAATAAAACATTGAGCTTCAAGAGGTATAGAAATATGTGCTACTGTGACAACTTGAGCATGTTTTTATCAGTGTTTGATAAATGAGAAGAAGTACAGGAACGGCTTAGGGAGCTGGGTATGTTTAGCCTGGAGAAGAGAAGGTTAAGGTTAATAGGTGATATGATAGCCATGTTCAAATATATAAAAGGATGTCATATAGAGGAGGGTGAAAGGTTGTTTTCTGCTGCTCCAGAGAAGCGGACACGGAGCAATGGATTCAAACTACAAGAAAGAAGATTCCACCTAAACATTAGGAAGAACTTCCTGACAGTGAGAGCTGTTCGGCAGTAGAATTTGCTGCCAAGGAGTGTGGTGGAGTCTCCTTCTTTGGAGGTCTTTAAGCGGAGGCTTGACAGCCATCTGTCAGGAATGCTTTGATGGTGTTTCCTGCTTGGCAGGGGGTTGGACTGGATGGCCCTTGTGGTCTCTTCCAACTCTATGATTCTATGATTCTACAGGTGCATTTATTGAGCTAAAGAATTGTGCAGAAATGCCTTTTGGAAATATAGGATTATAGCGCAGGGGAAAATACCAGGATATTTATTCCTTTATCTTATTTCTGATTCCCCTCTCTCTCCTCCCCCCCCCCCCCGTTTATGGCGGGTGACTGGGGGGCAATGAGAGCTATGGAATAGGGCTTCTGTGAGTTGATGTTGGTGAGAGAAGTGTGTATCAGACAAGGATATGGAGTATCATCACCAAGGAGGTTACTTGCTATATAGAATTAAACTTGCAAAGGACTCTTGACTTCCATGGTGTCAAAATATAAATTCCAAGTGTGTAGGACCAACTGTATTGATAAATTTCAGAAATTATTTCCTTTGAAGTTTCTTCTGCGCCTCAGAACAACATCCAGCTCAGCAAAATTTATAACTGACAGAAACCCAAATAAATCTATGCACATAATAGTGCTCTGATGGCTTGAGGCAACTGGCTGGCAAACATAGCAGTGTCACTTACCCAGGAGGAACACCTGACCTAGGAAATTCAGCTTCAAGGCTTCATGCCAGAGGACAAATCCATGTAAAAGTGTTGTGTGTCCATACTCCAATTCCACTTCATGTATTTTACTGGTGAAAAAGTCAATTAAGATAAAGTTTTGTGGAAGTCTAGTCTACAGCTATTGCACCTCTTGAAGAAAAAGTGACTAATGGAGTAACATATGAGAAAAGTGAAGGTTATATGACGAAAAGCAAATTGTATGGAGATAATCCATGCAATATGCAATACAGAAGGATTGTGCTGGGCTGGGTGGTGGACAGCTATCTTGAAGGGTGCTGTGGGTTGAAGTTGGTGGTTAGGGCAGACCAGGCGGAAGGCTTGAGAAGTGCCACAGAACATAGGATAACCTCTGGATACAGGTACACAGTAGAAGGAAGACCTTGTTGTAGTCTGTTTCAGATTCAGCACTTGCGACTGACCCTACAAATGTATTGCTAATGTGAATGCCCTATTCAGAAGTGAGTAGTGCTAATTTTTTATAGAAAAAGAGGTGCCAGAACTCACCATGAAATCCTCCCTTGCTTGCTTATAATGGCAATGGCGCCTACCTGAGAGGTGCTGGAACTGAGTTCAGGCAAGTTCTGGCTGAAAAAAGGCCCAGGAAGTGAGATAAACTTACAGCAGGGGTGGGAAACTTGTGACCCTCCAGCTGTTGCTGGACTGCAACTCCTATCAGCCCCAGCCAGCATAGCCAATGGTCGGGAATCATGGGTGTTGTAGTCCAGCTGCATCTGGGGGGTCCACAGGTTCTTTACCCCTGACCTACAGGCATATATGACCCTAAAGTATGTTTTTGAAAGAATCAGGCTATAGTGGTTGGCAAAGAGGTTGAACTTTTGTTTTATGTTGAACTACCCTTTCATACAGGTTTGACACTTGCAGTGCTAAATATTCTTCATTACACCTGGTAAGAGTGTAGCTTCCAAAAAAAGCTTCACAATTAGCTTCTTTTTTTGTGAAATGCTAAGTCTTCAGTCAGTCATCTGGAAAAGTCATTTGAAGGACTGGAACTCTTCCTGGATGTAACTCAACAACAGCCAACCCTGTGGCTTGGCAGAAGAATGTGTCTATGTCTCAATGAAAAGAAGATATAGGAGTAACCCTGTTGCTTCTGGTTAACACAGTGATCGAACTTTTTGTTCAGAAATTCCTAACTGGTTAGAATATCAAGGCTTTGCATATTAATGATGTCTAAACTCCAGAGATTTCTTTTTGGAGCAAAGGACTAGAAAATAGCTAGCAGTCAGCAGCTGTTTACCTCTTTCATTGGCGGCTGTCCTCATTTGACTGAATGAGGGTAAAGTACTTTAATGTCTTTCAGCTGATTGGTGTGTAGGAGGAAAATATTTGTGTCCATCCTGCTTTCATTTTATTTCAAGCTTGAATTAAATGCAATGGGGTGGATCAAGGCTAAGTTAGTTGCGCTTCTTTCATATTAAAATCAATGAGATTTAAGCTAAGTTGTGACTAAATTTTATCAAGTATTTCAATGGGAATTAAGTGCCACCAACTTCGTCCAGATCATGCAAAGTTGCCTTACGCCAAGTCAATCCATCTAGCTCAGTACTGTCAACACTTGACTGACAGCAGCTCTCCAGGGTTTCAGGAAATGGTCTTTCCCAGCCCTACATGGTGACACTGAGGAGTCAACCTGACACCTTTTGCATGCAAGGCATGATGCCAGGTAACTGAGCCGAAGGCCTTCCCCTAAACTAAAGATGCCAAAACAAAGATATTTTATCCAACTTAGCTGCATCAATCATTGAAGCCAATGGCTATGAATCTAATGAACCATCTCTCTAAATGCACATTGTTCTTCTGCTGGATAAATCACTCTGATCTGGAGAACTTAAGGCAAAACAGGAGCAGGACATTGATTTAAATGGGGAAATTGCAATGTGCCTCTACCTTTTACAATTTTTAAACACAACTGGATTAAATTTGCAGGTACGGTAGCCTCTTCTGAGAGAATGAAGCTTGCCAAATTTCAGACAAGTAGGCCCATCAGATTTTGTGCTGGGCACCCCAGGCTTTACTCTGTTGGCAGATACGCCTGTCAATTACAATGCTGGCTTGCTTTCTGACACCATTCCTTCCATCTTCGTGTCTTCTTTAGAAGGAAAAGGCTCCAGAGTTCATTGGAAATCATTGTAAAGTTAATTATATCATATGTAAGAAAAAAATACACACCCAAAGCTTCAATTCCCATTTGTTGTGGTTCCATCTGTATTCACTTATTTTGACTCCCACTTAGTTTTAAACAGATTGCAGTGCACCCCTGATTTATTCTTTTTTATCCAAATTGAATTTGAAGCTATGAAGAGCATAGCAGGTTGTAAATGAGTAACAATATCTTACTTCCAGATAGGAGGGAGAAAGCACATATTATCCTCTTCTCTGAATAATCACTTTTATCTATTTATAGTTTCTTCAAAATCTTTTATTGTCATCTAGAAATCTGCTTCACCATCTAGGTAAGAGAGAGTTAATTCATAGTCCCCTTAGTCTTTTTACCCAAAGGACATGTCTTGACACATATTATATGTTTATGACTATGTGTGTGACAGAATGCAAAGAAACGGCATAGAATGTTCTTTTGCTATTCAGAAGCAAACAACAAAAGCATTTGTCATCTGAGATGGAGTTGGGAGTGGCAATAATGAGCGATACGGAGACCCCCAGTTGAAAATGATGTAAAAGGGCAGAAAGTGCCTGAGGAAGAAGTGAAGTGTGGAAGGAGGTGGACCTGGCTATGTATTAAGAGTCTAATCAAGCAAGAAATATAAAGGTACAGGATTTCTGAGCCAATCAACAAAAGCGCCACTTGACTCTGACTGGAGTCTATCTTGACCCATGTTTCATCAGCTGAATGGAATAAATGGAATAAATAAGATTCCTTTCCCCCCAGCTCAAATTGTGTGCAGCAGAACTTTGCACTGATAAAAGAGAATGTTAGTTATATTTATGGAACCTTTTGTGCATCTTTTAAAGTTTGTATCTGAAGGGTCAGTTTATTTCATAGGTTGGTTGGCGCGCGCACACACACACACACCCCACACACACTTCAAAGGGTTTTTCTTGCTTATTAGGTGATATCTCAAGTGAAGGTGAGGTGGAGTAGGGGCTGGCTTCTCCATATCTCAGATGACAGCAAGCTTTCTCCTACTTTGTTTGTCCTCCTACGTGAGCAACCTAGTCCAGAGATCCATGTGCAGCAAGATGTAGCATCCTGATCCACACCAATGGAGAGGCTGAATCCTTGTGCACAAAGGAATTGTACACTAGGTTAGGAACACAGGAATCTGCCTTATGCTGAGTCAGGCCATTGGACCACCCACTTCCATAATGTCCACACTGACTGGCAGTGGCTCTCCAGGGTTTGAGACAGGGGCCCTCGCAGCCCTAACTAGAGATTTCAGGGAATGAACCTGGGACATTTTTCATTCATTTATTTCATTAAAAAATTACACACCACTTGATTGTAAAAACAAAAACCCACCTCTCAAAGCAGTTTACAAAAAAACAGTAAAATCAATAAGAAATCACAACCGTACTTTGAAACACACAAAAGTTAAAATACCCAAAACTAAAAAATTCTATGCAACAATTGTGCTTT
Organism: Lacerta agilis; assembly: GCF_009819535.1. Lineage (NCBI taxonomy): Eukaryota > Metazoa > Chordata > Lepidosauria > Squamata > Lacertidae > Lacerta > Lacerta agilis. Next base: position 34,540,825 of record NC_046323.1, read on the forward strand.
ATCAAGAGCTATGATTCTTCCTCTTCTTGAATTTGAATGTGGTCACCTGAAACTATGCTCTGAGGCAACAAGGGACAATGCAAAATATTATGGATAACTTGAGACATCAGTCCATACCACTCAGGTCAAAGCATTAATGAGAAAAAGAATTTTACACATGGAAAACAGGGACATAGAAATGTGACAGGCCTTGGGATAGTGTGGATTTTGTCTCTCCTTGTGTAAATAGCAACACATCTTGCAGAAAACTCTCCAGGGTTCACTTTAAATGTAGCTGCAGCCACATGGGAACCCTTTTTTTCATGAAACTATGCAATCTGGCTGAAGACGGGAGTTGAATTATGCCACTCTATTGATGACTGTTGTTTCAATGGGAAAGATCCTTTCAATCAGTCCTGGCTTAAGTGATTGCCCAATCAGGCACAGCCCCCCAGTCATATGGGATTGTCATTTGGAATAGTGGATTCCACAGAGCTGTGGCTCAAGTTGCATTGAGGACTTGGGTCAAAAGAAAGAGTGGAGATATTGTGAAAGAAAGATAAAAGAAAATAATAGCAATAAGAGGGCACCCAAATGCTTATTGCTATTCAGTGATTTCTTTAAGCCTTGATTAATTTTTTTGTGATCCGTATTGCCTGTCTCCAACTTTGGTTGTTAAGAATGAGATATCAGCTGTGAAATGCATGTTATATAATAATTATTTGTAATTCTAATATATTAATCATTTGGGGGGGGGACAAAAAACAACAACCCAGTTCTCCATTTGTTCTACATTGGCAATCCAATATGATTTAAGTTTTCCTTTCAACAGTATTTTTGGTTGCTATTTTAAAAAACTGACTGAACTCTTTCACTAAACATTTGTTTTCTCTAGAAATCCAGGCCACCGGCATTTTCTCCCCAAACTTCAGATTGATCCCTGCTTTTTCTCTCTAGCCTTGCTAAGTTGGAACTATTTTCTGTTTTCCTTTCATAGACAAAGTACGATAATATGAATGAGTATAATATTCTGGCCTATTTTCTGATTACTTTGGACAAGTTGCAGGCCGTGGGTTGGCTTTCTCCTTCTTGCTGTAAAGTGGCAACACAGCTTCATAATTGTGAGACCTTGTGAAGGCTAGATTGCTGATTACTTTAACCATGAGCTATTATTTCCAATAAGGGTAATGTCTGTGTTATGTCAGACAACAAGTAAACATTATAAGAATGAGATTAGCTCAAATTACTCCTTGGGAGTTCTTGTTTTTTTCCTTTAAAAAAAATAACAAGTAAAATTGCTGACGGAAATCTTCAGGGGGGGGATGGGTCTCTAGTCAGCTTCACTACATTGGAGGCAAACTTGGATGGATTGATAGACACACACATACACACAGTGCTTTTTCTGGGGAGATGCAGGGATATGTATACCCCTAAACTGCAACCTTATTGAGGGGCGGTATTTCAATATGAGTAGGAAAATGAGAGTACCCCTAAACATTCTTTTAGAAACAAAGCACTGCATACATACATACATACATACACACACACAGATAAATACCCCAAATGTACTAATACAGATGGTGGTCATTTTGCACATGTCCAGCACCGGTGTTAGGGTTTCTTGTGCCCTAGGCGAGACCACCTTCTGGCGCCCCCCACCAAAGCCTGCTTTAGCTGCTGCCCGCCCCCCGCCAAAGCCTGCTTTAGCGGGAGGTGGGGGTGTTGGAGAGGCAAACAGCAGTTTCTCTGCTGTAGCGGAGAAGCTGCTGCTCGCCCATCGCGTCCCCCGCCAAAGCCTGCTTTAGCAGGAGCCGGGGGGTGGTGTAGGGGGCAAGCAGCACCTCTCCGCTACAGCGGAGAAGCTGCTGCTAGCCCGTCCTGCCCCCCGCCCAAGCCTGGCCAGCGCCCCCTCCATTTTGGCGCCCTAGGCAATTGCCTAGTTCGCCTTAATGGACGCGCCGGCCCTGCACATGTCATTTCAGCTATAGAAGGGGGAGGATGGGGATGGAACGGGGGCAGAACAGGCTTATGCCTGACCACTGAAGCATACAGTGACCCAGAACGCAGGCCCTGTACAAAACGGAGTTGCCTGTAGTATGTGAAGCCTCTGCATCATGATAGTCTAGGAACACAATCCTATATAGTTGACTGGGAGGGAGGTTACTCTGTGTTCCATGGAATTTACTCCCCAGTACATGTGCACTGGGTTGCAGCCTAAGACTTGGCTGTCCAGGTAAAATATTTAAATCAATGCACTTAATGGCAAAGGCAGCTGAAATGGCTTTGCAAATAAAAGGCTCCTTAAGGTCAGTGGGACAATGTTGGGGTATGTGGTTTTAGAGTCCTAGCCATGTAATTAACTGAAGTGACTTTGACTCAACCGCTGTTTGTCCGAACCACAATGTTAAAGCAAGCAAGCCATTTCTGCACACAATTGATAGTTTCTAGCAACACATGGATTATTACTTTTCCAACTAGGGAGCTTGTTGCTGCCTTTGCTAACATATCTGATTTCTTTAAAAAAGAAGAAGTGTGGATTGGGGTGGAGGGTGTTCTAAATTACACTCGTTTCAGTATTAAGAAGCTGCTTTGTTTTAAAGATTCTGATAATGAGCAGCTGGCCCTGAAGGCCAGGCCATAAAAGACATCAGCAATCTGCCATCTCTTTACAATTTGTTAAAAACCAGCAGCACCAGGGAAGGGTGTTGGTGAATTTCATCAGGACCATGGAGCTAAAAGACAGGTGGCTATTCCTTTCCCCATGCATTATTTTTTCTAATGTAGATATTGTGGAGGGGAAAATAGATTTGATCCACATATGGGTAATTAACAAAAAATCGCCTGGGTGCCTAGATTCAAAACATGGGTGTTACTTTCAAGCAGGAGAGAGCTCCAAGCAGAGTTAAAAACACTCAGAATTAAACAGCAATATAGCGTGGAATATGGGTTATTACACCCTTTTGCAAATCCTGTTTAGTCTGCTTTGAAGCTCTTGCCCACCCTCTCTCTACCCCTCTTGCAATGAGTAGACCACACACTCTTAAGTCAGATCTATAATGTATTTATTGGGGAAGGATTACTGTGCTGGAAAACAAAGCAAAGACTTTGCTATAATAGCAAAAATGCAAGAGAATATATTTATTAAGGAATTAATTCTGACCATTGCCACTAAGGTGGGAGAAACATTTTAAAATGATACATAACTCTGGCAAAACAACACAAAATGCATATTAGCCTAAGTAGTTTTTGTTGGAGACATATAAGGCTAAATTCATAATATTGGGGGGGGGGGGAGAGAGAGAGAGAGAGAGACATGAAAAAAACAAAATGCTGAGGGGAAATTTCCCACATTATTTGGGATATATCAAATCCCATCCTCACCAGTATTAAGTAGTGGGTGGACATAGCAGATGACACAGTGCTTCTCCAAGCAGCTCTCTTTATTCTCAGGCTGGAACAGAACTGAACTGAAGGGCTCGGCTAGCCTGCTTATATAGTACTCAGTAACATGCAACAGTAACAACTCTCTCTAGCTACCCAATCTGTGAATGGCCTAGGGTGAGAACTTCAATACATAACAGGATAATTCTGGAAAACCTATACCCTTTTTATCTAATGATTTTCTTGTGGAGTTATGTAAAAGTGTATACTGTAATCTTTCAAGAATTAATCATTACTTTGACAGCTGTAGCAGAAATACAGCTTTCTTGTATATGGGAAATTTTAGAGGGTCCAATACCAGGCTCTGGGTTTTTTTGCAGACGATTTGCAGTTAAAAACGATACCTCAGATTTGATTCAGATGAACAACTTGAAAGACCTTTGTGGGCAGCTGGGATATTTTCCTGTTCCATTGGAATGTTTCTTTGAGAATTACAGGTTTCGGATTAAATGGTTTTGCTCAGATGATGATGATGATGATGATGATATTCAAATTGTGACCCTTTTGCTCACAAATTGCATCAAATGGTATTTAGAATGCAATGAAAATCTTCTTTGCCCTTCAAGGGAAGGATCTAAGATTGGAAAGACCATTTAATTTAGCACTTTGAGGGAAAAGAAGCCCTTTTTATTGTATTTTCCATGGCATAATTCTAATTACTAGGGTATCATTTTATCAGAATTTATTTGGTCCTTGTGTCCCCTTTGACTCCTGTCATCTTCGTAACCTAAAGTAGTCTCAACATGCAGTAGCCTTTGACATTGTGTCTTTTGAATATCATATGATGTGGCTAAATTCTGCACTTTAGCTATTGTGTCTTTTTATAGGAAACAGGAAGAGATCCTCAAAACTGCATTTGACAACCCACTTTATGAGGCACGGAGTGTAAAGGTAGGTGGAAGCAGCCTTTCCTACACATGTGGAAATGGATAGAATAAACCTACAATTGTTTTCCTAGTATATTGCCCATCAAATGAAAGGAGAGGATCCCTTGGTGAAGGTATTTAAATGGAGAATACAAGCCTTTCAAAACTATGACATTTCTTACTGGCAGTTGTGAACAGATTCCTGTTGCAACGTTATTCTCAGCACGGTGGTAAACTCTACTCTGAAGGCAATTCAGTGCTAGGAATATCTCTGCTGCCACAGTTATTATTTTTGCCGAAGGCTGGTAAATCCAGGAGATGCCAGCGTGAGTTTCTGTTCATACTCTCTCTGAAGCTGGGGGTAGCAGTGGTATAACACAGGCTTTGCAGGTTCAGTCTTTGGCGCCTTCAATTAAACAAAGCAGATGGTAAGTAAAGTCCTCTGAGTGATATCTTGGGGGAACTACTGTCAAGCAGAGCAGACAATACTGGGCCAAATCATCTCACCTGGCATGGCATCTTTGGATGCACTGATTTGCAAAATATGGCAATTGTATAACTGTAGCGCTTGATGGGTTGCATCCATAAAAGACTAGTATTTCCTTCACTCCACCTGTGATACTCTTGCAACTCCTCTGAAATTCTGGAAACATGAAATGCTGTGTGCAGCCTTCTTTTTAATCCTGTCACCGAGGTGTCAAAATATGTACAGCAGCAAAATTGTACTGAGAGCAAACCAAATGTAGCAGAAAATTAACTCTTTGGCTTGAGCTTCCCGAATCGCGTTTGCTAGTGGCAAAGAGCTTATTGTTGTTACAAAAACCTTACAAATGGAATTGGGAACCTATTTGGTACATATCACCTTCGTGCTTCCTAAAAATAGAGGCAAAAACCAAATAACACTGTGGGCCAGAAACTTTGCTCTGCGTTAAATCTCTATGATGTTCCTGTGACTGCATTTACAATTACTTTGCAACCACTTGTGATAGTTATTAACTCTTATTTATTAAAAACTAATGAAATGGACTTTATCTAGAACAATTTGGAATCAATAAACTAATTAAATTTATTGCATCTTGTCTGCCATGCTCTGATCAGCACTGCAGTGCAGGATTGCAGTGACAAACAAAACTTCCTTTATCTTTTCATGAATATGTGATAGGATTTTGCTCGTCTCTTAAGTAAAATTAACCATGATCTGTCACTTACTTTCAGTAAAAGCCTCCTCACATCTGATTTTAGATTAGATTGATTCAGTTGCAATTTTGTCATTCACTTGTAAGATGTCTGTGTTAGAAATAAACTCATTGCAGTCCTGATTTCATCTCTACACTCTTATGTTTGATCAGGCAGGATACATTTAGTGAATCAAAAAACAAAGCAACACGAGACCACAGGCAAATATTTTGTCGAGAAAACTCATACATAACTTTTATAATGTAGTAAATGAATATAAGCAATTTATAAAGTCGAGATAACTCGTATGTAACTGATATAATATAGTAAACAAATGTAGGCAGTATATAAAATATAAGTTCATGACAATGCGTCTGGAATGTCTCTGCTAAACCATAAAGTATAATATTCCGACGAAGCTGTAGTGGTGAAGAAGTTGTAAAAAGTATGGATTCCAACAAGGCTGAAGTGGACAGGACAGCGTTTCCGGATAAACATCACTGTTTCGATTAACTTCTTCAGCAATAACATGGATAACATTTTCTAAGACTGCAAAATAATAAATATAACAACATAATGTATAAACTAAAAAACCTAATGCAAAAAAGGTGGTGCAAAAAAGTTAAAATACAAAAACATACCCCATCTCTTCATAGTAGGCATGCTCAGGAACAGTGTTCATAATAATATGTATACACTGCCAATGTGTGGATGGCTAACACAGAGTTATAAAGCCGTGACTAGGTGTAACTAATGACAGCACTGTAAAGGATCTTAAAAGATTTAAAGTTACAGGAGTGGGATACATTTAGTGGCAGGTTGAAAAATAGAAGCATGGTGTCAGGTCTGCGTTGGGTTGTTCACGAGTAAGCAGGCATGAGTACGAACTGTCTTTTAACAGTTTTATTGTGCAAACTATTTACAGTGCAGTGTGCTGAAAAACATGACCATATCAGTCACTAGCAGAATCCGGGAGTGGCCCCTACCGGCTGGGACTCCAACATAAGAGTTTCGGTATCCAAAATCTCCACCTCCCCTCCTTGCGTTTCACCCCTCTGTGCACTTGGGGTGAGGGAAATGGCGTGTCTCCCTCCTCACCCGCTGAGTGAGGGGGGTGCAGGGTCTCTCCAACATCCCCAGAGCCTCTGCTCTCAAGACCCGGAGCTGCCTGCCCTTCCCCACTGGAGACATCACTGCTTCCTCCGCTGGAAGAGGAGGTGCTGCTGGTCAGGTGGGGTCAGGGCTCTCTGTAGCATCCCGAGAGCCCTTCCACCACCCTGCGCTGAGCTGAGGACATTTCCCTCAACACATGATGATGTCAGAATCAGAAGTAATCTTTTCAGTGCAAATGAAGATAGCTTAAGGTGCTCTGATTGAATTCCTTTTGTTTCCCTTAAATATTTGAAAGTTACTCAGGCCAATCTAGAGGAAGTTTCATTAAAATTAGTGTGATTTAAGAACTGAACTGGGAGTTCAATTCTGTTCACTTTTTTTTTTTTTTGAAAATAAGTCTTATTGTGCAAAGTGCAAAGAGCCAATGTGGTGTAGTGGTTAAGAGTGGTAGACTCGTAATCTGGGGAACCGGGTTCGTGTCTCCACTCCTCCACATGCAGCTGCTGGGTGACCTTGGGCTAGTCACACTTCTCTGAAGTCTCTCAGCCCCACTCACCTCACAGAGTGTTTGTTGTGGGGGAGGAAGGGAAAGGAGAATGTTAGCCACTTTGAGACTCCTTCGGGTAGTGAAAAGCGGGATATCAAATCCAAACTCTTCTTCTCTTCTTCTAAGTGAACATGCATAGGTTGGGCTGCCTGAACCATTTATTTCATTAGTATCTAAGTATGCTTAGCTTCTTCAAATTTATGCCCTTGTTTAATGGGACTCAAAGAGCATCTCTCCCTCTCCCTCTCTTTCTCTGCATGTGTTGTGCATGTATTGTAAGGAACCTGATCACTGAATTAAAAATGTAACTGCATTTCTAATGAGCAATTGACAAATCAAACATTGTGACTCTAAGGATTTTTGACATGATAACTGCCTGTAATGATTGTCCAATAGCAAAGCATAGCCAACCCAGCAGCATGTTTTGTGACACAGCATTGCCATAGCTGTTGAAATGCCCCATTATAAGTACCCTGTTGTAAGAACATAAGAGGAGCCCTGCAGATCAAAAACAGGATCCTGTTTCCCACAGTGGCCAAACAAGTACCTAAGGGAAACCCCCAACCAGGACATGAGGACAGTACCCATCTCCTGCTGTCGCTCCTCCAGCAACTGATATTCAGGCATCCTGCCATTAATCCTGGAGGTGGCATATAGCCATCATGACTAGGAGCCATTTAATTTGCCTACGGTAATCTCCTTTTAACGCCACTTAAGTTGGTGACCACAACCACATTCTGTGGAGGTTTTTAAGCAGAGGTTGGATGGCCATCTGTCAGATTCCTGCATTTCAGGGGGTTGAACCAGATGGCCTTTGGGATCCATTCCAGCTCTACGATTTTATGAATCAGGTTCCATAGTTTAACTGTGTGCTGTGTGAAGTACAACTTTTATGTCTTGAATCTTCTAAAATTCAGCTTCGTAGTATGACCCCCAACTCCCAGTATTATGAGAGAAAGAGAAAACTTCTTCACACCAGACGTAATTGTATAAGTCTCTATCATGTTCCCTCTTGTCTAAAAAAACTAAAAATTATTTACTTGTATTTGAGTTGCTGCAACCCTTCAGTCATTTTTAGTTATCCTTCTTTCCAGCTCCGTAGCAGCATCCTTTTCAAGGTGTGGTGGCCTGAACTGTATACAATATTGCAAGTGTGGTCACACCATAGATTTTCATAAAGGCATCACGGTATTCATATTTTTATTTTCTGTCCCTTTCTTAATGACCCCTAGCATGGAATTCACCTTGCTTCCACAGCTGTTGGACACTAGCTTAGAGCCCATCAGCAAATCTGTGGAGTCAAGGTTATTTGACCCAGTGTCCATTACGTTACACTTACCTACACTGAACCACAATTACCAGCCCTTTGAAGCTCTTCGCAGTCCTTTTTTGTTTTGTTTTGTTTGTTTGCCCCTGCATTATTTGTTGTCATCTGCAAACATGGCCACCACTAACTTCAGGTCACTTATGGACAAGTTAAGAATTCCTGGTGCCAGTGGAGGATCCTTGGGGAACTTCACTTCTTACCTGCTACTGCAGCTTGTCTTAGGATCGGGACACTAAAATCTCCCTTGCATTTTCTGTCCTAGTGAGCAGAAGACCAATTATGTCAATGTATTGCCATTGGCTCTTCTGGTTTTAGCAATATGTGCATTCAGAAAGTTTACCAGACCCACGCAGCTGTCCAAGAGGCTTTGCTAGCATTCCCCTAAAAATAACACTAGGGTAGGTTCCCTAGGAAGCTTATGATATGAGTATATATATATATTTAAGCTGCAAGCTTTAGGACTGATAGAGTTGGCAATATTACTGTTGTTTTGTTCACTGTTGAAGAAGATTGGCCCGAAGCTAATGCTTGTCTCTTTTGTAGTCTACAGAGTATGCTGCCTCACTGGGAGTTCAGATCAGTGTTTCTCCATGGCAGGCACAGCAGGAGGTAGGTGTGAATAGTGCTCTTTTTAAAATGCTTTCTGAAAGAATTATGTGCCCTGGAATGAATTGTTAAAATGATTCCAGTCCACAGCCGGTACATGAGGAATTCATCCTTCTGAAACTGCTCAGGGCTGCATCTAAAAGCCTTGTGTACATTTGCTAATTGTTACAAGAATACCAATACAGTAGTTTGGTTTCATCAGCTACTTTGCTAAGAAAGTGGTTCATATGTAAGGATGGAGCAGGACTCCATTTTAAATATGAATATGAATTTAAATATGGGTTCTAGAGGTTCTGACCCGGTCAAACTTTGTTCACATTGGTGCGCTTCTTGCATTGAGTACCTGCAAATGTCTAAGCTACTCATGCAAAAGAAAAAGTATATTAATGTATAACAGTGTTACGAAGGGTGTGTGCCACCCCCAATCCCTCCCAAGCAGGAGCAAGATTCCATGGGGTTCCAGGCACTTACCCAGAGTCATGTTTCCATTGGGAGTGAAGACGGGACAGAGACTGTCGTGACTTAAGAAATATGGTTTATTTTACACATATTTACACCTAAAGTGTTCAATATAGGGGGTGCAGAACATTATATCCCAAGAGCGTCTCTTCTTGCCCCTCTTGTAGCTTCAGCTAGCTTGGCATCCAAAGCAGCAGTCAGTCATGCCTCCCAGTCTCTCAGTACAGCCTCCTCCAGCCAGCACTGCATGGAGTTCTGCCTACATTTTCCTTCTTGTGCCCAGAACATCTTTAGATTTCAAAAAGGACTTTTTTCTGACATCACACACACACACACACACACACACACACACACGTAACCCTGGCAACCTGCCAGTTCTCCTGTCCCTGTCTACTACTCAGAGCCAGGTGTGGGGAAGGACAGTTCTCTTGCATTGCCAATGGCCCCCTATGGCTCAGCCCTTGGGTCACCGTTGTTCATTAATGGCTCTGCACTTAGCTAGCCTGGCCAGGCTGATTTGCAAAGCACAGCTCTGCATCATGAGTATCTGGGTATGGACTTTATATTTGCCTCATTCTCCAATCTTCAATAGCATAGTTGATACCACCACATTGTGCAAAAAAAACCAATTGAAAGTGATAGTTGTACATAGGTCCCACTGAAACTCACTGAAACATGCAGAAAACTTAGCCTGGATCTGACTTTTTGTCTTTTTAAAAGGATGACATGATTTGTTTCTTATCAAATATAGCAAGCATTTGGTAAAGTCACAAATAAATTCCAGAAACTTCCAAAAAATCGAGTGATGGCTGCATTCTTCTTTTTCCATAATCCTCGAGTTTCCCCACATGGAGCCTGGCAACCCAAGCCCAGAAGCTTCACCACAGGATGCTCAGTTCAGCTATGCAATCCTCCATTACTCCTCTCAAAGCTGTACAGCAGGCAACCTTATGCTTATCAGCAAGGCAGTTGCTTTAGAAACTGTCTGCAATGACTAAAAACACAAGAGTGCATTGCCCGGAGGTTGACATTCATCTTCTTGTACGATAAGTAAATATGCACAGTGTGGCTTTTCTTCCACATCCATGTAAGAACCAAATAGAATAAAATAAAATCTATCAATAAGCTTATTAAAGATTTAGAAACTATGATACAGAGCTATGTCCCATCAGCCACATCAGCTATAGGGTGCAAAACAGGAGAGGGCTTCTGCACCTTTAACAGTTGTGTAGAAGAGAGAATTTCAGTTCCACAAACTACATCTGCTGGAAAAAAGATCCCTCTTCTACATACTGTATATTCTGGCATATAAGACTACTTTTTAATCCAGGAAAATCTTCTAAAAAATCAGGGGTCATCTTATACGCCGGGTGGAGAATCTGCGGTCAAGTATATCTCAAACTCTATATTTTAACTGGAAAAGTTGGGGGTCGTCTTATACGCCCAGTCGTCTTATATGCCGGAAAATAGGGTACCTATTTTGGATGGGGGGAACTTGTCCTCTTTTGCATTTAGGAACATGGGAAGCTTAGTATTGTCAACACTGTCTAGCAGTGCTTTCCAGGGGTTCAGACATTTCTTTCTCAAGCCTGCCTGAAAGGGCCAGGGATTGATCCTGGGATCTTCTGCTTGGTTGCCCTAATTAGCAAGAATGTAAAGTTTTGTAACTATATAAAAGACTGAAATGCAACATTATCATATCTCAAGCAGTCTGCGCTTCCAAGTTTACAACCCAGCTCTATATTCAGTTAACTCTTGTACATGCTTCTCATTGCCTGTGCGGAGTAACCTTGGTGTTAAAATGAACTGGATAATCCTTCGCATGTGTACTTCCTACATGCAAATTGATAGCTTACACAACGGGGTAATAAAAAAGATATAGAGGCAGTGGGTAGCAGGGGAAAGATTCTTGAGGCAGTTCCTGATGGCAGTTTCTCTGGTGACCAAGAGCTACATAATAGCCTCCTTGAAACGGTATCACTGCCATTTACTGGGAGGTGTAAGTGAGGCTAAGGCTGCACAGATACACCAGCAGAGCTAATATAGTAGTCCCATCAGGAGTGCCAACTTTGGCCCGGAACCATGGGTGCCCAGGACTGTGGGTGCCATGCAGCATGTACGGCCCTAGCACTGAAAGTTGTGGGTACCCAGGCCCTTCATGGGGAATTTTGTGGGTGCTTGGGCACCCAGGGCCCCAATGAGTTGGCATCTATGAGTCCCATCAACTTCCCTGCAGAGCCCAGACCTCTCTTCCCTCCTGGTAAATGACAGTGATACCGCTGTCACAAGGCTATTGCTATGGCTCTGCCCCATTAGGCAGTGATGATAGCACCAAAATAGTGGGTTTGACCTATTCCCCTCCATGCAGGTAATGTTCGATTATTTGGACTGCCATCAGTCAGCCCTGGGATTGTCAAAGTCTTCATAGACATTGTGGATAAAAATTCCCATTCATAAGAAACCTAAATTCACATTAAGCTGAGCTGCCAACCTTTAAACTGCTTTAAATATCCTCATGTTCACACAGTAATGTTAAAAACCCTAGCCCAGTCTTTGTATAGACTTCCCTTCTCCTACAGAATAACTTGGTCAAGGGATTAGCAGCCCTCTGAGATAAAGACTGTAAAGATCAAGTATAATATAAAACCTAGCAAATTATAAAATATGTGGTGTGTAGCAGTCAAAGTTTTGAAATTTCTGGACCCCAGAAAGCAATGAAGAGTCCTATGGCATCTAAAACATCAGTAAATGAACCATCACATGGGCTTTCACAGGTAAGAGCCTTCTACCGCACACATATTCATTCAGCAGTAACTCGGTAGGGGGGAGAAATTCAATTTTGTATGTATTCAAAGGCATATTTATCTAATTTGCACTTTCTAAAACTATGTGAACAAAGCCATCTCTGAATTTTGCAGTGTGGTTCTCCAGGTACAAGTAATGTGTACAAAAATGGATACACTAAGTATGGATAAAAGACATATATTAGTGACGCCAACATACAAAAATGCAGTATTTATTAAGCAAAATTGGAAAGAGTGTATTAGGCAAAATTGCATACAAAATGTTTATATTACACTAAAATGCTGATAATCTTTTCAAGAGAATTTTTTTAAAAAAATTACAAGCTGATGCACAAATGTGGAGAAATGAGAAACTAAAATCGACATATTTGCCCATTCTTGGCAGTAGCTTATTTGAACTTCTCTTCTGAAATTAGTTTTCATTTTATTTAGAAATCTCATTTGCTGTGATTATACTTTATTGCAATTTGACACTTCGCTTTGAAATAACTTCTTACTCCTCCCTTCTTCCAGCTGTTTCGCTGTAATGACAGCATGGCTGCTTCCTTTGCCAACCCTCTATATGACACAACTACAGGAAAAGAGGAGACGCTATGAGATGTCTCTGGAAGTGGGTATAAAACAAGACAGAAACTTTATGCAGATTCATTTGCCGTAATGTTTTTCTGTTTCTAAAATCAAATTGAATGATGGCATAGCATTAGTCACTTGAATGAAAATGGAATGATTTTTCATATTAGAATAATTATCTTCTCCAAATAACACTTCATTCAAAATAGCATCCACCCACATGGGAAAGCATAGCCGTACGTGATATTTATGTTGGCAAGGAACACTCTTGGTAACTTTAGTTTTCAACTGACTACATGGCTGAACAGTTCAAATTCCAGTTGATTAATAAATAAAAGTTTCACTTAATCAAAAGCAGGATTTGGGCTTTTCTTGGCATGCCTTTTCTCTCTCTGCTTTTATTGAAAAACTGTGACTCAAACTTGTTTATAATGTTAAATTCTAGAACTTGAAAGGTGGCATTTGTCTCAACCTTCAGTGAAATCCCAGAGATTATAATCAACTCATTCTTAGATTGAGGAACTTTTCCTGTGTGTAAGCCGTAAATGTGACGGGTTTACTTGAGAGAAAACTCACATATTTTGTTTCACTTTGTCAGTCCCATGGCCCATTATCGAATCAAACACAGTCACGACTTCCATGCAATCTCATCCCCTGTTTTAGTTGTTGCAATGCAAGGGATAATGGAGAACTGAAACTGGAAGCTCTGCAGAGCATTTGATCAGTGTGATTTGATTGCTTACAAAGATGGTGGGCAATCAACTTTCCCAAGATCTACAGCGTGGTTGTGAGAATAAAAGGGGGAAGACGAGCACTGCATAACCGCCTTGAGTCCTTTGTTGGGGAGGAGGTAGGTTATAAATGAATAAACAACTAAGTAAGATTTGCTTGGAATTCTAGACATATTTAAATCGGGGGTAGATAACCTGTGGTCCTCTAGATGTTTAAGTCAGACTCCAGTGCCCATCAGACCCAACAAGCATTTCTAATGGACAGGAATTTTGGGAGTTCTTGTTCAACAACATCTGAAAGACAAAAGGTTAGCCACCCCTGGTTTAAACCATCCTCAATTATTTGACAGCTGTCTTTACTCTTTGGGCATATTCCCCACAATGTGAGCAAAGGTTGAATTGTGGTGGTAATAATAATAATAATAATAATAATAATAATAATAATAATAATAGCCATTGCATTACACAACCCAATTAAGCAATGTTACTGCTGGATGCTGTGCACCACACAGACACACAACTTAAAAAATAGATTCCTATATATAACTATTCAACTGAATGAAGAAATTGAATGGGGTTTTTTTTTTTAAAAAAGTGCTATATTTATAGCTGTTTCCTGTCACAGGAAATGAGATCTGTCATTCTTCTGGACTAGCCCTGCAGCAAGGTGGGACTTTTACGTGAAATCATCTTCAGTTTTTGCATTTAGATAGCATCTTTTTAAGAAAGAAAGAAATATAATAGGTGCTTTACTGCTTTCATCTCTCCCATCCTGCAATCATTGTTCAATACACTTACTGCACAAAGAACAAAAGATGCATTTATATTTCCAGAATGACAACTGCCTCATCCTCGACAGTCCAATGGAAGCAATCTCCTTAGAAATGGACCCCTGTTATTTAAGAAAGTCAGTCTCTCCTCTGCCTTCAAACCAAGAAGGGTGCCAGCAAGCTTCTCTGTTCCAGTGTGAACATTCCCTTCTCAGAGGCATTGCCAGTATCATCCTGTGCATGATCAACTTCCAACAAGCAAAGTGCCCATCCAAATGGATTTTCAGCCGAAATCTTACTTTGATGTTCATTGCTCATGTACATGAAACCTCAATTAGGTAAGCCATTGCAGTATTTCTAGAAGGCCAAGGAGACACTGATTATTGAGGACACTATTCATTTGAAATTAGCTGCCACAATGGCTTTGATCCAGAGAGCTCTTTCTGCGAGCAAAAGGCAGTTTAGCTTACGCAAGAGGAGGCCTCTGATTTCCACCACCCACCTTGTGTCTGCAGTGGCAGCCCCCATGTTGCATCTTATGCCATCATGAAAGGTCTCCTGATCTAGAGAAGATACAGTGGGGTACACCAGGAGGTGGAAATACTTCTTGTCCGAGCAGCACTGTACTTTCAATTGTCTGCATCCTGCCCTGTGTTTCCTTTTGAGGCATATGCCAAAGAATTGAAAAGAAAATATGCAATGCTGCCACAATGTTATCGGCTTGTGTATCAGAACCATGAACTGCATACTGATTTCCCAACAGAAGTTAGAGCAAGAATTGAGATACCAAGGGCTCTACATCTATTGATGTTTGTTGTTGTTGTTGTTCAGTCGTTCAGTCATGTCCGACTCTTCGTGACCCCATGGATCAGAGCACGCCAGGCACGCCTATCTTTCACTGCCTCCCGCAGTTTGGCCAAACTCATGCTAGTCACTTCGAGAACACTGTCCAACCATCTCTTCCTCTGTCAACCCCTTCTCCTTGTGCCCTCCATCTTTCCCAACATCAGGGTCTTTTCTAGGGAGTCTTCTCTTCTCATGAGGTGGCCAAAGTACTGGAGCCTCAACCTCAGGATCTGTTATTATATTATTAGCACATAATAAATTTGAAAAATATGCTTTACCTGAGGATGCTGGGTGACATTAATCATAGGAATGATGCCTGCTACTGGAAGGAACAACAGAGTCCACTGAAGCCTTTTGCCTCTTCTCCAGGGAAGGAGCCATCTCTTGCCTCCGTCCGACCCTACCCACAGTTCGGTCTCATTCTCTCTTGACCTTATATTGGTCTTGTGCCTTTCCTATTGTGTATTTGGTGTTTGGGGGGTATGTGTTTTTACTGTGCTTCCTCCTCTCCCTCTTTTGGTGCTACTACTGTATTGGTTGTATTTTATTTTTATACCTCAGTGCATTACATCTTCATTTGCCCTATGAACATTTGTGTGTATGTTTCAGTTCTTTTTATATTACCTTCTCCAATCACTGCTGTTCTCTCACCAAAGAGAACTTGCCCCAAACCTGAGTCATGGCTTCCAGGATTCCGATGGATTGGAACCAGATATGTAATGAATGTGAAATATTTTGATAGTGCTGTACAAATGATGATGATGATGAACAGCCAACACTGGTGTTGCTACCCTCAGTGTATTTTGCAAGCTGTGCGGTCCATTCTGATGATGAACTATCTGTGCAAGGAGGAAATGATTAGGCAGCCTATGATAGCAAATGGACATGCATAACAGTTTAGGAAAATTAGGAGATATAGTTTCTACAACCATTTTCACTTTTCTCCCTTGTCCCAATGCATTATAAAGCCATTTAGGTGGCCACTTAGGCCCTGATCCAATTTCTGTTGTAATTAATGAAAAGATGTCAAGCAAATTGAGCAAGTCTCTCACTAGACTCAAGGCCTTCTGGCCTTCTGAAAAAGCAACGTTTTTCTCTTTGGGCTGCCAGGAAAAAAAAACCCAGTTATAACAGAGGAGAAAGGGGGTGGGGAATTCAAATCCACAAAAAAAATCTACATATACTAGGCACACATTTCCTCATCTCTCAGAAAGAACAAAAGGCTGCTGCTCACTTGCATATGAAACACATATGAGCTTAATATTTGCCCCTTGCCTGACATTTTGTTTTGAACTTGTCAAATGACAGCATAATTCAATTTCAGCTCCAGCTTTCTGAACTGCTAATGGCCAAGATGTACGATAACATGAAAACAATTTCTGTACATGAATCAGGTAAGCTATCTGGCTGTTAACTCACACACAGATGACAGGATCCACACATTCTGAGAGGGACAAAGAAAATTCAGTGCAATGAGGAAAATGTCTCTTTCAGGGTGCTGAGAAAGAAAATACAGTGGGGCCTGGTTCCTGAAAGGGAGAGGAAAAGGCAAGTCTGATCCATAAGTCTTTATAGGGCTATGCATATGGTTGGTTGTTCTTGTTCAGTCATGTCCGACTCTTCGTGACCCCATGGACCAGAGCACGCCAGGCACACCTATCTTTCACTGCCTCCCGCAGTTTGGCCAAACTCATGCTAGTCACTTCGAGAACACTGTCCAACCATCTCATCCTCTGTCATCCCCTTCTCCTTGTGCCCTCCATCTTTCCCAACATCAGGGTCTTTTCTAGGGAGTCTTCTCTTCTCATGAGGTTGCCAAAGTTGGTTGGTTATAACCCTCAAAAAGCAAAGTCCATCTTGAGGTGGTAGATCTACCCTCTGGTTGTAGATCCCGTTCCCACATAGGATAAATTTTGTATTCTTCAGTGTCCATAAAAAGAAACTATGTTGGTCTGTGTGAAGAAAATGGGTTGCAGCCCTGGCGGCTGTATTTAAACTACAATTCTTTTAAATAAATACATTTATTACTAATTATGAAAAGCATTCCATAAACATTTTTTAAAAAAGAAATGTCTCTAAGTTACAAAGTCCTTAAGAGATGTGGCATATAAAAATATTTCATATAAGTTAAATCTTTCTAGCGGCAGTTGAACTAATGAAGTCAGATTTTGAGGAAAGAAGAACAGTATAATCTCATTTGGGACCTGATGTCTTCCTCCTAACCTTTTCTTTGGAATATGGTGTAAGTTTCTAAATGCTTTGGGACTGAATATTTTAACGGTGAGCAAATGGTATTCTTGAAAAAAAGAAGCAGCAGATGACAACTGTTTACATTTTACTGAAATATAAACCATATTTGAATCCATTTACAAGAAGAGACTTGCTGCAGTAGAAACAATTTATTTGTCTGTGTGGTGATGATATCAGTTGCTCCCCAGATCCAAGCTTTGTATCAGAACAGTTTGGACCGAAATGTATATTAACCCTGATCTAGGCATTCAGCAATGCTTGGGTCAGTTTAAACTAGGCTCCAGTTGTCCAGAGGCTGTCCTGAGCCCCTGGCCTACTCAGTCTACCAAGTCCAAAGATCAAAGTCTGGGGGTCAATCCATGCAAGCAAAGGCTAAAGTTCAAAAGTCAGGAAACACAGTCCAGGGTTAATCCAATAGCCAAGTCTGAAGCCTAGCAGTCAGGATACAGTCCAGAGTAGGGTTCCCATGTGCCCTTTTTTCCAGGTCAAGTCCTCTTTTTCAGGGGTAAAATTTGAGACAAATTGCATTTATTTGCTTTGAATGGCTGTCATAGTGTCCCCTTTTTTGCTCTGCAAAATATGACAAACCTAGTCCAGAGTCAAACCCAAAGCACAGTCCCATTGAGGTCCAGGAGCACCCAAGTCAATGTCCATCCACATGGGCAGCTGAACAGACACAGCACCTCAGCTCTGCTTCCCATTTGTACTTTGCATGCTGATTGCAGCATCTGGGCTTGACAAGGCATGTGACCCTCACTTGTTTCAAGCCGACTCCAGCTGAGGAATCACACGCCTCCTCCCAGAACTAGTGAGCCTCACCTGGCCAACTAAGGAGCTGGGCTGTGGGCCATTGCCTGCCTCAGCTATCCTGCTGCTCCCCATGCCTCAGAGCCTGCCGTGTTTGTGGGGACAGGGGCCCCTCTGACTCTGCTGATGGGTCCTGTTGCTCTGCTTCCTGTTCACTGACCCCCATCCCCTCGCCATCCTCTGTCACCCCGTGAGTACTTCCTTCCCCATCCGCTGCTTGCCGTGTGTCCCAGTCCCAGCTACAACCCTCATCGGGATCTACTTTCTCCTCCTCTTCCTCCCCGTCATCCTGCCAGTTCATGACAGAGGCCCATGGGCCTCCTGTTATTGTAATGTTCATTAACATGGTTTTCCTCTTCTCTGCAGCCTTTAATATCTGTTGTGATTTCTTCTGCTTATTGAAGTTTCCTTTCTTTTCAGTTTGGTTGCTCTTTTCCTTTATCTGCAGCTTTGCATTAGCTCCCTCTTTCTTATTGGATTGAACATAAGACTTCTTTGATTCATTTTTAAATGCCCTTGTGGCTTTGGTCCTGGTTATCTCTCATCATACTCGTTGGTTTCACCAATTTCACTCATGTTCCTGCTCCATTTGCCTAGGACGTGTATGTTTGCCACTGATTCTTCCGACTTCTACTCTTGCTTTATTTAATGAACAATGAGAAGTGCATTTTTATTTATTTATTTACTGCTTTTCCTTTATGGTGTTTCTTGTTATTCCTAATGAATAATTGGCTTATCTCCACTCTTACTTCCTCTCATTTAATTCATTCTCTTCCAATATTGGTATGGCAACAGGTTTGGGAGGAATAATTGTGGAGAATACTGCCTGGGCTTGCCTGAGGGACATGTGTTGTTGAATAGGACTTGGCAATATCAGCTTTTCAACATTGCGATGTATCATCAGCTAAACATCATGCTATAGTGATACATCACAATGTTGAAAAGGAAGGAGCATCGGCCCCAGCCCTGCAAGGCACCGGGATGAACCTGCAGCAGCTCACTCCGCCATCAGTCCCTGGTGCACAGAGGGAGAAACAAGAAGCATCAGCCCCCACCACGCAGGGTGCCAGGGTGGAACTGCCGCCAGTGCCCAGCGCAGGGAGAAAGGAAGCAGCCAGAGATGGAAGGTAAGGCACCAGCAGGCAAGCCCCACCTACAATATACCACCAGGTGAAGGCACCATTGCACTCTGGCCCTCACATCAGACAATGGATTGATACATCACCCAGGCCTAATGTTCAAAAGGGATTACTCTTTGGCCCTTTTATCAGCTCATGTGGGACCAACATGGATAGCTGGCCCTGATGAATACTTGAGGTTCCCGACCCCTTTGGTTGTAATTCGTGGGCAGTCATTCAATTTTATCCTGGTTCTAATTTTTAAGCTGTATTTTAATCAATCGTTTGATTGTGTTTTAATATATTTGATATTTGATGTTAGCCGCCAGTCTTGGCCGGGGAGGGCAGGGTATAAATAAAAATTTACTTACTTACTTACTATGGAAACGGCATGAATACACCCATGTGCACAGGCCGCAATATTCACCTTGCATTTATGTTAGAGGGAATGTCAGTTAAGCAGTTAGTTTGCAAAACAACCTGCTATTGTGCCTCATGGAGAATGTGCACATAACCCAGCCATGAAGAGGGAATTGTGCACATTGCCTGGTCAATATGCATCATCTCCAGCAGGTTTTGGAAAACATCCATATATCAACTAAATTTTGTACATCCTCCTGCCATCGTGTATAATCCCCAGAAAGCTTTGAGGACTCAGCGTATTTCAACCAAATGTTGTACCTTCTATAGTCAATATGCATAATCTTCAACAGGCCTTGGGGACAGTGCATATCGCAACTGCATTTTGTACATTCTGTGGGCAAAATGCACATTCTCCAGGCAGTGTTCTATTATGAAAATCTATAACAAACAGGTTTTTTCCAGATGTTGTTGGCGCCACCTACTGTTGGTCTCCCTACTTTCTGCCCTACCAATGGGTACCAGTCACCACTGGGACCCACTCATCATGCAACATATTATTTTAAGGAGAAAGAGTAGCTTAATTGTGTGATCCTCGGTTTGGACTAAAGTTCAGTTCATCTGCATATGATGGAGGGATGGAAGCCCAAAGCTTCCTCTTGCATCTTTCACATGTGCAACCTCCTTTCAAAGCACTGTGAAATCTTTTTTTATTTGTTATGGGCTTTCATGGATGAGGAAGGGAAAACAACCTGAGATGACTACCGGTAGGGATGGTGCAGAAGTAACTGAAAAATGCTGTAACCATCCGTCTGGTGGTAATATATACCGTCACTGAATGTAATGGAGGCTCATCTCTGCAGAGAAAGGAGCCCAGAGGGTTTTGTGCCTGTTTTTCAGATAATGCAGTTCAGATAATGGAGTCTCAATACTGCACATCCTCTAGTCCTTGGCTGAATTTTGTTTCTATTATACTTCCCATTGCTTCGGAGCACAAATGGCAAAGAACCTGCAATTCACATATACAGTATTTATTACTTTGTATGCACGGCGCCTTATGTAGAACATGTGCTTTTATCCCTCTCTATAATCTATGGTTATAGAAAGTTGATAGAGAGGCAGTTTAAAAAGAGAGAGCACCCTGCAGCCGGCATCATTAGAAACACTTTATTGGTACATTGTGCCACTCTTTGATGGGAAAGCAGTGGTGCTTAGAAAAAAATAAGAGAAATAGATAGACAGTGTAGTTAAACAGAATGTATAATTATACATTCAATGACCAGCTTTATGGTGCACATCTACAGCCCCTATTTATATTTGATTATGAAAGAAGAGAGGCTGAAATGTCCTAAACTAATGAGAGGCTGGAAACCATCCCCTTCCTTGTCTATATTGCATGAACAGCCAATGGAAGCTCATCCAACTGGCCCCCAACTGTCTCCCTTCTTACTAATGCCAGAGGGTGGCCCTCGCTGTCATCTGCCTCCTCCTCAGTCTCAGTGTTTCCATTACAGTATAGAATTCAGCAGGGAAGAAGAGGGCAAAAAACTTGAGGGAGTTGGCTCTGGCTGGCCTTGGCTCTGGCTCCACCTACTGTTGGCTTCTCTGCCTTCTGCCCCACAATTCCAAATGAGTATCAGCCGCAACCACAACCAGCCCATACCATGCTCCTGTTTTAATGGCTGTAGCTCAGGCAAAAATTTGCACAAAACCAAGCCTGGACAGGTAAGCTAAATAGCACAACTGGCAGTGATGTTGTCAGGGGAGGATTTTGAGACAGAATTCCAGGGTCCCTCTAGGACAGCAGAACACAAAGATGGCCACCATATGGAGCAGAGCTGGCTTGCCACATTTTGAAGCAGTGCTTGCTACCATCTAAAGGGCAGGGCCCTGTAAAACTATCCGAGGTGTAAAATTAGCCAACTGCACCACTAGTTGCTGATCAGTTCTTTAGTAGAGAGGTAGACTAGAAAGCCTAACTCCAAATAAATCAGGCCAAGCAGAGAAGCCTGCTTTCAAACATCAATGGCTGCAAGTTGAACCTGGGTAATTTTCAACATTAACCGGAATGGTTGCCTTAAGGAAATTAGCATTTGTAAGCAATGTGTGCTTGCTTCTACCTTCTACCTTCCCCTGCTTATGCATAGTGGAAACAAAAACATCTTAGCATTTTAGAACTTAAAGATGCTCACCCTATCAGGTTTTCTATATTTCTGACCTGGACCTGTCGGTTTCATGAGATAAAAGCTCTCTTTTCCTTGACAAAGCTAAATTTGATTTTCAACATGCCATTTTTTAAATTCCAGTTTGAGGTCATATACCCCACAATATTTCTTCAACAAAGTTTTATTATGGCTCTTTGAAAATTGCTTTATTTAATACACTTCTCAGTATGCGGATGATACCCAGCTCTACCTCTCTTTTAAATCAGAACCAGGGAAGGCGGTGAAGGTCCTGTGTGAGTGTCTGGAGGATGGATGGTGGCTAACAGATTGAGGGTGAATCCTGACAAGACAGAAGTATTGTTTTGGGGAGACAGGAGGCAGGCAGGTTTGGAGGACTCCCTGATCCTGAATGGGGTAACTGTGCCCCTGAAGGACCAGGTGCGCAGCCTGGGAGTCATTTTGGACTCACAGCTGTCCATGGAGGTGCAGGTTAATTCTGTGTCCACCAGGGCAGCTGTTTATCAGCTCCATCTGGTATGCAGGCTGAGACCCTACCTGCCCGCAGACTGTCTCGCCGGAGTGGTGCATGCTCTCGTTATCTCTCGCTTGGATTACTGCAATGCGCTCTATGTGGGGCTACCTTTGAAGGTGACCCAGAAACTACAACTAATCCAGAATGCGGCAGCTAGACTGGTGACTGGGAGTGGCCGCCGAGACCACATAACACTGGTCTTGAAAGACCTACATTGGCTCCTAGTACGTTTCCGAGCACAATTCAAAGTGTTGGTGTTGACCTTTAAAGCCCTAAATGGCCTCAGCCCAGTATACCTGAAGGAGCGTCTCCACCCCCATCGTTCTGCCCGGACACTGAGGTCCAGTGCCGAGGGCCTTCAGGCGGTTCCCTCACTACGAGAAGCCAAGTTACAGGGAACCAGGCAGAGGGCCTTCTCGGTAGTGGCACCTACCCTGTGGAACGCCCTCCCACCAGATGTCAAAGAGAAAAACAACTACCCGACTTTTAGAAGACATCTGAAGGCAGCCCTGTTTAGGGAAGCTTTTAATGTTTAATATATCATTGCATTTAATATTCTGTTGGAAGCCACCCAGAGTGGCTGGGGAAACCCAGCCAGATGGGCAAGGTATAAATCAGGGGTGGTCAACTTCCAAGAGACTGCGATCTACTCACAGAGTTAAAAACTGGCAGTGATCTACCCCCTTTTTGTTGAGTTTCTTTAGGGAAGAGGAAAGCGACATTGAGGGTTTTTTAAAGAAGGAAAGCCCTATTTTTGGTGGTTCAGGTCATTTTAGGGGTGCAGGGCAAAGATGTTGAGCTTTTTTTAGGGGAGCCAAAGTTTTTTAGCTTCTTTGGGGGGAGCCACTGATCTACTGGTGATCTACCACAGGCGCCCAGTGATCTACCGGTAGATCACGATCTACCTGTTGTACATGCCTGGTATAAATAAATTATTTATTATTATTATTATTATTATTATTATTATTATTATTATTATTATTATTATTATTACTCCTGTTCCATGCTGGTTGCAACCCTGAGGAGGAGCTTTCCTATTACAGACTGGGAAGAATCCCCTACAACATCCTGTTGCAGTTTCTCATGCAATTTACTGTAACTCAGCATATGGCCTAAATCAGAGCCCAAACAAGGAACAAAAATCCACTGTCCTAGCAGAGACTGTAGCTGACAGGGTTTTGCACTTAAAAGAAATTAGTTCTTTCTTGCTCCAAACGGGATAAATATGATAACTGAGAAGCAGAATTTCATGTCCTCCAATAAAAATAATAAGAAAGCAGCTTTATCCAAGGCTCACAAAACTTCAGAAGAGATTTTGCTGGGAAACATTTTAGGAGCCTTATTTAGCTATCAAGTTGGTAAAACCCATTAACAATTCACTTTAATGACTAGAAGATTGCAACTGTTTTTGAAGTGTGTTTGACATAGTTATATACTGTGGACTGTGAAAATAAGCCTTGCGCTCTTCAAAGTTCCATTCTTCACAAGCAAAAAAAGGTGGCTAAGGAACAACACAGAAGCACAAGGAAACAGTCTATAAACAGGATACAATTTCTCCTACATAATCAGGTTTTTCTTATTCTTTTGATTGCACAAGTATCTTTAAGAAACATCATTTTAATTTCATCATTACGTGTAAAAAGAAACAACCCAAGAATGGATAAAATTAGCCATTTATAAATCCTCCCATTTTGTGCTATACAGTAGAGTAAATGCATTTACAATTTTAGATATCCCCCCCCCCGGCTCTAAGACCAAGAGATAACAAGGATTTATTGAGCCTGAAACATTATGTTTATCTTTTGAAATGTTTTATCCTGGTTTTCTTATTGCCTGAATAGTAGCTAGAGCTGAAAGATGAATTAAAGATGGAAGACCTCACTTTGGAGAATGTTAGAATTGCAGTTAGATTTGGGCACTCCAATGGTAATAGTTACTTGAAATGCCTTAGGACAACCTTCCTTAACACAGTCCCCACTCCTGATGCTCTTCAACTCCTATCACCCCTGGCCACCATGGCTCAATTGCCAGGGATAATGGGGATTTTAGTCCAAAACATCTGGAGGGCATGCAGTTTTCACATACACAGGCGGGTGTGTCATACTAAGTCTGACCATTAAAACAGACTGTCTAAGGCAGGCATTGCCAAACTTGGCCCTCCAGATGTTTTGGGACTACAATTCCCATCATCCCTGACCACTGGTCCTGTTAGCTAGGGATGATGGGAGTTGTAGTCCCAAAACTGCTGGAGGGCCAAGTTTGGCCATGCCTGATCTAAGGGATCAGTCCTGAGCTGAGATCCATTTGGCCCAGCAGCTCAGCATCCAGCATACTTTATGCCCGCAATTTAAGATGGCATGATTTACACCAACTTCCTGTACTGAGGATGGCCCAGTAACTCAGCATTTCCTCCACTGACTGGCAGCAACTCTCTAGGGTTTCAGGCTAGGGAGTCAGTCCTGCCCAGAGATGCCAGAGATTGAATCTGTGGAGTGTATTCTCTGCCATTGAGCAATGACCCTTCCCCGTCAAACAAGATCTTCAGACGTCAACAGCTTTCTGCCTGCTGTGCAGCTGTGAATGCCTTTCCATATCCACTTCATGAGGCTCATGTGGGCACTGCAGAATTGTTTCTATATGTCTTTTAGTGTGAATGAGGATACACATGGCTTTCCTGTATGGAAGCTATCTGTATATCTATCTGTACAGTGAGCCACTTGAAGGATTGTCTCCTCCTATGAATATCTGTTCATCCTTTAAAGATCAGCTGCTGTGCCCTTCTGACATGTCTCATTGCCTCTGGAGGCACAACTTGTTGTAATACCCCAAGAGGGTTTTGTGTGTGGTGATGCCTAATCTATGGGACTCACTTCCCCAAGAAGTTAGGTCCCCTCCCTCCCTATTTGTTTTCCATCAACATCTGACAATGATTTCTTCTAAAACAAGCTTTGGATTCCATTGTTGCTTAATTTAATTTACCTACCAATTGTTGCTTTTCTGTCCTTTATGTTGTTGTTTCTTGATGCTGCTTTTAGTTTAATTATGATTCGTTGTTATTGTTGTGTTTATCTTAATATTTTATAAGCTGATTTGAGGGACTCCTCTTGGAGAAACAAAATAGGAAATTCTTTCCAGTAGCACCTTAGAGACCAACTGAGTTTGTTCTTGGTATGAGCTTTCGTGTGCATGCACACTTCTTCAGATAGATATTCTTCAGATAGAGAAGATAGTTCACATTTATATATGTAGGTGCATGGGACTCTTAATCCCAGGGTTGTGGGGTTTTGCCCCATGTTGGGCAAATCATTCCTGCATTGTTGTTGTTGTTCAGTCGTTCAGTCGTGTCCGACTCTTCGTGACCCCATGGATCAGGGTTGCAATAGATGGCCATTGTGGCCCCTTCTGACTCTGTGATTCCATGGTTCTATATACATCACCACTCATGAATTGTCTTGAAACCTGAGCTCTTTGATTGATAAAGTATGTTGGTGTTTTCTTAAGCATAATTTATACTTTAGCAGAGCAGCTTGTAAAATTCTGAAGGGTCTGGGGGGAGGGAATGCCGAGGACCACATGAATGAATTGGGAATTGAATTAGTTACTTTTTGGAGGACGTGAACTGGAACTAATTCCGTTTCAAAATTAACTTATCAAACACATATTAAGACCTGATGTATGTGTCCATGCCTCATGTGGTGGAATCTTCTTGGGTGCTTCCATACAAGTGCTTATTATGGGATTGGTCCTCCTTGTGCATCCACATGAAATTGTTTGCATCAAAATGCCAGGCCATATTCCACTGACCCTGTTTGATCCACATCTACCCTTTCCAGAAAAAAAATCCAGTAAGTTTAAGACAAAAACAAAAAACCAAGCCCAACCCTATGAGCCATTTGCAACAACCTTTCAAATTAAAACAAAATAAAAAATAAAAAAATCCTTCCAGTAGCACCTTAGAGACCAACTAAGTTTGTTCTTGGTATGAGCTTTCGTGTGAATGCACATTTCTTCAGATACGTTCACACGAAAGCTCATACCAAGAACAAACTTAGTTGGTCTCTAAGGTGCTACTGGAAAGAATTTTTTTATTTTTATTTTTTGTTTTGACTATGGCAGACCAACATGGCTACCCACCTGCACTTGCAAATTAAGTCCCTGTCTGGCAGTACCCTTCCTTGGAGCTACCACAAGCAAACCTATTCCACTATCAGAATCCACATTCCTCTGTGGCCCAGGTTTCCCAAACTGCACTTTCCTGCAGAAAGAACGCCAGACTGATACCCAGAGAGAACTTGCTGCAAGACAGACCCAAAAAAGAAAATAACAGAACACCACTAGTAATCACATACAGCTCCCGAGTTAAAACAGTACAATGCATCATCAGAGATCTATAACCTCTCCTAGACAATGACAGTTCTCTTTCTCAAGCTCTGGGAGGAAGACCTTTCATCGCTTACAGACAGCCACCCAA
This sequence comes from Lacerta agilis, assembly GCF_009819535.1. Classification (NCBI taxonomy): domain Eukaryota; kingdom Metazoa; phylum Chordata; class Lepidosauria; order Squamata; family Lacertidae; genus Lacerta; species Lacerta agilis. The sequence goes on from NC_046323.1 coordinate 34,567,763, forward strand.
TCTTAAACAACTCCTCACCCACAATAATACAACAACAGGACTCAACATGGACACTGGTACCAGAGCTTGCAATAAACCCAGATGCCAACTTTGCTGCCACATAAACCCAGACAACACAATTACTGGCCCCAACAACATCAAACATACCATCTCAGGACTATTTAATTGCTCATCTTCTAACATTGTGAATGCAATCAAATGCCAACAGTGCCCTTCAGCTCTCTATATTGGACAAACAGGCCAAACCTTATGCCAAAGGATAAATGGACATAAATCTGATATCAGGAATCAGAAGACAGAGAAACCAGTAGGAGAACACTTCAATCTCCCAGGACATTCTGTACAAGATCTCAAAGTAGCTCTCTTACTACAAAGGAATTTCAGAAATAGACTGGAAAGAGAAGTTGCTGAATTGCAACTAATTACCAAACTTAAAACCATGGAGAGACCTGGTCTGAACAAAGACATTGGATTCTTATCTCATTATACAGTGGTGCCTCGCAAGACGAAATTAATTCGTTCTGCGAGTGCTGTCGTCTAGCGAAAATTTCGTCTTGCGAAGCATGGACAGGGGAAGCGCGGTTTGACGGGGGGGGAAGCGAAAATTTTTCGTCTTGCAAGTCGCGCCCATAGGGAAATTCATCTTGCGAGTCACCCTTTCGTTAGTGAATGCCTTTCGTCTAGCGAGTTTTTCGTCTAGCGAGGCATTCGTCTTGCGAGGTACCACTGTACATGACAAAGCTATTTTTAGCCATCTCACCCCTTGCTTTTTCCTTTAAGACCAATTGCAGTCGTTAACAGTCGTCAACAGGTTTTCCACACCTATCAGCTGATCACCCATTCCCACCACCCTTCTGAGTAATACCCCTCCCCACTCCCTCACTATATTTAAGGATCTGGTGACTTCTGTTTCAGTGTATCTGAAGAAGTGTGCATGCACACGAAAGCTCACACCAAGAACAAACTTAGTTGGTCTCTAAGGTGCTACTGGAAGGAATTTTTTATTTTTTATTTTGTTTTGACTATGGCAGACCAACACGGCTACCTACCTGTATCTGAACTGTAGTTATTTCCACAAGGGCACAGACCTTGCGTAGTGACAAAGCAGCTTCCATTCTGGGTTCATTGAAACCCAGGAATCCGACTGCAGATGAAAATGCTGGCACTTCCATCTGCGTTGTGACTGGCATTTCTTGTAATGAGCTGCAGCAGACATACATGGTTTCAAGCAGGAGGCAAGTCACTAGTCTCTCGCCTGGAAAAGTGAATGCACCTCTCAGTTTTGTCAGATGGTTCTCTGTTTTCCGGGAACTCGTGGCTGCAACCAGATAATGCCAGCAATTGAGTTTTTGTAGGGGCCCCCTACATAAGTCTCAGTAAAAAAAAAACTGGGACAAGCTTAGTGACAGCTAGAAATGGGGGGGGGGGGGATCCAGTCCAGTTCACATTGTAATACCAGCCTACCAATTCCGCGCTTGCTGAGACAATATGCAAACCAAAACATTGCTCTCCTTCCAAGTTCACACTTCACTGAATTTTGTGATGGCCTGGGACCTGGCCTCGGACTAAGAACTGGAGGAGGCGCAGTCTGCACCGGATCCTCTGCCGCAGGCATCAGCTGAACCTAGTCTGGGGCCTGTTCCTGAAGAGCCTCAGTCTGCTCAGGTTCCCCTGCAACAAGCACCAGCTGGGCCGAGTCAGGGGCCTGAGCCTGTCCTGGCTCCAGGTGCTGAGGATACCTCATTGCCGTCAGCTGGGCCATCAGAGGCCGAGGCAGCCCCTGGTTCTAGTAACCCTCCAGCGTCTCCCAAGCTGCAGAGACTCAGGGCTGAGAGGAGGGACCTGAGTACTCGCAGGAGGAGTGCTCGCCTTCAGGCGAGACAGGGTGGTGAGTCATCAGGGGATCGGGACCGGCCATTACCTCGTCAGAGATAAAAGGGCGGTCAGACCCTGCCCCAGGTTGTGGGAGCAACATTGCTGCTTGCCAGATCCTGCCTGTGTTCCTGTTCCTGCCCCTGCCTGGATTCCTGCCCTGCACCCTGCCTTGACTTCATCGGACTCACCCCTCGTTGACTCCTTGGACATCGGACCGGACTTGGACCTCGCCTCTTGCATTACCTTTGAGACCAGCACAAATTTTGCAGTGTAGTTCTTCAACCAAAAATGTGTACATTGATGGAAAGTGTGCATAGACTGCATCTGTTAGCGAAAATAACATATAAAGATTGAGTATATTACAGTGGACACTTGGGTTGCGAATGCGATCCATGCGGGAGGCGCGTTTGCAACCCACACAGCTGCATCTGCGCACGCACCTGATACAATTTGGCGCCTGTGCGCATACGCAAAGTGTGACTTAGCACTTCTGTGCATGCGTGAGCACCGAAACCCAGAAGTAACCCATTCCAGTACTTCCAGGTTCGGCACGCTCGTTTCCTGAAAACAGATATGACTGTAGTGGGAAATTGCTTGCAAAAATGTGTATCTGAGGCAAAAGCACATACAAATACTTGACCCATTTTAATGAGAATTTCTTTCTTTTTTTAAATCAAAAAATATGCAGAACTGTAGCAAACTGAATTTAGGATTAGAAAAATGAAGAACTGGTTCGGCCATCTCATGGGCACATGTTTTGGGTTTGAATCCTGGTATTTCTGGGTAGAAAGCCACTTGCTGCTACAAGTCAGGACCACCAGAAAGCCAAAATTAAATAGGTGTCTCTTGGAATTAAGACTTGCCTACATTTTATGACAGGTGTATGCAATGCAAACACTAGGGTTTTGGAGAACCCTGGGCAAAACAGCCTCAGTGAGTTCCCTTGATCAGCAGGAGAAGAGAGTGTGTATATCAAACATTCATTCACACTGCCTCTGACCTTCTTGAGATGTTGTAGCTAATGTGATGGTGGTGGCACTGTGGATAAAGTGCCTGACCTTGTCAGCCTTTGCAGCCAGCTCTGAGCCAGTGCTGCAATGAAGTAGATTGTAACCAGCAGCTGGCCTACTACAACGCCTGTCCTGGGGTGTGGAGTCTGGGGAAGGTTGGGAATTGGCATCAAGGCCAGTTTGCCCACTTGAAGCTGAAACCCCCCAAGGGTTCCTGCTAAACAAAACAAACACGTGTGGAAATGGAAACAGTCCTGCAAGCTAACTCATTTCTCATGGCTACCACGGCCTGTACCTTTCAGAGGTTGCCCTCCCTCTAAGCAACTGTTAAAGGAGGGGGCAGGGGAATGTTCTCTTCAGGCAATGCAAAGAGTTCTGAGTCATCCAGAATCGTGCCAGAACATTCCCTTTTCCCGCAGGCAGAAAGAGCAGCTGCCCAACAGTGGCTGGTGAAGTGATTTGCTAGGCAAATCTGCCAGCAGCTGCTTCGTGGTCATCAAAAGGGGAGCAGAATTCCTTCCATACCTACGGAAGCAGGGGGAGCCACAGCCAGCCAGAGGAAGAGGGGTGCGGTAGGTGTGGGCCACCCCAGGTGTCACCACCGAGGGGGGTGCAAAATGCCGGGCAGCACTCACGGGGGGGGGGCCTGCAGCGCATCCGAGCCATGTGTCTCTCCTGGGAGAGACGTGGGGGAGGAGGCAGGCAGACTCCAGAGGCCCCGTGGTGCGTTCCACCCCTATAGGCGATGCACCTCACCCCTGGGTGCGCCGACCCAGGTACCTGAGCAGCTTCCTCCACCACTGCAGCCAGCAGTCTGAAAGCCCATGGCTGAGATGGAGCAGTCATTGCTGCTGATGGCAGCAGCAGTATGCATGTGTCCTGGGATGATTGATCCAGTTGTGTGCTTGCATTCTCCAATGCCCACTGCGGACTTGCATGCTGCTCCCCCATCCTCACTCTTGCTTCCCACTCCTTAAAGCAGAGGTGGAGGACCTTTTTCAGACCAAGGGATGCATTTCCCTTCTGCACAACCTTCTGTGGGGGACATAATGCCAGCAATAAAAGCGAACAAAGCAACTAATGTGATTTATTTATTTATTTGGCTCTGATTTCTACATACATTCACACCCCTCTCTATCTTCCATCCAGGCAACCAAGAGGCAATAGCAGAGAACCAGGGCACATTCTAGCCAGAGAAAAAACACTGCAAGAGGGTATGAAGTATGGCTGGTGAGGGGTGTGTTCTGGGGAGAGCTCCAAGGGCCAGAGAGTGTGAGTTCTGGAGGGCCACATAGTTCCCCTACCCCTGGCTTATTTCTCTTCCCACTCAGTCCTCTGCACACTGTGACTGCTGCTGGTTTTGTCCCATAACCTACTGGTTATATTTCGAGAATGGTTGAATGCTGGGGGAACAACTCACCCCAGCAATGGATGTTTATTTGTCAAAAACGGTTTGCAAAGCTTCCAGAGAAAGTTAAGTTATCAAGGTGCAAGATGACACAGCAAATAGAAATTCCACTGGACAAATGGAGAGACAGTGAAGTTAGCAGTGCGCAGTGCAGTGCAAGAACCTGAGGCAAGGATTTCTCCGTTCCTCCCCCCTAGTGATTGATGGTGTTAACGGGGAAAGCAAGAAGCAATGAAGGGCGAGAGCAATGTTGGAAGAATTTGAGTCCAGTTCTTAATTGGTAGGAATTTATCCCTAGGGTATTCGACTTAACATAGCCTGGATGCTGTTTGTTATATTTGGGGAAATGCAGAGGAGGAAGATAACAAGCACATTCTTCAAAACACCGATCATAAGAGTGTTTTAGTTAAACATTTATGAAAACAGCTGGCAATTACAGTTTTGTTCACTAAGAAGTTATTTTGTTTGATCGGGGGTGGGGTTGCCATCGTACCATGTTTGTGACACTAGGTCCATTTTATAGGTGGCAAACTGAGGCTGAGACACAAGAGCATGCATTGCCCAAGTCCACCCAGCAAGGCCACAGAAGAAGGAATTTGAAGGGTCCATATTTGAGGGGCAATGGTCGTATTGGTACTTTTTTGTGTCATGGAAGTTCTTACTTTTGTTTTGTTTTTAAAGCATGCCTAATGTAATCACACACACATGTGGGTTGGGTGTGTATTGGCCCTGATGCCTATTTTGGAAAGCAAATGCATGCATCAGCTGTTTAATGTAAATTTCAGGACCAAACTATAGAGTTATGGAGCTTGCAGTTCTTAAACAAACATATATACTAGATGCAAGGAAATAATAATACCTCAATGGGAGTTTTACCCAGGAATTGAGAGTTACATTCATAGAAGATGTCAGAACATTAAACCAAAGTAATCTTAATGCTCCCTGAAGCTGACCATAAAATTACAGGCCTAAGCAGTCTCTGTCTGCTTGGAACTTGACCAGTGTTATGGTCCTGAATACGGATATCATAAACAGCTGTGGAAGTTACTGTATTGCCTGAGACTTTTAAAGCCTTTAGAAGGAAGCCGGATCTTTTATAACCTCTGACCCTTAACCCTGGTACTTGAATACCCTCTTTTCTCTCCCTGTCTCCTATTTTATTCCTTCCTCTCCACATGTGCTGACATCTACAGTAGCCTATCATTTCTTCTTTCCGGTCACTTCCCAATGCACCATGGGGTATGCATTGCCTTGTTTGTTTGTTTGTTTGTTTGTTTGTTTTAAAAATATGTTGGCCTCTTGAAAATTTCCAGAGCCATCCTATGCTATCAGTTTTCAAGGACACATTCCGGTCAAGCCAAACAATATTTGAGGGAAAGGGCCTGATAGAAAGGCCTGGAGGGTCTGTGGTTTTCCCCTCTAGTCTATTTAATGCACAGATTCCAGCAACTTCTTGTTTGTGATGCACTGTCAAACTGGGCAGCGTTTTGCTCTGACTGGACCTGGAAGGGTGAGGCTGTCTTAACCTTTTGAATTCCTTTCACAGAATAGGTAGGTAAAGGTAAGGACGCCTGGATGATTAAGTCCAGTCAAAGGGCTGCGGTGCTCATTTCGTTTCAGGCTGAGGGAGCCGGCGTTTGTTTGTCCACAGACAGCTTTCTGGGTCATGTGGCGAGCATGACTAAAACGCTTCTGGTGCAATGGAAACACTGTTTACCTTCCTGCCACAGTGGTACCTATTTATCTACTAGCACAGGCGTGCTTTCGAACTGCTAGGTGGGCAGGAGCTGGGACCGAGCAACGGGAGCTCACCCCATTGTGCGGATTCGAACTGCCAACCTTCCAATCAGCAAGCCCAAGAGGCTCAGTGGTTTAGACCACAGTGCCACCAACGTCCACGTTCTATTTTCATAGAATAAGAATGCATGGGAAGGCCAAAGCGCTTCAGTCCTTCCTAATCCTGTGTCCCATGGAAGACTGACAACATGTGCAGTTGAATCTTTGGTGGTAAATACATTATGCCTTTTATGAATGGAAACCCTTTGGCAACTTCGGAAGGTGGGCTCTTAATTTCTGAAACAGACATTGAACTCATTCCTTAACATCAAATATCCCTGATCTTGCACTACGCCAATAAAGCTTTTGCAATTCTTACTTCATTCATCTTCTCATCCTCAGTGTGAGATAGATGGGTAATTATCCCAGCAGGTGTTCTTCAAACGTATCAAACCAATTACTTCCCACTTTAAGAACTTCACTTTCAAAAAGACAAATCTGCTAATGTTGCATTAACAGACCAAACAGGCTTCAAGAAGCGTAACAGCTGCCATCTTCCTCCAGATCTACTAGCAAGAGAATGAAGAAAGTGAAAGTCTTTGGGGGACCCCAGGACACTTGACAATTTCTTCTCTCTCCAATTGCAAAATTAACACTGCATGCTCTGCTTTATGTATTGTAACAAGAGAAAGCATGTGCATCTCAATAAACGGTAGTGGATTGTTTAATAGTGACACGAGTCACTATTTTCAAAGTCATATGCACAACATTTAAAAATGAAAAGATGTTAAATGGACTCCAGGGTTGTTGGCTTTGTAATAGTAAGCAGGTAAGTGTCTGAACGCATGTAGTGGAAAGAAGAAAGGGAGGGCATGGAAGATGAGCATGTGCAAAGAATTTGTGAAGTTCATTCTGCTAGAACCTTAGCAGAACCCCAGCATTTGCCAAAAACATAATCAAACCTTCCTGCTACATATGACGTTTATTAGTGTTTTGATTTGTTTTCGCAGCTTGGAATATGTTTTCTACACTCCTTGGGCTTTTATCTGCTGTCTCTTGGTCTTTGTTTATCTTTTAACTTAGCCCTATTCAGGTGTTAAGTACTGTACCTTCAGTACCTGTGGGTACTGAACGTACAAAAGGGGATATTCAGTAGCAGTTGGTGGGGGCAGAACTGCTTACCTTAACTTCAGCTGGTGATGAATTCAGTAGCCAGGTTGCACAAAGGGGCAAGACGGTTTGAGCATAATACACCGATCCTGGCCCAACTGCACTGGCCGCCAATTAGTTTCTGGGCCCAATTCAAAGTGCCCCCCCTTTTTTAATCTGTAAAGCCCTAAATGGCTCATGACAGCAATACCTCAAGGACTGCCTTTCTTCATATGAACCTACCCAGACCCTGAGACCATCCTCTGAGGTCTTAAATTCAGTTCAATTAAAAAAAAAAATAAGTCCTCATAAAAATTCATTAGCATTTTGGTGCAAATTTCTCCTAATACAGTATACATGTTTGCATGCAATTTTGCTCAATTTTTGCAAAACAGTTTCCCAGTTATATAATGCATTTAGGTACATTATTTTCACTAATATAATGCATTTTAATGCACACTTTACCCCAGTGTATGTATTTTTCTACACATTACTTGCTTGGAGAACTGCATTGCACAAAATTTGGAGAAGTGCAAATTTCAAAGGATGACTTTGCTTTGGTTCTTGCATTGTTTTGGAGAGTACAGATTAGGCAGCTTCACTATTAAATGTGAATTGAAAATAATGCCTCTCTACTCCCTCAACATTTGGGATTTCTTCCATGGGTTCAGAACCTCCAATTCAGCTTCCATCACCATGGAGGGTGCCCCTCATGCAGACATCTATTCTCATATAGGATCCCTTCAGTCAGATGCTGTCCCCATGTTTCTCACCGATAACTCAGATGGTATGGTCAGTATGCATATCTGTGCGCACATTTCTTACTTGGGGGCATTGAATGCCAGGGCTCTTACGGTTTTATATTGTGTATTTCTTCTTGTTGCAAGCTGCCTTGATTGTTTTAATTCATGGAGCCACATCTCTGTGTGCACATTTGAGTCTGGCATATCAGAGGCGTACTGTGGTTATATTATTATTATTATTTTTTTAGTTTGTTCTCCCCACTCTGCCAATTTAAATCAATTTAAATCCTTTTGGATAAAAATCCAAACCTGTAAACAAAAACCCATCTTGTGTTTCACAGTGAATAACCAGAGAGATCAAGGGACAACAGAGGCTAAGAGTTCTGCTTCATTGCACCAGAATGCCAAAGCATGAAAGGGTAAAACAATTAATTATAAGACTGATGCAACTTTAAACATCTTGCTTAGATAAAATCTGATTTGCTGCTTATCCTTCTGGGCTAATGTATGACTGTATTTAGCTGCTACGTTTAAAGCACTGCAGCCCTATTTATATAATTACAATTTGAAAGGTGAATGGTCTTGTTAATTACTAAGGATGATATTCTCAAAAGCATACAAGTGAATAGAATGTCATAGTATTGGTATGCAACAGTGAACTGATGGCTGATTTTTACATTACAGCTAACACATGGGAGTCGTGTATAGCGCTGTATAGCAGAGATGCCATGCAGCAGCTGTTGCGTGCAAGAGATGCTCACTGTTGGATCCCCCTGACAACATAGGCAGGAATACAGATGTGCAATACATCTATTCCACATCTAGTGCAGGAGCGGGGAACCTCTGGCCCACAGGCCAATCTTGCACCACTAGAGGGTCCACATTGGACCACTTGTCAATCTTCTGAAGACCAGCCCATCACTGGGTGTTTGTGTGTGTCAGGTTTCAACCCTGCTGGGTGCTGCAGAGAACAAGACTGAACCATCTGCTCATCTGCCGATGAGCAGATCCTGTTGGGTGCTGTTTTGCCAGCATGGAACAGAACCTTGCAGAGTGCAGCTGAACTCTCTGCTTGTAGTTTCTTGCTGGGAACAAACTGCTGAATCAGACCTCTCCTCCTACCCCCAGGGGTCAACTTTGATAGGTGGGCAGGACCACCTACCTGTCAGTCACCTGGTGTCATCATTACATTAGATGGTTAACCGGTGAGGGTCTCTTCATTCTCATCTATAGTTACTGTGGTGTGGTTGAATATACAGACAATTTTATGGTAGTGTGACATGTGCAAATGCACTGAGTAGTACAATGGAGGGGCTTCCCAAATGGAGTGTGAGAGGTGGGGAGGATGGCCTGGATGTTAGCTTCACACAGGATGCCGGTGAAGCCCAAAGTCCACCACTGGTTGAATAACCACATTGAAACATTTCCTATGGCTTCCATGTTGCAGCTCAACTTCAGGAAGGAGCCATGAGGGTCAATTAAGATATCATCAACCAAGTCTGAGGATGACGATTTGGCCCTCTCTGAAGTGCTTCTTTGCAAGATATGGTAGGGCGTGTTACACAAGTAAACACTTGGGAGGGTGTGATTAAGACAGGTAGTGAGAGCATTCCAAGACCGACTTTGGATGCTATGAAGACGCTGCAAAAGTGGGCCCGTGATTATTGCATGCCTTAAGCTAATGCTGAATACCCAAGAGTGTACAACTGGACTGCTGCATCCTAACTGGGTGTACTGAAAAGATGCTGGATGAGACCCAGACCAATAGTACCTGTAAAAAGCAGCGGGGGTGTGTGTGTGTGGCGTTATTAAAAGCAGCTTTCCCTTTGAACATTTCTTTGTTCAAAGTGCATCTGAAAGCCTAATGACCCACTGGTTCCTTAGGAGTGAGCTTTAATGCAAGGATTTTGATGTTAATCCATGGATCAGATGTGTGTGTGTGGATAATCGCATTGTTGGACAGTCCTTTCTGCCTGTTGGCAGTTGGCCAAGGATCCCCTCCTCTGCCTGAATGAAATGTGCCCCGTGGGAGCGTTGGGACATCAGAACCACGAGTTATAGGCACGTCCCATGGCGAAGCAGGTTTGGAGGGAGGGGGGTGCCTGAGAAACCATCGACGGGGTTGGCGAGGAGCCGTTCAGACTGGGATGCAAACAGCAGCTCTGTAGCCTGGCCATAGGAAAGGCGGGTGGCCGGGCAGATCCTTTTATTTCCTCCCTCGTAGCTGAATCCCCTCTCTCCCGCCACCGCTGTAAAGAGGCTCGGAATTCAGCCTGAGGAAAACCCAAAGTCCCCACATTCCTAGTTTCCCGCGCGCTTTAAAGGGAGATACGAGCCCCACGGCAGGCAGGCAGGCACAGCTGGGACTGGGGTTTCCTGGGGACACTCTGCAGCTCCTCGAAAGGCTTCTCTCGGCTGCGCCCAATCCTCCTCGGATAGGATATCCCCTCCGGTCCCATGCGCTCGTTTGGGGGAGCCTCCGGCTGCTCCCTCTCCCTCCGCGCAGGAGCGATGCCTCTCTCTGGCTCTCCCTCCGCGCAGGCCGAGGGAGGGAGGGGCGCATGTGACCCGTCTCTGCTGGGAGACCAAACCCAGCGAGGCAGAGTCGCGCGGAGGCGCCCATCGGCTGCCAGGCAGCGCTGCCGCCTGCGAGGAGGAGCGCGAGGCAGCAGCAGGAGGCGCGGCGGCGGCGGCGGCGGCGGCGGCGGCGGCGAGCTCTCTCTCCTTCCACCAGCCCGGCCTTTCCCTGCTCCTGCTGGTCTCTCGTCTTCCTCCGGGGAAGAGCATCGGCCGGGGCAGCTGGCTTCCGGCAGAGGAAGGTGGGGGGAGGAGGAGGGGGAGCGGGGCGGCTGCCGCTGCCGCTGCTGTGCCTTGATCGAGGCGAGCCCCATTGCCCAAGTGCGAAGCACCGGCTGCCTGGCGAAAGGGAAGCGAGCGCGCCGCTCCCGCCTCCCCCGGCGGCCAAGCAGCCAAACTATTTCGCATCCAGCATCTGCCCGGGCGTCTCCCTCGTGAGCAGCGAGCGAGAGACCACCTCGGCGTGGCTTCGGCCAAGTTCCATCTCGGCGGGCGCTTCGGAGGCGCTTTCCTCCAGCCCCCTCGCCCTTACCCTTTGGCTTTGTTTTTAATTGGACAGCCGACGAGCCTCCTCTTTCTTTTTTCTTAAAAAAAAAAAAGAGACTCAAGCCTAATCTCAAGCAATCGCCTTAAGGCAATTGCGGGGAGGGAGTGGGAGGGGGGGGGTCGACTGGACCCGGCCCCCTTCAGGCTCCTCGGAGAGCCACTCTCGTCCCCGCTCCATCCCGTCCTCACGCAGGAAGAGCGAGAGGGCTTGTTTTGTCTCCGAAATCATTTCAAGACTCTGCCCCCTGGATTTCTCCACTGGATCGCTCGGCGGGAAGTCAAGGCTTGGAGGAGTTTGTGAGGAAGGGAGGAGGGTCTGCGAGGACAACGCATGTGTGGTGGGGACACTCCCAGAGAAAGGGCTCTTGTTTTGTTTTTTGTTTTGGGAAAGGATCGCCGTCGGCTCTGAAGCCGGCCGCCCCTCCTCCCTTTGAGATCGGCTCAGGGGTAGCAAAGAAAGGGAGAGTTACTTGGTGGGGGGATCACACGCACGCACGCTAAAGCACTCCCCCCCTCCCTTTTGGGCGACTTTGGTACTTAGTGGTCGGCTTTGATTTCGGTTTCGCTTGTTCACACACCCGCCCGCGGGGAAACGCACTCACGCCCTTTTACACCCTTTCCCCCTTGTTAAGATCGCCTTTTGGCTTCGCAGGCTGGAAAAACAAAAAGGCGGCGGCGGCAGCAGCAGTCGGGACTGGGATACGTCGGCACCTCTCCTGCCCGGCTCAATGAAATCGGATCGGAATAAAAAGTGACTTTCCTCCACTCCGGATTTAAAGGGAAGGAAGGGGGAGGGAGGCGCGCGAATCTTTCCTCCTGAGCGCTGCTGCTGCTTTTTTCGGTTCCCGAAGCTGCGCACCGAGAGTCCAGCGGGAGGCGGACCGGCGAGGCGCTATGGCGAAGCTGGGGGGAGCCCAGGTGGCGGCGGCGGCGGGAGTGCTGCTACTTTTGCAGTGCTTGGCGGACCGGCTGCAGCTCGTCGGCGCCCTAAAGTCGAAGCAGAGTCACGGTAAGGAAAGGAGAGGAGGCTGGCCTGGCGGGACGGGGTGGGGGCGCGCGTGTGGGCGCGCGCGCGTTGGTGGGCAGAGTTAAGCAAAGTGGCAAAGTTAATCGTCGCACTTGGAAGTTTTGAACGGACGACCACCGCCTTGCGCTTTGCAACACTGGATCTTCCTCATCCAGGCGAAGTGATAAATCTAGATTTGCCAGGGCTAAGTAGGGTTAAATGTCTTTGGCGTGAGAGGATCCTGCCTTACTGAGGAGGACCCATTTCTCTGAGCCCTGAGATTTAGTTTTATGCAAGGAGGAGGCTTTGAAGCATGTGCAGCGTTTCTTTTTGTTGCCTTGGGGGACTGCAACCAGTTTCCACCTGTAGGGCCAACCCCCCCCCCCAAAAAAAATTGCTTCTGGAACAAATGATGTTCCAGGCATGATTGAGAGTCTGACTAATTAACATCCATTACCATCAGTTGGTAGATCATCAGATTCTTAATCTCAGGGTTGTGGGTTTGAGCCCCACGTTGGATTAGATGACCCTCCTGGTCACTTTCAACTTGATGATTCTATCATTCTATCATAGCCCTTCCCAGCCATGTACAGTAGGCTGGCATGGTCTGTTTGGATTCAGCTGGATCAATTCACTGCACTTGCCACTGTTTGCCCAGCGTACCTTGCTTGCTCCTCCTCCTCCTGGCACATGTTTGCCTGAATGATGAAATTTAGTATTGTCCCCCAAGGGTGTAATGTGGAGGGCAGACGTGGGTTTGTGTGTCAAGAACCCTTCCCTTAGATGAGGGATGTGGGATGGTAAGGTCTTCAGGGCGCCTTCTCTGTGTGATTTTAATGACGTGTCAGATTAATCTGGTTCCTCCAAACCCTTATTAAAGAGCTGTTTGCCATGCCCGCTAAAAATGTCAGGGCTGGTGCAACTTCTGCCACTGTTCTGGAATGAGGTGAGAAATGGACACCTGTTGAATTCCTGTCTGCTTGAGGAGTTCTTAGGCACATAGCTCAGGGTCAGCTCCTGGCAGACTTTGCCGTGAGGTGAAGGAAAATCTCAACAGACTCCAAAGAGGAGTACAGAATCTTCTTCCTTGTGGATTGAGTGGATTCCACCTGTTTCCGTGGGAGCAGGTAACCTGTCCTGGCTGCAGACCTTTGCTTCCTGTTTCAGCCACAGGTGCCTTGGCATCTTCACCTGTAAACCAGCCTGCCTATCCAGAATGGGCAGTCCGATCTCCCCTTGTGCATGGGGTTGCTGAATTCTGTGTGCCTCTAACCTATTTATGAAAGTAGAAGTTCAGCTGATGATGTTTTGCCCACCTTGTGTGCTTGGGACAACCACATTCATTCTATCTTCTCCTTTCCACACAGCTACTACAGGCACATGGAAACCTTGCCAGAAAAATATATATCCTAGCATCAAGAATGTAGAATGTGAAGTGTTAACATTTGTGCACTTACAAAGCAGCTTTACCGTTTCATTGGGACTCTCCCATCTCCATATGTAATAATAACAGAGGCACCAGTGGACTTCCTTTGCCTTCTTTTATCTGTGCATTGGATGGTGGGGGAGAGTGGATTCCAGCACCTCTGTTTCTCCCCCCTCTATTAAGCCCCACACTTTTATTTAAGTGCTAATCTGTTCTTTTCTGCCCTTCTTTATGTGAGAAGATGGTTCCTGCTCAAAGCAGCAGCTAGCATCTTTTCCTTCCATTCTGTTTCCTGTTCTTACAAGGGTGCAAAAAAAAAAAATGACTGGTGTGAATATTTAATGGTGCTAGTGTTGCTTTTCCTTAAGGAGTGAACCCAGGTTTCACATTCTTCTCAGATATATAGCAATATTGTTTCCTGTCCTTTCATTTCCTGCTGTTAAGCTGGTAGGGAAATTGGGGGGGGGGGCTAGATCAAAGGCTTTGTGCTATTAAGGTTTGTTCACGCAGTTGGGGGAGGTGGTGTGCATTCTATGGCATAATGCCCCCCCCCTATTTTCCACAAATCCAGTGCATGTTTACTCAGCAGCAAATCTCACTGAGTTCAGTGGGACTTACTCTGAAGTGTTTGTTGGTTTGTAGCATTAGTCTTGTCACATTGTGGCATATTGAAAGCTAAGAATTTATGCTGGCATAAGTTTTTGTGGAGTTGCACTCACCGTTATATGTGTTTGGCAGGTTGTACCTATGAGTGTGCGCACACACGCACCGGTGTACAGAGAGGAAAAGCACCGTAGAAGCAAAAGGGCATGAAATCCCCAAAGCCCAGAAGGCCTGTGGCATATCAGAATAGTGACTATTCATAGCAAGCCTGGGTTTTGGTCAAGACCTGAATGAGAATAGAATCAAATTTTCCTATAAGATCTTTCCCCACCATATTGCACTGGGGCCTCCAATTGGAGGGATATTTGGGGGGGGGGGGATGAAGAATGGTGAGTTTTCTCAACTTTGCTGCTTCGGATTTCAAACGTGGGTCCATTTATCTGTAGAGACTGATCTGTTCATCCTGTGTAGACACCAGAAGGCTGTCGCTGTCGATGAGTGATGTTGTGTGCAATATTGGAGGGTGTCCAAGTGAATGAGCTCCTGATGGTATGGCGGATGTTGCTGCTGCTATAATTATGTGGCATTTTTATGTGGCATCTGTTAACATAGACAGCTAGGTGCTCAGGTTGTTTCACCTTAAGAATCATTATGCAGAATTGTTACACTGTGCTCATCCTAACCTACACAGAGTGCATACTGAACCTTAAAATCAAGCTAAACTGTGAGAGTGCACATATCCTACTCATTTACCTAAGGCTAATCTGAAATAACCACCATATCTCGATTGTACACAATTATTACCGCTGTTTAAGAGTTGCAAAGCACAGCAGCCATAAGTGGGGCTGAGGGGAATCAATCTTGATTGTGAGTACAAAGCAGTGATTAAAGCACATTAGGGCTTACATAATTTTAAAGTGCTTCTGAATATCTGCTTTCCATCAGATTGTCTTAAAGAAGAATCCCCCTTTGCTCCTTCAGAGTGTTTGCCTTCTTCAAGCTAATATTTGCCCAAAGATAGCTTGCTAAGGAGCCAGCAGATGGTCTGTGGGCACATGATGATGCTGTCACATTGTTAAAGCTAAGCTGGTCTCAGCCAGGTCAATATCTGAATGGAGGTTGCCAGGGAGCCTCATGAACTTACACACACGCAGTAATAAATGAGTGAGAGGATCTGAACAATGGAATAAGATTCCTGGTCACGGGTGACAATTTAGAATTTCACCTGTGATCTGGACTGAGACAGCCTGACCCCTGTTCTTCATGTGCCGGTAACCTCCAGGTCAGATTACTGCCATGTGCTGTATGCAGGGATGCCCCTGAAGTTGACTAGGAGCTGAAGCCCGTGCAAAATGCAGTGGCTGGGGTTCTCACTGAGGCAGAATGCCGCCATCATGTAACGCTGCTGCTGAAACACTTGCACTGGTTGCCAGTTAAGCTACCTGGGTATGTTCAAGGTGCTAGTTTTGGTGTACATAGCTTTATACAGCTCAGGACCACGTACCTAAAAGATCATCTCACTCCTTATATATTCATTGAGTCATTGCATCTCCTGCAGATGCCATCTTTTCAGGAAGTCTGTTAAACATCATGTTGGAATGGGAGTTTTAATGTGGCAGGACCTAACCGTAGGTACTCCCTCCTGTTGAAGACCTTCCTCGTCCAAGAAGTCTTTGAAGTGGAGATTTGCAGTTCACTCTTTATTTGTATTGGCTTAGAAATTATATTTATGTTTGACTATTGATGCTTTATGTGAAGCGATTCATAAATGAAAATTTAAAAACACATGAATATCTATGGAGGATGGTTGCCATTGATATTTCCAGTACGGAGGTTATGGAGGCTGGAGGTTAGTGAGCTGGGCAAGGCCACCAGGTAATTCCATTTCCTGGCATTTTAAGCCATCTCTCCTCTGGCCACCTGTGGCGTCGTCTGTGTGTCTTTCACTGTAATCTCTTTCCCTTCTAATACCACACTGAGTTCACATCAGAAAACCTCTCTCTGCTGGAGAGAAGTTTGAAGAGCGGCTGCCAGTCAGAGTAGATACCACTAGGCTAGATGGACAGATAGTCTGAAATGTATAAGGCAGCTGCCTTTAAAATCAGAGTCTTTGGCTGGAAGGCCACGGAGAATGCAGCCAAATCAATTATAAGGAATCAACACATGTGTCTCCCTGTGTCAGATTCCTTCATCACAGTCTTTCCTGTTACTGCCCTTTTAACAAATTAACATCAGACTAAGCTCTGTGAACTAACGGATACATAAGATACAACCAGGCAAGATCTCCCATTTGCTAGGTGAGTAGATGTTATGGAGTAATTGACGCCTGTAAAAAGCAGACTAATGAGCCTGAAAAACCTTGGTGGCCCTGTGCCAGATTTGGCAGCCCAAAGATACCTTAGAAGGCCTGGGGGAGGGAGAAGGAGGTTGACAGGTAAACTTGGGAATTGCTAAATGACAATTCAATATACTGAGTACTAATATACTAGGTGAGGCTAAGGAGAAAATATAGAAGTCACATACTTGCTGTCTTTAAGAAGATATGATAATATGATGAACTGAAGTGGTGGTCGAAACAAAATAGAAAATTCTTTTCAGTAGCACCTTAGAGACCAACTGTGTTTGTTCTTGGTATGAGCTTTTGTGTGCATGCACACTTCTTCAGATACACTGAAAAAGAAGTCACCAGATCCTTAAATATAGTGAGGGAGTGGGGAGGGGTATTACTCAGAAGGGTGGTGGGAATGGGTGATCAGCTGATAGGTGTGGAAAACCTGTTGACCACTCTTAACGGCTGCAATTAGTCTTGCAGGGAAAGGCAAAGGGTGAGATGGATCTGCAATTAGTCTTGCAGGGAAAGGCAAGGGGTGAGATGGATCTTTTAAGGATCTGGTGACTTCTGTTTCAGTGTATCTGAAGAAGTGTGCATGCACACGAAAGCTCATACCAAGAACAAACACAGTTGGTCTCTAAGGTGCTACTGAAAAGAATTTTCTATTTTGAAGGGGACGACAGAGGATGAGATGGTTGGACAGTGTTCTCGAAGCTACTAACATGAGTTTGGCCAAACTGCGAGAGGTAGTGAAGGATAGGCGTGCCTGGCGTGCTCTGGTCCATGGGGTCACGAAGAGTCGGACACGACTGAACGACTGAACAACAACAACAACAACATGGCAGACCAACACGGCTACCCACCTGTAACTGAAGTGGTGGTGATCATTAAGTGATGAGCTTTAGCACTTAATGGGGCATCTGTGGCGGCATCTATGACGGTACAGATGTTATTGGACTCCAGCTCCCATCTGCCCCAACCAGCATGGCTAATGGTCAGGTATGATGGGAACTGGAGTCCAACAACATATGGAGAATCACAGGTTTCCCACCCCAGCTTCAGCACTTGATAACTTAATAAAGCTTTTCCTATGATGCCTGATCAGTGATAATAACCAATCAATCAGTTTAAGAGAACACAGTTATTCTGCATCAGATATGGTCATTTAGCTCTTATAATTGTAAATGTAATAAGTTTAATCATATCTACCACCATAGCGGCACAGACTTACTAATACCACTGATATTTATTCATTTAAGCGCTATTGATTTCTTCATACTGTGGGCCTTAATAGGTTAAGTAAAAAATATTTAAGCAGCAAAGGTTTAGACTGCTTCTTGATTGCCTACCAAGACGGAGCCCCTATTCCCACAGAAATCAATGTCAAATCTTGCATTTTCTCCAGCGGCGCAGGATTGTCTCTCTAGACCCCTGCAGCTCTGAGACTATAAATGTTGTGCCAGCCAGCATATCACTGCACAACGTAACATTGTGATTCCATAACACCTGAACAGCAGGGCAATATGCCAGGAGCAAGGCTTTACGAATAGTGGGTTCCGTCTTCCACAGAAGCACATCAGTTTTTCCATCCAGAAAAAGTAAAAAAATAATAATGTAATCTTAAGGGTGGCATGCATATTTATACCTGGATGTTCACCAAGGAATGAATGGCGGAAAGCCACAGTGGTAAGGTACATGCTTTACATGCAAGTAGTCCCAGGTTCAGTTGCTAATATTTTTAGTTAAAAGGGTACCCAGGATGCAAAGCCAGGAAGAAAGATCTGTCTGTGGCTTTAGATCAGCTGTAACCAATGTGATATATTCCAGATGTTGCTGGACTACGATTCTGAACTTTGACCCTGTTGCCTGGGATTGATGGGAGTTGGTCTCACAACAACTGGAGAGCACCACATTAGCTATCACTGCTTTTGAGAAAATCTGGCAGGGGTAGCCAACACCGTGCCCTCCAGGTGTTGTTGGACTCCACCTCCCATCAACCCTAGCCAGCTTCTCCAGTGGTCAGAGATGATGGGAACTGAAGTCTAACATATTCCTGAAGTAGGCAGTACTGGGTGAGACAGGTCAATGACTTGAATTTGCATAAGGCACGTTCATATGTTCAATATTCAGTTCCCCATTAATTTACTTTTAGTTTGAAATGTATACATTGGCCACAATCCAGCCTAGCATTAGGAGTGCTTAGGCCCATTAAAATGAATGGATTAAAATGAATTGGGAGTGGGTCATGATGGTAAGAATGCAACCTGACTGAAGGCTGCCAGGCTCTCCTGAAAATTGCAGGGCCAGGCCCCAGGACTCTGACTTCGGTTGGTTGAGAGTACACTCTCCAGACCATGGGGTAAGGGATGCGGATGGCGCTGTGGGTTAATCAGAAGGTCGGCGGTTCGAATCCCCACGATGGGGTAAGCTCACGTTGCTCAGTCCCTGCTCCTGCCCATCTAGCAGTTCGAAAGCACGTCAAAGTGGCAAGGAGATAAATAGGTACCGCTCCGGCGGGAAGGTAAATGGCATTTCCGTGCACTGCTCTGGTCAACCAGAAGTGGCTTAGTCACATGACCCTGGAAGCTATATGCCGGCTCCCTCAGCCAGTAAAAGCAAGATGAGCGCTGCAACCCCAGAGATGTCCGTGACTGGACCTAACGTCAGGGGTCCCTTTACCTTTTAACCATGGGGTATGTTGCTCTGATATCACAAAATTTTATGCCTGAAATGTCAGAAAGTCTGTGAAGGTTTTGTGACACCAGAGCAACATCATGACACACACACCCCGCCATTTCCTTAATTTGTTGTGGCTGCATTTCCACGTAACACTAAAGTGAGGTTGAACGCTATGTGGGCAACGCATAACGACCCCAAGCAATGAATCAGGATGGTGTGCTGCTTCTCCGGTGGAGATTAGGAATGCTAATTTTTAGTGTTGTATGATCCAGAAGTTCTGGCTTGCAATGAATTCTGGTTAGGTTAAAGAAGTCAGCTTCATAACCCCCGGGTTGTCCATGATTCTTTGTTCATGTGAAACAAGTCATCATTCTTTGAAACAGGAGGGGAAGCGTATGAGCCCAACAGTTTGGCTGTGATTGCTATAGCTTGTCCATGTAGCACTAAACTATGGATCTGTATTGAATAGAATTGTAGAGTTGGAAGGAACCCAAGAATTATCTAGTCCAACCCCCTGCGATGCAGGAATCTTGACACATGGTCCCCCTTTCAATTTGAAACCATACCGAACCCTGCTCAGCTTTGCAAATGTGCTAACAGTGAAGGACAATGGTTAAGCACCCTCGTTCACCTCTGCTCCCTGCTTTAAATCCCACTCCTCTTAAACCACCTTTTTAACCCCCCCCAAAAAAATGTATATAGGCATTAGTATATATCATATAGTTTGCTCCTTATATGTGCCATGGTTTTCTGTAGTTTTTCTTCTTCCGAGAGACAGAATTTGTTCTTCTTCAGCTTTTGCTGTTATTAGCCTTTCTGTGTTTGCGTTTGTAACACAAAATGAATCTTCCTTGTAGATCAAGCTGTGAAACTGTTAGCATTATTAACCAGGATCTGATTGCGGAAATCTCTGTGAATAAATTCATTCCTGCTAACATTTGCCCACTAGAGGGCAGAACTGCTGCCTTTGCTGCAGTTTCAGCAGGCATAAGTCGTCTCAAGCCACTTGGCGACCCCCCCCCCCTGCGCCCTTGAGCATTATTAGCCTGATTGCCAATCTATTCAGTTTATAAGATTTTCCATGTTAAGATTTATCATGAATGCTTTTGCCATGGCAGCTGCAGGAACTGAGAGGCAGAAGTTGGGCCACCGAAAGGTTTCGCTTTACCTATGCTTTGCATCAGCGAGACTAAACACCGAGCAAGTTAAACTGGATGAAGTGTTTGTTTGGAAGCGAAGCCAGCAATTAAGACTCTAGGTTGTTTTTGACTGAGGACCTAGGAAATGCTGAAGTTTTTTTTCCCAGGAAGAGAGCTTTTAAGAATGCTCTAGCTCCCACGTGTGTGCAGTGCCTTAACAAACCACACATGGGTCAGGGTGTGAACCATATATTGTGCCCCCCCCCAACCATACTGAGGTTTTATCTATTA
Source organism: Lacerta agilis (assembly GCF_009819535.1). Lineage (NCBI taxonomy): Eukaryota > Metazoa > Chordata > Lepidosauria > Squamata > Lacertidae > Lacerta > Lacerta agilis. Next base: position 34,588,323 of record NC_046323.1, read on the forward strand.
AAGCTACAGATTTACAATTGTAATTAAATAGAAAAGTTACAGTCTGTGGTGCCTGGTAACATTTTGACCTAGTAGGGCTGCAACTTTTTCTTGCTGTTTTCATCACAATAGAATCTGTACATCACCAAGGAGTGTGGTGGAGTCTCCTTCTTTGGAGGCTTGACAGCCATCTGTCAGGAATGCTTTGATGGTGTTTCCTGCTTGGCAGGGGGTTGGACTGGATGGCCCTTGTGGTGTCTTCCAACTCTATGATTCTAATGATTCTAATTAGGAAGGGGTGTCACTATGCATGGTGCAGAGTGCTACTGTTTCTTCACCAAAGAAAGCCAATTATTTCTATACATCTATGGACAGGGGGAAAGGTCCCATGTAAGAGGGCCTAACCGTGACTTTCAGACAAGATTGACTCTGTACCTCTTGTTTAGCAAGTATGCCATACCACATGACATCTGTTTTTGAATTCCAGTGTTGATTACACCAGTGTTTTTCAAACACTGTTCCGCGGCACACTAGTGTGCCGCGAGATGTTGCCTGGTGTGCCGTGGAAAAAATTGAAAAATTACTTTATATATAGTCAATATAGGCACAGAGTTAATTTTTTTAACATTTTTTAACATTTTCTAATGGTGGTGTGCCTCGTGATTTTTTTTCATGAAACAAGTGTGCCTTTGCCCAAAAGAAGGTTGAAAAACACTGGATTACACCTTCGCGTCCACTGTCAAAAAACCCCCCCACAAAAACAAAAAAACCAAACCCACCACACGGAAACTTTTAAAAGTGACACATTTTTGCTTCCAGTTCCATGCAGTTTCCCTCCACTTCGTTGTCCAAAACACACACCCCCTCTAAATTAAAGGAGCAAAGTATTCCAACCAGCAGACAAAAATGATTATTTCACTTGATCCAGGGCACATCAGCATCACTCTGATTTGAAAATGTGAAGTAATAGCCTCTGTTTATGTGCAGAGTACAGCATACCAGGGGAATCACCATCAGCCTCTATTGCTGATGTAGGGAAGGATATCTTCCAGGTTTGGGGAAGGATATGGAGTCAGTCAGTGTGATATCTAGGCAGGCATAGAGCCCCCAAAAAGTTAATTTTAGAAATTCACTGACAAGCTCACAAACAAGCATTTAGGAAATAACAGCAACAACATTTCCCTTCATCTTGCATTAAATATGTGCGTGCTCTCTCTCTCTCTCTCTCTCTCTCTCTCTTCCCCCCCTTTGGCCCCGCTACAAAAACAAATACTAATTAAATGAAAAAAGCTCCTCAAACAGAAACACGCCCTTCCTATTCCACCCTTTTAGGGACAATCTTTTATAAAGTTTCCGGGTCACTTACAGGTTCAACCAATGTTTGTGTGTGTGTGTGTGTGTGTGTGTGTGTGTGATCGCTCATGTATGTCACACCGAAAATGGGGGTTGCCTGTATGTCATTAATCTTTTTTTTTTAAAAAAAAAAAAAAACCTAAATAAATGTGAAACTTCTCTTTGAATGTGTGGAGATTCATTTCAACTACACTCAATCAGCGGAAGCCATTCACGTATTCCAGACCTTGTGGCCTGCTGTTAGGACACTGCTCTTGTCACCCTAGATAAGCTACTGTGTATGTGTGTGTGTGGTGTCGTTCAAATAAAAATAAAAATGGAAGGTAGCCAATTGTTTTGTCTCAATAATGTATGCTAGAATTGTGCTATAATTTATAGGCATTAAAATCAGAATGGGTTCCAAGAAAGGCTGTTTTGACAGTGAGCAGAATAATTCAGCCATAAGATAACTGCTAGACAGATTTTAATAATTCCACTGAAGGCATTCCTTACTTGGCTGTGTAGGCTCATGTCATTGGAGCTTAAGGTGATGTTTGCTGTTTTGAAACTGATGAACAGAAGCCAAAGAAAGAAAAGATTTAACGGCACAATCCCAGACGTGCCTACTCAAAAATAAGTCTCAGTTGGGTTTATTCCCAGGAAACAGTATAGGATTGTACCAAAGCATAGGAATCCAATGTTTACATGAACCAATTTTATTTTAACGTTAGAACTGTAGGGATTGGACTTATTTTGGGAAGGTGTATACTGTAAAAATATGTGCAGTTTATAATATAAAGCAGGGATGTGGCCAGCTTCTGCATTTTCTGAGTCACTCTACTCCAAGCAAGTGAACTGGAGATTGGAGCAGAAGTGTATCTTGCCAAATACACTCAGCCTATCATGGATAGCTGTGCCCCTTAATAAAGTTGCTGCCATTCAGTATTTAGGGGTTTCCCAGGTAAAGAGCTCAGAGACACAGTGGCTACATTCACACATGGTATAAAACCATGGTTTAGTGTTACAAGGATGACGCTGTGTCTGAGCCCTGGGATCATCTATTACCTCATCTTCTCCAGTGCAGCTGTGAAGAGACTGAAATTTCCACTTCTGTTTTTGCTTAACCAGTTTAGTGTTAAGTCTAAAAAAATGTTAGCTTCATAAACCAGTTTTTGAAGTTGCCTTGTTTTAGAGTAAAGCATAGTTAAGACTTATCACAGTTTAGCCAGACACAGCTTAGCTGTGGTTAGTCAAAACGGAAGTAAAAGCTTCCGGAAGCTCAGCCTTAAGGTTGTATAGGCTTGTCCTGTAATTTTAAAAGAATGATTTAGCATTATGGTGCATGTGGATTACTGTACAGTGGTATCTCAGGTTACATACGCTTCAGGTTACATACACTTCAGGTTAAGAACTCCGCTAAACCCAGAAATAATGCTTCAGGTTAAGAACTTTGCTTCAGGATAAGAACAGAAATCGTGCTCTGGCGGTGCAGCGGCAGCGGGGGGCCCCATTAGCTAAAGTGGGGCTTCAGGTTAAGAACAGTTTCAGGTTAAGAATGGACCTCCAGAACGAATTAGTTCTTAACCCAAGGTACCACTGTATCTGAATATATATGCTCTATAGCTGTGAAACCCTGAAAACTGAATGGTTGCATTTGTGATGAGCTGAGTTTAATTGGAAAGAAAGAAGAGTTTGGATTTGATATCCGCTTTATCACTACCCGAAGGAGTCTCAAAGCGGCTAACATTCTCCTTTCCCTTCCTCCCCCACAACAAACACTCTGTGAGGTGAGTGGGGGCTGAGAGACTTTCAAAGAAGTGTGACTAGCCCAAGGTCACCCAGCAGCTGCACATGGAGAGCGGAGACTTGAACCTGGTTCACACCAGATTACGAGACTACCGCTCTTAACCACTACACCACAGTGGCTCTCTTGGAAAGATGTGTCTCTGGTCCTAGAGTTCTCTGCTCTTGTCTGGAGAACAGAGTGATCAACAGAATGCAGCCAGTGCTACATATTTTGTTTGTATGTGTTGCTACACAATTCAAAAGAGGTGTAACATTATAGTGTGGAAATACCTGTTTCTAACAACTTTAATTTCCTCTCCTCCTTTTCCTTATGAACAAACTGGACACATCTTTTTAACCATACCTGCATTAAAATTTGATAGACCTGCTAGAAGCCATATATAAATTCTCCAGAACCCAGTCTGGATATGATCCATGCTATGTCAGTTAGTCCTTTCCTCGTATATAGTAACACCCCCTCAGTTTTGTTGTGTTGCCTTTTGAGGTGATCCATTATTTTTTTGTATACGAAATACGGTTGCTATTGTTTAATTTCGGCTGGTGCTGATACAGATCTTCTATTTTATATCTTTATGTGTGGCGTAATACACATACACATGAGAAACACCAACATATTTCTGCTATACTAATTCCACTTTTTGAAAGCAGTCCTTAAGTTTGTGAGTAGCAATTTTTAACCTGAAAGCATTTCTAGTGTGTTAGTGCTTAGGAATCTGAAACATCATTTTTAATGCCTAGAGAGCCAATTATCAGTGAAAGGGAATATTTTGGTTTGGGTTGAGCAATCACTGTTTTTGAGGGCAGCCTGGATGACAATAATCTGACAGGAGCGTTCACACAATGCACAATATTGTACTGCTGCTCATTCAGTTTATATGTAACTTAAATCTGAACACATAGGTTTCCTCCATTTGGTATTCAGTATGGCAGCTTGGATGCTAATGAAATCCTCTAGTATATATGTATATAGTTGCCCGGACATACTGTTCTTTGCTTCAGGTAGCCCATTGCCATGAAACCCTTGCTAATTACTGCTTATATCCTTTACTTATAATTGATCACCGCACAGTACAGGATTCAGTTCACTGATTTCTCAGATCGATAGTATTCTGCCACCTTTATTTTATTCTGTCCTGTAAAAATTTTTTGTTTGTTTGTTTGTAACTCTCTTGTAAAATTACGGTTGAAGCTTTGCAATTTGTTTATGAGGCTATCAGTCATGCAGATCTTGGACAAGTTGACATGTGGAACTCTTTTCAATTCTGCCATACCACAGTCGGGAAATGGTGATTAGGCAGATATTTGTGGCGTCTGTTAACATGCAGGAATTTCAAATTAAGCTGGGCCTGATTCTTGACAGGGTCAAGGTGTTAGCAGTTGAAATAAGTGTGTGTGTGTGTGTGTTTCATGCTTGAATCAAATATTTGTTGATACTTATTAGGCTGGAACCTCTTTGAGGATAGTGCTGTTGTATTGCTGCCCATCCCTTCACTTGTTTGCTTAACTGTGGCTACCATCGCTGTCAGGGCATTATGCTTGGCATCAGAAGTGGGGAGACTGCTGTTTGCACTCTAGGTCTGCTTGAGGCATCCCCCAGGCATCTTGGCCACTGAGAGAACAGGATGCTGTACTACACAGGCCTTTGGCTCTTATGCTTTTTAACGAAAGTCAGCAATAACTTAGAAGCAGACCTGGGATTTGGGCAGTCAGGTAGGCCTATACTTTTCCCAGTCCTCGGAGGGCTTAGCCAGGAGCCTGCAGGACTTACACAGTCATGCCAATAGTTATCACTTTATTTTAACAAGACTCCCACCCCAGACCTCAGACAAGCTCTGGATGGGCCTGCTTAGAAGGGAAACGTTTCCACAAGGTTTTTGGAAGCCATTAATAACATCCCTGCATCACAAAGCACCTGTAATACTGCTGAAGCAACATGACTGCTTGTGAAGAGCTTTTCAAAACGCTTGTTGGTTTTTATTTTATTTTCCCTTTGAAATGTTGCTGCTTCATAAATAAGTTTGTCACAAGATGATGGGAGTGAACAGCACCTCTTTCTAAGCGGCAAAGCCTGGCTTCCTGACACATTTCTTATTCAAGTTTGCTACTTAGTTAATGTGGAATCCATTAGGGACTAAATTAAGAGAGCAGGCTGCCAGATTGCAGCTGCCATAAACATAATAGATTAATAGTTTATTTGCAGTTCAAAAATTTATGGACTGGAAGCCCAGCATTCGACTTTCTGTAGTATACAGCCTGACCTCAGTCCCAGGGCAATATATCACTAGCTCAGACTCAGGCATACAGTGGCTGTGTTCAGGTGATTGTGGATTGGCTGAACAACCTGAGAGATGAATAAGGCAACATTTGCACCGTATATTTAAGACACTTTAACAGTCAAGATTCCTCAAATAATTGTGGGACTGTAGTTTTTAAGGGTGATCAGAGCTGCTAGGGAACCTCATATTCCCCTCATGAAGCTACATTTCCCAGAGTTCCCTGGGAAGGATTGCTTGCTAAACCACCCAGAGAACTGTCACTTTATGTGGGGAATATGGGGTCTCTTAACATATCTCAGCACTGCTAACAAATTACAGTTTCTAGGCCTTTTGGTGGGAAGCCATGTAAAGTGGTATAATGATGCTTTAAGTTCAGGGGTCTTTTCCCGAGTTGGTTGCCATTGCCATTATGACAGAACAAGTGAAGCGTTCCTGGTGAGTTCCAGTACTTATTTTTCTAGAAAAATAGCACTGTTTAAATGTGTAGTGTGGATGTGCCCTAAATCTTTGCCACCTGGATGCAGTCCTCTTTCTCCTCCCTTTGCATGAGCCGCATGAGTCTCGATAATAAGCCATCCATATTTCATCCAACTGGGGTAACTGTGGTTACAGCTTCAGAACAAGCCCAGGTTATTAAACCATGGTTTGAAGTTGGTTTAATGTCCTGCCTTGTTCTGAAGCTGATAACCATAGTTTCCTGGTTTGGCTGAGATATGAAATTCTTAACTAACTAGAGACTTTCTGGTTTAATCCTAGCTTGTACAAAGGTAGAAGCAAAAGGGGTGTTATCATGGACTAAAGACTAATATGCGTCTTGTCTTATTAAGCAGATATGATAATCTGTTTAGTGTCAATGTATCAGTTGTAGTATCTTACTGATATTTTTAAAAAGAAAAATAAGACCTATCCATCAAAAGGGAGGGGGAGATACAAAAACAAAGTTATTCGGATTTAATCACATTTGAGAATAGCAAGACCAGCGAATAATAACAAGGATTGTATTAAATAATATATAATTATTGACAAATTCTTCAGGTTTAAATCCTTTTCTATTACATAATACATATATTCATACATAATTTTGTCTGCAGGGTGGATTTGATTTAAATCAAACTGATTTAAATCACGATTTAAATCACTAGTCAGTAAGGCTTGATTTAAATCACAGTTTTTACATAAAGACTAATTCTTGCTGGTATAACTTTAATATGCAAGTAGATGAAGATTTTTAGAATAACAACTTTTCATATTATTTTTTTATCCCCAGTTTAATAGGTTAATCATTCATATTTGGACAACTTTTCTGTTGTACTTAGGAAGGAGAAAAATAATCATTACCTTAATAAACAATTTAAATATATTTATTAGATCCATTCCACTCCAAACAATCAGAAAAATATTGTTTCTATTCTATTCACTGAATTTCTTGAAAGTTAACACTGAAGGGGTTGATTCTGTATTCATAGGTTTGTAGAACAATAGGATTAAGGTCTTTTTCTCAACTCTGTTCATGTATAACATTTTTGCTGTGAAGAAGAGGCATGTGATCTCTGCTGAGTCAAATTCAGTTTTGAGAACTGCAAAAGTAAACCAACATCTGTGATAATATCTTGTAGGCAGAGAACTGCCCAATAATCATACAAAAACCTCTGGAAGAGCATAAATGACATTGTGAATGGATTAATGGAATTTATTTACCAAAAAATTAAACATATACAGCCTTATTCTACATAATTAAAAACTAATCTTTATTTCATGATTGAATAACCTTTGGATGGTAATATATTTCACCAAAAAGCATTTTATTTAAAAAAATCCGATTTAAATAAAAAAAATCCTGATTTTTTGATATTTTTTTAAATCATTGATTTTTATCCACCCTGTTTGTCTGCCACCTTTCCACAGTTAAAGCCATGCTCAATGCAGCTTACAACATTAAAAAATACATAACTACAAATATAACAAAATTAGTCATAAACAATAAATAAAAACATCCAAAAGTACACAACCAAATAAAAAATGTATACATAAATCATAAGATCTAAAATAAATATACAAAAATCAGTATCAATAACAGCAGCAACCACCCCAACAAAAACCCCTAAGCAATACCCCAGCCTAAGAGTCTATTCAGCAGCCTCACCTTTTGCAGTTGGAGTCAGTCAGGGCCCCCACCCTCCCAGGCCAGGTGGAAAAAAAGCCTGCAAGGCAGGGAGCAAGTCTTCCAGTGTTTCATTACCTGTTATTTCCTGGAACGCTTCCCCAATATTTTCTCACCCTTCTATTGTTGCATAATATCTGACTTATAAGAAAAATATAGAAACAAAAAATATGTATTGCATACTTTGAAGTAACTTGTTTCAAACAAACCCTTTTTAAGATTAACCACAGTTTGCTGGGTTTGGATGAAATGACAATCTCTAGTTAGTTAAAAAACAGAAGTGAAAGTTTCTGATCTCCTTCTCGAGAACGGGAGGGGGAAGTGTGTGAGCCTGAGACTTGATGCCATTTGTTCCCAACACAATAAACTATGATTCATGGCGATGTCTGAATGAAATAATTAGGACCAGTCATAGATGTATTCCTGCACTTTTCTTTTTCTTAAAGACGGCAGTTCTTTTCAGATCCCCTTTTCATAATTGCTTAGAGTTGATGTCATTTCATCAAGATCACATATATTTTGGACAGCATGCTCTTGCAATAATTCAAGTTCAGAACCCTTCTCATAATAGCCTAGATCTGATGTCTCTTGTTTCCATTTTCATCAAGATTACATATATTTTAAACAGCAGGCCCTTGTAATCTTCATGTTCACAACGTATTATTCAATTACGTTAACAACGTATTATTAATACTATGAGGTCCTTGAATTTCAGTTATCACCTTTCATATTTGCAGCTATTGGGAAAAGAGAGAGGTGGTTGCCTATCTTTTATCTAACCTAATTAAATATAGTAAGTTGTTCATCATTTTTAAAATTCTATAAAATAAATGATCTTGCCAGCTATAAAATCATGACTCTTCTAGTCACTTTGAAGCCTTTATCATAAAAGATGGTTGTTAGCAGAGATATTAGGGTGGGGAAAATCCCTGTATTCATTCCAGACAGATAAAACAGCTCTGTTTACCTCTTTGACTGGGCTGCGGGTTTGGCCCTATTCTGGTTTTGCAAACATATCCAGCTAGGTAACAGCTTAACTATAGCCAGTCTTCTCCAGTGCCTAACAAGCCTGATCACTGTGCAGTCCCTAGTAATTTATTGCTGCTTCCATTGCCTTTTCTTTGTACCTCACGACTTTCCCAGACTCCTTCTCAATGAATGGTCCATTGGTCTGTCTTGGTGTAAGGAGGTTTACTATGCTCTCAAGAGCATCATTTGAGATGAAGCCTCTGACATAACCCATGGATGGGGAAAGTGTGGTCCTCCAGATGTTGTTGGACTCTCAGCCCCAGATGGCATGGCCAGTAACCAGGGGTGATAAGAGCTATAGTCCAGCAACATCTGGAGGGCTGCTGGTTCTTCAAACCCGACACACTTACACAACAACAACAACAACAACAACATTTATTTATACCTCACCCTCCCCAGCCAAAACGGGCTCAGAGGCTAACATCAAATGTATAACACATTAACATAAAACAGGCAATCAGTTAAAATACATCCTAAAATCAGATCAGGATCAGAATAAAATCCAATCAGATGGCAACCTGCAGATTAGGGTTGGGGACCTTAAATGCTCACCAGGCCCAACTGTTTTTGCTGAATTTATATGAGCCTGTGAGAAAAATTGGGAGGCCACTTTCATGCAAGTTCTTATGAAAGGGGAGGGGGAGTCAGACTGAACCCCGACCAAAGGCCTGGCGGAACAGCTCTCTCTTGCAGGCCCTGAGGAAATATGTCAGATCCCTCAGGGCCCTGGTCTCTTGTGACAGAGCGTTCCACCAGGCCGGGGCCACTGCCAAAAAGGCCTCGGCCTGGCCAAGGCCAATCTAATCTCCTTGAGGCTTGGGACCTCCAAGATGTTATTATTTGCGGACTGTAAGGTCCTCCGTGGGGCATACCAGGAGAGATTTATCAAAGACAAAAGGCTCCAGCAAAAATGACTTTTAGTACTAAATACAAACCTAGAGACTTGTGCCAGTTTATGAGACTAACAGATTCATCGCCACATGAGCCCCACTGGACTAGAGCCCACTTTTGTGTATCTGACAAAGTCCACAGAAAGCTTCCCTTACACAATAAATCTGTTCTGCTCTTTAAGTTGCCACGAGACTATTGGTTGTTTTTGCCGCACAAGACTTAGTGCGGCTGCTCCTTGGTAATTTTATTAAGGGTTTACTCCATTTGTATTCATAGCCTTCCACTCCACAGGAAACTTAAACATGATTAATTTGAAAGCACAAGGCTATGCTACAGTCTTCAGTAATGGCTGTGTTAAAAAGTTCATGAACATACTTCTAATAAGTAGTGCCATTAACATTTATGCAATATAATGCTAGAATTTATTCTGCCTTTTTTAAAAACAATACTTATTCTTCCTTAGTTGTTCACAATGGGACACATTCAATAAATAAAGGAGTGTAAAGGCACTGTTGTCACACGCCTCAGCTGAGCAGCAAGAAAGCTAATTTGAATATTCTTCCTCTGAATAATTATTATTGTAGTTTGTTTTCTTTCCTTTCAGCTAAGGCCATAATTTATGGGAGCTGAATTTTCAGGATATTGCCTCTAATTCTGCAAGTTGTAATTTGCCTTTCAGCTTCTAAGATTGCTTTGCCTGCGAAAGCAATAGCAAAGTCAGGGGCACAGGTTGTCTGTCGGTGTAAATCAGCGTGACTTTATAAAGGCCTGACTCATCCTTTGTGGGTAGACTATGGTCCTAGATATAACAATTACAGGTGTATCTTAGGTAATTGCTGAACAGGGGCAACAAGCATCAGATGCTATTTTTCTAGATGCCTCCTCAGGCATAGGTAAAGGTACCCCTGACCGTTAGGTCCAGTCGCGGACGACTCCTGGGGTTGCACGCTCATCTCGCTCTATGGGCCAGAGGGAGCCGGCGTTTGTCCACAGACAGCTTCCGGTGTCATGTGGCCAGCATGACTAAGCCTTCTCTCTCTCTCTCTCTCTCTCTCCCTCTCTCTCTCTCTCTCTTTCCACTTGATCATCAAAAGGAAAGTTTATATTTGCTCCTCACTGTTTTCTTTTCTTATCACTGGCTGTTATGTAATATTTGTTGGAAGAAGAATGAAAAGACTCATTGGCCTTAAATTATCAGCTGGGATGTCAGTTCAGAATTCTTGGAAGTCTTTTGGTGTCCTTTTATAATTGCCGAGCACCTGCTTCTGCTTGCAAGGAAAGTGGTATCTTGACTTTCCAAGGGGTATAATTTCCTGAGGATACTAATGCAATCTCATAAAACCTGTTTTATATTGAAGAAGGAATTGAGAGTGAGAAGGAATAATGATGCATAATAACAGGGCTAGGGTCAGGGCTTTTGTGCCTCTGGGAGTTTTCTATATGTTTACAGCTCTACTGTGGAAGTAGCGGTTTAGCCCGAAGGTCCAGCAAAGTAACCATATCTTATGTCATTCTGGTTTTCTTAAGATTTGCAAGCGGAGGCAGCAGTGGGGAATTGGTTAGAGTGCCATATAACAAGAAATCATATATTTCTTCTGCTGGGGGGATTGTGAAATGCAAACGGCTCCCTCTGTAAACTTGCATCTGTCTGCAATTGGTGGGTACCCCGTTAGATCATTTGTCTGTGTCTGCCAAAGCAAATCCTTGACTGTTCTCCTTGCTTTCCCATGAATTACTGTAACATTTCTCTCCCCTTCCTTCTACAGAGGCATATGATGTTAGTAAGAGCCTTAATTGCCCACCTACTAGGGGTTTTAGTAGAAAGTTCACTGAACAGTGTGGTTTTCCTGTGGCTTAAAAAAATCTATCTAAAAGGCATTGGCTGAGCAAAATGAGCATTTAGTAGAAGAGAATGGACTTTTTTTGTAAAAGAGGTTTTTATTTATTTATTTACTCACTCACTCATTTAATTAGTATACTGCCCTTCACTGAAGGTCACAGGATGGTTTCACAACAGAAAACTTTTAAGACTTTAAAAACGGGGTCGTCAAACTTACCCGGCCCAGGCCGGTTCCTCCTGTGCTGATTGCGTGGTGTGCCGGAGGGTGGGGGAGCGCGTGCCCATACGCGGACGCACACGCTATTTCCCGGCGCACTTCCAGGTCGGCGGAGCACCGGAAATAGCTTGTGCGCATGCGCATGGGCCTCCTCCGACCCAGAAGTGCACCGGAAATGACTTTGCGCATGCACACAAGCTATTTCCAGCGCTCCAACCGACCCAGAGATTGTCCAGCTGCGCCGGTAAGAGCAGGCGGGGGGGGTGTCGTCGCGGGCCGGATAATTGGCTAGCTCAGGCCATATCCGGCCCGTGGGCCTTAGTTTGGAGACCCCTGCTTTAAAACAATGCAGTTTGTATTGGTTGTTGTGTCCAAGAGGTACTTAGGCTCCTGTGAGGACTCTCTCCGTAGTAATGTACGAAGTGAGAGCTGGACCATAAAGAAGGCTGATCGCCGAAGAATTGATGCTTTTGGAATTATGGTGCTGGAGGAGACTCTTGAGAGTCCCATGGACTGCAAGAAGATCAAACCTATCCATTCTCAAAGAAATCAGCCCTGAGTGCTCACTGGAAGGGCAGATCCTGAAGTTGAGGCTCCAGTACTTTGCCACCTCATGAGAAGTGAAGACTCCCTGAAAAGACCCTGATGTTGGGAAAGATGGAGGGCACAAGGAAAGGGGACGACAGAGGATGAGATGGTTGGACAGTGTTCTTGAAGCTACTAACATGAGTTTGGCCAAACTGCGAGAGGCAGTGAAGGATAGGCGTGCCTGGCGTGCTCTGGTCCATGGGGTCACGAAGAGTCGGACACGACTGAACGACTGAACAACAACAGAGGGCTCTGCTAACCCAGTGAGATTTTGTTTGGCTTGATTTGACGCTCCAAAAACTGCAGCACAAACCTTCGGTCCACCTAACTCAGTATTGTCTACAACACTGACTAGCAATGTCTCTCAAGGAGTCTTTCCCAGCCCTATCTGGAGATGCCAGGGATTGAACCTAGGCATTTTTGCATGCCAAGAGGATGCTCCACCACTGAACTGCATCCCTTCTCCTAAAAGAAAGAGCAAGGTAAACAGGCGGTGATGTGAGCATTATGCTTCGTATCGCTAGAGCTGTTTGCCAGAAGCGGGTCGCCTCTTCTGCTTGCTTGCTGCTTTACGAGTTCAATCACCCTTTGCTTACTCCTTCCTCTCTACCAGCTCTTTCAGGTGCTGCTTGTTTCGCATGCCGCAGAGGCCTCTGGACATTTCTATGCAGTGCCCAGAGTCTTGCCATGTTGCCTTTGCTTTCACCTTCTATTTGCCTGCCGCCCCTGTCCCCTAATGCATCCTGACAGGTTACAGCGCCCTTGTCTATTCCTTGCTCTCTGCGTGATCTTACATGTCTGCACTGCTGGTTGTTGCACAGCGATATTTGCTTCATGGCATAACAGCATTTCATCCCCATCCTTCCTTCACACTCTCACCTTTTACAATGGCATTTCTCAGTATTACAGTTTCTGCAGGTATGTAGTCACACACACACACACATTTCAGCAACTGTTAACAAGACACATTGAAAAATTGAGGCTTTTTTTTTTGCAGTGAGTGACTTCGGGAAACTGGTTTTGACCAGTCTCTGGAAAGGCAGCTAGTAAATGCTGTAAATAAAAGAGATGGTAGCTTTGGTTCCTATCTCTGCTACAGGCTACCCATGTAACAGACAAGCAGACTCTGTAGTCTCTACTCTTAGTCAATAAAAAGTGGCCTTATCTAGCCTCCTTATAATCGGCTGGGGAGCTGCCCCTTAGCCCCAAGTGTTCCAGCTGCTCGCTCTGGTGGAACTGTTGTAATTTGCTGCTCATCTAGGGGGTAAGCCACTGAGTGACAAATGCTTTGCCTGCCTACAACTCCTGGTGCTATATGTGCCTTTGCTTGAGACTGCCGCAGCTATGAATATGCGATGCTGTTTTTGCACTGTCAGGTAGCTGGTTCATCTGGCCCGCTATCTCCAGCTGCCAGTGAATTCCCAGGGTCTTGGCCAGTGAGTCTTTCCCAGCCATAGTACCTGATATCATTTGGCTGGGTTGGATTGGGGCAGCAGGGATCAGGGATTTCACCTGGGAGAACTTGGAGCATGATCTACTACTAGAGCCTTCCAAAGCCTTGGATGAAATCCAGCATAGTGCAAATGGCCACCTGCTCAGATGAAGGGGATTATCTTTCCTTTCTTCCCTGCTACAGCCCCTGTGCACTCACAGAATCATCTCCAGAGAGTTGGGAAAGCTTCTAGAGCAGTGTTGCTCAAACTTGGGTCTCCAAGCAGAACCAAAAACAAGCACCACGACAGCCAATACAACTAGTATATATTTTTCTATCATGTATAATAACAGTAAGACAATGGACAGTGATCCGGTGTTAACACTGTTTCATGTACGTCTTCTTCAGCAAATAACTGCAAAACAAATAGACAAATAAATAAACAAAAACCTGCATGGAAATGTATCACAGTCATCCATGAAATCAATATATACACTATAAATGATACAATACAACATAACAATAATAATGTAACATTATAGCATACCTCAATATACATTGAAAGCAATTTTCTACGGAGCAGTGTTCATAAGAATATGTAACCACTGCTGGTAGTTCTCAGGATTTCAGGAGCTAATAAACCTACTCTTCCCATCAGGTGCATTCCATTACAATCGTGTATGAGCACAGTTTGTGCAGGGGGAAGGAGTAGGGAGAAGAGAAACCAGAACTCTCATTGCGGAAGCAGATTTCCATTGTGTAGCCTTAGCCCCTGTGTTTCCATGAATGGGAAGACCATACTTATTTGGTACACTTGTGTTCTCTGGTGTGGCAGAAAGAGGAGGGGAGAGGAAAAATATACCCATAGTGCTCTGCTCTTTCCCCCTTGGCTGAGGAGACATGGTTGGTGTCCTTTGACTTACTTGGTTACAGTTTGAGTTCAGCTGAGTCTTTTGATCATCAAGTAGGTTCTATGCACGGCAATGTAGTTTTCCTATATAAGAAAAAGCAACCAGAAATGCACTGTAGAATCTGAATGGAATCAAGCTGCAGGTTTTTTGGGGGAGCGGGGGATAAAATGCATCAAACTGAAATAAAGCCAGAAAAGAGAACAGCAAATTGACCCTAACTGCTAATAGTTAAATTAATAACGAGCTGACTACCAATGAAAAGCTTGGCTCAGACTTCAATAAAGTGACCTTCAAGCTGAAGATATGGAATAAATAGTGGCTCTGTCACTGTGCCAGGTTGGGGTGATGGGAAGGGTAGATCTTTTATTTATTTTTTGGAATTTATCTAGAAGTGGATATGCACTCTTCAGTTAAAAAAAAATTCCCAAGATACCAGATGATCATAAAACAACAGAGGCGGCAGAACGATAAAACCCATACAAATCATGGCAGCAGAACAAAGTACGTAAAGCCAGAGTTTTAAAAGAACTTGGAAAATAAAAAGGGTTTCATCAGATGGTGCTGAAAAGTCATAAAAGCAGATGGTAGGCAATCTCCCTGGAGAGGGTATTCCTGTGTTGGGATGCCACAGCTGAGAGGGCTCTTTTGTAGCCGCCCTGCCTAGCTTCAGATGGTGGGGGGGGGTGCCTAGAAGATAGACTTTGAAGATGATCTTAGTATGGCATCAGGTTTGTAGAGAAGGAGATTGTCCTTTCAAGTACCTGGGTCTAAAGCCACATTACCAACACATTCAATTTTGCTTGTAAATGGCCTGCAGCCAGTGATGCTGTTTAAGAACCAGTGAGATGTGTTTGCACTGACTGGTCCCAGTTTGTAGCAGCTGTAGTTTGGACTAGTTGAAGTTTCTGGGTGTAGTATCCAAAGGCAGCTCCACATACATTGTAGTAGTCTAATCTGGAGTTTAGCATTAGGGAATGAATAACTCTGCCAATCTCTCTCCAGGAGAGGCTTTAGTTGGTACATGAATGCCTGGCACACAGGTCTGGTTTTTAGAATACAGTGGTACCTTGTGTTATGTACTTACGGTAATCCATTCTGGAGGTCTGTTCGTAACAGGAAACCACTTGCAACACAAGGTGTGCTTTCTCTAATGGTGTCTCCCGCTGCTGCCGCACTGCCGGAGCGCGGCTTCCGCTTGCAGCAAAGGTTGCAACAAGGGGCATCTACTTTTGGGTTAGCGGAGCGCGTAACCAGCAGCATTCGTAAGGGGGACGGTACTGGGGGAGATGAAGGCTGTAATTATCTCTGGGCGTTGTATCTTTTTTCGTAAGTATGTTTTCATGGTTCTTGATATGAACCCTTTTCAGTGAGATTACAGCTTCATACTAAAGGAGAAACCTTGCATTTTTCAACATAGTTACCAGGTTTTTAAACCAGCTCTTGCTCTTCTGCCTTCTACATTAGTTTGAGATGAAGGCACTAGGTGATAATGTTCACCTCCAGTCGATGAACCGTCTCACCTGCTGATTTCAGCAACTTGGAATTGCTTTTAATTGCACAGCAGCCGACCAAGTAGTGTTAGTTGGGTAAGCTGGCAAACATCACTCCCTGCTCCAGCAAGCTGCCAGGTAGTTTCTCATCTCACTCATGACTCCACCATCACCTGTGTCTGCTGTTACCCAGTAGACATGCTGCTATGAGCCACACAGGGTGGAGAGGGAGGGAGCTGCTGACAAAGCAAATGAGACCATGTAAAATGGTGGTTTTTCACTCATCATTAACCAGATAAATCTTTAAGCTGTTCAGTCTTAAAAGATTAGCTTGTCATGCTTTACAGGTCTGTCTAGGATGCTTTACTGATTGTTGTATATAATATATTATTGATTTTTATATTCTGTCTTAAATAAGCTGCCTCAAATTTTTGCAAAATGAATTATTGAATGAAGAAAGGCAGCAGTCCTGCAGAAGTTTACCTGAGAAGAAGCCCCATTGAACACATGGGTACCATATGAATAAACGTTCATATGATTGGATTTCATGGCTGCAATCCTGTGTGCACTTACTTTGGAGTAAGCTCCTTGGAACTAAGTGGTGCTTACTTCCAGGTAAACTGTATGGCTGCATTCCTATGCAGTAGGGA
The DNA here is from genome assembly GCF_009819535.1 of Lacerta agilis. NCBI lineage: Eukaryota > Metazoa > Chordata > Lepidosauria > Squamata > Lacertidae > Lacerta > Lacerta agilis. The sequence continues at coordinate 34,604,925 of NC_046323.1, forward strand.
GTTCAGTGACCATTGAACATGAAGATGGATACAACAAAGGGATGATTTTGTTTGTATTTTAATGAGATTGGCACTTCTTGGACCAATATGCAAACTGAAACACTATTATTCGTTGAAATTTGCGCTCCTCTGAATTTTGTAATGCAGTTTTCCAACAGAATCAGAGTTGTGGAGTTGGAATGGACCCCAAGGATCTTCTAGTCCAAACCCCTGCAATGCAGAAATCTCAACACACAGTCTCCCATTCAACTTGAAACCACACTGGACTCTGCTTAGCTTTGCAAATGTGCTAGCAGTTTTATTGCTATGCCGCTTGCAAAACAAAACTGCAGGGATTAGGGGAAAGTGCATAAAGATGTGTTAGTGAAAATAAGAAACACATTTGTGTATGACTGAGAATTGCTTGCAAAAGTGTGCCTATAGTCAGAAATGCATACAAAAATGTGTATATTAGGAGAAACACAATAAATGTTGCATTTTTATGAGGATTTCCTTTTAATTAGGAAGAAATTTGCAAATTGCTGCAGAAACAGGGGGAACTGAGGGGAAAAACAGAGAAATGGAGAGAAAGTAAAGTGGACAGATTTGTCCATCCTCGATATAGTATCTCAGTACTTCTAAGCAACTGCTGATATTCTCACCGTTTCACAGAAGGAGAGCAGAGGCTGAGAAAGAGTGGGATACATGGCCAAGGTGAGACCTGAACACAGAATTTCCCTGTCCAGGCTCTCAGCCACTTCCCCAGCTCTCACTATTGTTCCTTCTCCAGTTCTTTGAAGGTTGATGAATCCCCTCCTCCCTCACCTGCTATGGTTTGGGGATTCCATTGAAACAAGAGGTGGTGTTAGATTGTTCTAGGGCCTCTGGTGCGTCTGACGTCCTTTTTGATCAATGGCCTCTAAGTCCTATCGGCTTTATTTTGACGGCAGCTCTTGAGCCTCTTTAATAAACACCATTGTGCCTTGCTTTCAAAGAGGGAGAGAGAAAAGGTGCAAGCAGGAAACTATTGATTTCACGGCCGGCTTGCGTTATTGAGCTCAACAGTGGATGAACAGAAGGAATCTACTAGGGAAAGCTAATCCTCTGTTCTCTGCAAACATTTCCCATAGTTTAGCGAGCAGCAGATATGACAGCGTGCCCGTTTTGAAATGGTGCATTGTCGGTTCACGCATTTCCAGATGCCAAAGCTTTGACATGCGGGCGGTTTTGATCAGATTACTTCTGCTTCTGCAATGCAAAGCTAAAGTCTATTGTACTGGGATTGTAGACAGCACTGCGGTGCCTTGCTGTGTGTAGGGCAGTATATTGCTCGATTTGGAGGATGAAAGTGGCGGTTGAGGTGTGTCCCGTTTTTCACCCAGCAGGAGTAAAAAGATTTGACCAACATCTTTAAACAATGCAAACCTTGCTCTTTTGTTGAAGAATTAAATGCTCTACAACCTATGATTAACCTTCCTTTCAAGCAGCATGCAGTTGGCTCTGAAGCAGCCAGCATACGAAATCATTTGCGCTCATTTTATGTGGAAAAATGAAAGAAGGAAGGGTCATATTTTAATAATTTATTAGAAGCAGTGCAGTTTTAGAGAATGCAGACAAGAGTCACGAAAGTTCAGATTGAATGCGTAGATTTGGTCCACTCCTTTTGAATAGGTTACAGCCCTCAATTTCTAGATTCCATTCATTAGTCTCATCCCACAAGGTTTCAATAATGCCTATTAGCTTATATATGTCACCCAGTATTAAGAGGTCAAATTCTTCTTGCTTATTCCACATACTTGGTGCATTAGTATAAGGCAGCTGAAACCATGAGCCATTCCTCCACTAACAGCTGCCTCCACCCCCCTCCAAGGGGAGTCGCCTGCCGCCATCACACATCTCTTCCTTCCCTGGGGAGTGGCAGGAATTGTTATGTGCACTTTACCTTCCACTGCCACCTGGGTGTGTTCTGAGGTCTGCAACTGCTGTTCTTGCTCCTCTGGTCAAGAATTAGTGTCTGAGGTGAGGACATGGAATTGATTTTGCAGCTTCAGAGACACAGCATGGCTCATGACAGTCCTGCTTCTTAGTGTCATGTTCCTTGAGGGGTCCGTTTCCTACATTGGTCAATCTTCCTCCCTGCTAAGGGGCACCCCACCTGCATCTCTGCTCCAGGGCTGTCCGCTCTGGTCAAGCAAGAATGTCCTCATCTTGCCCGATGGCACAAAGGGTGGATAGGCAGGCCTCAAGTTGCTGTACCTTCTCTTCCAGCAAGGCAGCCAGCTAGCACTTGCTGCAGGTCTTGTTCTGCAGGTTCTCAGTCATGAAGACAAACATGGCATATGTGTTGCAAGTCACTGCAGAAGCTCCCTCACCTTCCACATCCCTTGGTCCTACGTACATCATAAGACAGTATTCCAGGCAATCCCCCAAACTCCTTCGCTAACCAGCATCACAACGCTGGTGTTTGTGGCCCTGAGAGCTTCACCTGCTGGATTTTTTCCTGTAGTGATTTCAGCCTTCATTGTATTGGGGTGGGGGTGGGGCTGTTGTCCAGGGTCCAGAAGGTGGAGCTGCTGCCTTTTCTCCTATGGCCTGTGTTCACCTGCCATGTTAAGCACCCATGAGGGACAGTGCTCCATTGTTGATTGCAGGAAGGGTTCTCTGATTATGTTGGAAGGCGGCAGAATAAGAAGCTGGTCTGTGGTAATGGCTTTGCACATGCATGGCTCTCAGGCTACAGATGCTGCTTCTGGCAGCACCTGGTAGTGTTGGCAGTGGTTGGGGCTAGATGCTTGGACTGCCATATTTTTCTGCTTCCTCTGTTAGGTTCAGCCCGTCTTACTGCAGTCCTATATCCAGTTTAACTTACATGGGAACAAGCCCTATTAAGCATAGTCTTATTTCTGAGTAAACACATACGTGTTTGTACTGCATGTCAACTGCCTGAGCTTTATCTTTGCAGAGTTTTGCATTTGTGTGTGTGTGTTTAACATTCACCCACAGGTTATGTGGTGGCATTTAGTAGTTAGTAGAAATATCTTCTGGGACGGGTACTCCCTAGAAGTTGATTTCTCCTGCTTTCTACGAAAAAAATGAAGGGCAACAGAACACAAGAGAGGACTCTCGCTGGAGCAGGCTTCCTCAAACTCGGCCCTCCAGATGTTTTGAGACCACAATTCCCATCATCCCTGACCACGGGTCCTGCTAGCTAGGGATCATGGGAGTTGTAGGCCAAAAACATCTGGAGGGCTGAGTTTGAGGAAGCCTGCTCTGGAGAGTCTAAGGGGATACAAACAGTCAGGAAAGAAAATAGCAAGTAGTAGCTGTTTATGACCTCAGGGATTCCTGTCACCTGGTGAGACAAGTGACCCACTCATCACAACTCTGACTTCACTTATTGGCTGAGGTGTCGCCAGTTTTGCTGGGCGTGCTTTGCTTTGTTGCTTTTCCCTTGGGAAATTGCTTCTTCTTTTATTTTAAAGGCAAGCTCAGAATCTGGTGGCAGAGTTCTGGCCCCAAGCCCTGAGGTCTTGGATCCTTGGCCTAGCCTGCCCCTTGCTGCCAGCCATGACAGTTATAAGCAAAAAAGGAGCCAAAACAAAAAGGTGGAAGTTAATTGCCCAGAGGAGCAGCCACCACTTTCTGCTTCAAACAAGGAACATGTATGGAGAAAGATGGCTTAGTGCAGGCATTTCCTGGGGTAAAATCCTAAAAAACCTCAACAACTGCGTGTAACCCTTAAAAAAGGCCAAATCTGGCCTTTGAAAAAAGTTTGGACATCACTGGCTTAGTGTAATGATTAAATTAGCAGCTCCATGGAGCAAAGACTTTGGCAGCTGCACTCCTCACCTGGTGCTGCTGTGCTACTCACAAGTAAGCCATGCTTTGGCTTACTGTTATGTTACGTTCGGCTTACTGTTAACAGACAAACCATGAATGGTAAACCAAGAACAATCTTTGGTTACAGCTTGTGTTGTTTTGTGTGCTTTTTTTGAAAATGCACACAAAGAAGGGGGGGAAATGTTCAAACGTGAAGGTACAGAAGGAGAAGAGCTTGGAGTCGAAGGCTTGGAACTGAAAGCAGGGTGGCCATTTCATGTTGTGCGCGGTAATGGGGGGAGGGGGAATTCACAGGTGGGTGCAAAAAAGGCAGTGCCTTTTAATAGCACAGTGATATTTAAAATTAATAAATCTCCTTTGAAAAGTCTTTTAGCTGGGTGAAGATCTGCCTGCTTAAAATATTTGTTCAGAATGTTTCGTTTCAGGTCTAACAGTCGAACTTCCTTGCAAGTGACCTTTAGCCAAGGCATAATAAAGCAGGAATTGAAATCACAGTGGCATCTGTACTGAAAAACTCTATTTTGGCCAGTTTTAGAAAAGAGTGGTAATCAGAATAATTTAGGTGTTGGGTACATTTCAGGAAAGCCATTTATATAACTACTATCCTGAGCTGGCCACCTCGCTTTGGGGTTGCTGTTTCTCATCATAATTTATTAGGTAAGGGAGGAGAATACACATATAGACTATTAATAGGTTTTTTAAAAAAACAACAACTGCTGTACTGAGAGACAAGAAGAAAAGGAGAAATATTTTAGCTGCGTCTCAAGGGAGAGCTGTGCAAAATGTCTTGTGGCCCTTGGAAGCAGGGAATGGCGAACCTGTGGCCCTCCAGATGTTGCTGGACCTCCCATTGGCCCCAGACAGCATGACAAATGGTGAGGGATGATGGCAGTCAGAGTCTCACAACATCTTAGAGTCTAATGAATTTCCAGTACCATAAGCTTTCATGGATTAGAGCTCACTTTGTCAGATAGATATAGATATAGATATTGAATTTAGTCTCCATTGCAATTTTTGTAAATGTCACTCCAGCTGCTTTGACCACTGTTTCAAGCATAAACTTGTCTGCCATTCAGAGGTTTCTGAAATATTAAGAGGTATGTGAATGATTTTGAATAAAGTTTTGCTAGAAATAAGTCTAGGGCGTGGCTTACTGCCAGATTGTGACCTTAGTAGTTTGTGTGAGTGTGTGTGGTGTGTGTGTGTGTGTTTGCAATTTCCTTTTAAACCACTCTTGTAGTCCCTTCGGGGGCCAAAGAGCAGGATATCTAATTAATGAAATAAATAGTTCCAATTCTCATGGGCATCATGGATAGGTAATGCAAAGCGCTAGCAAGCCAAAAGCAATGCATTATGCAAGCTAGAAAATGTTAAAATGATTAATATTTTATTTAAATCAGTGCTTAGTATGAATGGTGGCATACCATAGCTAGCTATTTTGGCCCTCGACTGCTATCTGGCAAAGAGACAGATATGGATGACTGTGACATCTCTCTCTCTCGGTCACCTGTCCTTCCTCCCCGTGCTGAAATTTAATTTCCTATAAAACTAAGGGTTTGTAATTCTGCAGTGCATATAGATTTTTTTGGTTTAATTCTGAAGGACATATTGACTCCCCGTCCTTAAACAGTTCAGTCTCTCATTCATGCAGCTGCAGTGTGTCTTGTTGGAATTTCTATCATTTTTGGAAAAGCTGTATGCATTTAAAAATAATAATAGTTAATAGTCATCCTAGAGTATTTGTAGTTGCATTCCACCTACACCCTCCCTATCCTGTTTCATTCTTTTTCTTTTTGGCCAAGGAATTTGGCTAACAAAAAAATATTTTTCCTGAAGACAGGGTTAGAGATTGGGGGGGGGAGTTTGCGGGTGTCATTTGTGTAAATGTTTTATTCTGCTTTTAAAAAGCACATGTTTAACAGATGGCCTTATTCAGTGGAATACAAATGTCAGGTATAAGATGTAAGGGAAATTATTTTAACTGATGTCACAATGAGAGGCCAGTAGCGATTGGCATCCTAGCAGGATAGAACACAGTAAATAGAAGGGACATCTTAGTTTCACGGAGAGTCTAACAGTTGTTGTTGTTCAGTCGTTCAGTCGTGTCCGACTCTTCGTGACCCCATGGACCAGAGCACGCCAGGCACTCCTGTCTTCCACTGCCTCCCGCAGTTTGGCCAAACTCATGCTACTCGCTTCAAGAACACTGTCCAACCATATCATCCTCTGTCGTCCCCTTCTCCTTGTGCCCTCCATCTTTCCCAACATCAGGGTCTTTTCCAGGGAGTCTTCTCTTCTCATGAGGTGGCCAAAGTACTGGAGCCTCAACTTCAGGATCTGTCCTTCCAGTGAGCACTCAGGGCTGATTTATTTAAGGATAGATAAGTTTGATCTTTTTGCAGTCCATGGGACTCTCAAGAGTCTCCTCCAGCACCATAATTCAAAAGCATCAATTCTTCGGCGATCAGTCTTCCAACAGTACTTATTTTAATAAAGAAACAGCGCCGGCTCTCCCATGAGGCATAGTGAGGTAGCTGAATTTGGATAACATGAAGGTGCAGCAAATTGTCATTTATTTTAATAATTGCATTTTTACTCCATGGAAGCAGCACTTGCAAGATTATCTGCTTCAGTGCCAAGATAACTTGGCCAGCCTTGGACACTATGTACCTTGACTTGGCATGTGTGGGACAGGTGTGTGTGGGGGGGAACCATTTGCTGTTCTTTCTCAGGACAGCCCTGAAGCACTTATGTTTGAGTGGACACATACAGGATTGTGCTGTATTTAAATCCTGCTCTTTATCCAAGTTGCTCAAGGGTTCTTATGTGGTTCCCAGCTTTCAATTCTCAAAACAATTCTGTAAGGTACGTTAGGCTGAAAGGTAGTAGCAGGCCCGTGATCATCCAGTGAGCCTGTGTCTGGGTAGGGAATTGGACCTGAGTCTCTCCAGTCCTTGTCAGACAATATGCAAAGTATTTAAATATAATTACCTCTTGCTAATGGTCCTAGAAGGCCAGCAAAGGAAAGAGAGGGAGAAATATTTTATGGAGGTTTTTTTTTGGGGGGGGGGGAGTTAAGAGGCAGATGATTGAATAACAAACCAAAAATTATTGAATGGGTTTTTAGCCATGATAAAAACAGAATGAATTATTTTTCCCACATCTTGTCCCAGGAACTAGAGATAATAATTACGAATAAGAAGGAGGATTTTGTTTGTTTGTTTGTTCATTTTTGGTTTTTTTTTGCCAAGGCAGGAATTTGTGCTGAAGCTGTTCTGACAAAAACATCTGTACACATTCCAGTGCAAAACTCTCCTTAGTTTGGGGAATTGTCACTGAAACAGCTGCCAGCTGACATTGCAGCGCTGTGGGGCTGGTATCATTTTTGCAAAAAGTAATATAAAAATTCCCCTCCCTCTTCCTGCTGTTGGAATACAGACAGCTGGTCTGCTTAGAATGATGGCATTTAGTGCTGTTGGAAGATGAAATATCAGGCTCGGCATTATACTTGGGTCTGAACATTGCAGCCCCATCTTAATTGGTCCTCCAGGGCACGGGGTGCAATGCTCTGTTGCTACCTTGGCCAGGAAGGTATTGTTAGTAAGAAGTGTGCACTGGCTAAATCTAAGAGCTTGACAGCTCAAGAAGATTTTTTTTAAAAAAAAAACACATTTTTATTAGATTTCCTTCTCTTTCCCTCTTTTTCTCTTTAAATACAAACAAGCTTCATCACTGCTATTCTCTTCTAAAAATGGCACTTTTTCACGTAGGGTATGCTAAGAACCTGCCCCTTTCCCAGACCTTACATATTAATTGTTCAGTTAATTAATTTATTTGTTTGTGATTGTTGCCTTGAAAGTCAGTAACTGAGAAGGACTGTTGCTCAGCAGCAAAGCACATGCATTATGTTCAAAAGGTCCCAGATGCAATCCTTGGCAAAACGTGGTAGGGCTAGGAATGCCTTCTCTCTGAAACCCCGGTGAGCTGCCTGCCAGTGCCAACAATACTGAGCTAGATGGCCAATGGTCTGCTTCAATATAAGGATTCCATAACTGGGGCTAGTGAAGGATTTGGGCTTCAGCAAAATGGTTGCAATGACTTTCCCATACTGGCTGTTACTTAAGGACAATTCTAGCTGTTTTTCCGAGACAAAAGTTTTAAGTATACAGTGTATCATGAGAAACTACAAAAACATCACTTACTCATGAGATGTACACCCAGCTCCTTGAAGAATGGGTGTCTTAACGATGGTTTCCTGTAATGAGCACTGTTTTCCTAAGGAATAGGGGCATTTGCATGTCTAAGCAGAAAGAAACATCAATAAAGCCATACCTCTGGCTGACATGTGCTGCAGTGCATAGAGCAAAGGTCGCTTGCAGACAACCTGTTTATTGTGCGCCCAAAAGTTTGCGGGCAGGTTAGATGATGTCAGCTATTTATTGAGCAATTGCTCTGATTTGTTCACTTGGAAGTTAGACAACATTGTATCAATCAAATGTTACCCCACACTTTCCATTGCATTTCCTCATCACTTCATCACTTTCCTTATTGCAAAAAGTCAGATTTTTTGGGGGGGACGACACAAGTGGGTTTGTTTCACAGGAGTGCTAGTTCAGCTGTAATTACACAACCTGAATTTGCTGGTATGTGATTGAATCCTACCTGAAAATAGCAACAGTCTGGAGGCACTCAAAAGTTTGGATGCTAATGGAGATACTATTTTGTTCCCCCTTTCCCATGGGGAGTAGATTTGCACAAGCAACAGGTTTACTTGAGGCTGTGATCCAGTTTATGTTTACTTGGGAATAAAACCCATTGAACTTAATAGAACTTAGTTCAGAGTAGACATACAAGGGAATGCACTGCATATACATACATAATTTTATATGTGTGGCACCTTTCAGAACCATGCTCAAGGCAGCTTACAATATGAAAAGATGCATAATTCGAAACATAACCAAGTAGTCATAAGCAAAAACAAAACATCAAAAAGTATACAACCAAATCAAACCATTTCCACATGAATCATAATAAGATCTAAAATAAAGATTATATATATATATATATGTTGTTGTTGTTGTTCAGTCGTTCAGTCGTGTCCGACTCTTCGTGACCCCATGGACCAGAGCACGCCAGGCACGCCTATCCTTCACTGCCTCTCGCAGTTTGGCCAAACTCATGTTAGTCGCTTCGAGAACACTGTCCAACCATCTCATCCTCTGTCGTCCCCTTCTCCTTGTGCCCTCCATCTTTCCCAACATCAGGGTCTTTTCTAGGGAGTCTTCTCTTCTCATGAGGTGGCCAAAGTACTGGAGCCTCAACTTCAGGATCTGTCCTTCTAGTGAGCATTCAGGGCTGATTTCTTTGAGAATGGATAGGTTTGATCTTCTTGCAGTCCATGGGACTCTCAAGAGTCTCCTCCAGCACCATAATTCAAAAGCATCAATTCTTCGGCGATCAGCCTTCTTGATGGTCCAGCTCTCACTTCCGTACATTACTACTGGGAAGACCATAGCTTTAACTATACGGACCTTTGTCGGCAAGGTGATGTCTTTGCTTTTTAAGATGCTGTCTAGGTTTGTCATTGCTTTTCTCCCAAGAAGCAGGCGTCTTCTAATTTCGTGACTGCTGTCACCATCTGCAGTGATCATGGAACCCAAGAAAGTGAAATCTCTCACTGCCTCCATTTCTTCCCCTTCTATTTGCCAGGAGGTGATGGGACCAGTGGCCATGATCTTAGTTTTTTTGATGTTGAGCTTCAGACCATATCTTGCGCTTTCCTCTTTCACCCTCATTAAAAGGTTCTTTAATTCCTCCTCACTTTCTGCCATCAGGGTAGTATCATCAGCATATCTGAGGTTGTTGATATTTTTTCCGGCAATCTTAATTCCGGTTTGGGATTCATCCAGTCCAGCCTTTCGCATGATGAATTCTGCATATAAGTTAAATAAGCAGGGAGACAATATACAGCCTTGTCGTACTCCTTTCCCAATTTTGAACCAATCAGTTGTTCCATATCCAGTTCTAACTGTAGCTTCTTGTCCCCCATAGAGATTTCTCAGGAGACAAATGAGGTGATCCGGCACTCCCATTTCTTTAAGAACTTGCCATAGTTTGCTGTGGTCGACACAGTCAAATGCTTTTGCGTAGTCAATGAAGCAGAAGTAGATGTTTTTCTGGAACTCTCTAGCTTTCTCCATAATCCAGCGCATGTTTGCAATTTGGTCTCTGGTTCCTCTGCCCCTTCGAAATCCAGCTTGCACTTCTGGGAGTTCTCGGTCCACATACTGCTTAAGCCTGCCTTGTAGAATTTTAAGCATAACCTTGCTAGCATGTGAAATGAGTGCAATTGTGCGGTAGTTGGAGCATTCTTTGGCACTGCCCTTCTTTGGGATTGGGATGTAGACTGATCTTCTCCAATCCTCTGGCCACTGCTGAGTTTTCCAAACTTGTTGGCATATTGAGTGTAGCACCTTAACAGCATCATCTTTTAAAATTTTAAATAGTTCAGCTGGAATATCATCACTTCCACTGGCCTTGTTGTTAGCGAGGCTTTCTAAGGCCCATTTGACTTCACTCTCCAGGATGTCTGGCTCAAGGTCAGCAACCACATTACCTGGGCTGTATGAGACCTCCATATCTTTCTGGTATAATTCTTCTGTGTATTCTTGCCACCTCTTCTTGATGTCTTCTGCTTCTGTTAGGTCCTTTCCACTTTTGTCCTTAATTGTGGTAATCTTTGTACGAAATGTTCCTTTCATATCTCCAATTTTCTTGAACAAATCTCTGGTTTTTCCCATTCTGTTATTTTCCTCTATTTCTTTGCATTGCTCGTTTAGAAAGGCCCTCTTGTCTCTCCTTGCTATTCTTTGGAAATCTGCATTCAATTTCCTGTATCTTTCACGATCTCCCTCGCATTTTGCTTGCCTTCTCTCCCCCGCTATTTGTAAGGCCTCCTTGGACAGCCACTGTGCTTTCTTGCATTTCTTTTTCATTGGGATGGTTTTCGTTGCTGTCTCCTGTATAATGTTACGAGCCTCCATCCACAGTTCTTCAGGCACTCTATCCACCAAATCTAAATCCTTAAACCTGTTCTTCACTTCAACTGTGTATTCATAAGGAATTTGATTTAGATTGTATCTTACTGGCCCAGTGGTTTTTCCTACTTTCTTCAGTTTAAGCTGGAATTTTGCTATAAGAAGCTGATGATCTGAGCCACAGTCAGCTCCAGGTCTTGTTTTTGCAGACTGTATAGAGCTTCTCCATCTTTGGCTGCAGAGAATATAATCAATCTGATTTCGATGTTGCCCATCTGGTGATGTCCATGTGTAGAGTCGTCTCTTGTGTTGTTGGAAAAGAGTGTTTGTGATGACCAGCTTGTTCTCTTGACAGAACTCTATTAGCCTTTGCCCTGCTTCATTTTGAACTCCAAGGCCAAACTTGCCAGTTGTTCCTTTTATCTCTTGACTCCCTACTTTAGCATTCCAATCCCCTATAATGAGAAGAACATCCTTCTTTGGTGTCATTTCTATAAGGTGTTGTAAGTCTTCATAGAATTGATCAATTTCAGTTTCTTCAGCACTGGTAGTTGGTGCATAAACTTGGATTACTGTGATGTTAAAAGGTCTGCCTTGGATTCGCATCGAGATCATTCTATCATTTTTGAAATTACATCCCAGTACAGCTTTCGCCACTCTTTTGTTGACTATGAGGGCCACTCCATTTCTTTTACGGGATTCCTGCCCACAGTAGTAGATATGATAGTCATCCGAACTGAATTCGCCCATTCCTGTCCATTTTAGTTCACTGATGCCTAGGATGTCAATGTTTATTCTTGCCATCTCACTTTTTACCACATCCAGCTTACCAAGGTTCATGGTTCTTACATTCCAGGTTCCTATGCAATACTTTTCTTTACAGCATTGGACTTTCCTTTCACTTCCAGGCATATCCGCAACCGAGCGTCCTTTCGGCTTTGGCCCAGCCGCTTCATCAGCTCTGGATCTACTTGTACTTGTCCTCCGCTCTTCCCCAGTAGCATGTTGGACGCCTTCCGACCTGAGGGGCTCATCTTCCAGCGTCATATCTTTTATATGCCTGTTGTCTTTGTCCATGGAGTTTTCTTGGCAGGGATACTGGAGTGGGTTGCCAGTTCCTACTCCAGGTGGATCACGTTTGGTCCAAACTCTCTACTATGACCTGTCCATCTTGACCTGTCCATAGCTTCCCTGAGTAATTCAAGCCCCTTCGCCACGACAAGGCAGTGATCCATGAAGGGGAGATAGATATATATATATATATATATATATATATATATATATATATATATCTCCAAAACAGCAACAATCCCCCACAGCCGCCCCAATCAGTCAGGGCTCCATCCTCCCAGGCCAGATGGAAAATAGCCTGCAAGGTAGGGAGCAAGTCTTCCAGTACTCACATCACAAGAGGACTTCTAGAAGAAATGATGTGATTGGTTCTGTGAACATTGACAGACATGAGAACAACATGTGGATTAGTTACCCTAATAAAATACTGGGTTTTCTTGTGCACGGTCCTGGACTGGATAGCTCAGTCGGTTAGAGCATGGCGCTGATAATGTCACAGTTGCAGGTTCGATTGCCGTATGGGACAGCTGCATATTCCTGCATTGGAGGGGGTTGGACTAGATGATCCGCAGGGTCCCTTCCAACTCTACAATTCTGTGATTCTATGTACATAAGAAAGCAGATAATATTGCTAAGTGCCACACCTTTTGTCCATCACCACACCCGCACTGTAGGATAGACAGCTCAAACTGTGCCTGGGAACAGCTCTGGCGTAAGCTCATGTTTGATTTTGGATTAAGTTCTTACCTCTCATTTGAAAGGTTCTCAAGTCAGTAATGAAGAGTTAATACCATCTAATTCAAATGTTCAGTGAGTTAGCATGCAAATATACACTCATGTAGTTCAAGTCATTCACTTGAAACGTGAGCATTAATTCTCACCCAGCAGCGTTAAAAACAAGCTTTTCCGACAAGGTTAAACTTTAAAAGGGTTGGGCCCTTGATGAAGCAAACTGACAAGGTGCTGATCACTGGTATTTTTATGAGAAGAGACTGGAATGTACACGCTTCTCAAAGATTGAACAGTACCTCTTTGGGGTATTACTAGATGATCAGAGTTCTAAATTGCACAGGAGGCCCCCTGCTTCAGAAGCACCAGCCAGGGGAACCACATTTCAAGAGGAAAAGGCATGTTAAAAAGATAATTATCTCTGCTGGATCAGGCCAAACACCCATCTGGTCCAGCATCCTGTTCTCATAATGGCCAACCAGGTGCTTGAGGGAAGAATCTCAAAAGCAGGACCCGCGTGCAGCAACACTCTCTCCACTTCCTGTTTGAAACACCGAACAGCTGCTGCCAGCCAGTGTATATAGTACCAAGTTAGATGGCCCATTGGTCTGACCCATTGGCCCATTCCTGTATTGCAGGGGGCTAGACTAGATGGTCCTCATGGCCTCACCCAACTCTGCAATTCTATGATTCTACAACTTTGTATAAGGCAGCTACCTATGTTCCAATGCAAGCTGTTTCTCCTAGGAGATCTTAATCTCCAGAGTCAAATCTTGTTACAAATTGACTTCCAGTTGATGCAAGGGCTTGTGTCGTATTAGAGTAGTGCATCCTTTATAAGCGTTTTGGTTTGGTAGTGTGTTAGACCATCTTTCAAAGCCTGTTCCCCACCCCCAGTGTTTGTTGAAAGGATCTTCAAGAAGATCACTTCTCTTCACCTCAGGATGGAAGAAGAAGAGGAGGAGGAGGAGGAGTTTGGATTTGATATCCCGCTTTATCACTACCCTAAGGAGTCTCAAAGCGGCTAACATTCTCCTTTCCCTTCCTCCCCCACAACAAATACTCTGTGAGATGAGTGGGGCTGAGAGACTTCAGGGAAGTGTGACTAGCCCAAGGTCACCCAGCAGCTGCATGTGGGGGAGCAGAGACGCGAACCCAGTTCACCAGATTACTAGTCTACCGCTCTTAACCACTACACCACACTGGCTCTTGGATAGGATAGGAAACCAATGTAGCATAAATGGTTGTTAACAGCAACTTTTTTTGATAGGGAGGAGGCAAAATTATTTTAATTGTGAAACTTTGCTGGTTTCTAAGCTTCTCTCGGAATGCAGATCATTATTATGTGGAATATTTATCAGTCTCCCCCATCTTTCTGCTGAAATGGCTTAGAACGCCATATGCTAAATTCACTTCTGTTTGCTTACACTGACTGCTAATTGTGGAAGCTAATTTAATATAATTGTTTAGTAATCACTGACAGCTTTAGCACAAACGAGTTGATCACAGTCCAAGATTGCTCGGTGTTGGAGGTTGGACAATCTGTGTTATTTCTTTTTTTGAGGCCCTGATTACATGTAAAATGTGAAGTAGTAAAGAACAGCATTTGGGGGCATGTGCAGATCATGTATAATAGTGTAGAAAAGACTCTGGGCACAGACATGTGAGATTAGGAAGTAACTCTCCTAAACAGGTGAAGGCTTCAGCTTTGGCATGTTTCCTTTTAAACACCAGGGTAAATCACAAGTTTCCAATTTATAATTGGTCTGTTTGTGAGTTAGGATGTGAAACTTACTAGGACTTAGTGGCCTGGGTTGGATGCCATGCTAAACCATAATTTAGTATGATGAGAATGAGCTGCGGTGAGTTTTGGGTTCACGTGTTCCCACTCCCTCTTTCTATGCTGGTGTGGCATAAAGGAATTGGAAGCATTCACTTTCATCTTAACTCCTTTAACTACGGTTTGTCATGTTATCCGAACTAGACAAACCATGGTTAATGTTAACAATATGATGTGTTTTTTTTATACAAGCCAAATACAAACCTTTTTTATTTATTTATTTATTTCATTTGTATACTGTCCTTCATCTGAAGACGAAGGGCAGTTCACAACATAAAAATACAAAATGAGAACACAAAACATATAATAAGACAAACCAGCTAAAAACCAATAGCCCCCTTCCTACAAACACATTTAAAAGGCCATAGAGTGTTAATCAGCCAAAGTTATAGAGGAATGTTTTCTCCTGGCACCTAAATAGATATGTTATAAAGGTGCCAGATTTAAAGATGTCAAGATGAGAGGGGAAAGGGGGAGGGTGTTGAGTAATAATCTAGCTCTTTAGTTGTGACAGGATATATTTAAGGTATCACAGACACATTAATTTTTTTAAATGAAATTTCAGTATACAAATATTTTACAAGTGGTTTACAACCATTATAATACAGTAAAAGCCACACAAAAATTAAAACTGATCACTAGCTGAATATCACAGAAAATGTTTTCCTTAAGTGGGCTGCATAAACCTGGAAGCAAAGAAAACTTTTCTGCAAATGTCTAAGGTTGAAATAGTAGTCACCTGATGAATCTCTGTTGGGAGAGCATTCCACCGGACTGGTCCAATAAGATATAGATGCATTAGAATATCCATTAAAACACAGCTATGCTTGTGCAATTATGGCTCTAGTCCAAGCTGATCTTCTTACTGCTGCCTGCAAGGATCTCAGTCTCTCAGCTGAACTTTGCTCTGAGGTCCAACACTGATCACGTACCGGGGAAAGGGCAGAGGAGTGGTGCTCAGACTCCTCCCCCTCCCCAATAGGAGATCATCACTATTGGAACTGAGAGCTCAGTCACCTGCCTAGCAGTGCACAGGAGCATCATTACTGTGTTGCTTTAATGGATCAGTTCAGGATACAGTGGAACCTCGATTCTTGAATGCCTCCGTTGACAAATTATTCGGAACCAGAACGCCGAAAACCCGGAAGTAATTGCTTCCGTTTTCGAACGCACCTAGGAAGTCCAACTGCTTCCACTGCATGTTTTTTCCATTTTTTTCCTAATGGTTTTTGCCGACCGCCCATTGATCCTCAGTTTTCGAATATTTCGGAAGTCGAACGGTCTTCCAGAACGGATTACATTCGAAAAACCGAGGTTCCACTGTATTTATATTTTAAAGTTCCAGATATTGTAAGCAGATTAGAATCCTGTTTTTGCATTAAGGGTTATATAAAATAACAACAACAAGAGCAGCAGTAATAAAATGTGATCTCTCGTGTTGGCATGCACCCATGTAGCAGCTTTGCTGAATTGGGTTTTTCTACTGACTTACAGTATTTATCATTAATACTTAAAATTATTGTTTTTTGATTTGGTATTTCTAGAGTACATGGCCTGTTGATAAATGAAAATCTGCAAGAAGAAATCTTTCGGGTGGAGCTCTAGCCAGGAGGCAGGATAAAGAGTTAATTCTAATCAGTGAAAATTCACTCTCCGACTTAAATCTGCTGAAGGGGAAGAGTTTAGACAAACAAAATGCTTTCTCGGCATGCCTTGCATAGGTGTGATGTGCACTCTCTGCTTCTGTATGCAGCACTCGGAATCTAATTGAATGAGCAATGTGATGCTGTCGCTAATGTCTTGATCAAGTGTTGCCAAAATCTGACAAAGAGCAAACAACGAGAATGGGATTATTCATGCAGTTTGTGGGTTTTCCTTCATTTGGTAAGACTGTGACTTCAATGCATTAAAGGACCAAGCATTTGTTTTTGTGAGAGACAATGAAGTAATGCAGCTGTTTAATTGGGAGGAAACATCTGTAAGTTTGGGGGAGGGGGAAAGAACCATTAGTTGTTGTTTAGAGTTTACTTAGAGCGACACTAGGGAGCCTATGATGTTCCAGGTGCTGTTGTCCAACTCTCATCAGCTCCAGCAAACATGGCCAGTGTTCAGGAAAAGTGGGAGCTGTGATCCTATCTAAAGGCTACAGGTTCTCTCTCCACACACATAGACACTCCCCCAGCACTACAGATTGTAAATGGAACTGGAAGTTCTATCTGTTTCATAACTGGTTTCAAATGGTCTGCAAGAGGATTGTCAAAGAAATGGTCAACAGCTGCAATTCTGCTCTAGTTGCTCTCAAAACTGCAATGTGCTTTCTGTGGGGCTGCCCTTCAGGTTTGTCTGGAAGCTGCATCTGTGGCAGTTTGACTTCTCACTGGGTTAGGATATTGTCAGCCTATTACCCCACTGTTGAAAGAATTGCACTGGCTGCCAAATAGCTACTGGGCTAAGTTCAAAGTGCTAGTTTTGGTGTATGAAGCCCTATGCATTTTGGAACCAGGATATTTGAAAGATCATCTCACCCCTTCTATACCCAATTGATCACTGTGCTCTGCAAGATGCTGATACCATCTTGTTAGGAGGTCATTCCACACCATGTAGGTATTGGGCCTTTAGTGCTATAGCACCTACCCCCCAGAATTTCCTCCCCATGAATATAGACATGTGGTGGTTCTGTTGATTTTTCAGCACCTACTGAAGACCTTTGGCTTCCAGAAAGACTTTTAAGTGGAGCTCTTTTGTTGTTCTATCACTTGTTGTTTGCCAAATTTAATGATAAATTAGTAGAAGAAGAGAAAGCATCTGGAGGTGAGAAGATGCATTCCTTGCCACAAGATCCTCCCCAAGCTATGTAGCGATGCCCCTGTCAGATTAGTTCTCTTTTTAGGATGATCTGGCTCCCCAAGAAACATCCCAGAACAACAGCTGAGGAAAATGTGGGTTGCTGCAGGAAGTCCCGCAGAAAGGGAGCTGGGCATCTGATGCAGAACAACCACCAGCAGCTCAAGTGGCAGAATGAGACCCTCACAGTCAGGAGTGCTTGGTGGCAGAAGAGTAAAGGGCTACTCAGGAGGAGGACTCCCCACAGAAGCCTCTTAAGAGGCCACAGCTGGGCTCAGGGTAGGGTTCTGGAAGCTCTAGCTTAAAAGCCTAGAGTAAGGCTGGGTGAGCTTGTTGGAGCAGTGTTTTGCTACTAGCACAGTGCATGGACCTGATCCTGACCTTTTGCTTATCAGGAGCCAAAATTTAGACTGCCGTTTGACTGAGCCCTTTTTGGAGCCACTGCTTGTCTGGAGTGTGACCCTTGGAGGTTGCTGCTGTCTGTGTCCACAGTAGCCTTGCTTATCTGGAAGGTCCCCTGCTAAGGTAAAAAAAAAAAAAAAAGGTAAATGACCCCTGGACGGTTAAGTCCAGTCAAAGGTGACTATTGGGTTCTAGTGCTCATCTCACTTTTCAGGCCAAGGGAGCCATCATTTGTCTGCAGACAGCTCTCCGGGTCATGTGGCCAGCATGACTAAACTGCTTCTGGCGCAACGGGATACTGTGACGGAAACCAGAGCGCACAGAAATGCCGTTTACCTTCCTGCCGCATCAGTACCTATTTATCTACTTGCACTGGTGTGCTTTTGAACTGCTAGGTTGGCAGAAGGTGGGACAGAGCAACGGGAGCTCACACCGTCCTGTGGATGCGAACTGCTGACCTTCTGATAGGCAAACCCAAGAGGTTCAGACCACAGTGCCATCCGTGTTCCTATGGTCCCCTGCTAGGGCAGGTTGGTATATGTTTCTTCATGGTGAGTGTGACTCCATCCAGAACGGGTCATATCCCCAGTTTCTGACCCTGAGAACTGCCTATCCATGGTACCTCTGTCTTGCTGGAATACATCTGTAGCTTATTGGCCCTTATCCAGTCCATCACTGCCTCTAGACAGTGGCACAGCACATCTACAAAATGCATTGCTATGGATTGAACCTAGGGCCTTCTGCATGCAAAGTGTCTGTCACTGAGCTGTGGTGTCTCCTCTTGTCCCGTTTCTCTCCAGTCTCTAGGTAGCTCCTAATGCTGCCAGATTTGTGATGGAATTGCAGATGTTTACAATACTTCTATTATAGGCTAAATCTTCTAATCCTTATGCTTTATTAGACCCTCTTTTGGAATCAATAGATTTTCCTGGCTAAATCTTAAATACTATAGTGTTACACTTAACTCACACATAATTAGAAACTGCAGTGATTATCTTATTGCCCTAATAAATATTTATATCTGTGTTGTTGTTTTTGAATAGGCTATATTCTGCTGCTATAGAACATTTGGCATTTTCCTGGCTCTTCACATTGATATCTCTCTCTTTTAAGCCTTAAGTTTCTTCTTGTCTCCAGTAAGGAAAGTGCTCTGTGTTGAACAATTAAGCCATCAGAGGTTATTGTCTGTTTACAATTGACTCTAAACTCAGCCTTGTGTCAGAGGCATATGCTCAGTAAATGTGTAGGTCACCCATGCATCATGTGTGGAGGAGTGTGACTTCCCATCTGTAAATCATAATTGGCTAAAATGAATGTGTTGGAAAACAATCTGTTCTGTTTTCATTGCCATGCCTCCCCGAGACCTTTTCCAGGATATGCATTTCTGTCACTCACCTCCAGTCCTTGGCTCATTGATTTAAATGAGGCATACCTCTTCGAGCAAGGTTTAATTACGTGAGAAAGAAGGATTGCCACCTTGCGCCCTAAATGGAGATCATAAATGGTAGGCATTAAGAACGTACTGCCAAAATGCTCGACGATGCTGTTCACCCCAGCTGCAAAATGACTCGATTCCAAATTATTGAAGGCTGTGTGATATTTCCACTCACTTGATTTACCTATATTGGCTAGACACTTCACTGAAAGTGATACTCAATCTTCAGTCAAATAGACAGAAGCACTCCCATAAATTGAAGTGATGGCCTAAAAATCCTAATCGATAATGAGAATCCAAAACAGCTCTTGATTTTTACTGGCCACTTCTTGAGAGTCTTGTTATTGCATTCTTCTGCTGTCTCATGGCTGTACAAACAAAACTGGAGGTTTAAAAAACCAAAACACGCAACCTTAGTGCTGGATACTCTTCAGAAGCTGCTGGGGCTCCTTAAACTCTGGCCATATTCACACCAAACATTAAAGTACTGTGATACCACTTTAGACAGTCATGGCTTCCTCCAAAGAATTTTAGGAACTGTAGTTTAAGAGTACTAAGAGTTGTTAAGAGACCCCCAGTCCCCTCACGGAGCGATAACTTTCAAAATGCTTTAACAATCAATCGCTCTTCCCAGGGAACTCTGGGAATTGTAGCTCTCTGAGAGGAATAGCAGACTCAGGAACTACTTGCCAAGATTCAAGCTCCACTTACATTGCTTCATTCATCCTATCTCTGTGTCTGGGCATCAGTCTGGTGCCCACACGGTCTCACCTGATTCATATGATATGGAAAAAGAGAGCTTGAGTGTCACCAACATACTAGTGTCACCTTGCCTCAAAACTCGTAATGACCATTCCCAGCAGCTTCACACAGATATTAAGTACTGTTAGGGATAAATTAGTATTCTGCAGCATCCCATAGCATAACTAGGTAACTAGGGCAGCTCAGTCCCATGGCCAGGCCTGAACCCAGACTGGAAAGGATCTAAATAAACTGCCTCAGCCAAGAATGCTTGCAGCTGTGTCGCCATAACTCCCTCCACTACCTTCATTAAGAAGGGAATATGAGTGACTGGTCAATAGTTATTGCAATTCGATACTTGTCTCAAATAGGTTGTGAACCACTGGTTTAAAATATTCTCGTTCACACGTTAGCTTAAATAGGTCCCTGCGGTCAAGCACTTGGGGTGGTATTCATAGAATCATAGAGTTGGAAGAGACCACAAGGGCCATCCAGTCCAACCCCCCTGCCAAGTAGGAAACACCATCAAAGCATTCCTGACAGATGGCTGGCAAGCCTCTGCTTAAAGACCTCCAAAGAAGGAGACTCCACCACACTCCTTGGCAGCAAATTCCACTGTCGAACAGCTCTTACTGTCAGGAAGTTCTTCCTAATGTTGAGGTGGAATCTTCTTTCTTGTAGTTTGAATCCATTGCCCCGTGTCCGCTTCTCTGGAGCAGCAGAAAACAACCTTTCACCCTCCTCTATATGACATCCTTTGATATATTTGAACATGGCTATCAGATCACCCCTTAACCTTCTCTTCTCCAGGCTAAACATACCCAGCTCCCTAAGCCGTTCCTCATAAGGCATCGTTTCCAGGCCTTTGACCATTTTGGTTGCCCTCCTCTGGACACGTTCCAGCTTGTCAGTATCCTTCTTGAACTGTGGTGCCCAGAACTGGACACAGTATTCCAGGTGAGGTCTAACCAGAGCAGAATATAGTGGTACTATTACTTCCCTTGATCTAGATGCTATACTCCTATTGATGCAGCCCAGAATTGCATTGGCTTTTTTAGCTGCTGCATCACACTGTTGACTCATGTCAAGTTTATGGTCTACCAAGACTCCTAGATTCAATTAAGTTAACTTAAAGTAGACCCCTTCATGGATCACTGCCTTGTCGTGGCGAAGGGGCTTGAATTACTCAGGGAAGCTATGAGCTATGCCGTGCAGGGCCACCCAAGATGGACAGGTCATAGTGGAGAGTTTGGACCAAACGTGATCCACCTGGAGGAGGAACTGGCAACCCACTCCAGTATCCCTGCCAAGAAAACTCCATGGACAAAGACAACAGGCATATAAAAGATATGACGCTGGAAGATGAGCCCCTCAGGTCGGAAGGCGTCCAACATGCTACTGGGGAAGAGCGGAGGACAAGTACAAGTAGATTCAGAGCTGATGAAGCGGCTGGGCCAAAGCCGAAAGGACGCTCAGTTGTGGATATGCCTGGAAGCGAAAGGAAAGTCCAATGCTGTAAAGAAAAGTATTGCATAGGAACCTGGAATGTAAGAACCATGAACCTTGGTAAGCTGGATGTGGTCAAAAATGAGATGGCAAGAATAAACATTGACATCCTAGGCATCAGTGAACTAAAATGGACGGGAATGGGCGAATTCAGTTCAGATGACTATCATATCTACTACTGCGGGCAGGAATCCCGTAAAAGAAATGGAGTGGCCCTCATAGTCAACAAAAGAGTGGCGAAAGCTGTACTGGGATGCAATTTCAAAAATGATAGATTGATCTCGATACGAATCCAAGGCAGTCCTTTTAACATCACAGTAATCCAAGTTTATGCACCAACTTCCAGTGCTGAAGAAACTGAAATTGACCAATTCTATGAAGACTTACAACACCTTATAGAAATGACACCAAAGAAGGATGTTCTTCTCATTATAGGGGATTGGAATGCTAAAGTAGGGAGTCAAGAGATAAAAGGAACAACTGGCAAGTTTGGCCTTGGAGTTCAAAACGAAGCAGGGCAAAGGCTAATAGAGTTCTGTCAGGAGAACAAGCTGGTCATCACAAACACTCTTTTCCAACAACACAAGAGACGACTCTACACATGGACATCACCAGATGGGCGACATCGAAATCAGATTGATTATATTCTCTGCAGCCAAAGATGGAGAAGCTCTATACACTCAGCAAAAACAAGACCTGGAGCTGACTGTGGCTCTGATCATCAGCTTCTTATAGCAAAATTCCAGCTTAAACTGAAGAAAGTAGGAAAAACCACTGGGCCAGTAAGATACAATCTAAATCAAATTCCTTATGAATACACAGTTGAAGTGAAAAACAGGTTTAAGGACTTAGATTTGGTGGATAGAGTGCCTGAAGAACTGTGGATGGAGGCTCGTAACATTATACAGGAGGCAGCAATGAAAACCATCCCAATGAAAAAGAAATGCAAGAAAGCAAAGTGGCTGTCCAATGAGGCCTTAAAAATAGCGGGGGAAAGAAGGCAAGCAAAATGCGAGGGAGATAGTGAAAGATACAGGAAATTGAATGCAGATTTCCAAAGAATAGCAAGGAGAGACAAGAGGGCCTTTCTAAACGAGCAATGCAAAGAAATAGAGGAAAATAACAGAATGGGGAAAACCAGAGATCTGTTCAAGAAAATTGGAGATATGAAAGGAACATTTCGTACAAAGATTACCACAATTAAGGACAAAAGTGGAAAGGACCTAACAGAAGCAGAAGACATCAAGAAGAGGTGGCAAGATTACACAGAGGAACTATACCAGAAAGCTATAGAGGTCTCATACACCCCAGGTAGTGTGGTTGCTGACCTTGAGCCAGACATCCTGGAGAGTGAAGTCAAATGGGCCTTAGAAAGCCTTGCTAACAACAAGGCCAGTGGAAGTGATGATATTCCAGCTGAACTATTTAAAATCCTAAAAGATGATGCTGTTAAGGTGCTACACTCAATATGCCAACAAGTTTGGAAAACTCAGCAGTGGCCAGAGGATTGGAGAAGATCAGTTTACATCCCAATCCCAAAGAAGGGCAGTGCCAAAGAATGCTCTAACTACCGCACAATTGCACTCATTTCACACGCTAGCAAGGTTATGCTTAAAATTCTACAAGGCAGGCTTAAGCAGTACGTGGACCGAGAACTCCCAGAAGTGCAAGCTGGATTTTGAAGGGGCAGAGGAACCAGAGACCAAATTGCAAACATGCGCTGGATTATGGAGAAAGCTAGAGAGTTCCAGAAAAACATCTACTTCTGCTTCATTGACTACGCAAAAGCATTTGACTGTGTCGACCACAGCAAACTATGGAAAGTTCTTAAAGAAATGGGAGTGCCTGATCACCTCATCCGTCTCCTGAGAAATCTGTATGTGGGACAAGAAGCTACAGTTAGAACTGGATATGGAATAACTGATTGGTTCAAAATTGGGAAAGGAGTACGACAAGGCTGTATATTGTCTCCCTGCTTATTTAACTTATATGCAGAATTCATCATGCGAAAGGCTGGGCTGGATGAATCCCAAACCGGAATTAAGATTGCCGGAAAAAATATCAACAACCTCAGATATGCTGATGATACAACCTTGATGGCAGAAAGTGAGGAGGAATTGAAGAACCTTTTAATGAGGGTGAAAGAGGAAAGCGCAAAATATGGTCTCAAGCTCAACATCAAAAAAACTAAGATCATGGCCACTGGTCCCATCACCTCCTGGCAAATAGAAGGGGAAGAAATGGAGGCAGTGAGAGATTTCACTTTCTTGGGTTCCATGATCACTGCAGATGGTGACAGCAGTCACGAAATTAGAAGACGCCTGCTTCTTGGGAGAAAAGCAATGACAAACCTAGACAGCATCTTAAAAAGCAAAGACATCACCTTGCCAACAAAGGTCCGTATAGTTAAAGCTATGGTTTTCCCAGTAGTAATGTACGGAAGTGAGAGCTGGACCATCAAGAAGGCTGATCGCCGAAGAATTGATGCTTTTGAATTATGGTGCTGGAGGAGACTCTTGAGAGTCCCATGGACTGCAAGAAGATCAAACCTATCCATTCTCAAGGAAATCGGCCCTGAGTGCTCACTAGAAGGACAGATCCTGAAGTTGAGGCTCCAGTACTTTGGCCACCTCATGAGAAGAGAAGACTCCCTGGAAAAGACCCTGATGTTGGGAAAGATGGAGGGCACAAGGAGAAGGGGACGACAAAGGATGAGATGGTTGGACAGTGTTCTCGAAGCTACTAACATGAGTTTGGCCAAACTGCGGGAGGCAGTGAAGGATAGGCGTGCCTGGCGTACTCTGGTCCATGGGGTCACGAAGAGTCGGACACGACTGAACGACTGAACAACAACAACAAAGTAGACCCACTGAAATTAATGATCAGGACTAAATTAGGCTGGTTAATTTCAGTGTGTCCACTGAAACTTTGTTGAATACCACCCTTGAAGTTAACTTGCTCTTGATTTTTTCCCCTGTCTGTATATTTTACCTCATATTTGCCTGTTTTGTCCTGGCCAGACAGAAAATACTGGAATTTGGGGGATCTTCTTGAAGCCTTGTTGTTATTGATTCCCCTCGCCCCTCCCCCTTGCTCCTCCAAATAGGAAAAAGAGAGAAAAACATTTCTCTTTAAAACGCTTGAGATAAAAGATGGCTTTGGGAAGCACCGTCTGTCGTGCAGTTTGTGCTAGCTGAGGGAAGTGACCATTTATCACAGTAAAATGGCATTGCTTTGCAGACTGCAGATGGGGGCCTGTTAGGGCATCAGGGGTCAGGTTAGGTACAATCAGTGGCTCAGCTTTTTAAGAGTATCTATTTATGTCTTAGATTTATTTATTTTTTGCATTTTCACATTTGAACTCTGTGCTTTCAAAAAAGGAAGTATTGTTCAAAAAAGAGAGAGTAAATAATAAAGAAGGGAAGTGCCAGCATTCACTTTACCCTTCTGGGTTTATCTTGGGTCTACCTTAGGTCAGACAATTTATTTTAGAAGTTGCAAGCTGTTGATAGGCTAGTAATCATCTTGTCCTTTTAAACATTTATCTCGTCCAGTAGGTGTTCACATAATGATAGGTAGCTGCAGAAGTGGCTGGGGAAACATTTCCTCCTGGTAGGTCTCCACCATTTTTGGAGCCTTAAGAAAAGGCTGTAAAAATAAATCAATGCAGAAATACGCACTCTTGTATACCAGTAACGCTGACCTTTCATAGCTATGGATAATACTGTGGCCTTAGACGAGAATTCACCTCCGTAGCCATCTCCTATTATTTCACCTGCACAGTGGCATAAAATGGGCTAGGTGCCTGGAAGTAACACACTGCTTGTCCGATTTCTTTCCCTCGCTCTTAAAAAATAAAATTAAAGATGGAGAGCAGTGAACTTGCAGAGGTGAAATGGAGTTGGGAGAGAAGCAGGTACAACAGAGGACTTTTGAAGTGTGGAGCAAAAAACAAAACAAAACCCAGCAACAACAGGAAACAACTCAAGTATTAGACAGTTGTTTTGCAGAGTGAGAGAGTAGAGGATTTAATAGAGAATGCTTTCATGATAGAGTAAACTGCAGGCACTGAAGAAGAGTATGCAGTTCTCATGGAAATTGCATGCACACAGAGGGCTAGCATATAGTAGGGCGTGTGGGTCATCGTCTAGTTAAGGAGGGTTGAGGTAGGGAGATCAGTGCAAAGGCGATCTTGCCCTGTGTGGGGCCAGAGAGTTGGGCCAGTTTCCCTCTGACAATTGCAAGACTCTGGTCTAGCCAAACAGGGCATGTGCCATTTTGGGACTATAAGAACTTCTGAGGCAGAAGAAGTTGTGAGAGGAATGAGGCAGCATTAGTTCAACCTGCCCCGCGTTGTTTTCATGTTTAATTGCTTAATTACCATTTACCGTACATTCTACAGGCAAAGCTCTTGCATCACTCTCTGTACGTGGCAAGTTCTGCCAGGGCTGCACTGTGCCTTTTCCCAGACTAAGCAAAATTCATTAATGTGTCCACCCAAGTAAATAAAATGATCTTTTGTACCGTTTGTTGTTTTGGCTCCGCTCGTAGTTTTCTCCATTGTTTGGTGACCTTTGTGAAGTCAACAGCTTTGCAAATGGGGAGAGGAAAGAGAGGCAGATGATGGATTGGGTTTAATGCGATGCTGTGGGTGCCAAATACGCTTTAAAAAAAAAAAAAAGTATTGGAAAATGATACCAATCAATCCAATGTTTAGCAGAGAATAGTAGATTTCCATTTTTCAAGCCCGAGTCCTTGATTTGCTGGTTATTGATCTCTGCTGGCTACTGGAGCATACTCCTTGGCACTTACCGTATTAACAAGCAATTGAACTGCCAGGTTTTCGTGAAGAGCAGCTTTAACACTTTGCTGGGGTTTAAGAAATTGTGTAGCCATTTATTAAAACTATTATTGGTGAGTCAGCCTGAATCCTTTGTATAGGAACAGTTAATTATGTGCACGTCGTGGTGTCATTTATGCTTATATCCAGTCTCTCAAATGACTTTGGCATACCAACTGATTTTTATTTTTTGGCCCTTGCCTTGTTAGGATATCAGGAGTAGATTGGTCTGCCTGTTTCCATCTGCCATTTTTATGGATTACTGCAAATGAATGACAACCTCCAACACATCAGCTGCCATGATTTTTCCTGTGTCTTGGTGGTCCTAAGAACGAATGCACATGTTCCTGTTCCCAGCAAGACTCCAAATTGAAGTTTGGCTGTGATGAGTAAAGAAAATGAGAGCGAGTGAGAAGTTAGTTTAAAAAAAAGAAGAAGAAGTTGTTGCCAACTAGTTTGGGTGAGGCTTGTTAGCAGTGGTGAATCTTGCGTTTTATTCTTTTGGCTCTGATTGCCTCAAGTTGTGGCATGCCAAGTGCACTAAGCCACTGAACAAAATGGAAACTAGTCTTATTGAACAGAAATGTCTTCTTTGGCTACAAGCTCTGGGATTATTGCTGGCTATACTAACCAAGCAGAGTCCCTCTTTGGCAAGATTTCCTCTTCCCAAACATTAGAGGGCAACTGGAACATTAGAGGAAAGCCATTGCCCCCTGAAGAAAAAACATCAATGAGATCGGGAAAAAATATTTCACTCAAGTTGGGCAGGGCCCATCCACAGCCTGTTATCCAAGGTTTTCCTTCAACAAAGAGCAATGCAGTTGTACATGTAAACTTAGGAACATGCCTTACATCGCATCAGACCATGACTTCATCTAGCTCAGAATTGTTTATATTGACTTGCAGCAGCTCTCTAGGAGTTTGGACAGGGTCCTCTCACAAACCTACCTGGAGATTGAAACCAGGGCTTTCAAAGGAGACACTCTCCCCCTCAGCCACAGCTCATAGAAAAATGCAACACTTGAGTTCTCCCATTTCTTGCTCACCTGGTGGTGGTGTCTGAATGGTGAGCTATAGCATGGAATAGTCTCCAGTCCAGGCATATGCAAACTCGGCCGTCCAGATGTTTTGGGACTACAACTCCCATCATCCCCAGCTAACAGGACCAGTGGCCAGGGATGATGGGAGTTGTAGTCCCAAAACATCTGGACAGCCGAGTTTGCCTATGCCTGCTCTACTCCTCTCTCCAGCAGTGGGTAGCATCTCGTGTGCCCCAATATTTTGCCTCATCACAGCTGAGAGCTGAGGTCTGGGAACAGTCCCATTCCAAAGGGCACATCTCACATGCCCACGTTAGAAGTGATGTTTGGAAAGCCCCCTTCCAACACTATCCTTTCTGATCTGGGTTGAGTGTGGTTGAAAGAAGACAGGAGGATGGGCATGCATCACAAGAGGGACACTACATTTATTCACTATATGTTTATCCTTGTCTTTGCGTGTCGAGGTCCCCAAACCACCCCTCAAGTAAAACACACTTCACACCAGATATAAGTTTAAGGTTTTTGGCATTAATTTGGCCACAACTTTATTGAATACAAAATAAGTGAGTGGTTGCTTAGGCATTGGTTAAGACTATCTGTCCCTCTGGGGACAGAACTGACATCCACCCGCCTGTGGAGTCAGTATAGGGGAAAATGCTTTGGGGAGAGAATGTGCGCCCGTTCTCCCCAAATGCTCCCAGGGGCTCTTGCGTGGGCCCTGTCCCCCGACCGGGGGAAACGGACAAGCATGGTGAACCCCTGGATTCCTTCAACGAAATTCCCCTTGCAGCAGCAGCCTTGAAGGGGCAACCACAGCCAACCTGCCCCTTCGCAGCATAGGAGGGGCAACCACAGCCAACTCTGCCCCTCCCAAACCAATTTATAACCAATGCCTAACCGCCAACCTTACAAGTTGTGACTAATTGCTACGCAGTAGGCGAAAACCAAGTGGCACCAGCCAATCAGCCAAATGGAAAAAAAATTCCTACCAGGCCCCAGCTACAACACAGACGACCCCATGACAGGCATAGCAAGGTCAATGCAGAGGCCTAATAACAGGGCGGGAGGGCGGGCGATCCAATGCACGAAGCCAGGAGGGCTCCGACGCTGAATGCAGGGTCATTTATAGGCTCTGGACTGTCCATCAACAAGTTGCAACATATGAATCTCCCCAATGACAGCCAGAGCCCAATCACAGTAGTGGCCATCCATACAAACCCGCCCAGCAGCAGAGGGGTGTCTTGCTAGCCCCCACCGCAACACGTGCTCTCCATGAAGGAGAACACGCTTTCTCATACTGATCTCAGGGTGGCAGCCATGATCTCCCCTATTTTATCCTCGCAGCAACCCTGCAATACAGGTAGGTTTTGAGAGAGAGACAGAAACAGAGAGATAAGCTAGTTAGTTGCCATTGGTTCACCAATATTAAAACATTTGTATTCTTTTGGTGGCACTGATGGTGCCATCCAGTAGTATCTTGTGACCAGGCAGTAGAATACTGATTATGGAAATTCATGTAAATATGAATGTTTTAAAGGCAGAGTGACTGCTCCAGTTATATTTGTACAAGGTTTAATATAATTTGAAAGCGTGGTTAATGTGGAAACATTGTGTTTGTTTTGCGTATAGAACGCAGCTGCGATCGTGTTGCACTTAGTTCTAATAAATAATGCTTGCATTCATGGAGTCACCGAAATGACAAGACGTCTTCTCGCCTTTGCTGTTTCCACCGCTTGAGGTTTGGCTGGTCTGCCCATCGTAGTGAATGCTGTAGTTGAAGCTTGGTTCGTTCCTGTGGTATTGGAAGACTTGGGTCTGTTTTTATCCACTAACAGGTTTTGTGCTGACCTTCATCACTGTGAAACGCAGTAATAATCCAGCTTTTGATGTGACTGACAAACACAATCATATCTCGCCAGTCATGCTTTTTTGATAGGCTTTCATAGAGTTTGGTGTGGAGGATTTACTTTTGCTGTATAGCCTGTAGAAGCTTTTGCTATGACAAGCATGATGCCCAGGTGGTTGTGTGATTTAAAATAATAAGAATCATAAAATCACATTATCCTTAATCCTTGTGCTGTTCTGTATATATAAGGATTATGATTTTTTTTTCTGGGGTGGGAGGCATGCACAAAAGTATTCGGTATTGTTAAAACCCAATGCAGCTATAACAAGTAAATGCATTTATAAGCCAGAACAATCAATTCACTTCAGTCGCCAGTGCACGCTTGATATTCCCAGCATGAGAGCAAAGGGAAACGGAGCTGCATTTTCCATTTTCAGCTCTCTCTTTCTATACGTACATTTTGTTAAAAAAAAAAAAAAAAAAAGCTTTAGCAGGGCTTATTGTGATGACTGGTAATATGCCAGTGAAAATTTGCAGCTATTGTATCTTTTTTTCTGTTGTGGCTCAGTTTTGGTTTATACAGCTTCAGCGTCACTGGTTTTCTGAATGGACGGCATGTTTCATGGAAGAGCATCACTGTACACACAACCTCAGCCCAAATTATAGTTTAGAATTCATAAATACAGCACAATTGGCCCAGGGTCAGCATGGAGTGAATGGATGAAAATTAAAACATGGTCCAAGCATTCCTACCTTACATTGATGGGGCAGGATCTGTTGGCACAGCAACTGCCTCATCATCTGCCTAGCTGTCTTACTGTGGGAGGTGATGGGCAGCCTTTTAAAAAAAGAAAGAAAGAAAAGAATAGGAGAGCCACTGTAGATTTGTCTATCAACAGTCAGCACCTGGCAAGTAAACTGAGTAAGAATGCAGGTTAGCTTGGTCACAGTCTTCCCTACTGTACTGCATTTTTCATACAGGTAATATATATTATTCATAAACCTATAAATACCTAGACTTTTATTTTATAAAATTTTATGAATACCTATCCCTCTCTCTCTCTCTCTCTCTCTCTCTCTCTCTCTCTCTTTTAGTGAAGCATGGAGTTGTTCCCAACACCATCAAACTCAGAGCAGACCCATGAAATTAATGAACATACCTCACTTGGGTCTTTTCATTTCAATGGATGTACTCCTAGTAGAGTTTCGTTGAGTGCAGCCCATTTCCCTGGTTTCGGTGCCATCTAACTAGCCACCCTAGATGGATCAGGATTATTGTTTCTATGCAGTTGCTAACTTGCAAACCAGGAACACTTGTCCGATGCTGAATCTGGCTCACAAAGTTATAGCTTTGTATATCACCGCTTGAAGTCTAGCTATTTTCTGGTAATGTTCTGCCTCCTTGAAAATAGCCTTTTACTGGCACCTGACATTTTCCTCAGGGTGAATTGTGTGCTGTCTTTAATTGAAAGACACATGTTATTCAATACGTTCACGGTTAATTCTGGGATGGAGGTGTGAGCCGGGTCCTGCTTTTGTTGGTGTCAGTATTTGACTTATTTAATCATGGACTTCAGCAGGAACATGAATAAACATTAAATGTTTGTGAGAGCTGGAACAAGCTGTCAGGCTGCAATCAGGGAAGAGCACAGGAAGGCTGTAAAGCTAATAGAGATTTACCTCTGGCTGCTTAGCTCTGAGGACGACACAGACTATATTCGCTGGAATGCCACATCTAAATTACATACAGGTATTAACATAATTGGAAAATGTGATGGGCATTGTGACAAACCACCTAGGTTTGCCAATCTGATCTGAGGGAACATTCTTCCCTAACTCCAAATACGAGGACATGGAAAAAGAACAGAAGCCACAGATACTTTCCAAACAAAAGCTTAATATGTCTAGAGTATTAACCTATATTCATTGTGTTTATTTTTCCATTTATGGATTTTAAGATAGAATACTCAAATCCTCCCTTTTCAAGCATTTGTAACCCCCCCTCTTTCCACTTCCTCCCCCTCCCAAAATGAAGCAAGAGATACTCCTAACATTAGTCCTGCACTATAGGTTTACCCCCTTAATTTAAAAGTGTGTATGCACTCCCCACAGCGCATTTGGAAGCAGCTCTCTCTGTCGTCAGGCTGATTCAAATAGGTTGACATCCCTACATTGTCCCGGGCCATGGCTAGGAAGAAAAAATCAAGAAGGGAAGGATTGGCAGAGTACACTTCTGGCTACATCTCATTACGCCATGTTGAATCCATCTCTGCTATATTCTCTGCCTTTCAGGAGGGTCTTTGCAGGGACTATACTGGGGAAGGAAGCTGGAGAAACCCAGTAAATGTGTGGTATATGGAAATTTGTACCCTGGCCTATTTTGATGGCTCACACAGAATCATCCATGAAGTTCATGGGCCTCAGTTGTTATCTTTTTATGGGGCTGCACATGTGGCCACAATCATGGAATTGTGGGTGCCCTTTTAATCACAAAACCTATTGTTGGCAACTCCCTGTGATTCTTGAGCCCAAATATTCCTGCAGGTGATCTCATGGAAGCTGCAAAAGGTACAGACTGGGCCAGGATCCCTCAGAACTGGGCAGACCAATTGTTTTAAAGGTTTGCCTGCCATGCATAATTTCACCTGTGCAAATTATAAATTGATGGTGCACACCGTTCAAAACTCCTATTGTTCTAGGTGCATTATGCGACAGGGAATTTCATTAGCGCGAGCTGTTTCTGAGCTCTGGGTGCAGTACTGTGCCTAAGATTTCAGATTAAAACTGCAGAGTGGAAGGAAAGGAGGACCTTTTTCTGCCTCCCCACTTCCAGCCACTCTCTGAAGACTGAAGAAGAGATCCTCTTAAGAATATTAGAGGGTGGGGTGGGCAGGGGAAGCATGGCTTCTTCTTTTTTGCAATCTTCAGATGAGGTCTAGACCGTGTGAAAAATTAATTTAAGATTTTAGCTGCAGTTCATTCATTTTCAGCTTTGTATTCTTGTTATGAAAAAGTGTGCCTAGACATTCCATTGTTGTGCCTATAACCTAGGTTTAAGGTGCCATTTAACTCCTGGCTTTCATATCTCAGTTTCTAACACTGGTAATGCAGTTACTGAGTGAGTTGTGTACATGTTTGTACATGCACACAGATAGTATAACACTGATACAACTGTCTACCAGTGCTGAGTTCTGTTCTGTAGCTATACATTATTTCAAAAAAATGGAAAATCACCTTTAATTCTATTAACCTGATGTCTGACTTTGACCTTATAGGTACAAAAGCTTCTTTTTTAAAAAAAAAAAAAAAAAATTACACTAGCCAAGGAAATGTGTGTAACCTAATTAGCTACATGGATTCTTTAATGACTGGTCTCAACCTCTCTTTCTCCAGAAGCTGTTTCATGGCTGTTGTTTTTTGACAGTGAAAGGGAGGCAGGAGAAACGGTACTGCTGGTTGTTTTTTTTTTGGAGAGCAAGTTCAGCTGTCTTGTACAGACTCTTCAGAATGTTTTGATTGCTGGGCTGATGAGGTCATCAAGTGTTTATATGCTTTTGCTCTGTTTGGAGCGTAAAGGCTGTCAATTGCCGTTCTTGCCTCGGAGCTATAGCGCTTCCTTTTAGATAATGCACAGCGAAGCTTTGTAGATAAAAGCTAAGGCATTGAACATGGCATGCACATCTGTCTGAAGGTAGCTTAGTAACAGATGGGAAGTACTAGAAACAAAGGACTCGAGAATGTGTGTTGATAAATTAAGGTAGCCAACATGGTACCCTCCAGATGATGCTGGCCTACAACCCCCATCAGCCCCAGCCAGCTTGGCCAATCATGAGGGATGATGGGAGCCTTTAGCCTTTAGTGTGGTGTAGTGGTTAAGAGCGGTAGACTCGTAATCTGGGGAACCGGGTTCGCGCCTCCGCTCCTCCACATGCAGCTGCTGGGTGACCTTGGGCTAGTCACACTTCTTTGAAGTCTCTCAGCCCCACTCACCTCACAGAGTGTTTGTTGTGGGGGAGGAAGGGAAAGGAGAATGTTAGCCACTTTTAGACTCCTTCGGGTAGTGAAAAGCGGGATATCAAATCCAAACTCTTCTTCTTCTTCTGACAATGTACTCTGGAGGGCTCCACATTGGCTACCCCTGAACTGAGGGATCATTTGAGACTTACTTGTATACAGTGTTATGCATTTGTGATCCAAGAGCTGTCTCCCTTATTGGTTTTCCCCCTGCTTGAAGAGTACTAATTATCCTTGGATTTGTGCTATTCTGAAGGCAGCAACAAGGTCATAAGAGGACAGAGTTCTGTGTCCATGTGGCCTGTCCTGCCTAATGTCTTCTGGTGCTGTGGAGGACGCTGTCCTGCTGCCAGTGCTGTAGTTGCCAGTCTGGTTGGCTTCAGTAGATGGAATGAGTCTGTGTGGCATCTTGCTTTTGATGGCAAGCGGCAAGATGTCTTGAACCAGCCCTGTGTGTCTTCTACAGTTCTTTAGTATGTGCTAGATCAGGCTTCCTCAACTTCAGCCCTCCAGATGTTTTTGGCCTACAACTCCCATGATCCCTAGCTAGCAGGACCAGTGGTCAGGGATGATGGGAATTGTAGTCTCAAAACATCTGGAGGGTCCTAGGTTGAGGAAGCCTGTGCTAGATAGTGGGAATAGAGTTGAGTTTTAAGTTAATCATTTTTATGCTGACCTAGCAAAAACCCAAGTCCATAAACATATGTGTTCTATCAGATATTAACAAGACATGGTCCATCGTGGGATACATACAGGGAAAGAACCCATGTAATAAAATGAGATAGCAACTGTAAAAGTATTAGCAAAGTAGGGAAGACCAAAGTATGAAAGGGTGAACAAAACAGTGTCAACAATGTACTATGTTGCTATAGGTGAAAGAGCAGTGCAGATCCTGTTGGCTAGTCCTTAATACTTAGGAAATTGAGTTTCAGCACAATTCTGTGCATTCCTCTAATGTTAGAATTGACAAGCTTCACTGGAAAATCTGTTGTGTGACCCACCTTGGATCAGACCGTGACCCACCAGTTGAAGACCAGTGGTCTACTGCAACCTGCTACACAGAATAACAGGCTGCAGCAGACAGAAAGGGAAATTGGCAAAAATTTCATCTCAGAAGTGCTTTAGACATACTAATGTTCTCTTTGAACCCCAGCCATATTAATAACTTTTGTAAAGATGAACTAGATATAAAAGTAGCACAGTGCCGTAGTTCGGGTTTCATTATCAGGACATCACTTCTGCGGCAGTCTCAGTCTCCTTTTCTGTGCCAAGTTTATAATCCTTTCCATTTTAATCCTTGGCTTTTTTTCCCATTCAGCC
Source organism: Lacerta agilis (assembly GCF_009819535.1). Taxonomy (NCBI): domain Eukaryota; kingdom Metazoa; phylum Chordata; class Lepidosauria; order Squamata; family Lacertidae; genus Lacerta; species Lacerta agilis. The sequence goes on from NC_046323.1 coordinate 34,639,409, forward strand.
TGCTTCTTGCTATCAAATGTTGCTGGACTTAGTCAGAACAAAGCACACTTGAACAGTTCCAGACAAGTTTGCTCAGCACCCATCATCATCTGTCCCTCGTTACACTCAAATCTCTTCCTGGGTTTTGTATGCTGGCAAACATCGCTGTTTTATCTTTTTTGTTGAAGGTTTGTGTTGATTCTGTTTTCAAAAGTAAATGTACGAGGGAGGGAGGGAAAACTAGGTAAAGAAAAAGGAGCGCAGAAAAAGAGGAGATGCTTCAAAAAGAGTGGTGGCTAGGAAACATGTGGACAACATTTTAAAAACTAAATTGCCAGTTGCACAAATGTCTAGCGCTGCTTAATGTCCCAATCCAATCAAGAAGGATCACTGCTTTGTTACCCTACATGGATTTGTTTTGAGCTATTTATTCAGCTAACCTCCGGCAGCTGAAGAGTTAAAGCACTCCTTTAGCTGCTACACCATTTCTTGTCTGTATGAGCACCTGTGGTAAAAATCGCAAAGGGCGTTCTCATACATCATGTCAGAACAGAGTTCCGAGCCTATTGGGAAGCAAGAGGGAATTGGCTGGATCTTTCAACAATTCAATAAATTGGACAAATAGTCTGATCCAGTTTGGGGCATCTTCCTGTGTTCTTAAATACAAATTTTTCTGTGGCGTATTTTTGATGGAAAATATGTCCTTTGTCTTTGTGTGATAAGATTTCCTAAAACTATATATATTTAATGCACCTTCTGAAAAGCCAGTTTGCTAAGAGACTGTGCCTTTTCACTGGTAGAGCTACAGTGAATTTGGGAAAAATAATTATTAGATCTGTTTCCAGAGTTCTTTCAAGGGAGTGCTCTGCTTGACAACAGGCTTCAATGCTAATGGTGCTAATGTTGCCTGCCTAAAATGATTTTAAACACACAGTTTTGCATGTAGATGCTTGTTAAAACAAGAATGTGGACTTCTGACAGCAATTATCTCAACCATCCAGCCGCATCAGCAGCCTAATGTAAAAACCCCTTCAAATCAGGCAGGTCCAACCAGGGAAGTGACAGCAGTTCTGAAAGCTAATAAATTATTTAAAGAATAAAGCAATTAACAAATTGTACTAATTTGAGGGAATCCAATTAAAGAGGATTCTGGGGGGTTTTCTTGCACCAAACGCTCCTGCATTTTCACTAAAAGCATAAATTAAATGTTAAAAAATACGATTGACTAAACATATAAATAGTAATTCTTGAGCTGAGGGGTAGTGAGATTTGGAGAGCCTTCCCACAACTCCACAGTTTCAATCCCGCCTTCTTAATGTTGGTATGGGGAACCTGTAGCCCTACAGTTGTTGCTAAAATGCAACTCCCATCACCTCTAACTATTGGCCATTCTGCCAGGGGCTGATGGGAATTGAAATATAATATTTGAAGGGAACTCTGCCACACTCTACATGCGTGCACATAGTAACTTCATAAATTGGAATTGGCTTAATGAAGTATCATTATGCAGCTGATTTTTTTTCCCTTTAAAAGCTTCTCTTGTCTCCATCCTTTCAGCTGTAGTGATAAAGTTGCTATCAAGCTTGGTCTGTAAATTTTGAATGTTCTTTTTAGGCTGAAATCCTAAACACTTACAAGCGAGTCAGCTCCTCTGAGCACAGAGGGACTTACTTCTGCATCAGCTTTCAATATAAATGCGATTGTGCCTTTTGTATTTAGGTTTGATGGGGCCCTAAGCTACTGAAGGTAATGGGGCCCTTTATATATCCAGCTGTCCTTTGCCAGCAACAAATTGTCGCTGTTTTTTGTGTTGAATATATGCTATATGGTAATTTATGGACCTAATGGGTATCTAAAGGCATTTTTTTTTATCTTATATTTTAGAAATGTGCACCCAGTTTTTTTCCCCTTTTAATTTTTTGGGGGGACCCCCCAAGAGAGTGGGGCCCTAAGCTATAGCTTGTTTAGCTTATACATAAATCCAGCACTGATTAGAATGTATGGAGTCACTACAGCAAACTTCATTATTCATTCATTCATTCAACTTATACACCACCCTATACCTGGAGGTCTCAGGGCGGTTTACAACAAGACTACAACATATAAAATCAAACCAAAAGCAATAACCCAATAAACCCCACTCCCAAAAAAGCCACATTCTAAAAAGGTGTTGGATGTCAATAATATCGACCAAAGGTGTTATGTATTGAAGTTCTCACCCTAGGCCACTAGGGGTGTGTGTATATAGTTCATTCTGCTGCAGTTTTCACTCAGGTCCGCATATGCAAATGAAGGATTGTAAACTGACGTTCAGGTATTGGGTAACTGCAGAAAGTTGTTACTGTTGCTTTGTAGCTGAGTTCTATATAAGCCCCCCTTCATGGATCACTGCCTTGTCGTGGCGAAGGGGCTTGAATTACTCAGGCAAGCTATGGACAGGTCAAGATGGACAGGTCATAGCGGAGAGTTTGGACCAAACGTGATCCACCTGGAGAAGGAACTGGCAAGCCGCTCCAGTATCCCTGCCAAGAAAACTCCATGGACAAAGACAACAGGCATATAAAAGATATGACGCTGGAAGATGAGCCCCTCAGGTCGGAAGGCGTCCAACTTGCTACTGGGGAAGAGCGGAGGACAAGTACAAGTAGATCCAGAGCTGATGAAGCGGCTGGGCCAAAGCCGAAAGGACGCTCAGTTGCGGATATGCCTGGAAGCGAAAGGAAAGTCCAATGCTGTAAAGAAAAGTATTGCATAGGAACCTGGAATGTAAGAACCATGAACATTGGTAAGCTGGATGTGGTCAAAAATGAGATGGCAAGAATAAACATTGACATCCTAGGCATCAGTGAACTAAAATGGACAGGAATGGGCGAATTCAGTTCGGATGACTATCATATCTACTACTGTGGGCAGGAATCCCGTAAAAGAAATGGAGTGGCCCTCATAGTCAACAAAAGAGTGGCGAAAGCTGTACTGGGATGCAACTTCAAAAATGATAGAATGATCTCGATACGAATCCAAGGCAGTCCTTTTAACATCACAGTAATCCAAGTTTATGCACCAACTACCAGTGCTGAAGAAACCGAAATTGATCAATTCTATGAAGACTTACAACACCTTATAGAAATGACACCAAAGAAGGATGTTCTTCTCATTATAGGGGATTGGAATGCTAAAGTAGGAAGTCAAGAGATAAAAGGAACAACTGGCAAGTTTGGCCTTGGAGATCAAAATGAAGCAGGGCAAAGGCTAATAGAGTTCTGTCAAGAGAACAAGCTGGTCATCACAAACACTCTTTTCCAACAACACAAGAGACGACTCTACACATGGACATCACCAGATGGGCAACATCGAAATCAGATTGATTATATTCTCTGCAGCCAAAGATGGAGAAGCTCTATACACTCAGCAAAAACAAGACCTGGAGCTGACTGTGGCTCAGATCATCAGCTTCTTATAGCAAAATTCCAGCTTAAACTGAAGAAAGTAGGAAAAACCACTGGGCCAGTAAGATTCAATCTAAATCAAATTCCTTATGAATACACAGTTGAAGTGAAGAACAGGTTCAAGGATTTAGATTTGGTGGATAGAGTACCTGAAGAACTGTGGATGGAGGCTCGTAACATTATACAGGAGACAGCAACGAAAACTATCCCAATGAAAAAGAAATGCAAGAAAGCAAAGTGGCTGACCAATGAGGCCTTACAAATAGCGGGGGAGAGAAGACAAGCAAAATGCGAAGGAGATCGTGAAAGATACAGGAAATTGAATGCAGATTTCCAAAGAATAGCAAGGAGAGACAAGAGGGCCTTTCTAAACGAGCAATGCAAAGAAATAGAGGAAAATAACAGAATGGGAAAAACCAGAGATTTATTCAAGAAAATTGGAGATATGAAAGGAACATTTCGTACAAAGATTACCACAATTAAGGACAAAAGTGGAAAGGACCTAACAGAAGCAGAAGACATCAAGAAGAGGTGGCAAGAATACACAGAGGAATTATACCAGAAAGATATGGAGGTCTCATACACCCCAGGAAATGTGGTTGCTGACCTTGAGCCAGACATCCTGGAGAGTGAAGTCAAATGGGCCTTAGAAAGCCTTGCTAACAACAAGGCCAGTGGAAGTGATGATATTCCAGCTGAACTATTTAAAATTTTAAAAGAGGATGCTGTTAAGGTGCTGCACTCAATATGCCAGCAAGTTTGGAAAACTCAGCAGTGGCCAGAGGATTGGAGAAGATCAGTCTACATCCCAATCCCAAAGAAGGGCAGTGCCAAAGAATGCTCCAACTACCGCACAATTGCACTCATTTCACACGCTAGCAAGGTTATGCTTAAAATTCTACAAGGCAGGCTTAAGCAGTATGTGGACCGAGAACTCCCAGAAGTGCAAGCTGGATTTCGAAGGGGCAGAGGAACCAGAGACCAAATTGCAAACATGCGCTGGATTATGGAGAAAGCCAGAGAGTTCCAGAAAAACATCTACTTCTGCTTCATTGATTATGCAAAAGCATTTGACTGTGTCGACCACAGCAAACTATGGCAAGTTCTTAAAGAAATGGGAGTGCCGGATCACCTCATTTGCCTCCTGAGAAATCTCTATGTGGGACAAGAAGCTACAGTTAGAACTGGATATGGAACAACTGATTGGTTCAAAATTGGGAAAGGAGTACGACAAGGCTGTATATTGTCTCCCTGCTTATTTAACTTATATGCAGAATACATCATGCGAAAGGCTGGACTAGATGAATCCCCAACTGGAATTAAGATTGCCGGAAAAAATATCAACAACCTCAGATATGCTGATGATACTACCTTGATGGCAGAAAGTGAGGAAGAATTGAAGAACCTTTTAATGAGGGTGAAAGAAGAGAGCGCAAAATATGGTCTGAAGCTCAACATCAAAAAAACTAAGATCATGGCCACTGGTCCCATCACCTCCTGGCAAATAGAAGGGGAAGAAATGGAGGCAGTGAGAGATTTCACTTTCTTGGGTTCCATGATCACTGCAGATGGTGACAGCAGTCACGAAATCAGAAGACGCCTGCTTCTTGGGAGAAAAGCAATGACAAACCTAGACAGCATCTTAAAAAGCAAAGACATCACCTTGCCGACAAAAGTCCGTATAGTTAAAGCTATGGTTTTCCCAGTAGTAATGTACGGAAGTGAGAGCTGGACCATAAAGAAGGCTGATCGCCGTAGAATTGATGCTTTTGAATTATGGTGCTGGAGGAGACTCTTGAGAGTCCCGTGGACTGCAAGAAGATCAAACCTATCCATTCTCAAAGAAATCAGCCCTGAGTACTCACTAGAAGGACAGATCCTGAAGTTGAGGCTCCAGTACTTTGGCCACCTCATGAGAAGAGAAGAATCCCTAGAAAAGACCCTGATGTTGGGAAAGATGGAGGGCACAAGGAGAAGGGGACGACAGAGGATGAGATGGTTGGACAGTGTTCTTGAAGCTACTAACATGAGTTTGGCCAAACTGCGAGAGGCAGTGAAGGATAGGTGTGCCTGGCGTGCTCTGGTCCATGGGGTCACGAAGAGTCGGACACGACTGAACGACTGAACAACAACAACAAAATATAAGCCAGTGTTTTTCAACCACTGTTCCGGTGTGCCGGATGTTGCCTGGTGTGCCGTGGGAAAAATTGAAAAATTACTTTATATATAGTCAATATAGGCACAGAGTTAATTTTTTTAACATTTTCTAATGGTGGTGTGCCTCGTGATTTTTTTCATGAAACAAGTGTACCTTTGCCCAAAAAAGGTTGAAAAACACTGATATAAGCAGGCTGCTGAGCCCTTCAGCTCAGTTCTGTTCCAGCCTGAGAATAAACAAGAGCTGTTTGGAAATCACTGTGTCGTATGCTGTGTCCACCCACGACTTAACAAAAGGCCTGGTTAAAAAGGTACACATGTTATGAAAGGGGTGATAGAAAGCTACTCCAAAGTTGCACAGTCCTGAGTCCTTTGAAAGATATCAGAAAGGCATCAGGTTTAGTTTATCTTAGAGGGCTCAAAATATTTGGCAACTTCATAGTTTTGCAACATAAATATATCTGAAGTTGTTTCTCCAGAGGGAATGTTGGCATCTGAAATAGTTAAGCTGGGGGTAGCCTGTGCAGAAGTGTGGAGTCAGCCCTCAGCACTGTTGCAACGCAGAGAAGAGCAATGTAAGAGCTGCCTTCTGAGGCCTAGAGTGCAATTATTTAACATTCCACTGATGGGTAATTTAATGGTTTTATGACCAAGTTGTAAACCTCTTTGATATAGTGGAATAGGTGAATTGGGCCATTTTGGGGTGGGTGGAATAGTCTAGAATTGAGTAAGACTATGTAAGAATCCATGCCTTGCTCATGCTTAGGTGAAGAAAAGTATTTTGGGGGGTGGGGTGGGGTGGAATTTTTTACATAGGTGGTATGTTTTATTAGCTTAAAAGGTTTTTGTGGGGTGGGATTTTTACTGTTTCCCCCCAAACGTTGCCATTGTTGGGATTTCCATGGCAAACTAATATACAGTATCTCATTGTTCAGACACAGTGTACTGTTCTCATAAACCCCCTTGTGAGAAACTCTCTTAGTTTTTCATATATAACCAGGCTTGGGAAGACAACTGGTGCAGAAGTATTTGGTATTCTTCCCTTTCTGGTATGGGAAGTGGAGTGCGAGGATAGATACACTTGCTGGAGGAAAGCAGAGGCTGGGGTAGGTCTTTGATCAGGATAGGGATTTTGGAAGTAAAAGGGAGATGGTAAAAATGCCATGGTGAGCTCCTTCTGTGTCATTCAATTCGAGGACTGTTGGGTCCGGGAGCAGAAACTGCTAATGTGCCAGCAGTTTAGAATCCACTGAACTATAAGGGCAAAATACCATGGCTTCTCCTGGTTGGAAGCTGCACCCCAATTGAGAATTAAGCTCTTGTTTGTCTTTATACTACATGGTTATATGCCCATGTTTATTGTAAAAGTTAGGGGGACTTGAGTGGGGTTTTCTAGTCTGCCTGTGGGAAACAGCACAAGAGCAACTCTCCCCTCCCATGGTTCCTAGTGCCTGGTATTTGGAAGCCTTGCTACCTCCAGCTGTGGAGGTAGAGCACCAGTAGTCATTGATAGCCTTCTCCACCACAACACATTTTTATTGCATAGATTAGTCTTCATGAGGAAGGAGGTTTTCATATTCCTCATTTTCCTTTTACCTGTTAATTTGCTTTGTGAGGACTATACAACTAGCAGTGGCATTTTATTGTCTGCAGCAATGTATTGACAGTAAATTGTATTTTAGGTATGGCAGAAGTGATTTTCTATTTAACAGCAGTCCTGGCAGATGAATTCTTTTTTCCCCCCTTTGATGCTGCTTCTGTAGATGTAATGAGCAGCTATTACCAAAGACTGGCTAAATTAAGCAATTGCATTCAAGGTTTAAGGTTATGAAAAATAAAAGCTATGTTTCGAGGGGCTTCTCAGTACCCATTATATGCCATAATAGGACTTGCTTTGGTTGTATTTTATTACTGAATAATATTCTTGTTGTCAAGGTATGCATAGCTATTCCCAGTTAAAAAACCACAACATTGGAAGGCATAAAAAATTTAATATTAGGGCCTGATCTAAATGTTTGGTGGCAAATATGGGTAAGAGAACCAAGATTTTTGGAGAAGAAGAAGAAGAATTTGGATTTGATATCCTGCTTTATCACTACCCGAAGGAGTCTAAAAGTGGCTAACATTCTCCTTTCCCTTCCTCCCCCACAACAAACACTCTGAGGTGAGTGGGGCTGAGAGACTTCAAAGAAGTGTGACTAGCCCAAGGTCACCCAGCAGCTGCATGTGGAGGAGCGGAGGCGCGAACCCGGTTCCCCAGATTACGAGTCTACCGCTCTTAACCACTACACCACACTGGCTCTCCGAGAACCTGCTCTGTGTGTGTATGTGTTCATGTGTTCAACCTTTAGCCCTCTTGCGACATCCTCCCTCTAGCGTTTCCCTGTTACTTTCTGACCCAAAGCATAGGACGTCTCGTATGGGTCTGGCTGAATAGGAAATCAGCTTAGAGAAAAATGGAAGCGTTAATCAAATTCCTAGCTGGCCCTTCTCCTCTCTAAATATCCCACTTACACTGTGTGCAGTAAAACACGTACTGACTGTCTGGCCAGGGCTCTGTGCCCTGTGTTGGGCACTAAACACAGGTGGCAGGGAAGCTTACCCTTGTAGACTTCCCTTGATCACACAGGGCTCCAGGATTCAGAGAAACCTATACATGCAGATGTGTAAGTAGACATGTATAGGATTGCTCTGTCCATCTCCATGAACAATGCATAGTGTTGATGCAGGTGTACCTTCCAGATACACCTTTATGAACCCAATGGATGACCTTCTGCCAGGGTCACTTCATGTGGTTATTAGCCACACATGAGGCTAGTCCTGAACAACAGCATGTTGCACGCTGCTTTCTCTAGAGCAAGGGTTGGGAATCTCAGACCCAGAGAGAAATGTGCCTCTCCAAGCCTGTCTGGCTCTCCTTAGGCCACACCCCAGGGCCCTACTCTGTGCCCCACACCAGTCATTTTGCCTTACTGGAATGTGTCCTTGAACTGTAATAATGTCCCTTGCTTGCCCAGATAAAGGGATGTGGGTGAGTGCAGATGTCTCTGGCTTTTGCATGACTGGTGTGCAGCCTATTGTACAAAGATAAGAATCAATATCCATTGATCTGTCTGTTTTTCACTCTGCCTCCTTCAATGCCACCACTGGCATGCAGATCCCTGGAAGAATGTGGTGGGGGGGGGGAGGTTCCAAACCTCTACGCAACAGAAATCAGAACCCTCCCCTCTCCAAAATTAAAAGTTTGCTCAAAAAATGCACATCTGAAAAAGGTCTTGGGTCTATGTTCTATATATATATTCCAAGACAGAGGGAGGGGGAATCTTGTAAAATGAGCATTCTATTTTCAACCTGTTTGCTACTTCCTATTTAGTAATGTACTTATATGTCCCAAATAAAACTATAAGAACCTGCATACATTTACTGAAAGCCCCAAGAGCATAAATTGAGTAAAATTAGAAGCTTGTGTGCTCTTGCATTCATATCGTTTCAAAACACTTCGAGTGGTGGACCACAGGTGGTACATCAGGATATACAGTTTGACAAAAGTTGCTATGGGAAAAGTTGCCCAGTACATCACAATGACTGACTCTTATCTGCAGGAATATAAATTGCCTATAGCAGTCAGGCTGATATAAAAATATGTTTTTGTTATGAACCAATTGCAAGTTTGCAATTTGCCCCCCACCTTTTCGCAATGTTATCTTGCCGAAGCACATGCCATTTTCTTTTAAAAGTTATGAAAGGGATGCTTGAGATTTCAGCCTTTTAGAAACTGTAATACATATATTAAAATAACGGGAGAACACTGGCGTGTTCTGTTTTGGAGTCTGTCATTTCCTTCAACTTGTGCCTTTGTTGGTCATTCTCCCTCCCAAAAAAGTAACAGTAATTTATTAAGCTCGTATACTTTCAGTTGGAACTGATGTATTGTTTTTACTGCTTGATGTGGAGGCAGTAACCATGGATGACAAGGATTGCATTTTCCCCAACCTCCAACCCTTTTCTCTTCACTCAAAGAACAGTTGCTTCCTTTCCTTTGCTCTGCATGGCTGAATACAGGTCATGGTGAAATGCTCCGTTCTTTTTATTAGTCTTTTCTGACAGGCCGTAGTACTATGGGGCGGGTAGGGACAGTTCCTACTATTCTCTATAACTCTCTGGCACCTCAGCCCTAAACCTCAGAATGTCTACTTAAGAGTGCCAGAATTTAGATAACCATTCTGAAGCAGTGGGTAAGGATTGGGGTGACAGTAGTTTGTCCTTCCTTTCCTTCTATTACACTTTTTTCTAGAAAAAGAGGTGCCAGAAGTCACCATGAACGCCTCCCTTGTTCCCATAGAATGGCAATGGCGCCCATCTGAGAGGTGCAGGAACTGAGTTCCAGTGAGTTCCGAATGGAAAAAAAAGCCCTGACAATTATGCATAATTTCTTCAGCGTGTTTTCTGTTCCTTGACTCTTTTTGTTTCTTTTTTATTATTTGTCTTAGAATGCCGTGGCATGAAAAACCAGAATTTCTTGCCTGCTTGAAATTCCTGGGAAGTGGGATTGATTGTTAATCCACTCTGGAACCGTGGCTCAGTCAGTACTTTTAACAAACCACAGTTCCCCAGGTTCTCTGGGGGAAACCGTGGCTATTTAAAGTGGTACGGAACTGCTTGTAGTATAGTACAGATGGGCCCCTTTGTCACAGGTATATTTCTATTTAAAATATAGTAGTTATTTCCAGATTTGTATTTATACATAGAAATTAGCATATGCAAATTCTATGCTAATATGTATCTCCAGTTGTCTTCTCTTTGCTGATACATTTTTCCTTTGATGATGCCTAAGTGGTCTTCCTGGGAAGATGGTGATTAGAGAGGGGTGAGTAGGGAGACTAAATCTGCTGCAGCAATTAGTTGTGGATGTTGGACATTTTGTGAGTCTTTACACAAGAGGAATGATGCCCGCCTCTTTATTTCCTGTCTCTTTCTGCAACATTTCCTTGGAAAAATGGAAGTATCAGCCTCCCTTTTGTGGAATTTCCTCCCATTCCAAATAAGCCTGGAGAGGACCATTGTGAGTTTCAGGTACCACTTAAAGACCCATTTATTTACACAGGCCTTTGCATAATTTATTGCTGTCTTAATCTGCTGTGATGTATTTAGGTTGCATTCGGACAGCACAACATGTGCAATGATGTCTGCTGTTGTGTTACACCACAGCCACTGGTGTGAATTAAATTTAGCATGACATAGAGGTCATAGACCATATAGTTAAAGCTATGGTTTTCCCAGTAGTGATGTATGGAAGTGAGAGCTGGACCATAAAGAAGACTGGTCGCCGAAGAATTGATGCTTTTGAATTATGATGCTGGAGGAGACTTTTGAGAGTCCCATGGACTGCAAAAAGATCAAACCTATCCATTCTGAAGGAAATCAGCACTGAGTGCTCACTGGAAGGGCAGATCCTGAAGTTGAGGCTCCAGTACTTTGGCCACCTCATGAGAAGAGAAGACTCCCTGGAAAAGACCCTGATGTTGGGAAAGATGGAGGGCACAAGGAGAAGGGGACGACAGAGGAGGAGATGGTTGGACAGTGTTCTCGAAGCTACTAACATGAGTTTGGCCAAACTGCGGGAGGCAGTGCTCTGGTCCATGGGGTCACGAAGAGTTGGACACGACTGAACGACTGAACAACAACAACAAAAGAGGTCATAGAGGGACACGGGTGGCGCTGTGGGTTAAACCACAGAGTCTACGGCTTTCCGATCAGAAGGCACCGGTTCAAATCCCCGTGACGGGGTGAGCTCCTGTTGTTTGGTCCCTGCTCCTGCCAACCTAGCAGTTCAAAAACACATCAAAGTGCAAGTAGATAAATAGGTACCGCTCTGGCGGGAAGGTAAACGGCGTTTCCGTGCGCTGCTCTGGTTTCGCCAGAAGCGGCTTAGTCATGCTGGCCACATGACCTGGAAGCTGTATGCCGGCTCCCTTGGCCAGTAAAGCGAGATGAGCGCCACAACCCCAGAGTCGTCCGCGACTGGACCTAATGGTCAGGGGTCTCTTTACCTTTTAGAGGTACAATGGTGCCATAACACAACAGATAATGCAGTGTAAAAGGAGCATTAGAATCTGCCACAGAAACACTAGCATTATAACCAGAGAAACCAACACAATAACCCCACATCAGAATGCACTCATGGTGTCATACAGTACTTAAGAGTGGGATATAAATATTTTAAATAAATAAATGGAAATTGGGAAGGGGGGGTGAGAACTACATAAACTGGATTTCCATGTGGAATTTTTACCTTCCGCTTTACTTCAGGCTGAGGTGAGTGAATGCCTTCGCCGCCTCCATCTGCTCCATATGAAGAGTAAGTTTTCCAGGTGTTAAATCTTTCTTAACATTAAAAAGAAGAAGACATTAGTCAATATAAGGACCTGCACCATTTAAAGAAATAATCAGATAAGCCACATCATTGTGCTGAAATTGTTTAATTTAATAGAAAATAAATAAATACAAACATACATAAAATGAGATAAGCAAAATCAGATTTTGGGCTGAGATGTCTTGGAAGCCTTGCCGATTAAGCTTTGTAGATTAAGGTTTGTAGATGTGCAAATGTGAAAAGTAAAAACGTACAGCAAAGCAGTAGGGGATCAGAAAGCACATAGAGCGGATAGCCTGTATCTCTTTGTGCCCAGACAAGGATCATACATTAGGGCATGCTTTCTTCCAAATGTTGTTTGTTTTAAAACATTTTCGAAAATATGAGGGATGACAGCATATGTATCAAAGCCATTCCCTGTTTATATTAAATCATCCTGAGTCACATGGGATTTCCTTTGCAGAGGATGGAAGACTATGTAAACTCTCCTGCCAATAGCAAAGCAATTTGCTTGGAATTTCACTTTCATTGATTTTATTGCTTGCAAACTGGATTCTAAAAACTGATCTTGGCAGACTAAAAAGCAGGCACAAATTCATCTGCAAAGGCTGGGCTGAGTGAAATTTCAGTTGCATGGTGATTTTGGCCCTGGGTTTTGGGATAATGGCTCAGTGCCATTGGCTTTGCATGCAGGAGAGGTCCAGGCTCAGTCCCTGGGACCTCCAAGTAGAACTGGGTAATACTCCTGCCTGAAACCCTAGAGAGTGGCTTCCAGTCAGTGTAGACAACTGTGAGCTAGATGGGCCAATAGTCTTGCTTATTCACAGGAAGCTGCCTTATACTGAGTTAGTTAATCAAATCTTGATGTGCCCCCAGGGTTCAATGTTGGGACTTGCAGCTACTTTAATGGTTCGCTGGTATGCATGTCTACTTACAAGTAAGTTCCGTTGTGTGTAGAGGATAGCAGCAACACACAGCAATACTAACCCTGCCTGGGATGGTGGGAGCCGTGGAACACCACTGCATCTGAAGCCCTACTGGCTCCCGCCAGACAAGACAGAAAGTGTGTGTGCGGGGGCGCTGTTTTATTCCTTCCTTGTTGCTGCACCAGCTCCAGGCTGGCAAAGCAGTCTGCGCCCCTCACCTGGCAATGGGGCACCATAGAATTCAGCAGACCTTTGGCCAGCTCATCACCTGTTCAATCAATCTCAGAAACTGCAGTAGATTAACAGTAAATCGTTGTCTAAAAGTGACCATGCAACAACTCGCTACTGCAGATTTTTCTTGTGCTTCAACTCCTGCAGCTAAGCTGGTGCCAAATGTATTGCTTTCCTTTCCTTTGGACCACATCAGCGAGGCTACACCAGTCTTGTCATCTGGGCAGCCCAGGACCTCTATACACACTGCCCAGGCTTCCAGTCTGTGAAAGTCACTTTGGTGCTGCTAACGCAGGAGTTTGGTGCACTCCATTGTCTCTTGAGACACATGGATGTCAACAACAATCTTGGTTCTAGTTTCACGTTCCATGCCATGCCACTGTCTATTCAGCCTCACATACTTAAAATGGTTTAAGATACTGAATATACGTGGTCTGTTATTATGTTGACAAGTAGTAATGTCCGCCTGCCTTTTTTGTTAGTACAAGTGGAAAAATGTCTGTGTTTGAAGAATTAAGCAGATGCACACACGGTCACGCTCTGGAGCTCTGTCGGAGGAGTTTGTGCATCAGCACAACATGCTGCCTAGGCATAAATGGGAATGAATGGTGTGTGTTTTTCTATGCACAATGAAAATATTTGCTATAGTCCTGCTGATACTCCTGCTCATTAGACTGGAGTTTATTTTTAAAGGGTAGACAACCAAATGTCGGGGCAAAGTGCTTTGACCCAGTCTTCTCCAGCGCATGTTTATTTTAAGTGTGAAGTAGCTTTTTGGGAGAGTGAACATTCAATCATAGTATAAGGCCAGCCTTCCCCATTCTGGCACCCTCCAGACGATTTAGATTCAATTTCACAGCAGCCCCAGCTAGCAGTCAGAGATGATGGGAGTTTGCAGCCCACCATCAGGAGGGCCATGGGTTGAGCAAAGCTGATAAAATATCCCACTTACAGTTTGGTCAAGAAACAGATCGGCAGTACAATCCTGTTCATGTATACTTGGAAGAAAATCCCATTAGATGGTTATAGAGGATAGCAGCTTTACCACCCAATCAGCTATTTGTGAAAAGTGGGCCTCAATCTTTGCCAGACAATGACAGCATCACCAAGTATCAGTATCGCCCGAGGCTGTAAGAGACAGTTGCACCAGCCGCCTAATATCCAATTGCCTCACAATTCCCGGCCACGAAAGTCAGCTGCAGAATGGCACTTGTTGAAACACTGGAGAACTAGGGGCAGAAATTTCATATACAATTTTTGTCCCATGCTATTAACAATTGTCCTATTGCCCGTTTTATACTTTTTCAAATATATTGTACAGGCATGGGCAAACTCGGCCCTCCAGATGTTTTGGGAATACAACTCCCATCATCCCTAGCTAACAGGACCAGTGGTCAGGGATGATGGGAACTGTAGTCCCAAAACAGCTGGAGGGCCGAGTTTGCCTATGCCTGATTTATTGTATGTAAGCTGCATCAAGAACTTTGGTTGGTAGACAGAGTATAAATACTTTAAAAGAAATTAAATGAAACTACTCATTGCTGAAACACATTTGCCTATTAGGGTAAATCATAGTTTGTGTCTTGAAGCTGTAATTTATATACTTGTGAACCCCCCAAAACTGGGGTGGGGAGCACCCATATTTGTTTGTTTTGTGCTCAGTTAAGTGTAGATCTTTAGAAAACATCTTATATGGAAAAGGATCTTAAAAGGAGGTCTTTTCACCACACATCTGCAAGACCATGGTGAATGCAGCAGACAGTGTACTCCCCAAAGGGAAGCATGAAAAAAGTTGAGGGTCAGAGCTGATTCTGAGGAGTGAGGTAGAACCATCTGTGAGTAGTAAGATAAGTTAATTTAAAAAATTACCTTCCATTTTGTGAAGCAGGCTTATTTATTGCTTATACTCACCCCTGTGGTTATTTTATGACACAGCTGGGGGAACATCTGCAGAAGTCTCCAAATAACTAAGACAAAATTACTGAAGTCACTTGATGCTTTGAAGTCTCAGTCAGCAAACTTATTTGCTATTATTACCGAAAGACTTGTGCATGTGGCATTGGTTCTTAAGAAAAAATGTACCCATGCAGCTAGCAGGATTAATTACTGTGGGATGTCTGAAATCAAAAGGATTGTTTTATTAATCGGAAGGTGATTTTTATTCATTTACTTCAAATTTGAGTTATTGTGTGTGTGTGTGTGAGAGAGAGAGAGAGCGCATAGCATGTAAGGTGGTCAGGTTAAAAAGAGGACAAGACTCTTGTACATTTCTTAGTTGTGTAGAAGGGGAATTTTAGCAGGTGCATAGTTTATGGCAAGGTAATAGAGCTGTGATGTCTATTAGCCACTGATATCCCTAGCCTCCATGAATTTGTCTAATCCCCTTTTAAAGCTGGTGCCTAACATTGCATCTTGAATTTAGTGAATTCAGTAGTTTTAACTATGCAGTGTATGAAGAAGTACAGTGGTACCTCTGATTGCGAACTTAATTCGTTCCAGAGGTACGTTCTTAACCTGAAACTGTTCTTAACCTGAGGTACGACTTTAGCTAATGGGGCCTCCTGCTGCTGCCATCGCACAATTTCTGTTCTCATCCTGGGGCAAAGTTCTTAACCCGAGGTACTACTTCCAGGTTAGCGGAGTCTGTAACCCGAAGTGTTTGTAACCCCAAGGTGTTTGTAACCCGAGGTACTACAGTACTTCCTTTAGGCTGCTCTGTATCTCCTGACAATGTGGGTTGCATATCAACGTTGCAATTCAATTCCCTAAAAGTTACACTGCTGTTCTCTTATGTTCAAAGCAGTAAAGTGAGAACTGTGCATATTTTTGTACATATCTTTTTTATGTTTTCGTGTATGTATTGGGGGGGAGGGTACAATTCACAACTGGCCAAGATCATTTATGAAATCACAGTACCTTGAAGAACCCTAGTTTAACTCATGAAATCAAGCAAATCTGTGAGCGTGCAACCTTATTTTGGGGCTCTGATCTTAACAGCTTGAATTTAGTACTCAGGATCTATCAGAGCTCAAGTCTGTTCTGCTTTGCATGTAATTTATATGCTCTTCATTCCCTATTTCTCCTTAGCTGAAATGGACCATATTTCCCTGCTCCCCGCCCCCAAGGGATTCCAGCTGACAGAGAGACATCTTGAACTACAGTAATGCTTTACTCTTTCATATGTATTTAACTCTATCAAACAGTCTCTCCAGGGAATGAAATTATTTGATGACTGGTTCATTTGGAGGAGAAAGCAGTACTAAAGGTAATTTGTATTCCTGTGGAAGGGAGAGGCTTTTATAATACATCGCCCAATTTGAGGTGCTTTTATTTTTGGAACTGGGCCTTTTGTATTTTCTACTTGCAACTTGCTGGACTCTCCCGATTTTCTTGCCTTCAGAACTGTCCAGCCACACTCAATATTTGGGTGGCGGTTCTGAACAGGCAAGTCAAAGGCCACCATTACAATCAATTTGGTAAGAAAGTGAAGAGACTTATAGTGTAATCTAAGCAAAGGGACCCAGGTGGCACTGTGGGTTAAACCACAGAGTCTAGGGCTTGCCGATCAGAAGGTCGGCGGTTCAAATCCCTGCGATGGGGTGAGCTCCCGTTGCTTGGTCCCAGCTCCTGCCAACCTAGCAGTTCGAAAGCACATCAAAGTGCAAGTAGATAAATACCCAGTAGGTACCGCTCCGGTGGGAAGGTAAATGGCATTTCCGTGCACTGCTCTTTGTTTGCCAGAAGCGGCTTTGTCATGCTGGCCACGTGACCCGGAAGGTGTCTGCGGACAAACGCCGGCTCCCTTGGCCTATAGAGCGAGATGAGCGCCGCAACCCCAGAGTCGGACACGACTGGACCTAATGGTCAGGAGTCCCTTTACCTTTAAGCAAAGGCTTCAGTGTCATCATTATAGTTGGTTTGGGGGGGAAATAAATTAAAGCTTGCTTGCATTTTCCTGGCAAGCTTACATTTCCCATGGCTGCTTCTGTTTGGCATTTGTTTTTTGTTTTTTTAAAAAAATAAAGATACCCAATATAAGGGTCGGCCTGAAATGGGAGTGGGCTGTATTTTGTGCAAACTGACCTACATAGAAAAATCCTTGCTTCAGATTTCAGCAGCCCTTTGATTATGAAATCACACAAAAATGTTCGGATGGAGAAAGCAAGAAACATCTCCCTCGTTCTAATAAATTCATGAATGCTGGATGCAGATTTGAGGTACCTTTTGCCTTTGAAAAAAAGTGCTGGGTTTTGTTGTTTTTATGCTTTTGCTTTGCTAAATTAGACTGGAAGAAAGTCAGTGAAAGAAGTAGCTGCAAACAGGCGGTGAACAGTTTGTGAGAGTGTCAGTTCTCGTATGGGACAGATCACAAAATTACATGTTTGACATATTCCAGTAAGTCGCTTTGTTTAATCTAGAATAGATTTCCCAATGCGCCATAGTTTAATTACAGTCTTTTTTAAGCAGCAACCCTTGCAATACCTAAGAATAAATCTCATTGAACTCAAGGGGACTAACTTGTGAGAAAATACGTTTAGGACTGCATTATTAGATACGTTTCCCTTCTTAATAAAAGCAAAACACCGACACTCTGAACACAGGACATTTGAATTTTTGGCTCATGCATCTCCCATACAATTCAGTTCAGGATTTTTGGGTTGTTTCTGCAGATTAGCAAAATAGACAGTATAAAATGAGATATATATTTATGCCGATTTATCAGTATTTGTAGTTGTTACAGTTGTTGGCTTGACTTGAAAAAAGTTTAATCTCAGTTACTAACGTTGATCTTGTTATATTTCTAACCTGTGACCTCTCCAGTATGTTGTATTTAGTGTCCTGTGTTTTTGTGGAAGGTACTTCCATCCGATCTGATGCTTAACTTTGTAACCATTTCCGAATTATCTCATGATAGCTGCTTAGCTGGTACATTAAATGACATGGCAAGTTTAAATTGCATTCCAGTGATAAAAGTCACTTTTCATTATTCTATGTGGATCAATCCTGTGCGTAGTGGCAAAAGCACACAATTAACATGTTACAGGTTGGCAGCCAATGTTTTCATACTTTCGTAATGCTTTGTGAATAGACCTTGGGAAACAATTAAAAGAAGAAGAAAAAAGATTGACTTCAGAATACTTTATGTATTCTGGATCCCACATCCTCACACTAAAATTATAGATTGTTAAGAGCAGTTTGTTCCCTACCCTATCCAGTTGTAAAGATATATTTTTTCCAGATTGCTTACTTTTAGCTACATGACAAAATAACAATTTAGGATCAAAATATTTTAGTTTCTCAATGTCTGCTCCATCAGTTGATGCTCCCAGAAGACTCTTCCCACCCATCGGTGTTGAGGTAATGAATACTTTTGACACAGCAGTTGATTTTTATTGCCTAAGAAAGTATTATAGGAAGTCTTTCTGCAAAAATTCAGCTGCAGTGGAAACCCTGTGTATGCCAGAGATGTTAGGAACTTTTCCAGGGAGTCCAAGTTGACCCAGGGGGAGTTAGTTGCTCCTGTTGGATTTCACCACCTGAGCTGAGAGTGTGACCTAGATTTACACATTCTTTCCATTGCAAATTGTAGGGCAGGGGAACCAAATGTGATTATTTGGAGTACCATTCCCATCACCCCTGACCATTGGATGTGCTGACTGGCAATTGTAGCCCAACTGGAGGCTACCATATTGGCTATGCATGTTATGGGGGATGGTCAGGGGCGGTAAAGAAGATCTGTAAGAGCTTGTTTGCCATTGGTGATCTCATTAACGAATCCCAGGGCTCCCTGGAAAACTACTGCTCTAGCCTAAGGGCCGACTGTGTTACTGATTTTCCTTGCTACTGTGCATACAGTGGAAAGCATAACAAATTCACTCCCTCTTATCTGTTTGGCAATACCAGTCTAAGACGCTTTCAGGTCCTTTGAAAAGGTTTTAAGTTTTGAAGAACTTTTGCTGCGAAGCTTTGTCGCTGCAGACAGAGCAGCTAGATACCTATCAGGGACACATTTCCATTCTTGTCCAGAATTGTAGCCACCCAGTGTCATTCTCATCAGTATTGTGTGGCTGCTGATTGGATTTAATTTTTTAAACGAGCGGTTGTGTTTTGCCATGTCAATTAGGAATGTTGGCAATTAGGAATGACACACCAGCTGTTAGACTTGCTGACAGACAGAACCAAATTGTTGACAGTAATATGATGTTTATGGTTGAATTATCATTTCCATTTGAATGTGGCCCTCTGAATTATTCCATATTGCTGAGCAGGAATAGTGCAAGCACACTCTTCCTAATATTATGCTCATCCCCTAGATCAGCCTTAACCAACAAGGTGCCCCCCAGATGTTTTGGTCTATAGCTCCAGTCATCCCTGACCGTTGCCTATGTTGGCTGGGGCTGATGTGAGTTGGAGGGCACAAGGTTGGGAAAGTCTGTCCTAGAACATAAGATGGATTTCCATTCCTATCTGATTGCCTTTTCTAAATGCACCCCCCCCCTCTCTGGAATTCATGTCCAGTGTATTAATAAGAACACAGAGAAGTATGTTTCTTGTAGTCTTTTGCTTTTTGATGTAGAATAAAGGGAAATGAAGCCATTATCTTCTCTCTCTCCCCCCACTTCTTTGAAATGTGACAGCGAATGTTCTGGTATAAAGCGATGTTCATCAAAGGCTTGCCAATTGTATTCAGATTTCATTTAGCACTGCAAAGAAAGTGAAGATTGATACTCCCTTTTCTTTTTGGCTGCTGAAATGCACGGTCAATTAGTGTTTGACGCCTGACTCAAGCTATCACGGGCAAAGTGACTGGGAGACACGATGACAAGTCCAGACTGAATAAAATTAGATGGAAACATTTTTTAAATAAGAGTATTGCTAATAAATGATTTTTTATTGTGTGTGTGTGTGTGTGTGTGTGTGTGTGTAGGGAGTGTCTTTCGTTTGACTTTCACAAAGGCAACTTCTGTAGATTGCCTTACGCCAGCAGAAGTGAAGCTGGATCAGAAAAGGGAGGGGAAAGAGGATCCTCTTGAAGGGACTCCTCCTTCCCTCCGTTCGTCACTGAGCCTGGTCCAGCATCAAAGCTATTATTCACAATTGCTGTATCTGGGAAGGAGCAACCTCTGACCCATGGGCTTTATTTGCCCCAGTGTGGATCCCAGTTTGGCCTGCAAGGCTGCTTCCCCCAAATCATGCCTACCTGCTCCACACCTAATGTCATATGTTATTTTGGGGCGTGTGGAGCTGCAGCTTCCAACAAACAATTGGGAACCTTAAAAGTGCACCCCTGTTTGTTTCTTGGCAAGGGAGGCTTGCTGTCAACAGTGGTCAGCAGTGACAGCAGGTCCACTAGAATAGGCTGCAGCATTAAACCTTTTAGGGATAATGTTATCAGAAATAAAATAAAAAGAGTCAGACCACTTTTCTGTTGGAGTTTATAGTCTACGTGCAGCTTGGCAAGTGAGCAATTAGTGTTTGGACTACAGGCTAGGGAGACAGTGCACAGGAGAAGTTTGCCTGGAGATAAGAGGACCTAGTAACAGCTTGGTGATTGGCTGAGGTCTTTCATATAGGCAGCATGACCTATGACATTGTTTTGCTAGTTAGGAGTATTCTGGAGTGCTTGGAGAGTGATGAAGTTTGTGTCTGTATATAGTAACCTGTATATAGCTTGTGAGTATAAGCAATAAATAAATAAAATATAGGAGGTGCTGCTGGTCGCCTCTGAGCCCAAGGGAGGAAATGGCAGGGGCTGCCCACTGGGTTAGGATCGTCCTACTTGCATCTAGGACCCTGGCAAAGATACATGTCTGGCTGCCATGCTCTCTCCCTCCCTCGTTCGGGAGCTTCAAAAGCTTTCTCCAGCCTGAACATCACAGCAACTGATACCAAGAGGCATCAGCACACTTAGGGATCCTGCAGAGTATTTGCAGTTTGCGTAACAGAATTCAGTAGCACAGCATTTTGGCTAATCTACTTTATTTACATATAATACACTCGGAGCATTCTGACTTAGCTCCTTCCTCTTTCTCATCAGACAGCAAAGAGAAAAAGAACAAAGGACAATAGTCCCACTTCACGGAACACAGTAGCATAAACATCCTGTCTCCATCACTTCCCACTCTGTGGAATGAAAACATACACCGTCATGTGATAGAAAACAATCCCATGACTGCAAACACGGAGCAGGATGCCATTTTGTAGTTTGCCTCAGATGCTAAAATGTCTTGGACCTACTGTGCTTGCCAAAAGCAGTGCTTGAAGTCAGAGGCTATCAGCTGACAGGCAATGACTTCAAGCCAGCTGAGATTGGGAACTCCGAGGTGCCTGGACACGAAAGCACCGGTCTCTCACTCTCTCTGTGTGTGAAGATCTGAGCAAATAGTAGGAATCACACAGATTACACTGGATATTATTCATCGCCATTCCATCGAATCTAAATATCAAAGTTTTGAACTATTCCCAAGTGAATGAATAGACTTGCTGATAACTTAAAGAACAAAGCCTACATAGAAGGGAGGTAACCCTTGACTTAAAGCCAAGCACCATCCGGGTTCTGCTGACAGATGTTACTATAATTACTCCCTGTGGTCTGCTGATACGTTATTTCTCATAATTTTGGAGAGTCATATCCCCTCCACCCTACTCTTTTCACAGACTCTCTAGATTTCTAGTGGAATATTCTAGTGGGATACACACACACACACACACCACAGGTATACCACAGGCAAGCCTGTGGCCGTGTTTTAGAAGTTGCCCTGCTGTAGCCGATCTGAAATCAAGGACTGAATAATTATAAAGTATTTGGTGTTGCATTGTCACTTGTCACTATTGATGCCCTTGTGGCGTCAGTTCAAAAGTCCTTGCAGGGCATATGGAGTTCACGTTCTGAGACCTCCAATTCAAGATTTGTTAACTGCTAAGAATGGTTTCATAGTCTTTTGAAATCAGTGCAAATTTGGTTTCTGCCAGATGGCTTCCCATAGTTGATAGCTTAATTGACATAAAGTCAGGCTTTTGGTTTGCTTGCGAAGAAGACAACTGGAAAGACTTTCTTTGTCAGTCCGCCTCTCCCCCCCACCCCCCAGTTTTGGTCAAAAGTTTATGTCTTCAAAAAGTCCTTTATTGGTGTTCTTGTTCAAAATTACACTTGTGGGTGGGAAACAGAGATTTTCTTTGAAAATGTTGTTTGTTAGTTCTAGCATCCTGGAGTAGAAAATTAGAGCATATGACCTTTTGACTTTTCCCTACAAGTCAAACCATTGGAATTTTGTACAGCTAGTTTTCGGGAAAGAAAAAAAAAACGAGAAAGGGAATAAGAAATGGAGCAGATTGTCATGTGATTTACAGAAAACACTGATGAGCCTTATTTTTTTAATGTCCGCAATGAACCAGTAAACAGCTGTTGATCTTTTATTTATATACTGCTTGCCTGTAGTAATGCCTCTTAAGTGGTTTTCAAGAAATATGCCCCCAGAATGCTCTGAAAAGGAAGAACCCTTTCCTGAAGGAGCTGCAGTTTGTAACATCCACAAGTTGTTGTTGTTTTCATAGAGCACATCATACATTATGCTAACAATTTCTTGTCCATCCACTCTGTTGTGGTGAATGAACATTTCTTTCTCAGTGATGATTGCAGTGGGTTCATAATAGCGTGGGTCTGTCATCTGCACTTCCAATAAAAAATGTTAATTCACTGATTGGAAGCCAGCAGCCTCCATCTTTTGTTTATTAATAGTGTTTGTAGGTTTAGATTAGCTGCTAAGGGATAGCAAATTACTTGCTTTTGGTCAGGACAGTGCTTGTTTTATGAACGTAATGTTATTGATGATTTTATGCTGCTCATTGCCAGTATATTCTTTTCTTATGTTGGTGGTATATATAAATATACCAAATAAATAGAGCCACTCTCAAGCCTTGACACACAAAAGACCACGTTCCCTTCCAGACAGATAATTTCCCTTAATTCATAAAGTGTGCAGGAAAAAATATTCAGTGAATACCATTTTATAGATTGTAAGCTCTGCATTTTGGGGCTTACCATCATACACACACATTACAGAGAGAGAGAGAGAGAGAGAGAGAGAGAGAGAGATGGCAGGTGACAGCAAAAACGGCAAAATATTTAGTAGGGACAATTAGAATAAGATCTATTATTTGATTAACTTTCTAACATTACTCCATTTTGGTTTTTTAAATCAAAAGAAAGGCTATTGGCTCACGTGTTTTATCTGTGGCTATCTATCTATCTTTCTATCATCTATCTATCATTTATCTGTCTAAAAATACAAATTAGTATATGCTGCATATGCCAGAGTGATTTTATTGCATTCTGCATTTTTGGATTGGTCTGTATTCTTAGGCCACATTCACACCATATTTTTAAAGTGCTGTGAAACAACTTTGAACAGTTGCAGCTTCTCCCAAATAATCTTGGGATCTGTAGGTTGTTAAGGGTGCTGAGTGTTTTTAGGAAACATCTATTCTCCTCTCAGAGCTACAGCTTCCGGAGTGGTTTAACTAATCAATCTCTCTTTACAGGGAGCTCTTAGAATTGTATTGAATCAATTAAATGCCACACCTGACCCCCATTGTCCATGACTTCTACCTTAGTATTAAGTTGGCCATTGTTTGGAAAAGTGCTTCTCTCATAGTGTGGAACCTACGCATGTAATTCATTCTATACCTTTCCAGATGAGTGTATTAAACACATATTTACAACTCATTAGAGGCAATACATTAAAACACATGCCTAAGGTTAAGTAGGTACCCAATTTAGTATGTGCCATAGTCCATGAAATTTGATTTCAGTTTAATAGTACATAATGGTAAGTTAGTTCCCTACAGTATAGCACAATTCTGGACCAAAGGTGATGTCATTTTAATATATAGCAAGCCCCCAAGGGGATAGATCCGATTTGCTTGATAATCTAATTATCATTTCCCCCCACAGTTGACTGCTGTGTTTGATGGATGCTATGTAATAATGTTGTTGATTGACAGAGTCAGAATTAGTTTCAAAATTAAGATGCACACTCTCTTCTGGCTGAAATAAATCTGGTGGTACATTTGAGACCTCAACAAATACACTGAAATTATATTCCAAGTATTCTTTTCTGTGGACTGAAGTAACATTTTAATCATACGTCTGCCTTAGACTGGTAAGCATAAAGAATACTAAACACTTTTAGTGTGGATATTCACTGGATATTGTCCTTTTGTTTAAGAGAGGGATTGGGAACCTGTGGCCCTCTAGGTATTGTTTGGTTATATAGTGGGGGAGGAGAGCTGGGGGGTGGAATTCACACCTGGCAACCAATATGCCCCTTTGGTTTCAGATAGTAAAGGTAAAGGTAAAGGGACCCCTGACCATTAGGTCCAGTCATGTCCGACTCTGGGGTTGCGGCGCTCATCTCGCATTACTGGCCGAGGGAGCTGGCGTACAGCTTCCAGGTCATGCGGCCAGCATGACAAAGCCACTTCTGGCGAACCAGAGCAGCGCACGAAAATGCCATTTACCTTCCCGCCGGAGCGGTACCTATTTATCTACTTGCACTTAGACGTGCTTTCGAACTGCTAGGTGGGCAGGAGCTGGGACCAAGCAACGGGAGCTCACCCCGTCACGGGGATTCGAACCGCCGAACTTCTGATCAGCAAGCCCTAGGCTCTGTGGTTTAACCCACGGTGCCAACCTCTGTGGTTTAACCCACAGATAGTAGATTAGTCTAAAAAGCCTGGGACACACATTTTCACAGCCCTCTAGCGCAGTGTTTTTCAACCTTTTTTGGGCAAAGGCACACTTGTTTCATGAAAAAAATCACGAGGCACACCACCATTAGAAAATGTTAAAAATTTTAACTCTGTGCCTATATTGACTATATATAAAGTATTTTTTCAATTTTTCCCACGGCACACCAGGCAACATCCAACAGTGGTTGAAAAACACTGCTCTAGCGGCTATGGTGGCTCATTTACCTGAAATAATGTCTTTAGCATTAACTCTGGAAGTGTATACTTGATTCTGACCAAACTAAGCCTCCTGATGTACATTGTGCTCTAGGAGGTTTAGTTTGGTCAGAATCGAGTGGGGTTTAAATCAGCCTTACCCAGTGGTTGAAGTGGGAATCAAAGGCTGTCATGGGGACCACTCTGAATTACACTGGGTGGGTGCAAACCCCAGGAGACCCCAGAGGGAAGCCTCCACCAGGGGTAGGAGAAGACCAGAAGCACATCCTTTTTTCCAATAAGCCACTGTAGAGGTGCGATTAGGGGATGGCTGCCAAGGAGGCGGCAGATCTGTCTTCTGAGGAGCGTGGCATGACTGTCGCTGCCACTGTGGCAGCAGCAGCTAATGCATTCCTTGGAGACTGAATATGCTGCCTCCATGGATCATGCCATCTAGGGCAGTCTCCTCACCTTGCCTCATAGGTGAGCCAGCCCTGGATTGCACTCCTTGAAAGAAATTGAGTTATGGAGAATGTTCCCCTTCACTGAGTGGGTGAAGTTGGTCAAGCTAAAGAGGAAAAGCCTGTCCTGAAGTTACTTTATTTCATACAATTTATACACCGCTTGATTGTAAACCAACAACTACCACAGTTTTCAGATACACTCAGGGGTAGCAGACGTCCATTCAAACGTAGCAGAAATTGGGGGTTTGACCCACGGTATGCGATTTAGCACACACATTGGTTCTGTTCCAAGGTTACCTATTCTAAACCTGGTTCTTTTTTCTGTGGAGAAATATATGAGAGAAGGTGTTCAGAGACGGCACTTTTCTGCATGCATCTGTATTGGAAGTGCCGCAGACGTTTGTGTTTCTATGAGTATGGATTGGTTGGTTGAACATGGAAGCTGTGCCAAACAGATGGCACACCCGCACACTATGCCAATAAGCTCTGAAAGCACAAGACTGCCAGTCCTGAAATTGAAAACAGGTGGTTGCAAAATTTCCTCTTGGAGAACTGGCATCTGTATGTAATCAGTTACTGTAAGAGTCTTGGCCAAGCACAAATTAGCTTCATTACCGACTACAGATTCAGTATCTAAAGGAGATGGCAGGGCTGTATTTAATTAGGATTTTATTAGACAGGACAAAAATAACTTATCATTTTTAAACTCTGATTTGTCCTTTTCTATGTTTTAGCGAAATCCATGATCCAGTTTTTGTGATCGTTTTTTGTCTTAACAAAGCACTTTCTCCAAAGATAACATAGGCATATCCCATGGAATTACTGACTCCCCTCCCTGCCTTTGAACAGCAGACTCTCATGTTGTATCACAATCTGTTTCCCAAGCGTGACTTACAAAAGTGGTTGAGCATGTGGCATGGTGGGCTATGACTTTAAAAATGCCTGCCGGAGTTACCCTTGGCCATGTAGAATTAGTTGCCTGGTTCGGTGGGTCTCAGCCTTGCTTCTGTAGACTGGTGGACTGTCATTCTTTCCAGAGTTTTTACTATTTTCTTATTCTGACCTGTTGTGCAACACCTTCACTCAAGAACATCAAATGCACCTGCTTTACTGTCTTGAAAATGAATGTCACAGCATGCAAGTAGAACAGACTAACCTGTAAACAGCCCTTGCTGTGGCCTTTTCTGCAAATAAGATGAGCCTTGTTCTTTCCATCTCTGATCATTCTGCAAGATTTGCTGCAAAGTCTGCTGTCCACGGCATTGATTGACGGGGAGCAGGCTGTGCTTAACCTTGGTAGGTTGTTGACTGTTTTTTCCCTGCTGCCCTCCCAGGAGTGGTTTATAGTGTTTTACAAATAATCTCTCTGTGTGTTTTCTGTGTCTCATGAACATATTGTCATTCATTTGGCATTTGGTTAATTATTTTTAGAGCACAATCAAAAACAACTCTGGAGAGGAAGTTCTGAAGGGGGGCGGGAAGCAAAAGGAACTCTCTAGTGTATTGTCCATGTTAGTTTAAAACATTTTGTTTTCTAACTTAGTAAGTAAATAAAATGTTTTTTTAGCTAGCCAGTGAGTCATCCAAGTATGTGTGGAGGGGCTCATATGCAGTCATGCCTACAGCTAAAGATACTACCAAAAGTTTTGTTCATAACAATAGGAAGAGATGTTCTTGCCTGATAGGCATCAGAGCTGTTCTGGTAGCTTCTAGTTCTACTTCTGCATATGAGTTCTTCTTCTCACTTGGAATGCATGCCGGTCCAGACCCAACACCTATCCTGTGAGACCCCTGCTTGCTGACTGACATGACACCACAGAAACATGGTTAGATCCAGACCACAAAGACTTAGTTATTACCACCTCTGTTTCCCTCCCCCTTAAATGTTATTGAAAATACTGTATTAAAATCAGTTTCCAAACACAAAGTGTTGTCTTCCACGAAAAATACATGTGGAGTTTTGTATATAGTCAGCCACATGGCATCAAAACAAACTTGGAAAATATTTTGCATTACAAATTCAGCTCCCATTCACAGGGAATACTTCAATCTAAACGTCAAAATATTTTTTTCATAGTAGCCACTGTGGCTGAGACAGAAGGGAGATTGCTGTACTGTTGTTAATAAACAATATAAATCGAGACCATACGGAGTCACACCCATCTCTCTTTGTTATTCATCTTATTGCCCTCCAATGGTGAGTTAAGTGTTCGAGAAGTGCTGTATCCCACACATGTTTCTGTGATGGGAGGGGTGGGGTTTTTCCAGTTTGGAAGCATCTATTTGTCTTGCTGCTGTCATAAGAAAGAAAACCAGCTCTTTATGTTTGACATTGGAATTGATAAAAAAAAAAAATCCATTGACAATCTCACATCACAATCTGTTTAAAGAAAAATACTATACAAGCTCAGGTCTCCCAATCAGATGTACTCATGCTTAGCATTAGCAACACTGATGAAAATGAAGTTGTTTTGTCTGTCTGAATTTATTATTCTCCTTTCACCATCCCATGGTGGGCGACAACAATTTAAAACTGAAAACCGTTTGAAACATATGAGTCATAGGAATAGGGGTGAGTTATACGCACATTACACTAAGCACATTTACAAACTGTCTCTACACATGTACAACTGAGCATACAATTTTGCACATTTCACCTGTTGTGCATGCAGATTGAACATTTAAAACAAAATAAAAATTTCTTTCCACTAGCACCTTAGAGACCAACTAAGTTTGTTCTTGGTATGAGCTTTCGTGTGCATGCACACTTCTTCAGGTATCTGAAGAAGTGTGCATGCACACGAAAGCTCATACCAAGAACAAACTTAATTGGTCTCTAAGGTGCTACTGGAAAGAAATTTTTAAATTTTTATTTTTAAATTTTAAATTTTTATTTTGTTTTGACTATGACAGACCAACACGGCTACCCACCTGAGATTGTACATTTGTTGAGCATTGCATGTTAATGTACACTACATACAAATGTACACCACAACTGTTTGTGTATACAGATTGCATACTCATTGAATGTGATGGGTGAACATCCCTTTCAGTGCATCTCATGAAATGTATCAGATTTCTAATGTCTTTAAGGTACCTAAACACTATTTGCTGGTTTTGCTTAAATATTGAGTATTCTCAGCCATCCTCGGCCCGGTATATAAGGATCACAGTTATTACCATTTTTAGTACTATGCACTATTTAGGGCATCTTCCAACAGTTTAAAATCACAATACCATAATGTCATAAAATGCAATAAAAGTATTTGAAATATAATAATATTGAAGATACAGCGAAGACAGATAAAACATGACCTTTTACACCAGATACCTAGGAGGCAAAATGGAATAAAAATGCTAGTATAAAAATGTCTTTACCAGTTGAAGGAAGACAGCCAAAGTGCCTTATATGTCAGGGTGTTCCCTCCGACCTTTGGTTTATGCAGACAGAAACAATTTGGACTTGTATTTTCTCTGTCCATGCACATTTTCTTATGAAATATGCTTTCTGTCTAAGATTTTTTCTCTCTCCACAGGATTAAATGGGAAGAAGGGTTTATCCGTACATGGAATTAAAAGTAACTAAACAGATGTTTAAAATAGCTCTGGGATATTGCTTAAGCAGCATGTAATAAGAAAGCAGATTGCATATGGAAGCCTGCCCTTGAGGACACCCTGACAGGGATGGAATTGTGACAGTGCTGTTTCTATGCTGCTAATTTTCGAGTGGGAAGAAGTGGCGATCCTTTGGTTGACCACCGATGGAAAGAGAGTGAGTGGGCATTAGCACTCTGGTCAAACCCAGTGTTGTTGGCAGCGTTCATGTCCTTGGAAGTGGCCGGTGGTTTTTGAAGCCACGCACTGTCTTAAGCAGGAAAACCTTGGAGGAGCTGTTATGTGCAGACTCAAAGAAAATAGGCATTGGAGCCTGGAGCAGAATGATTCTGAATTTAATAAAACTGGCAGCTGAAGTGAGATTTATTCCCTTCGTCTATTGAGAGCCAGTGTGGTGTAGTGGTTAAGAGCGGCAGACTCGTAATCTGGGGAACCGGGTTCGCGTCTCCGCTCCTCCACATGCAGCTGCTGGGTGACCTTGGGCTAGTCACACTTCTCTGAAGTCTCTCAGCCCCACTCACCTCACAGAGTGTTTGTTGTGGGGGAGGAAGGGAAAGGAGAATGTTAGCTGCTTTGAGACTCCTTTGGGTAGTGAAAAGCGGGATATCAAGTCCAAACTCTTCTTACTGTCGTCAGCTTGACACAGTTCCATGCAGCTCCGTTGTGGAAGTTATCAAGTTTTGCTGTACCAAGCTTCTGTATGTCAGTTTAAAAGTATGGTGTGAGTCTACCAAAGAGCAGGCAAGGGACATTTTTGTCAGCAGAGCTCACTCTGCTCCTGGGTCTAAGGGCTGACAGGGCAAAAGAAAAATGCAGTGGCATAGTCAAGTAGGCCAGAGAGCACTAGAAGGAAGCTGCTGCTGCTGCTATTTCTTACCTCCCTCTCACAGACCACACAGGCATATGTACACCCCCACACACACACACTGACTACATGTGTACACCTCTCCCTCTCTCACAAGCATGCAGGAATTTTCCTAGGAAGGGCATTTTTGGGGGATGGGGGACCTGCCCAGGTGAAACACTAAAAGAGCAGAACACCCCAAAACTGGGAAGAATGGTGCCTGTACGATTTGCCTCATGTCTCAGGTTCTAAAAATGCAATTATTATTTAATGAACGCTTAGAATCTGGGAGTTATGGTGCATCCTGGGGACACTGAAGAAGGCTATTGTGGGTGCCATGGTGCCCATGGGCACCCGATTGATGATCCATGTTGTAAGGTTCCTGGGAGCAGCAGACTGGATGTAAAATAAAATAAAATAAAAAGCACTGTGGAAGTGAACTCCTTTTTCAAGATACTGTTTTAGACGGATATTCCCACCTGCGTGGAAGATGTATTATATGGTGTTTCCTCAAGTTCATTGCTTAGTAGCCCAAGCTGTACGTTCTCCCTAGAACTGGGATTGTTTAAAGTTGCCAAGAGGAGATTCTGCAGGGAAATCTTAGAACTCCTGAGGGTAGTTCTGCTTGCTTTGGTGTGAGTGTTGTACTTATTCCGTTGGATCAGATTTGGAACTTGGAACCAGATAGCCAGCTAAAGTTGTGGTATAGGTCCCAACCCTTTTTGGAACAGACAGGTCTGACAGTACTTCTGCCCGCTTTTGTAACCTCAAAGATTGAGGGCTGTAATGTTATTTTCTCACAGCTGTCTTGAAGCCAGTTCAGAAGGTCCCCATGGGAAGTAATAATATATTCAGCCAGCTCTGTAGCAACTGGGCTTCCTGTCTGCATTTTTCTGGGTGCTGGTGGTCATCCCACCACCAATCCCCTGACTCTGACCTTCTTCCCTTGGGGGTTCCCCAGCTGGTGCCTTCCACCACTCCCCTGCATCCAACCAGTCCATGGCACTGTTTCTCTCCGTTTTAATGCTTGTGTTGCCATCATTTTTCTGATCTACCCATTGCATGAGCAGGTCCTCTTTTGCCATTTCTCTGAGGTGCTGGAATAATAGTAATTATTATCATTATCATCTCTGATTTACTAATCACCTTCTAAACCAGCATCTCAAGGCAATTTACATGTAATTAAAAGCAGTTTAAACAACACACACACACACAGAGCAGATACATTTCAAACAAGACTAAAACACCAACAGTGGACACTCATGGTAAAGAACTATTAATCCAGCTGGAAAAGCCTGTTGGAACAAAAGTGTATTCATTTCCCCCCTGGAAAGTGCAGATAGCGGCAGCTTGTCTTCGTTCACCAGGAATGCTGTTCCATAGAACATGGGAATCGTTTTATCAACACCAGATCCTCCGCATGCCCTTTTGAAATGTCTGCAACCACTTTATTGTGTCTTACATCAACTGCCTTGAGCCTCAGGAAAGTGGAATGTAAACATTTTAAATATTTAAATATTTAATGGCAACAACCATTAACCAATTAATTTGTTACAATTGGTTAAATATGTTTCTGTTTGACTAACATTTTGGGCAGCAAAATCTCCACCCCACCCCTTCATTTTTATAAAAAAAACAAAACCTGTAGATTGTAAGGACCATCTTAAAATAAGGATTTGCCTTTTATCTCACAGGTTTTAGACTGCAGCTAAAATTATGCTCACACACACATCATCTAAAAACTAGTGAATCAATCAGTTAATTGACAAGCAATCATGGTCTCCTATCCTTGCTGTTGGGTTAGGATGCAGCAGAGGTCTTTCTCCACTGTTGTCCACAAATGGAGGTGCTCCGCTGCCATGGATTCCTCGGCTGTCCCTGTGGGTGGCACTGCTGCTGTTAGTAGCCCCCCAAACAGGGCATTATGAGGGCAGAATGGGGCTTGTGATGGATCCAAATCCCATCCCATTCCCCCCTCCCCCGTGGGAGCATGACAGCCATTTTGGATGCCATGACCTTGTGCAATTTCACACCAAGATCTTGCTCTGGGAAAAGTGTTCCTTCAGGGCTGCAATCTCACACAGCACTCCAGAATGCACATTTTTGGGCGCTGTGAGAGCCCGTGTCTTGTGGGACACGTGGTCTCACGTGTCCATGATCTCATGGGTGGGAAGACGCGTGTCCTAGTTTTGGGACTCAACATGTTGGAGGGTATGCATTTCCTAAAGAGAACATTCTGCTTTGAGTTAGCGTGCCCCAAAATATAAAACCTGCCCCCCCACTTCCACCAAGGGCAGTGAAGAATCGATCACTCTCTGGCCTCTGTCCTCAGTTAGGACCAGTCCCCAAACTGATAGGATTCGTGATTAGCATTTATTTAGTCAGGTGACAGTCCTAGTTTAAAACAAATAATGGGCTTCAAGTTTGTGACCCATGAATTTAAGTAAGAAGATTGCATTCATCCTTCTAAAATCGATTAAATGCAGCCTTGCAAATAAGTTCACAGAAGTTAGTCTTTTAACTAGCCTTCTTTCCTACTCTTACCCATGTTGGTGATGGGCAGAACAATGATGACTGGAAAGAAAAACCCCAAAAGAGCCAACCCTCTTTTTGATTCACAAATGCTTATCTGCGGGGTTGCCTGGAGGCCATTATCTCTCCCCACAAGCAATTAGGCAGCTGTATTGTTTACAGGCCTGAATTAAGTGTGATTTCTAAAGTTGTTCTCCGTTCTGTTGTAGGTAGAATGTAATAAGGCTCAGTGTATTTCCACAGCACTCGACAAATCAGATTATTCCAGAATCCATTCTTTACCACAAGATGTAAAGGGTTTCTTTCCAAACCTGACGGTGGCTTCTGTGGTTGAAGATGGGCTGTCAGCCAGTCTGTGGGTTGAAACCTTGGCAAAAAAAGGACTCTGTTAGGCAAAAGATTGCCAGGCTGTTTAAACATTTCTTGGTCTTTATAGCTGGCTGATGTTTTACCTTAACTGAAGCTGGAGGGGATGATGAAAGATGCCTGTTGGCCATGTTCTTGTTTTGGCAGGGATGGAAATTATCTGTTGGGTCAATGTTGCTATATGCTTGTTAGAAATGCAAACTTTGGTGGAAAGAATTAGGGGTAAAAAACAAAACAAAACTCAACAGGCTAATTTTATCCCCCTTCCAATAAGACAGGCCGCTTCCCAACAGATATGTTTTTCCTCCCAAATTACTGTGCACAATGCACAATAATGGCTAATTCACTTTGACTGTGACAAATAAGAAGGAAACTCCAAAGTTTCCTTTCCATCTCACTGTTTAAGGTTACCATATTTAGGGTGAAATATAATGTTGGTCATTGGACCCAAGGCCACTGATATCAATCAGTCTACTCTGAGTACGGCTAACATAGCATCCATAGTTTTTAACTCCAGACAACCACTGTTTATGTTTCCTACTGATCTTTCTCCTTTGATTTCAGACTATGGGACAAAAATCAAATGAAAAATAATAAGCAGCCATGTTCTGATAGAAGAGATTGCTAGCAGCTTCTTGTGAACCATGCAGATGGTTGTTAATAATATAAAAGTGGGCCACCGTTTATATTTGGACAATGTGCATCAAGAAGGAAGGAGCTATAGTCCAGTGGGAGAGAACACAATTTGCATTCAGAATATCCCAAGGACAATATCTGGAATCACCATGTAGGTCTGACCTCAAAAACCAGTCCTACATGGTCTGCCAAGCCTAACATGAACCACCAGCATGTTCTTGCAACCAACCTTGAAACTGAAAGTGTCCTGTTCTTAATGCCTTCCTGGTGTTGGAGCAACAACAAAGGAAGGAAGGCCACAGTATACAGCTAATTTGGATGTGTTTGGCTTGATGGACCATATTATCGTGACCATGTGCTGTATCCATTAGTGTTACTAGCTCAGTTGGTACAGCATCAGACTCTTAATCTCAGGGTTGTGGGTTCAAGCCCCATGTTGAGCAAAAAGATTTTTGCATTGCAGGGGGTTGGACTACTACATGATCCTTGTGGTCTCTACCAACTCTACAATTCTGTGATTCTTTGAAAGGATAGACATGATTGACTTAGTCCATTAATTTCAATGGGTCTCCTCTGAGCAGAACTTAGTTGGATACAACCACACATCATTATCACCTAAAGAAGCAGAAAAAGAATTCCTGGTATAATGACAATGGGAGAAAAATACATGATAAAACGAAGATCTGTTCCATGATAAAAATGAATTTTTGCCTTATATTTCAAGATGTTCCTGCCTAGTTGTGGGGAAATAATCAGTGTCATTCCCTTACTTTTAATTATAGCACCTATGTAAAATGTCTTAATTAACGGCAGCAGGAATTTAAAGTTAGACATCTGTCACAGTGCTCTTGCATATAAAAGACTGCTACTGTTCTAAGACCAAGCCAAAAAGTAACGTTCCCTCTCTTCCTGGGTGGCATGGTTTTGTGACAACCTTGAGAAACCTTGAGTGGGCTGGTTTCCAAGCAGGGGAAGAACCGACACGCCTGTATTATAGATGAGGCTCTCTGAAACATTGGTGCTTGATCTTGCGGAAGTATTTATAATCCAGTAATTGACTGGAAAAAATCCCTCTAAGTGTATGTCCAATGTGTTTAAATAAGGTGGAGTTAGCATTCTCTGGAAACCCCTCAAGAGCAGAATGAGAATTTGCATTTAAATGGAGGATTAGATGGTTCCACTTTTCTCTTAAATGGTAAATGATTCTAAAAACTAAGGTTCGGGAAGCAGTCAGTTGATATTATTTGAGCAGTCAACTGGCTGGCTCTTAGTTACCTCTTATTTTCTAAAATGTAAACTGCCACTGTGATAAATGTGGATGAAGCAATTTTGTTTTAACAGTTGGAAAGAAGGTTATTAGAAACATGGTTTTTTTTTAAAAAAGGCTGCGACTCACGTGATCAATGTGAAAACACTGAGCTATAGGATAGAGTTCCAGTGCTTTATTAGTAGGCATATTATTAGTAGGAATGAATGATTCGTATTTGACAAAGTTTGCAGTTCCATTGGACTCTGTAGAAATTCTTCGTAAACATTCATAGGATTAAGCTCAGGAGCAACTAGATGTGTGTACTCTCATACAGATTTACAATCCTTCCCAAAGGAGACTGATGTGGGACACTAGTCATTGTTGCTCCCTCTGTACATATCCTGTTCTCCCCACTTGATAATGGGTAGACCCTTATGTCCCGTGTCAGTGTCTGGAGGCGGTTGGAGGATGGATGGCAGCTAATAGATTGAGGTTGAATCCTGACAAGACAGAAGTACTGTTTTGGGGGGACAGGAGGCAGGCGGGTGTGGAGGACTCCCAGGTCCTGAATGGAGTACTTGTGCCCCTGAAGGAGCAGGTGCACAGCCTGGGACTCACAGCTGTCCATGGAGGCGCAGGTCAATTCTGTGTCCAGGGCAGCTGTCTACAGCTGAGACCCTACCTGACCGTGGACTGTCTCGCTAGAGTGGTGTATGCTCTAGTTACCTCCCGCTTATACTACTACAATGCACTCTACGTGGGACTACCTTTGAAGGTGACCTGGAAACTACAACTAATGCAGGATGCGGCAGCTAGACTGGTGACTGGGAGTGGCCTGAAAGACCTACATTGGCTCCCAGTATGTTTCCGAGCACAATTCAAAGTGTTGGTGCTGACCTTTATTTATTTATTTATTTATTTATTTATTTATTATCATTTTTATTGAGTTTTTTTAACAATATCTATAATATTACCTTGCATTCAAATTTCAATTTCCCCCTCCCCTACTGACCTCCCTCAGCTTCCATCCCTGGTTTATTACATCTCTCATTACATTCTGCTGTTTATATATACTTCTATATTGTCATGCTATTGGGTTTCTTGTTTTTTATGAGTAAAATTGCAAATGTTTATTTAAATCCTGCTAATGACTCTATTTTTGTTGTTGTTTCTGCAGATATGATGTAAAAGCTTCCCATTAATTTTCAAAGTCACTATTGTCTTTTTCATGCAGTTTATCTGTTACCGGTAACTTTGCCAACTCTGCATAGTTCATTAGCTTCTCTTGTCATTGTTCCTTTGATGGTATTTCTCCAGTCTTCCAGTTCTGTGCTATCAGAATTCTTGCTGCTGTTGTCGCATACATGAATAATGTCTGTTTTTCTTTCGGCAGTTGTCCTAAAATTCCTATCCAAAAAGCTTCTGGTTGCTTTTT
This sequence comes from Lacerta agilis, assembly GCF_009819535.1. Lineage (NCBI taxonomy): Eukaryota > Metazoa > Chordata > Lepidosauria > Squamata > Lacertidae > Lacerta > Lacerta agilis. The sequence goes on from NC_046323.1 coordinate 34,675,608, forward strand.
TTTAAACAAATGTCATTTTAAAGATTTTTTTCAATTCATTATATATCATTTCCCCAAAGATTTGAATATTCTTGCACTCCCACCACATATGATAAAAGGTACCTTCCCCTTCTTTACACCTCCAACAGTTCCTTTGTTCTGTTTTATACATTCTTGCCAATTTTGTTGGTGTAACATACCACCAGTACATCATCTTCATATAGTTCTCTTTTAACAATATACCATCCGTAAACTTCAAGTCCACTTTCCAAAGTTTTGTCCAATCATCAAATATTATGCCCTATGTCCTGTGCCCATTTAATCATTTGACTTCCTCATCTTTAGTTTCCCATTCCAAAAGCATGCCATATGCCTTTTTTTAACAGTTTAGAGTTGTCATCTATAACATCCCTTTGGAATTTGGAAACTGTATAGGCAAATACTTTTTTGTTATCCTCTTTAAAAATTTCATTCAGTTGTCATATGGTGCAACCAACTCTGAAGATAATCCTTTATTTCATACTATTTCAATTTTAATTTTCCTTCTTGTTCAATTAATACTTCTCTATATGTTGGCCATATTCCTTTCTTTGAGGACATTTTGAATGACAATGCTTCAACAGTTGATATCGTTGGTGCTGACCTTTAAAGCCCTAAATGGCCTCAGCCCAGTATACCTGAAGGAGCGTCTCCACCCCCATTGTTCTGCCCAGACACTGAGGTCCAGTGCCATGGGTCTTCTGGAAGTTCCCTCACTGCAAGAATTGAGGTGACAGGGAACCAGGCAGAGGGCCTTCTTGGTAGTGGCGCCTGCCCTGTGGAAGGCCCTCCCATCAGATGTCAAGGAAATAAACAACTATCTGACTTTTAGAAGACATCTGAATGCAGTCCTGTTTAGGGAAGTTTTTAATGTTTGATGTTTTATCATGTTTTTAATATTCTGTTGTGAGCTGCCCACAGTGGCTGGGGAGATCCGGTCAGATGGGCGGGGTATAACATCAAACACTGGCTTGCTGCTATATGAATGGATCCCTGAACTTGTACACCCATTCCTCCTTTTGCACATCTGATTTCCTCTCTCATTTCTGCTTTAGCTGCCACCTATAATTCGCTGTTACATCCAGATCTTGCAACCTATGGTTTGCACAAGCCATAGCCTGCTGTATTCTGCTGTATATGGTTTGCTACTGAAGCTGCAGTCCTAACCTGGGAGTAAGCCCTAGTAAATTAAATAGGACTTCATTCTGAGCGATTATGGTTAAGATTGCAGCCTTGATCAGAAGTGAGAGGGGAAATTATAATATAATCATAATAATTTATTCTTTATACCCCACCCATCTGGCTGGGTTTCCCTAGCCACTCTGGGCGGCTATTATTAGAAAGTGAAAAGGGAGGAGCGAGGGGAGCAGGCAGTGCTCCAGCACAGAGCTAGTTCATGAAAAGGCATTATGTCTGGATCCACCTCTTAAGACTCCATTAAAATTATTTACACGGGTTCCCTTCCCGGCTTCCACGTACATTGGTGGGTGCCCTGCCCCTGTTTACCTCCCCCCCCCTTCTGCCCCCATTTGGCATCCATTGTCACTGCCTGTACATCCTTGAGTCTGTCTCTTTTCTAAAGAACAGTTTATTTAGTTTATTTCCCCCCCACAAGAGAAGCTTAATAGCCCATAAGGAAAAGGCCTGCCAGTTGTCCAGTTTATTCAGGATTTCTTTTTGCCATGAGCATTTTCTTTTGTTTAAGAAAACACTTTGCAGAGTTAAAAATCTGCACTGTCCCTTGAAGCTATATGGTAGGTTTCTGTGCATTACCAATTTTATTACACTCTTCCAATGTGTCTCCAAGCACTAGTTGCAAAGGGCAGCCCATTTAAAAACAAGAATAGCTGCCCAAGAGCAAATAGGCAGTTTACACTTCTAGGAATTAAGCAAACTTTCTGCTGATATTTTTTCTTCTAACAGCTAAATGCTTGTATTTGTGTTTTTATTTTTTTTCCAGTATATCACAGTGACATCCACCAGTCATTCCTTCAGGCTGTCCTCCTAACCCATGGGTAGGCAAACTAAGGCTTGGGGGCTAGATCCGGCCCATTTGCCTTCTCAATCCAGCCCGCGGACAGTCCAGGAATCAGTGTGTTTTTACATGAGTAGAATGTGCCCTTTTATTTAAAATGCATCTCTGGGTTATTTGTGGGGCATAGGAATTGGCATAGGAATTTGTTCATCCCCCCCCAAAAAAAAAAATAGTCCGGCCCCCCACAATGTCTGAGTGACAGTGGACTGGCCCCCTGCTGAAAAAGTTTGCTGACACCTAGTGGCCACTAGTTGATGCAGGCCCTCAGCGCACCAGTGGAGTTGCATGCATGTTGTAGCTTGCAATAAGCGTGTGATTTATTCCTTGCACATTGTAATTCTGCGGCCAGAGTTCAGTGGCAGAACAGATGTTTTGCATGCAAAAGGACAATTCAATCCCCAGAATCTCCAGTGGTGAGAAAGGCTCAGGCCAGAGATGACAGGAAAGTCTGAGACTCTGGAAAGCTGTTATCAATCAGACTAGACATTACCAGGCTGGACTCTCCTAAAAACAGAGAGTCACAAAGCTTGGGACTTCTGAGCTTAGGGAAAAGACAAGTAAGTAATGTGAGGCATGTGGCATAGGTGTATATAATCATGGAAGGTGTGGAGAAAGTAGACGGGGAGAAGCTTCTCCCTTTCTCATAAAACAAGAACCCTGGTGAGAGATTCAGGCAGATAAAATGAAGACCTTCCTGACACCTAGCATATAGATGTAAATGATGAAATTTGCCACCACAAGTTGCAGTGATGAGCTGTTTAAAAAAGGAGATGGTTATGTACTACCAATTAATCATTAATTATTATTAACCTGCGGGATAGCTTAGTTCGGAGAGCACAAGACTCTTAGGGTTTTGGGTTCGATTCCCACACCTGCAACGCAGGGGGTTGGTCTAGATGACCCCTCTTGGTGCCCTCCATCTCTACAGTTCTATGGGCCTGGGATTCATTAATTATAATCTGCATTTTAGTGGATACAATTTTGCATTGTTTCAATCCCATATAGTTTAACTACTTTTTAACGATAACCTTTCATATGTTCTTAGCAATGTGTGCTTTATCTTATTTGTTTTCATTTTTGTGAGCTGCATAGAGTCCCGGTGTTGTGGGAGAGGCAGGGTATGTATGTATGTATAAATAGACAGACAGACAGACAGACAGATAGATAGATAGATAGATAGATAATGTCTGCCATATCAGAGGCATTGTGGATTTGAATCCCAGCTTCTGAGGAGCATGAGTGGGAAACACATAATCCTGCTTGTGGGCTCTCCATGTTGCGCTCCGGTTCCCATCAGCCCCAGACAGCATGGCCAAAGGACAGGCAGGGTGAGAGTTGAAGCCCAACACCTGGAGTGCCCATAGGCAAGTGGTTGGCGACTGTGGTCACGGACTGCTGGACTAGATAGGGCTTTGACCTAATCCAGCAGGCAACTTATTATATGGTTGGGTGGAACAATGGCCCAACTCAGCATTAAGCAACTTCATAGATTTGGATATAGAACACTTTCCTCTCTGTGCCTGGCTTCTATATTCATTTAGGGGAAATGTCACTTGAAAGAGGTGGCTTGTGGAATAGGATGGACTATATTTGACATAGATATGGAACCTGCTTGGCATTGATTTAAAATTTGATTGTCCCACACTTGTTTTGTTTGTTGCTGTTATTGTTCTATCTATTCATTTTACTTTTATGTGCCTTAAACTTGATGTAAAAACTTAGTAATAATAATGATAATGATTTATTTTTTAAAAGAAAAGGGGGCTCAGGGGGTACATGAATGTGACATTACTGACCAGGGACGTACTTCTGATAGTAGCAGCATGCAAACTCTAGATTATGTTATGTGATGATTGGTTCAATGTGTAGATGTGCAAAGAAATAAACAGTTGGCATATGATTCTGAGACATGGTTTTCACGATGTTTCCTACATGGAGCTCCTTTCCATGTAAAACTGCGGCCGCAAGACTGCTTGAGGCAACCATTTCAATTCTCATTGAAAATATCAGTCCACAGAAATTTGGCTGTTCACAGTTACTGGGATTGACCATGCAGAGACATATGCTAGGAAAAGCAGCCCTTGAGACAATATGCTTTCTAGTGGGAAAGCTTTTCCCCAGCTCTGCTCCCCCCAAAAGTTCCACTGCTGGTTTTCCACTGTGCAGCTCCATTTGCATAGACAGTAAGCTCAATCAGTTAAGAGTACAGTGGTACCTCGGGTTACATACGCTTCAGGTTACATACTCCGCTAACCCAGAAATAACGCTTCAGGTTAAGAACTTTGGTTCAGGATAAGAACAGAAATTGTGCTCTGGCGGCGCAACAGCAGCGGGAGGTCCCATTAGCTAAAGTGGTGCTTCAGGTTAAGAACAGTTTCAGGTTAAGAACGGACCTCTGGAATGAATTAAGTACGTAACCAGAGGTACCACTGTATACATGAGAAAGCCTGTTTTCTCCACACACATGACCCCTGAATTGGTTTTAAGGGCTTAATTCTATTTGATTCCAAATTTAAGCTGTATGTGGTACAGTATTAGGTGCAGGCTCTGGGATGGATAGCCCTGAAAAACAAATTAAGAATTTGTTTCCAGCTTAATTGGTTAAAATAGAATCTGCTTCTTTCTTCTACTTTCACAGTTGAGCATGTTTTCTATTTTGTTTTTTTTATTTCTCAGGAAGCAATTTAGCACAAATGCCTCTGTAGCAGAACAAGGCCTAGCTGGTAGCTATTCTTTTTTCTTTTTTAAAAAAATTGCGGTTTCTTCCCACCCTCTCTGCTCAAGTATTCTTTTGAGACCTGTCTGAGTTGAGTGAATTATAAGACACACACACACATTTGTGGTGTAGTGCTTCTCTCATTGATTGCGCTGACTGGAGAGGGCTGGATTGATCAACAGCAGCCACAAGTGGCCCTGAATGCAGCCAACAAACCATTCATTAATTCTGACTGATCTCAGCGTAGTAAGAGATTGTCAAGACTGCCAGTTCCCCGTCCCTTCATGCCGCTTTCCTCCGAGGTAGAGCTCCCATCTTAAATTTAAATTCAACATAAGCGGGAAATAAAATTGCCAGCCTAATCACTTTAGCTTCTAATTTTATGCAAACCTCAAGGACAGCTGCTAAAATCATTAGAGCAAAACGCAGGCTTAATTATGTGTTCATTATAAACCCTCTTGCTGCTAATCTCGCTCCTTCCAAAACAGTGCTGTGAGATCTTTGCTGGGGGAGAGCTTCCTGCAAGGTTTCGTCTTGTGTGGCAGTGAGTGAAGGGATTATAAACAACAAAAGCCTTGTGCACTGTGTTTCTCAAGCACGAAGTACGAAGTGTTATTGCAGCAGTGCCTCTGTCCACATAAATTGGAAAGCAAGTTGCTACTAATCAGTGCTACCTTCTCTTATGATGGAACCATTTGTCAGATGCCCTTACAATATCTGGCTGTTTTCCAGCTGAATTGAATGACATTGCACTGCTAATTGAGTGCAAACTCTGAGATCTTCGGTGATAACAGTCCAAGTCCCTTATAAAATTTCCTGTGAGTCTAATGTCTTTCTATCCGCAGAGGTCATTAGCTGCATTCAGCTATTGCTCTGAAGAAACAGAGAAAGTTAATACAGTAGCAGGGGGAAACTAGGATGTGCAAAACATTTTCCTTTATTTACATCGCTGTATCCATTTTCCCACAAACCAGCATTATTGTTTGGGACTCCTGCAAACAAAAGCGGATACTTTTGTTTCTGCAGGGTAGATCCAAATCACTATGCATATAACTTGAATATTATTATGTACAGCAGGCTTATCTGTACAGTGGTACCCCTGGTTACGAACTTAATTCGTTCCGGAGGTCCGTTCTTAACCTGAAACTGTTCTTAACCTGAGGTACCACTTTAGCTAATGGGGCCTCCCGCTTCTGCCGCGCCACCGCCACGCGATTTCTGTTCTCATCCTGAGGTAAAGTTCTTGGAATCTGTAACCCGAAGTGTTTGTAACCCGAGGTGTTTGTAACCCGAGGTACCACTGCACATTGCTTTCTCCATGTTAAACCACAAACATCATTCTAAGGGGGTCAATGCAGATAGAAATCATCACTGTGAATCACATGGGCCCTTGGCTGAACTGTGCACTGCCTTGCACATTCATTTTGCAAATCCCTCAGTAACGAGTACCGGTATCTATTTTGTCCTGCTTTTGTTTTGTTTTAGATATATATTATCATTATTATTTATGCGTTGCCCCAGCCACTCTGGGCAGTTTCCAACAAATCAAAAACATTAAGCACATAAAAACATCAAACATTAAAAACTTCCCCATCTATCTATCTATCCATCTGCTGGGTTTTTTTTTAACTACTATTTCCTGTTTTTACTGTACATCACCTTGCGATGATTGTGTAGAAGGCAATAAATAAAATTGATTGTGATGATTCCAAACCAGCTACCTGTTCAGTAAAGTTTTAAGGTGCAGTTTTTGCTGCAGAACCAGAGAGGTATGGATGCTCATAGAATTCCCAGGATAAGCTGCACTTAAAAATGTTTCAAGCTTTGTCATTCCCCCCCCCCCCACTGCACCCCACCCACCACCAAGCCTGCTGGTTGTGCAAATTGATGGTACCATCTGGGCTACATTAGAAGAAAACACAAGGAATGATGGGGGCGTTTAAATATGTGTAAGTGGTTGAAGGTGAACTTGAGACAAGAAACAGCGTGGGCACAGTTTCACATAGACTATGAAAAGGTTTTCAAGGAGCTGGAAGAAAACTTGGAAAGTATGTTATCTGGTGATCCCTGTTCAAGAATCTTGAAAATTTTAATGCATGATTCTAAAATGCCATCAACACCATGAACTAAATAAGTGTTTTCTTTACATACATCTAAAGACATTTTAGCTATTATAAGTCAAAATCTTTTTTTTTAATGCCCACACCTTCATATCATTCCTCCCCTAATGTGAATTTATCATAGAGTAATGCTATTAGGACAAAGATTTGGAAAGGCATATGCACTCATCTGGTCAAGGTTATCTATCACCGGTTTTTTTTTTAATTAAACTGCTGCTGCCTATAATGAATTTATTCAGAAAACTGACCTCCAAAAGGCAGTGTTCAGTTATGAATTGGCCCAAAGATCAGTTCTATTAAGGTTTTTACTAGCAGATTAGTGTCAACTGTAGCAGCAGAATAGCTTTCAGTGCTATAGATAGTTGAAGTTAGGTAACTTCAAAATAAAACATACTACAACATGTTAATAAAATGCATTTGATATATATTTTAATAAAATGGAACAAGAGTGAGATTTCATTTGACTCAGTGAGGCCCCAAAGTTTGCAAAATTGAAAAAAAAAACCCAAGATCCACTCGTAAATAATACATATCAAAAGAATGTTGCTGGAATATTATTTTTTCTATCTCACTTTAACCCTTTCCCCCAACAAAAATCTCTTTGTCAAATAGGTGCATTTTATGAAATTGTTCCAAGCTTTCCTCGAGTGGAGGAGAACATTCGCGTGGATTCCTACAGATACAGCCACAGATGGAAACGGCATTCAGAGTTCCTCAAGTCAGTTGACACCAACAGAGCCAGTGTGGGGCAGGACTCTTCAGAACCTGGGGGCTTCACAGATCTGCTGCTTGATGACACACACGACAACACTACCCAGATCGAGGTAGGGAGCTATTTATCTTCGTTCTGTTGACTTAAGATATCTGCATGGTGAGAAGGGGATATGAAAACTTGTCACCATATAGGGATTGTGGTGCCATGGTCTAAACCACTGAGCCTAGGGCTTGCTGATCAGAAGGATGGTGGTTCGAATCCCTGTGACGGGGTGAGCTCCTGTTGCTCAGTCCCAGCTCCTGCCAACCTAGCAGTTCGAAAGCACATCAAAGTGCAAGTAGATAAATAGGTACCGCTCCGACGGGAAGGTAAACGGCGTTTCTGTGCGCTGCTCTGGTTTCGCCAGAAGCGACTTAGTCATGCTGGCCACATGACCCGGAAAAACTGTCTGCGGACAAACGTCAGCTCCCTCGGCCAGTAAAGCGAGATGAGTGCCGCAACCCCAGAGTTGTTCGCAACTGGACTTAACTGTCAGGCAGTGTCAAGGGTCCTTTACCTTTACGTTTAGGGAGCAGGGGGTGCTCAGGGTCAGCGGCTGAATGTGTCTCTCCAGGCCACACTTCTCACCAGCCCTCCTTCACACCCAGAATGTCTTTGCTAGACTGGAATGTGGCTCCAGAAGGAAATATGACCCTGGGCTGAATAAGGTTCCCTGCTGTGTAACGATGCTAGACACACACACACACACACACACACACACTAACAAGATTTGTGCTCAAAACTTTTTGTGTTAGATCCAGTTTCCTTCCCGCCATTGCTTTTTTTCTTAAAGGCTTCGCTGCACAATAAAGAAACTTGCTAATGCCTCCATGTCTGAGTGGCTTCCATTCGAAATCCTTATTGTAACAACCATATTAGTCCACTCTTGATATACGAGGTGGTCCTTAATGGATAACCACAGTAGAGGTAGCTGTGTGTTTGTGCCTGTTCTGAATAACCATCATTTCTCCCAATGCTTTATGCTCATCAAAAGCCCCACACAGTGGCATTGATCTTAGTTCCTCTTCTTTTTCACATTTTGCTGTTTATGTTTTGGATTATAGTCTCTTTATTTATATTGAATGATATTCCTATGAAGTGAGATTCCATTTCTTTAAAAAAAATCAGACATTTTTCTCCAGTATAATGCAATGTATTTTGATATAGTGCCAAAATATAGCTATATTTACATTCTTAGGATCTCTTCACCCATTTCCTTAGGTTACTATTAAAAAAAAATGGTGTCCCTCCTTCCTTTGCATGCTCCAATTCCCTCTCTGACAGCCCATTTCATTGCGAACTGTCATTTGGTTATACATGCAAACTGAGCAAACAATGGCTTGTGAAATCTATCATTTGTTTCTAAATCAGCTTGGTTTGAAGGCAACCATAGTTTGTCTGGATGTAATGGCACACTGTGGTTTACCAGAAATTTGGGCCAGCTCACTGGGCTCTCATGCCAGGCCAATCTTGATGTTATAGCTAAAGCATTGTTCAGCTTTCTGTGGAAGAGTGCAGGGAGCCCTGGGACTGCATACTTCCCCTTCTCTCTCTCTCCCACTTGCACATGTGAGAGGAGACCAAAAGATTATGTCCTTAACCAGACTTCCCTGGGAATCCCAGTTAGATAAAAACTCTACATATTTTAAACAAGACAGGATCAAACTCTAGTAAGATCCTGAAGTGTTCACCAACTAGAACTTAAACTAACCAAAGTCGTCTCCCCCCACTCCAAGTTTTGGGTGTAATGGGGGAACTCTGCTAAGATTAAAACCAGAAATAGAGGAGTTTTCTCATTTTCTTTGCTGCATGCCGGAGGCACAGATGATATGGGGCAACGCACAAGCCTGATGCTAGCTGCAGCTCATTGATGTGATGCTAAGCCATGGTTTACCATTATGTTCAGACCACTGCCCTGAGTTATAATTGCTGCAAGAATTAAATGACCTACATACTAGGTATAAATTCCAAAGGCAGGGATTTCATTTCTTGAAAAAGGATTTACTGCTTGAACTGTGCTCATAACACTGCTATAGTTATCATGATGTATATAGAAAAACAACCACAATAAATGCTCTTGATATATCTGACTGCATCTTGTGATTAGTGAAGGGGAAGCTTAACCGCGTACGCTGGCGTGGATGTCAGACTAAGCCAACTTGGCTCAGCAATGCATAGCGTAGTGATGAAAAGGACAGGGGAAGAGCAAAGCAGCTCCATGCTCTTCTCTTGGGAGTCCAACACACAGGAAGTTGCCATATACTGAGTCAAGGCTTTGATCTACTTAGCTCAGTATTGTCTGCACTGACCAGCAGCAGCTCTGCAGGGTTTCAGGAAGAGGGTCTGTCCCAGACTTCCAGCCCTACCTGGATTGAACCTGGGAACTTCTGTATGCAAAGCAGATGCTCTGCCACAGTCCAGGCTGGTCCCACACTTACCATGTCACATGAAGCAGGTAATTACTTAGAATGGATTGCCATTACAGCATCTCCGGAACTGTAAATTTTGTGGGTGGGGAGTTTGGAATGTAATTTCTCTTGTAAGTAGGGATGGACACTGGTGTTCACTGTTCAATTCTTTTCTGTCCTATTTCTGCTGTAATTTGTGATTTATTAATTTTTTTAACCACTTGTGTGAATAGCAATCTGAAACCATTTTTTTCTTTCTCAAAACACACATTTTAAAATGCATATATATATATCAGGAAGTGTGAAGCCAGAGGGTAACCTTAGTCTGGGATGCGAGGATCCGTCGGTGCATAATGGAATTCCCAGATTAATCAACCATCCCTATTAGTTAAGTTACAGGTGGGTAGCCGTGTTGGTCTGCCATAGTCAAAACAAAATCAAAAATTCTTTCCAGTAGCACCTTAGAGACCAACTGAGTTTGTTCTTGGTATGAGCTTTCATGTGCATGCACACTTCTTCAGATACCAATTAGTTAAGTGTAATCTCAAAGCTGACAACCGGGCTAGAAATATTAAAACAAGAGTGTATGTGTCTGTCTCTCTTTGAAGCAGACACTTTCTCCCATCCAGTCCCACCTGGAAGACAATTTAGTTAGAGATCACACCTTTGAGACAATTAAGCCATGTCACTTTGCAGTTTAGAAATTAAGCTCTGGAAGGAGCAGACAGCAATCAGTGGGGGGACATCTTCTTTCTTTAAAACTTTTGAGTTAATTGCACATGAAAGCAGCTTCTAATTCCACCCCTTTCCTGCCCTCTTCAAAACTGCAAACAGCTCAGATTACCTTCACAGTTCAATTCACACTCAACAATGACTCCGTTACAGGATTCTTTTTTTTTTAAGAGAGAGAGATAAAACAGCTGACTTTGCTAACACAGGGGTGTCATTTAGGAGTGATTATGAAGGATATGGACTCAGCGCTGTGCTGAGCAGGAGTGAATTAATATTTTTAAAACAAAAAGTTGAAGGCATATGAACAGAAGCTGTTTCATGCGTGGATTATTTCTTCTGGCTTCTCCCCCAACCTCTGCAAGTGTGCAGCTGCATGAAAGTGCTTCTGCGCATGTGTAGCTATACGCACGTGGAAGCCATTAATCACACTTCCAGTGAACACATGGAGGTCACATCCTCTGCGCATCCAATATACAGTGGCACTTTGGTACTCAAACAGCTTGGCTCCCGAACAAATCAACTCCCGAATGCCACAAACCTGGAAGTGAGTGTTTGCGATTTTTTGGGGGGAAGCCAAATGTCCGATGCGGCTTCCGCAGCTTCCAACCACGCCTTGGTTTTTGAACCAATTTAGGATTCGAACGCACTACCAGAACAGATTAAATTTGAGAACCAAGGTACCACTGTACGTACACACAAGCCATTTCAGGCAGCTTTAAGTCACACTTGCTTGGGGCATCTTTTAAGGCAAGTAGAAATGACTTAAAACCCTCTGCAGAGCACTCAACATGGGAAGGTTGGGGTTGGACTCACACAGGGATGTTGTGGGGAGGGCGCAACTGGCCCTGCCTCCACTTCTGCTTTTTGAGCATTTGCCTGAACATTGTACCTTAAGTTACATAGGCAAGTAAGTTGTGCACTTTCAAATATTACAGAATTTTTTTTTGGGGGGGGGGGGTAGGTTCTCTCTGCCAGTACCAAGATTGAGTATTGGAATTATCTGTGGACAATATCATTTTCCTTGTGGTAGCTTACTGTTCAATAATTAAAATGTAGTGGAAATGGAATCTACTCCAGAACGTAATATGTTGCTGCTTTGAATAAAATTTCTACGTGGATGCTAAGACCAGTTGGTAATTGAAAGCAAAGGTTTTTCCTGTTATTCCTAGGGGACTGCAGAAAAACAAATTTGCCATTTTCTTCTTAGGAAACTATTCTGTTATGCTGAAGAGTCCCAGGTGCTGTATTAAATTGTTTTCATTCAAGCTTTTCAAGAGTTTATTCCAGAAAATTACCTTGCCATTAAACAGAGAATACAATTTATTCCATGCATAATCAAATCCTCTGTGTTCAGGCAGTGAGAAGGGGTGTGTGTTTGTGTATGTGGGAGGAGGAGAACAATTTTTGTCTCCCTAACGCAGAGTTAAAAGAAGAGTTGGAGCCTTTTCAAAGCGTGTTGATTTTTTAATATGTTAATCACAATCAAATGTAAATCACATGTATTTCTGTTACATCCTTCACCTTCCCTTTTCTTTTAAGGTGCTTTTAATAAAGAAAAATTGGAAAGTGAAATGTTTTACCATTCATAAATCAAAAAAGAAGCTTGGCATTTGGATCTGAAACCAGAATTCTTATGGGATTATAATTCATTTACATCTGTATATACCGTCCAGCTGGTTTTTGTTCACCCCGTGATGTCATATGCTCCTAGGCAGCTGGTGAACTAATATATCACTGTCTTATTTTCTTCTAGGCTTCTTCCCCCCCTACTTCTCAATTACATTTGTTAAGCTGGTATTGACAAATATGCTTGGTAGGAGGTCTGGGTTAGCTGGTCTAATTTTTTTATAGCGAGCTTTGCATCGGATTAAGATAGCATAAGGTCTTACAGGAACTAGCTTGTAATAATTGTCACAAATATTCTTATCATGAAGGAATTTTTGAGATTAACTAAGGAGTATTTGTGCAGTAAGACGCACTGATCATTTTAAGGAGTAAGCTCAGCAGCACTCAGTTGGGCATCAGGAAAAACCTCTTGACAGTAAGAGCAGTTTGACTGTGATGCAAACTATCTTGGGGTGTGCGTGTGCTCATTTATTTCACTTGCTGGAGATCTTCAGGCAGAAGCTGGGCAGCCATCTGTTCAGGATGCTCCAACTCTGGATTTCCTGCTATGATTTTAGTAAGGCAAACACCTCCTTGGATGCCTTGCATCAAGCAGTGTTTTGATATTTATTTAAAATGTTTATATACCAGTTGATTGTAAAAAAAAAACAACAACCAAAAACAACAAAACCCAAAACCTTATCAGCAGTGTACAATGAATATGAAAGCCCAGCTACTCCTGAGAAACCCCATTCCTGCAATCATTCTAGGCCTGGAGGCAGAATCTTCTCTGAGGGAAACGAATCTCTTTTCTTGATATGTTGCCTCTCCCTGGGAGAGATGGTTGGGCATTCTTCCTCCTCAGAACTCTTCTGCTCCGTCCCAGCACATTAGGCCTCTCAGCCTTCCTTGTCCTCCACAGGCTGGGAAGGCCCAGTCCTTGGGTCCAGGGGTGTAGGAGGGGGGGACAGGGGGCGGTCCGCCCTGGGTGTCATCCCTGGGGGGTGTGTGACAAAACCCCCCAGGATGGATTGCTGCACTGCCCTACTGGGCGCTGACTGCCACGCTGATCGCCCCCTGGGCAGCTCACTCCGCCGCCCTCTGATGAAAATAGAGACATCCCCTCCAACATTTCTTCGATGAGAATAGGGATGTCCTAAGGAAAAGTGGAACATTCCGGAATCAAATCAGAAACCAGGACGGCTTCTGTAAATCTGGGACTGTCCCTGGAAAATAGGGGTGCTTGGAGGGTCTGCACTCCTGCTCTGCATCTGAAGGCTCAGGAGGAACCAGGACAGACTCTGAGCCAGACACAAAGTGTTTTCATCCAGCCCACTGCCCCACTACACCTCCTCCATTGCCTGACTGTCCAGGTGGTTGGCGGCCTGCTGCTTCCCCCAACTGTTTTCCTTTTGCCACACGTCCATCCATTTATTCAACCGCATCCTTCCTCACTTCCTCAGGACACCCACCTGTGCTACTGCCCCTGTTCACTTCTGATGCTTAGGGCGGATGGATGGATGAAACAATGTTGGAGTGTATGTGTGTATGTGTGTGGTTCTGCACACTGGCATGTCCCTGCTCCCCCCTCAAACGTTTCCTTCAGGTGAATGCTGACATTGATGGAAAAACCTGCCTCCGTGATAAAGTGACAAGAACCCCTTCATAGAATTCCAGTCTCTGTTGTTGTTTTCTTCCTCCCCCTTCCTAAATAGGTATCCATGCTCTTCCCCCGTTGCAGCTAGAATTAGAATGAAGCAACTCATCTTGGCAACAGTAGAATCGCTTGCCAAAACGTAGCTTGTAGGTGAAATGACAGGGTGGGTTTCACTTCTGACTCGCTCAGACCAAGCAGCCTTATGCTTTCATGGCACACTGCAGTACCGTACAGCTATTTGGGAGGGGGGGATTATAAGGGAAAATCAGAAGTGGTTATCTGAGAAGAAATTAATCCTTCAGGTTCTTGCTTGAAGGTTAAGGAAAGTTCTGAGAGATTCAAAGTTTAAATAGATCCCACTGATAAAAGGAATTGCAAAGGTAGCAGTTTGTACCTCCGGTTTAAAATATTTATTTTGTCTGCAAGAGATCTTCAGCCTGCTCATATGAGGTATTTTTCTGACACGCAATTGCATATCATAGGCCAGGAAGACCCTTCCTTGTACCTTTTTCAGGCCTCACCAGGGATCTTCTCTTGGTTTCAGGGGCTGAGAGAAGCGTGTGGTCCAAACTGGTAGCCAAGGGGTGCCAAGCTTTCTGAGCCAGTGAGCACATTTGGTATTTTGAGAGAGTTTGGTAGGTGCCAGTCATAAAATGGCTGCCATGCAGACGTTGCAGAACGTGAAATGGCTTCATGGGGCACACAGAGTCTATCAGAGTCTTTAGAATCAGGAAGCCTGGACAGAGACCGGATCTGTCTAAATCATGGTTTGGCAATGACTTCAGCAAGATGTGTCCACATTGATCGCTAACCCAAAAACTGGGTCAGCATGGCTTGAGTTTCCTAAGATAAATATGTTTTTCTAAAACTAGTATGCAAGGTAAATAACAAGTATCATAACCTCCGGAGACTGCTGTGTTAGGTTTGATGCTGCTATCAGTGAATGATGTGGACTCTTTAAAGAAGATAATAAACAGAGACATGGCTGAAAGCCCAGTTTAAAGGGGGCAAAAATGGAGAAAATGGAGTCTGAAATATGTGCTTGTCATGGCTAAATGGAATTAGCTAAATGTTGTGAACAGTTTGAGAAGCACCTCTTGTCAGCTAATGCATTTCGTGCGCTGTATGATTGGAAGGTAAACTGTATGATTGGAAGGTAAAAATTGAAGGTAAACTCCAATTTTTGGGACCTTTTAAAATCTGACACATTGTACTTCTATCCCTGCACA
Organism: Lacerta agilis; assembly: GCF_009819535.1. Lineage (NCBI taxonomy): Eukaryota > Metazoa > Chordata > Lepidosauria > Squamata > Lacertidae > Lacerta > Lacerta agilis. Next base: position 34,690,882 of record NC_046323.1, read on the forward strand.
ATATATGAACTTATTTTGAAAGGGTCATGGGCAAGTATCTTGTATTTATAAGCAGAGTCCCAGACACAGCTGTGTCACAAAACTGGTGCTGTTAAGACTTTTTCACACTTCACATTTTTACTGCCTATGTTATTTACTACATTTGTATCCTGCCCTGCCTGCCCCAGTAAATGTGAAATGTGAATAACTATTGGTAAATAATGGCAACGAAACTAAAGCCTGCCATTTATTGAAGGCTCTTAGTGATTCTTAAAATGTACCACTAAATGTCAGAAGGGATTGAGTCACAAGACATATATTTGACATTTACACCCATGCCATGGTAAATATAAGAACAGGGATGTGGTTTGGTCATTTTCCAAGCCTAATGGACTAAATTTGACATTATTATTTTTTTGGTAAATGTCCTCATTCTTTGATTTCTCTCCATCATAACCTGAGAGGTTATGAACAGTTGGTAGAGATTGGTTGACTGCTCTCCTACTCAACCCAAAAATGGTTGGTGCTTTTAAAATGTTCAATCTGAAGACTGGAAATAGTTCTGCAAACCATCCATCATGACTGAAGCCTTCCTCCTCCTCCTCCTCCCCCTTCCTAAGTATCTTGAGGAAGATGTAGGGGCAGAAGTGGTAGGAATTCTCATGAGTGCAATGCTAAAAATTTATTCTTTTTAAATAAAAAGCACACATTCACCATCAATTTATGAGAAAAGAAATTGCATTCAAAAATAAATTCAAAGGGGAAAAAAAGATTCATTGAAATTCTCAGGGATTTTGTCACACTTAGTTTCCTTTCAGTGTGGCCAAGGGGTATTTGTGAGTATCATGCTTCTTTTCATCCTGCAAAACATCTCCCTGGTGGTCTGCACTTTGCAGACTTTCTGTGTACTTGCATTTCCTGAAAAGCTCATGCTGGCTTCAGCTCAGCTTTCCTGTAAGCATGGGAAGGTGAGGAGGCTGCCTACAGTGTGCCCGAGAGATGCCCATTGTTCTTGCTGCTTAAGTGAATTCTTTTTTGCTTTTGAAGAAGTCAGTGCAGAAGGATTTAAGATAAAATGAAGATTTTACCTTAAAAACAAAATCAGCGACCACAGTGATCTCAAGCACTCAGTAGCCAGACTCCCTGCCTTCCTGTGCTTCAATTAAAAAAGCTCAAAGGAAGCTGTCCTGGGATAACTTCTCCCTTGGAGTTTTTTCAGATCAGGGAGCACAAGCAGTTGGGGAGGTTGCAATCATTCCAAAAAGATATTTGGACCCCTAGGGGGTTGAAAATGGACAGCCTGTTGTTTACCCGTTGTTGCATGTCTCCCCAATTTCTAAGTAATGAGAGATTCCAGGGGTTTTAGGAGCTTACCCGGGATTCAGTTTCCTTGGTATGAGAGACAGTGGAGACTGTGGTGTCTTTATGATAGATGGTTTATGTACACATATATACCATCTGAGTCTACGATGAAGGGGCTCACAACATTAACACCCCAGAAGGTATTGCTTCTCCCATAGGCACAGCCTTGGGTTCCAGCAGAAGTCAAGTATGGCTGTCACCCTTTGGCTTCTGCCTGCTCCTAGACCAGCTCTCTAACACACCTCAACTCTTGTTATTGTCCTTTTCACTACCAGCGAGGTGAGGGAGGAGATGGTCCACCCATTTGCCCTCTGGCACAAAGCAACTTCCTTTCAAATCCATACTTAGGGCCATTACCAATAAGCTGGTCTGGCTACTTCAGCAATGGAATCCCCCAAGCTCACAATATATTTTTAATGGCATCCATGTATCCAGGGCCATCTCGTCATAGATGCTGGGTGGCGCCGGGCGCCGGGCCCCCCAGGGGCGCCCCCGCGAGCCCGCCGGCATACCGGGCACCCCCCCAACCCGCACCCGCCCCCACGCCCGAGGGGCAGCCAGTGCGGGAGGGAGGCGGGCGGAGAGGCGGCACGCCGGGGGCGCTGAGGGATCGTTGCGCCACGGCGGCCGATCCCTTTAAGACGGCCCTGCATGTATCCATAAATTGGTCATGGTCATGGGCCTGTGATGTTGGATTAGTTTCTCTCTTACTCTAATTATCCAGTCACTGAGTATAAAAAGCTTGTTTCCAGTGCTGAGCAACTACCATTTGGGCCACTGCTAGCTGATTAAAACTTTGATTAAACTTGTCTCCAAAGACAATAAGCTAGCGCTTTATCTAATGGGCGCCCTAGCTTTTATCAACTTTCTGTCAGACAAATGCATCCCAAGTAGTGAACGATTCAGTGTTTCCACTGCAAGTCCTGATAAGTCTCTGATACACGTTCAAGGAATTTGGCACATGGGGGTAGTTGTGAAGGCACGGTTCCCTGTGCTGGCCTTGAGTAAAGCCTTGATCAATGAAAAGGACTGTTGCTACTAATAATCAGGATTTCTCTTCTGCTTTTCACCCTGCTTCAGAGATTACTGACAGACTGCCATTTATCCAAGGCCACGTGTGAGATCTGACTGCTTGTTCCTTAAATCCACTAGGAGACACTTTGCTTTTTCTCATAACTTGCCAGAGGTGTAGTTGCAAGAGGGGACAGCAGAGAGTACAGATTCCACCCACGACACTTTATGCAATGGTTATTAAAAGAAAAACCTTTGTGTATTAAATTTGGCATGCAGAATCTCCAGCCTGCAGGTCAAACTGGATCTGGCAGGGATCCTTATTTAGCCTGCAAAGCAGTTTTTTCCCGGACCCGCCTCCACTTGCCCTCCATGCCTGCCATTATATATGACATCAGGTGTGGGGCAGATAAATCAAGGGCTGTTACTTGTGCCCCCTATATAACATGGTTGCTGAATGCGCATCGCCAAATAATATTTTATATATTTACTTTGATTGCTTTGTTGTATGCAACTGCTAAAGATACAATATATGAGAATTATGGTTGTGTGTGTGTGTGTGTGTGTGTGTGTAAAGAAAGTGGCTGCAAAGGAACATTTGAGAGCCTGGAAGTGTGCTTCCAGTTGGAGCACCCAAGTGGAGCTGCTTCTGCGGAAAGCAGCTTTTGCAGTCAGTGCTGATCAGCGTTGACTGCAAACCTCATTGGGACCAGTTGCACTTGGGAAACTCTGGACTGCAGCCAAGCACTGTCAAAAACAAAGTCCTCAGTAAGCGCTGATCAGCTGATTGGCACTGCTTGCAAGTCCCTTTTGCCAGGGATCTTCTTTCGCAAGCTGGTTTGAATTCAAGCTGGGCTGCAGATGAAGAAAAGAAAGAAACAAGTGTGCTCTCCTGATCCTTTCTCTTTGTAGTTGGGTCACCAGGTATCATAGGAAAGTGCCTTGCCCACCTGCCAAAGTGGTCAGCGAGAGGTGAGGGAGCTGAGGATCTGCACCCTATTCCCCACACCTGTGTTAAAATAGTTTTTTGTGTATTAATTGTTGTATGCCCAAGTCAGTTTTTTTAAAAACTTCTCCGTGGGTTTCCCAAGACTTTAAATTCTGCCTGGAATGCAGCAGGGAAATGGCCTTTAATTTGTGTGGTATTAGGTTAAGAACCAAATCTCATTTATCAGAAGCTTCCTTTTTGTGTTAATGTAGAAAGAAGCCTGTTATTTATCTTAATTAGTCTCAAGCTTGGAAGCCAGGATTAGTGCCGCTTTTCTCTTAAGAAGTGTCATGGGGCACTTTAATTACTGCCTATGCTTTTATGTCCAGTCTGCAGGATATGAAGTTCAGCAATGCAGAGCCTCAGAACACGAGGCTTGTACACTGGATTAGTATTTACCTATACAAAAAAGGACACAGCTGAAGCACTGCTTCAGGGACCACCCCCATTTCACATTGCTTTTTTAAGGCTAGGTTAAAAAAAAAGGTAAAGGACCCCTGGCAGTTAAGTCCAGTTGCGGACGACTCTAGGGTTGCGCCGCTCATCTCGCGTACAACTTCTGGGTCATGTGACCAGCATGACTAAGCCGCTTCTGGCGAAACCAGAGCAGCACACAGAAACGCCGTCTACCTTCCCCCCGGAGCGGTACCTATTTATCTACTTGCACTGCCATGCTTTTCAACTGCTAGGTTGGCAGGAGCTGGGACTGATCAACGGGAGGTCACCCCATTGCGGGGATTTGAATTGCCGACCTGATTGGTAAGCCCAAGAGGCTTAGTGGTTTAGACCACAGCACCACCCACGTCCCTACAAGGCTAGGTTAAAGGTAAAAGTAAAGGGACCCCTGACCATTAGGTCCAGTTGCAGACGACTCTGGGTTGCAGCGCTCATCTTGCTTTACTGGCCGAGGGAGCCGGCGTACAGCTTCTGGGTGATGTGGCCAGCATGACTAAGCCGCTTCTGGCGAACCAGAGCAGCGCATGGAAACGCCGTTCACCTTCCCGCCATCGGAGCTGTACCTATTTATCTACTTGCACTTTGACGTGCTTTTGAACTGCTAGGTTGGCAGGAGCTGGGACCGAGCAACGGGAGCTCACCCCATCATGGGGATTTGAACCGCCGACCAGGGGCGTCGCTAGGGGGGTGCGGTGGGGGCGGTACGCCCCCGGGCGACAGGGGCCACAAGCGGCGGGTGGGGGCGACAAGCGGCGGGTGGGGGCGACAAGCGGCGCCCCTCCCGCCACTCCCCAGGCAACGCCGGTCACCCCGGGAGCAGCAGCGCTGCACGGATGGGGTGCTCCCTCGGCCATGCGCTGTTGCTCCCGGGGCGACCGGAGCGAGCGGCGGCGCATGGGGGTGACAAGCGGCAGCCCCTCCCGCCATTCCCAAGCGCTGCCGCTCCCTCCGTCACCCCAGGAGCAACAGCGTACGGCTGAGGGAGCACCCCGTCCGTGCAGCGCTGCTGCTCCCGGGGTGACCGGCAGCGTGGGGAGTGGCAGGAGGGGCCGGCGCTTGTCAGCCCCACGCGCTGCCGCTGGCTCCGTCCCCCCGGGAGCAGCAGCGCACGGTGTGTGCGGTGCTGCTGCTCCTGGGGCAACGGAGCGAACGGCGGCACGTGGGGGGGACAAGAGGCAGCCCCTCCCACCATTCCCACGCGCTGCCGCTCCCTCCGTCACCCTGGGAGCGGCAGCGCACGGCCCGACGACGGAGTGCGCCTGCACGCGCAGGCGCACTCTGTCATCGGATCGCCGCTTCCACAGCCTCCTTTTGAGCCGGAGAGCTTAAAAGCGAGCTCTTCGGCTTAAAAGAGGGCTGCAGAAGCGGCGCCGGCACCCACGGAAACGCCCTGGGGGGCGGAGCGTCATGACGTCACAATGTGATGTCACGACGCCCCGCCCCCGGGGCGTTTCCTTTGCCGCCCCGGGTACCGCGGAGCCTTACTCCGCCACTGCCGCCGACCTTCTGATCGGCAAGCCCTAGGCTCTGTGGTTTAGACCACACTGCCACCCACATCCCTACAAGGCTAGGTTAGGGCCAGTTTAATTGCCTGACTTAAATTTAGGCCCAGGTTACCCTGAATTCCGTCCATGATTAAGCAACTGTGTGTGGCTTTTTCCGTGTGTTCAGATTACAACTGTGCTCTTCCTTGCAATCTTTCAAGAATGGATTTGTTGCTGCATTGAGCCACAGTCTGAACCTCTGGTCAACCCCCCCCCCCCCACTATGTTGACAGGGACAAAAGCAATCCACATCAGAATGCAACAATTGCAACAGAATATAGAATATACCCTCCACTGTGGGCACACATGGGCCTACGATTTTTCCCTACCTGTTTCAGTCACCTAGATCTGTTAGCCAAGCTTTAGTCCCATTGAAAAGCTGGTAACGCATTAGGCTTGCATGCATATTAGCAAGTGCTTATGCAGTATTTCCTCTCTGAATGCCAGCAAATGCGTCTCCCAGTTCTTTTGTTTGTGTGGCTCTTTAGCCTTGCATACTGTAATGTAGGTAAGTGCTGTATTCTTTCCAGAAAGAGGTCCACAATTTCACTCAGTTGCACAGTTCTTTGCTCTTCAACTTTCCTGCTGGAAACCTATTTAAAATAGCAAGGGCAGCAAAACTGTGGTGCGTGAGCTAAACTTAGCTGAGCTCTCGGGCAGCTCAAAAAATTGAATAAAAGTTAATAACTAAGCACCTAGTGAGTATGCGTTCTAGGAATACAATGAGGTCTTTTCCTTTCATCCTTCCAGCTGCAGGTTGCATGACAGAATATGTAAGCAGTGTGTGTGTGTGTGTGTGTGTACACACACACCAAAATTGTTCAAAAATCTACGAAGCTTCATTTCTAATTCTTTTTGGTGAATGTGGTAGCTGACATGAGTCGATAACAAACTGAGCATTGAAGCCAGATTGCTTAGTTTTTCATTTCAAAGAATTTATTTATTCTACTCTCTTGCTGGTGCAGTTTGACAGCAAACATTTTTCACTCTAGTCAATTGCAAACATTTTTTTATACAAAAATGCCGCTTCCTGCTTGGAAAAGATCTTTCCTGCAATTAACATTGCTAAGACTAGGTATTATTATTTGCGGGGAGGGTATAACCAACCCTTTATTTAGTATATAAGAAGGAAAAAATGTAGTCTTCATAGGTGGAAGAATGCCTAATATTTTAAGCTGAGATTCAGCCTTCGAACATTGTGCCAGTTCTTTAAAATGGTGCTTCCAGGTAGCCTGATGTACATACTAAAAACTTGGGCACCGTAGGTATAGTCCGTTTCCTAGTACTTCTATAAAGCCTTTACTGCATATGACATTGCTCAGTTAACAAACAGAGCTAGGGGAAAAGGGCAAAAGGAGAACAGGCTTTAAAGAGCTAAAATTGTACTTTGTGTTGTTCCCGGAAACCCAACTATGAATCAATGAATCTTCTTGAGCATTATTAAGCCCTGGCGGGCCTAATTAGGCTAAAGACTCAGAGATTCACCACCCCTGGAGTGGACAGTACTGTACTTTTGTTCCTGGGTTTGCCTGTCTCAACAATTTACAGTCGTACCTCAGGTTATGTATGCTTTGGATTGCGTAGGCTACTTTTCGGGTTATGAACTCCGCTAACCCGGAATGGATTAAGTACGTAATCCGGATTACGTACTTAATCCATTCCGGGGTACCACTGTATAACAATTATATTTTGCTGAGTACCATTTCATCCATAAACCTCACATTTCTCTAAATAGACACAGAACAACCCCAGTTTGCCACACCTTTTGCTTCTGTAATGTACAGAGGTTTCCCCTCAGTAGCGCTGGTGACGCAAAGGTTGATGGCTGGGGGTCAGAGAGTGAGGCCAGATCTTAGCAGTAAACAATGGCATATCCCCCTACCCCCGCCCACTGTGTTTCAAGCCACATTTATGTGGGGTCGTTCACATCAGAAATGGAGCAGAGATAATCTGCATGACCTTTTTTGTTGCCATGGCAACCCTGCCCATGGAACACCTTTTCATTAAGGCGTTACCTTGTGCATGTGTGCTTCTCTGCCCATGTGCGTCAGCAGTCTCAAATGTGCACACCATTCTGTAGTACGAAGTGAACACTGTTTTCTAATCAGATTGAAGCTGGCTTGTGAAAAATCTCATCGAACTAACTTTTGTCAAATAACTACAAGAGAGAGATGGATTGTGGCTAATGTTGTGCGAATATGGCTTCAAAAACTGGACTGGCCATGGGAGTGCAGTTGTACCTTGGAAGCCAAACACCTTGGCTCCTGAACAAATCGGCTCCCAGACGATCGAAACTTGGAAATGAGTGTTCCGGTTTTCAAACAATTTTCGGAAGCCAAACGTCTGGCACAGCTTCCGATTGGCTGCAGGACGCTCCTGCAGCCAATCGGAAGCCGTGCTTTGGTTTTCGAACGGTTCCGGGAGTTGAATGGACTCCTGGAATACATTCTGTTCGAGAACCAAGGTACGACTGTATGCTGGATATGGAGTTAAGTGGTAATGTGAACATACCCTAAGGCTCCTGCGCTTGGTCCACTGCTCAACATTGGACTCTGCAGGGAATGTATGGCAGCACAGATTGCTTAAGGGTTTTAACTCAACTCTGTTGTGGAATGTAAACACGAAGAGGGCTCCATGTACTTTGAGTTTGCTACTACTTTAGGAGAGTTGCTAATGAGATCCAGAAGGCTTATAAATCAAATCCAGATAAAATGAGTTTCTATTATTTTTATTTTTGCGCAAAATATAACCCATATTCTAAGATGGCGATTCTTCATATGGAGAAAAATCCCTATTAAACTGGTGTATCCACCAGTGAATGTCAGATAAAGAGTTCTGGACATCATAAAGCTGTCAGAGTTGTTTATAGATTTTACCCCTGATGGAGAACAGATGCTTAGTGATCTCCCCCAAGCTGTTTGCCTCTTTCCCTTGTAACGGCTGGCGATTTAGCTGTCTTGTGATGAGGATGCTTTCTAGGGTTCTGGTTTGGTATTACATGAATAACATATAGTTCATTATTACAATCTTTGTGTGAAAGAGAGACTTCTCTCCCAATTACTGAAGCTTCTCATCTGCCAGGGAAATTCCAGCAAAAACTTCTCCATGCCAGGTAAGGTTAAAATAAAGCTGGTGTGGGATGGGACGTATCTAAGCAAAAGGAGCGGTGGGGAGAGAAAGACCTCTGCCAAGACCATGAAGGACAACTGCCAGGCACAGTAGCCTATGTTCTGATTCAGGATGTCAGCCTCATTTGCATGAGAATCTGCACTAGGTCAAAGGCAGCATAGTTGCTAGGTCTACCATTGTGTAGCACAGGTGTTGTAGCTGCCTGTTCCTGTGACTGTAATTTGTTTTAACTGTTTTTAATTCTGAATTTTACATTCTTACAAACTGCCTTGGGACTTGCTGGTGAAGGCTGGGTAATAAATTTGAAGATGATTATTATATTTATAGTAAGGTTGGTCAATGAGGTACTGCGCGAATGTTGTTGGACTCTTGGCTCCTGTTGAGCCCAGCCAGCATAGCCAATGATCAGGGCTGATGGGAACTGAACACCTCGTTTGCTATCCTGTATACAAAAAAAAATGTATTGACCGAAAATAATTTAAAACCCGACATTAAAGGATAACAGGCAGGTACTTTCTGTAATCCTTTTGTCATCCAGATTTTGGTGAATGAAAACTCCCAACCGCCCTAGCAACCATGAACAATGGGCCAGGGATGATGGGAATTGTAGTTCAGCAAACATTCCTCGCACCTAAGGTAGCAGGGGAGCTAAAAATACTCTTAACTGAAGAGCGCCACATTGGCTATTCCTAGCCTATATCAGCCTTTCTGCAGCTTTGGGTCTCCAGATGTTGGCAGGATTAATGAAAGCTGCATTTTGAATGTGTTGCAGGAGTTGTGACTGCGAGTTTACACCAGACCCCTAAATTCAAGGGGTTCTGTGGTGACAGCATCTGCAGACATGTTTGCCTATTTGAAAGCACGTGAACAACACCTGCCACCTGTTTGCTGCCTTCCCATCTTTATGGAATAACCGCTTAAATAAGAAAAATGACTACGTGTTTACCCATTTCCCCCAGGCATCCTTGAAACTTAGGCAATTGTTAAGGAATTCCTTTGTTTCTCTGGAAAGATATCAGTTGTGTCTGTGGCTTTTCACAGATGGCAGAGCTAGGGACTGTGCTGGCATTGCTCTCACTGTTATCTGCTGTCTCAGTATCCTGCAATTCAGACTGAGCTATGCACATGGAGATAAAGCCCCTGGGGCAGTGCTTCCCACATGTAACTCACCTGAAGTGGAAGAGCTTGCCAAATGGAATGGGACTGCCAAAGTCACTGTGTTTTTAATGTGGGATTGTATGATAGGAGCAGATTTCCGAAACAGGACCTCTGCTACTCTCCTTCTGGAAAAGGGTTGCCCTTTGCCCCATTGCCAAGGCCAAGACAACCAGAACCTGAATAGACGTTGGTCATGGGGCAAGGGATTCCACCCCTTTTTTCCCATGCAGGGTGATGTGCATGAGGATTCGAAAGGGTTGGGCTTGTATGCTGATCCCTATCCACACAGGTTCAGGGAAGGTGATATACAAATACGGGTGAATAACATGGTTTGGAATCCCATAAGGGGCAGGCTTCTGGAGAGCTTCTGCCCAGGAACCAAGACACAGATTTTCTCTTAACCTCATGCCTGAATGTAACCTCTTGAAGTTCTAGACACTGGGAAAACAATAGATCAGTCAAATAAATAGGCAGACTGGGCAGGGTGAATTAGAAAAACAATATTAAATCATTTATTATATTGCCTTTGTGATCTGATTGTGAGGAGCATAGAGAAACAAGAAGCTGTGGTTGCAGCAGTTCTTTCATTTAAAGCCCTGCATGAGATCCAGTGGTACAGCTAGGCACTTTGCATGCAATGTGTACCGGTGTTTCTTCAAAATGTGGCAAGCCAACCCTGCTGTGTTCAGGGGCCCTTCAGCTCTTGCTGCTTAGTGGTGTCCTGGACATCTGTCCCAAAGGCCTGCCAGGAATGTGCCTTTAATGACTTAGGACCAGGATATCAGAGCATCACCTCCACATTGGCCTGCCCACGCATAAAGATCATCATCTGAGGCATTTCTCCCATCAGCAGTGAGGCAGGTGGCAACTGAGGAGAGAGCCTTCTCAGTGTTGGCACCCTATTTATGGAGTTCTCTTCCTGAGGAAGCTTATCTGGTGCCTCCTTTGATAAATTTCCAGTACCAGGCAAAAGCAATTCCTTCTTTGTTCAACTGTTTAATTGTTACGCTGTGCTTATTTTTATTGCTCCCAGTTTATTCATGTGTTTACATTTTTGTTTAGTATATTGTATTTGTTTTAGTTTTACTGTGTGAGCGAGCCACCCTGAGGATGTTTATATGGGAAGTATGACCCAGGGAAGTTGTGCATTGTGCAACATGCACAGCAGTAAGATAAGCATATAGGCTGTGGGAAGGGCCATGTGATGGCAGTGAATGAAGAAGGCAGGAGATGCAGGAGAGGGGGCTTGTTATTTGTGCCCAGTGAACCTGGGATGAAAGGCGTGTTGGAACTCTGAGAAAAGTTATTGTATGGTACCAGATAGAGATAGGGAAACAAACTTGTTTATTATGCAAGGGCTCAGCAATCCCTCATCCAAGTTTTCCCCATATACATTCGCACCATTTGACTGACAATCTAATATAACACTTAAATTATATAAGACACAGTTAAAAGCTGAAATGGCTACTGCAATAAGGATGCTACTCAATGTCTTCTTGCATGGAAGCTGCATCATGCTCTGATTCCCCCATTTTCACCCCGTATACAAAGTGATTTTGAGTGAACTCCCAGCCCTGATTGATATTTTAGAGTAAATGTATTCACAGGCTCTTTATTTAGGTGCTAAACTTAGCTCCTTGTTTAGGAGGCAGAACTGAACAGGAAGAAGGAAAGGAGGGGAAGCAGACCCACATAGATATCTGCTGTTTCCTCTCCCAAGAGAGCAATGGATCTCCGCCACAGCACTCCTTATGGTTTCATGCATCTTGACCAAAGCCACATGGTACTATATTTTTATTTCCTAGCTTTGAGCTCCCCCACCCCTCCTTGAACTGTAAGAAATGGTAAAGAATGAAGAATATCTCACTGTTATTCTTAGTGACAGCTTCTTTCAGCAATAACATTAAGCAGAAATGGGTGGGAAACTACCTAAATAAGAGGGTTTATGCTCTGTTGCAGTAGGTTTGCCCCAAGTGCTGTTCAACCAGCTCATCTGAACCAGCAGTGATATGCATAAGGACCAACACAGTTTCCAGAAATATTATGCACGTCAAGTATTCTGATTCAACAAGTATTCTGATTCAACATACCTTGCGAGCCTTGTGGGAGCCAGCGCCGGGCTGAGGGCTCCTTTACTGCTTGACTGAGGCAAGGGCAGCTGCACACTCCTCAGTCGAGCAGTTTAAAGATGCAGAAGGAGGAACAATACAGCTTGTTTCTCCCTCTCCATCGTATTAGGGCAGAGTGGGGTGGCGGTTTCACTCAGCGATATATCGCTGGTGAAACCATCGCCTTTCCTTTTGCCCTCTGCCAGCAGTGCCTGCTGGAGGAAGGAACTCTTTTGACTCCCTCCAGCGGAGACTGCTAGCAGAGGGACTCTGGAACAGGGGCGGTTTCACCAGCAATATACCGCTGAGTGAAACCGACATTGCGATCTGCTAGTCATGCCGGTCCTGGGCGATATACCAATATATCGCCCAGGCCTAATACACACTGTCTTTTTCTGTGTATAAGACACTCCCATGTATAAGACAACCCCTGTTTTTTAACCCCAATTAAGAAATCGGGCCAGAGCCTGAGCCACCCACCCGCACCAGAGCCCAGGCTGCCTGAGCCAGAGCCCATACTTAAACCTGAGCCCAGGCCGTTCACACCAGAGCCGAAGCCCGAAGCCCCTTATATCATCTGTGTATAAGATGACCCCCAATTTTTGACTATTTTTAAAGCAAAAAACATATTGTGCATTGAAAAATGTGTGTGTGTGTGTGCCTAACCCCCTGCACATAGAAGACTAGAATGTCAGCTTCTCCCTGACCTGCTAGTTTCCCTTGTGAAAGGCTGGATGATTTGAATGACAGTTCAGCCTACTATTTGTAGCAGGATTTTTAAAAACCCATCACCAATGTGTTACAGAGAAGTAAATGCCAGGGGCCAAAGCATGTGCCATGTCAGAGGCTCCTTCAGCGCACAGAAAAGGTTTCATGTTTTCCTATCTGGTGTGGAGAGGGGTGGGGAGAGGCAGATATTATTATGTGATTTCCTAATGCTGTGTGGAAGTGTGTTCTGTAAGGGAGAATTTGTTGACAAACCAAAATGAGTGTTATATAAATAAATCTGAGCTGCTTTAACATCCACTTTTGGCTGCCTGGCAGCATCCCAAGGACCACATGCTTGAACTTAACCCAGGAAATGAGATAAAAGCCAAGGTTAAAAACCAGCACTTTTTTTACACTAGGCCAAAGCATACAAAGTCACAATGAGTTTGCCCTTAAAATTTAAATCTGTTAGAGAAGCTTGGGAGTGGGACAGTCATGCAGAATCAAGACTAGGAAAGGGTCAGGGTGCGGGCAGGGGTTAGGAAAACAGAGAGTGAATTGGGGAGGCCCTAAACTAATAATTTTGATTTATTTATTCACACTGTGATTTAGTTGCTTTTTAGGCCCAAGCCCTTGCAAAGTAATATACTGTACGGAGATAAATAAAAGCAGAACTGCAGGCAGAGTATGAAACACTGAGTGGATACAGACATATAGATGCACAAGAGATAATGACTTAAATCACTAGAATTCTCTTTTAGTAAAATAATACATATTTAAGGCCTTCTTGAATGCCAGATGAATCAGCCAAATGGTTGTTAACAGGACAAATCTCCACAACTGTGGGGCCACCACTGAGAAGGCCTTGTCTCACATGCTCACAAATCCTAAACATTCCCATCAGCTATATTATGAGGAAGAAACCTCATGAATGGTCTAGAATCACTGATTTGTCACATTCACTCTTGCAATTTGGTTTATGCCTACTTCATATGTTATGGAGATGATGGTGGGGTAGTTGCAGGAAAACCTCCCCTGTGGCTCACTTGGCTCTGGTGCCCTGGCATCATGCAGGATGCACCTGCTTTTCTCATGTCCACCTCAGTGGGCCAGTTGTGGGTGGGGAGCCACACTGGGATGGGGAAGAATGATATGATCCATGTCAGCCCACATCGCTGGGACTTGATATGTTACTGAGGCAACATAGAACTGTACAGTAGGCAAGCAGTTTTGGTGGTTTTCACTTTTTGACTTGGAGTTTAAGTTACTGAGAAGTTGCCTCCCCTTTCTCCTGACAGTCTTCCGATCCTAGCCTCTCTCCAAGTAAGTTGTTCACGTTGCTGACAACAAAATAGAAAAGTTATGGTAATAGTAGGAAGTCTTAGGGGTCCACTACCCAGGAATTATGAGCAAATCAATCCCTGGCATGTCATGTTAAAAGAATCTTATCTAGCAAGGCTCAGAAGCCATATTGGGCATGAGGGAACTGTGGCTATGCATCATCTCTAACCATTGCCCATGGTGCCCACAGCTGATGGGGATTTAAAATCCAACACATGGAGGGCCACACGTTCTCCTTACCTGAGTTCAGCACAAGGCATCTTAATGTGCTCATATGGGCAGGTCTAAAGTGCTGTATTGGCCCAAATATAAGCCACACCTTTAAAATTGGAGGGGGGGAGAAAAAAAATACCCAAATATAAGCCGTTCCCTTCCTCACTGCTCCTGGCTGCATACTGGGCAGGCAGGGGGGAGCCACATGGAGTTGCCAGCGGCCTTTCCCCTTCCTCGCTCTCCCTTCCCAGCCTTAGGAGAGACACATAGGGCTGGCGCTGCTTTGCTGCACTCCTGGTGCTGTTTGCCTCATGCTCCTGGCTGCATACCATAAGGTCACAAATATAAACCACACTTTAACTTTTCACGGTTGGAATTTGGGGGAAAAGCGAGGCGTTAGTTAATATTGTCTAATAGTTCATGCTGTTATAACCCTGGTTCCAGCAACTGATTCAAATAGAGTCTAGATAACTTAATCCAAAGGATTTTTTGAGCTTAGTAGTGTCTCTGATAATTATCAAGAATTAAGTTCATAGTCCAGATGGAAATAGCCATCCTAGTTTATGCGTCAATAAATAAGGAAGTTAATAACAACTTTCTGTTTTGTTTCACTGGTTTCTTGGCTGGAGAACTACCAAGCAATTGGATGCATTTGAGAGCAATTAAGCAGTTATTTTGTAATAACTTTGGTGTAGCAGCTTATCTAATACCCTGCCATATGCTGGGCATCTTAAATCTGTCAAGGAAGACCACAAAGTCATCTGGAATTCCTCCCATTACCCCATCAGCGTTTATTCCTGGTTGTGTATCCATGCATACACACATTTACCAGTACCTCTAATTTCATTGAGACTGACTTGTCAATAGACATGCCTAGGGTTTTGCTATAAGTGTATTTTTTAAAAAAATAATATAGTTTGCAATACAAGCCTATGAATATCAATTCAGAAGTAAGTCCCATTGTGTTCTGTGGGACTTGCTCCCAGTTAAGTGTGCATGGAATTGCACCCTCACAGTGCAATCCTTTACAAATCTACTAAGAAGTAAGCCCAGCTGAGTTCCATGAGACTTACTCCTAGGTAAGTGTGTATAGGACTGCACCGTTAATCTTCACATGTGCCAATTTTCAAGTAAGCCAGTTTTTGCTCATTTTAAAATTCTGTTCCAAGCAACGCTGCATTTTCTCACATGGCAAAAGCTTTTGTATGAAAGAAACTATTAGCATCTCAAAAGTTACCTCACTTTCATTCCTGAAACAGCTTTGCAGCTTTCTTACTGCCGAGATACTTGTAATGGCTTAATTCACTGCAATTCTTTTAAACCCGAGCACATAGCAAATGAACCTCTTTGCAATTTCCTTACTGCCAAGATCCTAGCAGCGGCTTAATTTTCTGTATATTCAAAGTCTCCGTGATCAAGTGACGGCAAGTGAACTTTCTGGCATAATCAACAATCTGAAGAATGTACAGCATAAAGATTAACTGAAATCCATCTTTCTCTTGTGCCAGGAACTCATGCTGCAGCTGTCTAAACTGAAGCCAAAGAAAGTGGGAATTTCAGCCTTAGTTTTGGACGGATAGTGCAAATCCTTATAAAGGGATAACAAGGTAGCCAATATGGTGCGCTCCAGATGTTGATCTGGATCATACCCGACCATTGGCCCTAATGGTTAAGGCTGAGTCCAACAACATATGGCTATCCCGGGCATATACCTCTTATATAGACTATTATTGTCTGTCTGTAGTGTTTTCCTCTTCTGTCTGTGTGTTTTAGTCTATCTTGAGCTCTTCGTGCTAAGGATACTTTTCTGTGGCGCTTTGTGCAGCTTCGATGCTGTGGTCCTACTCTGTTGACAAAGCTGCAAATATTGTCAGCTCTTACCCTTTTCCACCGCATTCACTGTTGGGGGAAAGGAATCAGACGTAGAATTCATTTTATGTTTGTGGACCATCACACAGCACTCTTGCTTAAAACAGTGTGAAATTAATTTTAGACGTACAATAGAAGAGAAGCCACCATGAAAAATGAAGCAGAAGTGTTTCATATTCTCTGAAAACCCTGGTGGCACTGCTGTTTATGAAGCATATGTAAAAGTTAGGATTGTCATTACAGTGCAGCTTTTTGCATTGGGAGAGACCATTCAATAATATACAGCAATTATAAGCATCATGGTTTCATTTTGTGTGGTGGTTGGTTCCTCTATGGCAGTGGTGAGGAACCTTTGGCCATCCAGATGTTGCTGAACTACAACTCCTATCAGCCCCAGCAAGCTTGGCCAATGGCCAGGGATGATGGGGGTTGTAGTTCAGTAACATCTGGATGGCCAAAGGTTCCCCACCTCTCCTCTATGGCATAGACACCAGGCACTGCAGGCAAAGCAAGCACAGGTCTGCATTCTGTATTTAGACAATACTACTGTTTGAAAGCACATCTTTTGTGAAAGCACAGACAATACTACTGTTTGAAAGGGGTCACGAAGAGTCGGACACGACTGAACGACTGAACAACAACAACAACAACTGTTTGAAAGCACGTCAAAGTGCAAGTAGATGAATAGGTACCGCTCCGGCGGGAAGGTAAATGGCGTTTCTGTGCACTGCTCTGGTTCGCCAGAAGTGGCTTAGTCATGATGGCCACATGACCCGGAAGCTGTCTGTGGACAAATGCCGGCTCCCTCGGCCTATAGAGCGAGATGAGCGCGCAACCCCAGAGTCATCCGCAACTGGACCTAATGGTCAGAGGTACCTTTACCTTTACCTTTACTGTTGTAGCTGGGGTGATCAAGGAAGGAGAAGAAAGGCTAACAATTTCTAAAGGGTGGTTCATGGGATGCTTACAAAGTATAGCACTATTCATTTGATTACTTGTGACCTTTGCAGTAAAGACTGAATATTTTGTCCTCTCCCCACCCTAGTATGTTCTATATGTGTCGGATCGGCAACAAAATGTTGCAGTGTGAAGGGCTTCCTCTTTAGGCTTCCAGCCACTCTGTTCCACTTCTGCCCTCCCTCAGTTCCCTCCTCACTTTGAAAGCATTTCACGGACACTGAGCATCTCAGTCCTCATTGGGTACCTGCATATGTATTTTAATAATCTAGCAAAGCAAAACCCAAAGAAGTAATGATGGACACATCATTACTTCTTTGGGTTTTGCTGTTTTAGAGGAAGGTGATAATGGGTAGATTGATCAGTACAAAGAAGCACTTGATAAGCTGAGGGTTCAGGCTTGCAACTATCTGAACTAAAACTGAGTTCAGAAACCACACCAGCAGAGACCCTCCAAAACAACTTCCCTGTCGGATTAAACCAATTGAATATGTTCCCCCTTAAGCCAGAAATATCTCCTTTTTCTCTGCTTGAAGGAGAAGCCCTGTCCTACTCCTTTGACTCAGAGGACTTATCCTGTTTTTCTCCAAACGGGAGCTCAAATGTCCACTAGAGAGCAATCGGCTATTTAAAAAACAACCCTATTTTGACAGCTTTTTATTATTTAAAGTGGAGGTCTCCCCCTCCCAAACTCAGCACTATCTTGTAGTAGTACTGAATATTTGATTCTGCTCCAGACCTTTTACCTTGTCCTCAGCTGCTTTACAAGATCTGCAGCATGACATACCTATCTCTCAGAGGACAATTTGAAATAAATCTTTACAGTATGTCAGCTTCGCTTCTTCAAGATGTCTATAAATCTAGCCATGGTAGACTGTATTACGGTATAGGAATGCCATGCTGAGACATATTAAATCCACCAGTGGAAATGATAAGATTGTTTTCGAACAAAATAGAAACCGGTTTATGGAAACTTTATATCAAGTAGCCATTTAAGAGTTGCATGCTTCAGTGGTAGTACAAATTTGCAGCAACACCTCTCCTACCATTAAATTCTGTATTATACAAACATTAAAATAAGACCATTTATTACAGTATGATTGATTCATCTTCCCATTGGCAAGAGATTATCACCCATGAATAGAAAGATTGGGATTTGGAGTAATTTGAACAGAGATGCTGGGGGAGGTCTGGACGAGGACCTGTGATGCATCTATAGATTTACTCTTTTCTACAATAACCTAACAGGTGGAAGGTGGAAGGTGGAAAGGGAATAAGAGTGATGAGGGCTTACAAGATGAATCCCAACAAGACAGATGTTCTCATATCCAGGAATTGGGTATGTGGCATGTTCTAGATAGGGTTGCAGTCCCCTTAAGACAATGGCGTTGTTCCTAAATGCAGTGTTCTATCTGGAGACTCAAGTGCCCTTAGTGGCAAAGATGTTCTAGGACAAGAATATTGTTACCACAGTAACTCATGTACTGGTGACATCCTGGCTACATTATTGTAATTCACTGTATGTGGGGCTGCCCTTAAAGATGTTCTGGAAGCATCAAGATACACAAACAAAATATTTTAAGAGGCAATGTGCATTCCCCTTTCCTTCACACAGTGTGTGTTTTTTCTTACTTAAAATGTAAGGTGTTCAGAAATTATTTCTTGTGGAAGTGTCAGAAAGGAAGCTTCTCCTATTACATTTATTAAACAGTTCTCATTCCTTTGGCTTTAATGATATATTAATTGGAACTGGCTCTGATTGTTCTTGAGTAGCTGTTTACCAGCTATTAAACATGCATCCTAGATTGTTGAGCTAGAGGCTATAATTAAATATTTGATTTGCTGGTTGTTAAAAGAAAAGCATGGGTTGAGTTTCCATTTCAAGAGTGCATTTAACTTAATGTCTGCATCCTGCACATTGCAGTTGTGAGTTTTAAAGCTTATATATGGAATATTTTTTGTTCCCTTATTATAATTTTTTTAAAGGTAGGTAACAGCTGTACATTTTTTTTTACTACAATCCACGGGCGCTCAATATGATTAAGATTTATTTATTTTTTATTAATTAAAAATACATACAGCCCTTCATCATAAGGTCTCAGGGCAGTTCACAGAATAAAATACAAGATAAAAACACAATTAATGCAGTATTGTGGGTAACCCAATCAAAGGAAGAAGTAGGTGTGTATTGATTTCCCCCTAGAGTTGTTTGTTTTTATAACAAGGGGTGAAACTAGACTTTATACATATGGACATGAGTTGCTTTAGAGATTAGTTAGCCTTTGTTTTGCTTAGCTTCCACCATTTGAAGAATGCTTGGTGTCATTTTTACAATGCTCAGATGACATCTTGCATCTCTTAATGATTCTTAACCATAACTGCAGATTTTTCAAAAAACAATGATTCAGAAAGAATATGTTTCGTTATCCAACTTGTGTTCTGCTTCTGTGAAGCTGCTTGGGATGGTGCCACAGCTGTTTGTCTTGGAGGAACTGTCAACCCTGGTGATCAGTGAGTAGGCAAGCCAGAAGGTAAAGCAGGAGAGACATTAGCATGGAGAGACAGATATGTTGATGAGCAAGAATCTGAAGCAACTTAACCTCCTCTCTACGGGCAAGTTGCTCAGGCTCAGGAGTCAGGATAAAGTCTGAGGATATATAGGGCCAGATGAAATCCCACTTACCCCTCCTTTTATTTGTTTGTTTATAAAAATATAAGCAGGCCATTGCCTGGTAACCATTTGTTGGGACTTTAGGTTTTAACTGGAAAAGCCTCCAAACCAGTATAGCACTTGGAGTGGTGTCCAGCTACGCTTCCTTCTGCGTTTCCCTGCTTCTCCAGTGCTTTTGCAGAGTTGTTCAAACTTCAAACTTCTTCTTGCCCAACGGTATGTGTGCCTTTCTTGCCAGCAGTTAAACTCCCACACAGTCTAGCTTGTTTCAAGTAAAGCACGCTTTATTTACAAGCATAAATCAACAGACATTCTCTCCGGGGCTCACGGAGGACATCTCCGCTCCGCTCCGGTCAAAACCAAAAGTAGGACTGACAATAAACAGTGCGTCACATAAATCACATAGGCTTCGCATACAGCAGATACCCCGGGTGTTGTGACACATCTTCCCTGTGGGAGGGGTGTGCTGTTGAGCTTATTTAACCCTGAAAGCTCCAAACCTTACACCATTGAATCAGCAAATTGAATAACTTTGTTCTAGCCAGCTGCATTTGTGGTACCCAACGGCGAGGATTGCAGGACAATGGCTCCTTTTTCTGGTGGACTGCCATGGCATCACCAAAGGTAAAATTGCCATCTCTGGCATGGGCCGATCCGAACTTCCTGTTATGCTGCACTTTCCAGGCACAGATCCGCTCTTTAAAGCTCAATGTCCGAGCAGTTTTTTATTTGGTCCCTGTGCTTTCCCTGGGAAAACTCATGTTGTACTGCTGAACTGGAACAAACAGTGATCCCTGAAAAACCTGATTGCCATTTGCTCCGATTCAGCAATAAAACATGGGTTTTCCTGGGGAAAGTGCCAGGACAAAAAAAAAAAGCAGCTCTTACACAGAGCTTTTGAAGCCTGGACCTGTGTCGCAAAACATGGCACAAAAGGAAGTCTGGATGAGCCTAGGTCTCCTGGTGCTGTCCATTCCTGAGATCCACAATTCCTTACATGTTCCTTGTTTTTATTACTTTGCTGTTTTTTCAAGAAAGCATTTAATGTATTTAAAAAACAAGTTTCCTCTTAATTTTTTTACTAGTTTAGGGATCAAAGCAAACCTTTGCCAAGTGCCTTTTTCACGTCGCTGTCTGCGTTCTGTCTATGTAACTTCTAAACTGTGTTGGATACATATCTCAGACAGATGTGCAACAAACTTTGTGGAATTAACCAAACCCATGTGTCCCCAAGGCACATTTCTGACTGTTCCCAAGTAATAACATTGCACATCTTCTGATTGCTCTTCTATAAGCTTCTTAAGCGGAACTATCAAGGAATGTAGTGTGATAATGGCCCCAAGGCTCTTCGTCTTACAAGCAGGAGCACAAGTTGTCTATCAGAGCAATAATGCTAACATCCCGGGCATGGATTCAGGCTAGTTGCACTTGCCTGGCACATAGCATGGCTGAGTGCAGCTTCCAGTGTTACAGAATTTACAGTCATCAGATGTCAAAAAGGAAACAAGTACAAGCATAACAAAACTTTCCCCATATTTTCTGCCCAAGTTTCCCTTTGGACTTTACAACAGTGATGTGACAAGTTTATTTTTTTTCAAGGGATTGTATCTCCTGCTGGTCATGTTCAAGGTGGGTAAGATTTGGGGCGGGGGGAATAATTTGAAAAACCCCAAAATAATTTAAAAGCATATGACTTGGTCCAAATTAAACCCAACAACCAAGAGCACTTCAGCACACCTATTTACAAAAGCCCCGTGGATTTGACCTTTGGATTGGATTTGGAAGTGGATCAGCAACCAATACAAGGAGTTTTATATCAGGGTTCTAAATTCTGTCTTTCTGATTTGGAGGCATGTATGACTGTGGCCAGGGACGCAGGTGGTGCTGTGGGTTAAACCACAGAGCCTAGGGCTTGCTGATCAGAAGGTCGGCAGTTTGAATCCCCGCGACGGGGTGAGCTCCCGTTGCTTGGTCCCAGCTCCTGCCCACCTAGCTGTTCGAAAGCACGTCAAAGTGCAAGTAGATAAATAGGTACCACTCCGGTGGGAAGGTAAACGGCATTTCCGTGCGCTGCTCTGGTTCATCAGAAGCAGCTTAGTCATGCTTGCCACATGACCCGGAAGCTGTATGCTGGCTCCCTCGGCCAGTAACACGAGATGACCACCGCAACTCCAGAGTTGGACACGACTGGACCTAATGGTCAAGGGTCCCTTTACCTTTATGACTGTGGCCAAATCTGATCTATCCAAAAAACGGTGCACTCTTGGCCATGACTGTCTCCTGAGCAGCCAAGAGAACTTGTGCAGATCTGCTCAACTAACGATCTGCTATCCATGTGTAGAGACCCACTTGTGTGGGATTGCAAAGGCAAGGGGAATATACACAGGAAACCTCAGCTCGATGAGCCACAAGTTGTGCATTCATCTAATGTCTAAGGATGATGTAAGATCAGAAGCTGCTCAGAGTGGGCACACGGTGAACAACATGTGTCAGATGTGCATTAGAGGCCTACATAGCCCAAGCAAATAACTTTTCAGTGTAAGTTAAAAAAAAAAAACATACCTCAAGGGTAAAGCAGTATTGATTTTCAAACAGTGGGGCACCAATGTTTCATAATGATCACTAATAAATTACAGGTGTTTTTCCCCAGATAAGCAAAAATTTATTATCTGCATCTCTTGAGATGTGTATGCTAGAGTTAAGTCCTTGAAAAGCTTCAAAAATCTCATTATCAAGCTATCAAGTTTGCGAACATGAAATACTACATAGGGGAGTTTAGTGCTGTGGATTCGCATAGCTGTGCATGAACTTGCATGAGTCTCCATTGTCATTTCCATTGGCCTCAGATAAAAATGGATTATACCTTCTACCTTTGGTAAGTATGAGATGAGGGATGGGATGGGATGGGATGCGAAAATCAGAGGCATATCTGTTAGATCCGTGCCTGTCAAAAGAGCTAGTAAACAATCTTTTTTGCTTGTGACAGTATCAGTCAGAGGAATCACACCAGTTCTGAGAATGTTGGCAATTTGTTCTGCACATAGCATTGCAGTTTTGCATTTATCAAATTATTAACTAATTTTGATGAGGTTAAGTGGCTTTGTCCTTTTGGCTCCACATGAACTAGATCTCAATTTTTGCTTTCATTTGCCTCCAGTTTCAGCTGTTAGCAACAAACCACAAAGCTGCTTTTTAAAAATATTTAGAGAATGCAAAGAGAGGAATCTTTTTTTAAAGTGGTTAATTACTAGAAACTACTGTGCTGAATAAATATATGAAAGTACCACATGTGTGTGGCTGTTTTCAGATAATCATATCTTGGCTTAATAAACGGAAATATGAATTACACTTTTGACCCCCCCCCCCCAGCCTCTTCTCTTTTCTTGGCATGCAGCAGTTAAACCTGAAAGTCTTCAATTAACCATAGTTCCCAATTTCATCTAAACTAAGAAACGATGGTTATCTGGAACAAACTAGGGGTCAGCTGTACCAGGGGTCTCCCTGGAAGAGAAGCAGGATCCCCTTCAGCAGATCTCCAAATGCCAGTCACCTGAAGAGCCAATGGAGCTGGACATCCCTGCCCTAGACTGGAGTTCCACATGCAAGTGGTCTGGGTTCCTGGCCAACACTCAGAGCCATAGCTGTCAACTTTTCCCTTTTCTTGCAAGGAATCCTATTCGGAATAAGGAAATTTCCCTTTAAAAAAGGGAAAAGTTGACAGCTATGCTCAGAGCACCCCCCCCCCTCCCCAAGGCCACAGGAGGAGAGGAGATGGCATGTCGGACAGGAGCTTCAGGGCCACCACAAAAAAGCTTGGTCACTAACACATGAAGCTACTTGGGGAAGCTGTTGCCAAAACATTTATTGGCCATTGCTGCATCAGAGGGCAGAATTATTTCTGCATTTGCAGCAGGTGCTTGTCTGAGATCTTAGGATGCAAAAATTGCATTTGTAAAATGAGATTTATTACAAGCTGAGTTGATGCTCTGCTTTCCTGTTTTAGTATTCACATAATAAAATGTGGTGGGTTTTTCCACCTTTTTTCTTCAGTCACCTTAATTTATGGGACAAGGAAATAAAACTTTACCAAGTTTCTGCAGGAAATGAATAAATCTTGCATTTCTAAACAGTTAAAAAAAAAACCCCTCTGGAAATTGAGTCATTTTAAATCTGTGTTTGGCTTTTCTTCTTCTTCTTCTTCTTCCAGGAGGATATGGATCACAATTATTATACTTCAAGGACATATGGCCCATTTGATTCTACCAGCCGAGATCTGTGGGTGAACATTGACAAAATGGAAAAAGATAAAGTGAAAATTCATGGGATCCTCTCCAACACACACCGGCAAGCTGCAGTAAGGCATTTGATATGCATTGCTATTTAATCTTATGTTGTTGTTGACATCCTGTCTCCCTCTGTGATACACAGCAGGCCAATGAAAGAAACGGGAAGACTCAAACCTGCAATGGCTGGCTGTGTTCTCTCCCTCCACTGTCAGAGGCAGTCTGCTTCTGAATACAGTTACTGGAAACTGCAGGAGGAGAATGTTGTGCTCAGAACCTGCCTGCAGGCCTCCCATTGGCTCTGGCTGGAAAAGGAAAACTGGACAGGATGGACAATTGGCCTGATCTAGCAAACTCTTCTTAGGTCCCTACATTAGAGGTGACAGCATTGCTAGACCATTGCTTTACCAGAATGGATTGAGAGGCTAGGAATTATTTTTCAATATGCGAAATCATAATCATAACTGTTGTGATATTGTGCCAGGGAAGAAGGCTAGTTTACAGGCAAAATATATTTGGTGGCTTGCAAAGGATTTAATGATTATGGCACATTAAGCTTTTTGCTTTTAATACTTGTGGGATTTCTAAAGTTGAAATGGCCTTCTGCTTTTTTTAAAGATATACCCCCACTTGGTGGTTGGTTATTGTTTTTTTGTTTTACCTCTGGCATAAACACACTATAATGTGTGTAGAATAATGGTTAGTCCAGGGTGTTCACCTCTGAACCTGTAGCTCAGATCTGTAACTGGTTCTATGGGGTTTTTTGTGGGTTTCCCCACATTACTTTAAAATGCCCAGCATATGTGCCTGTAGGATTATTTTTCCCTCAGAAAACCTTACTCCAATGCCAATGAGCATTAAATCTCTCAACAGACCTGCAGCAGTATTATAAAATACCTTGGGAGGGAAAATATATGTAATCTTGGTGTCATTCAAGTCAGTGGCTGTTTTGCCATCGAGTTCACTTGACAGGCGAATTATCTTACAAATTGACTAGCTTAACTGCCATATTTAGAACTAAAATGTAGCAGCCCTGTATTTACCCTTTAGATTTGTATGAGGAGCCGTGGTACCTGAGTTTCTGAGAACTATTAGATCCTTGTCAAAATATTGTTGTTTTTCAGCTGTTGATTCTTGTCAAATGATAACAGAGGTGGCAGGTATAATTCCATTTCCACATCAAAGATCTGTGTTGGTTAATTCTGATCACGCACTCCTTGTAGCGAGAATGCTAAACTAAGCCGCTACCTTACAAGTATAATTGGATGCTGTAAGACTTCCAAAATGGTATTCCCACAGCTGACCTAAGCACTGGAAGCTCCTGGAAGAAAAGAGTCAGTACTGACCTTAAAGGGGATATAAATTCAGTAGCAGAAAATGACAACTCCATTGTCATGTGATGGAATGGATTTTTGCTCCATTGGACTGAAGACCAACTGGATGGAATTCTGACACTGGGGGGGGGGGAGTCAAAGTAAATAGCTTTAAGGGATAGCTCACGGTCTTAAAAATACAGAAGGAAGTATTTGCAGTTGAGAGGACGAGCGGAAAAGAAATAAGGGAGTTAGAATTCTGCTCTCCATTGGGTTGTGTCATATCATTTCCCAGGACCAATAAACTCACCAACCAGGTGACAGGCTGAGAGAAGAGTAGTAGGTGGAAGAGAATCTCTGTAGGATTCAAGAGGAGAGGGAGGTAATAAACCCTCCAGATTTAGACTGACACAACATAATTTATAGAAGCTCTCTTTTCCCAGCCAAACTGAAAAGAATAGCTAATAAATAGATGAAGCAGAGTGGAAATGCTGGAGCCTGGCAGTTTCCTGAGTTAAGAATGGACCTAATACAGCACAGTATCAGTTATATGAGATTTCTAGACATGGTTGGGTGTTTAATAAAAAGCAAATAAGGATGCTTAATGGTATGGCTATTCTGCCGACACATCTTTTCTTGAGCACTCTTGGGAAGTGAATTGGGAAGGAGACAAGAGCAAGATGAAAAAGCAATGATGTTTTCGTCAAAGGAATTGCAACCATTTTTGTAGGTGTGCCTCTCTTTTCCAAGCCAAAACCATGCAGCCAGGATACTTGACCCAATGTTAAATAACACTGAATTCAGATGAGTTGTGGGAACAATAAAGTTGCAAGGATTGTTTCAATGATTTGCATCTTTGAAGGCCTTTGTGAGGACTTTAAAGCTAAACATGAGCTGGAGCAGCCTAAAAATAAGAAAATAAGAAACCAACGTGATGAGGGAGTAAGACAAGAACTTTTGAATTAACAGGCACACTCTGCTGTTGTGATTTATCTGTATATAATACATATGCATAGAGCATTCATTCTGTTGAAGTGAGAGATTATAGGGACATAAATTACGGTGTATATTATATTGGAGTTTGCTGATGCAGCCAAAAGCTTGTATGAATACAGAGGTGCTGTTCAGACTCACGATCAGAGGATTTGGGAGCTCGTGATCTTCTATACATGAGCCTGCATGTTTGCTTGTTGGCACTAAGCCATGGCTTGGCTTAGCGTTGCGTGCGAACGGTATAAATGTGTTTGTTTTCCTAATTTTAATGAGAACCGTTAGTAATTATATTAACTCTTTAGCCGTAAATTAAAAGGCCATTGATTGTTGTAGCTGTCCAATTAAGTTGCTGGGAATTAGAACTGAGGACCGCTTTGGTTAGTAGTGTTTTTGCTTCCACGAGTAGCCCCGTAAGTCTCCATCCAAAGGGGAAAGGGGGGAGAACACTGGCCCTGCTAATATCCAATTTGCTTTCATATGGTGACTTATTTTAGATTAATTGCATATGCAGCATCATTTGAAATGGTGCCTGGAGCATGAGCATTTATAAGAGAAGGGGAACGAGAGTGGGAGGGAGCTGTTGCTCTCCTCTTCTGTTTGTGTGCTTCCCATAGGCATCTGGTTGCCCTCTGTGATGAGCAAGATGCATAGACCTTTGGTGTGATCTTCATGTGTCCCTTTGGAAATAGAGGCAAAGGCCAGCAGATATGGGGGGCTATGGAAACAGATGGGGCAGGGACTTGGTAGGAGACGTACCTGTCCTCTACTAAGAACGCAAGAAAGGCCCTGCTGGATCAGGCCAACAACCCATTGAGCCGAGTTTCCTGTTCTCACAAGCAGGACCTGAATGTAACAGTGTTCTCTACACTTGTGATTTCCGGCAACTGGTATTCAGAGGCATACTGCCTCAGACAGTGGAGGTTGATAAAACACAGCCATTGTGGTGTTGACTAGTAGCTTCTGAAGAGACCAGTATATACTCATGAAGAAGCTGTGTGTGTGTGTGTGTGTGTGTGTGTGTGTGTGTCATCAAGCTCACAGCCACATGTGTTGCTTTGAAAATTCTTGGTGAAAACTTTAAGAGACAGTTGCCTAGGCAGGAACTCAAACTCAGGAGAATGTCTGACACAATTCTGCCATTTGAGGAATCTTGCTAGCAAACGGCAACACGAGTCACTTCCTTCCCTTTTGCAATATTTTCATGGCATGAATTACCAAGAGGTTGGTTAGTAATCTATCACATCCAATGGTTATCCACTTGATGTGTATAATTCGATCCCCTATTTGCATATCAGCACCTTTGCATGAATGATCTTGTAGCTATGCATTCTTAGAATAATAGTTTTATAATGCCAAACTCTCCAAACGGATGCTGGATCCAAGCTTCCTAGCACAATTAATGTGACTCTTTCCCAGTAAGAGGCTGTGCAATCAGATATGCGCTTAATGTCACCTTGGCAATCCACTCAGCGTACAAGCATGTCACTTAGCAAATCCTTCCATTCAAACTAAACATTTTTTTAAAAAAATTCCAGTATACTGATTATGGTTAAATCAAGAATTTAATCTTGTACCTGCAGGTGCAAGAAGAAAAATGTGGCTTCTAGTTGGACTTGACACCGCTTCACTTTTTTATGCTTTCTTCCAACTTCCCAAGATAATAAATTTGGAAAAAGTATGTGGGGGTGGGAGGAATCATAAAACTGTTAGAGTGTTAAAAAAAAAAATCTAAGGGCTGTCTTGTTCAGAGCTTGTCTGAAATGTCTTCTCTGCCCTTGTAGAAGAGATGAATCTCCATCATTAGCCAGTAAATGACAATTTTCGCATCATGCAAATATTAAGTGATAAAAATAAAAATGGCATCTTAAGGTTTATTCCTTACAGTTTACAAGGAAAAGGGGGGTCTAAATTAGTTAAACGCTCATTCATCAGATGCTTTCTAAATTGGTAGAAGGCTGAATTAATATAGGAAAACACGAATGATGCTTAATCTCCTAAACTAAACTGAATCTAGGATATTAATGAGTTGGAAAATTGTTTTCTGAAATGATGTCCGGAAAAATTTCCCTGCAAATTCCACTTTTAAAAAATACATTTGCAATAAGCTGTCTATAAATGTTCCATTCTTGCTGAATTCAGGATTTTTAAATATATTTTCCCATGGGGAGTTTTGTGTTTTTTTTGTATTCTGGTTTTGTTTGTTTGTTTTGCCATATTGGCTGCCCCAGAAGATGAGAGGTGCAATGAAGGTACTGTAGGATTATCTATCTTATTGGAACAAGTTCAGTTAGTGAGATACAGAGACCTTTATGATTCAGTACACTTGAGGCAGAATTAAAAAGCACAAGGCAACAAGGCTTTATAGGCAAAACGTGACCTATGTTTGTGATGTTTAGGAGAGCAAAGCAAGAACTGTCCCTTTTTCTACTAATAAAGAGTCTGCTTTTTTGTTCAAGGTTGGACAGGGAAGGGGAAGAGAGGGAGTTGCCGTAAGAGGATCTAATCTCAAAGAATAGTTGCGGTTACTCAAGTATTTGGATTAGTTCGTGCCTGTGTGAAAATACTCAGGAGGCATATAAATATACAAAAAGCACAGGTAGCACAATGCCTATATTAGGACCAATTGAAATGGCACAAATGGCTAAGCAAGTTTTCAGTGTTACCAGAACCCTTATTCATGCTGGATTCTTAAACTAAGCAGCAACAAAAGCTGGAGTGGTCAGGGAGATAAACCCTGTTCAGACGTAACACCAAACCACAGTTCCAAGTTATTAAAAGAGCCTGCTTGGGCCTTGGGCTACAGCACGCCCCCTCTATTCTGGCACAGCTGGCAGAAAGAGATTGGAAGCAGTGGCGTAGGAAGGGGGAGCGGTGGGGGCGGACCGCCCCTAGTGCCCTCACTGAGGGGGGATGGCTTGGGAGTTGTGGGCGGACAGTGCACTGAATGTCCGCCATGGGTGGCTCGCTCTGCCCCTGACTGCAGGGTCCGTGTGCACCTGAGTGGCTATCCTGCACCTAGGAGGGCACACTCTGTGCCATGCCTCCCTCTGGAGCATGCCCGCCCTTGGCAGGGCAGGCATATGCTCCGCCCTGATTGGAAGCATCTGCTGTAAGGTAATCATAGTTTGCCATTACATCTCAATCGGACTGAACTGTTTTTAGTTTGAACTGTGGTTTACTGAAACATGTCAAAAGCAAAACATGGTTTCTGATCCTGGTTTGTTTCAATAAACTGTAGTTTAAACTAACTGCAGTTCCAATGTGGTGATAAACTACAGCTTGCTGAAATGAAGAAGTTGTTGCTTCCAATCTCTTTGCGGTTGAGCCAGAGAAAGGGAAGGGTGAGTATTTATTTCAGTAACATTGGCTCATTATAAACTGTGGCTTATCAATCATGTTATGTCCAAATCAAGGCAGGATGTTGGTGGACATGACAATATATGTTGCACCTGCAGCTTTTAACAGTCTTAAGAAAAAAGGGAAATGTGTTTTGTAGACATAGACTAGACTACAATCCTATGCACATTGCTTTGAGGAAACAGAAGGGCATGCATATTTCAAGTAAATAAGCATAGGATTGCACTCATAACTGGTTTAAATTGTGCCTGTGGCAAAAAAAGCATCAGGTTGTAGCAAGGCATGCTGGGGTGAAAGAACAATCCCTACTCTCCTTTTGAAGATAGTTAGCTCATATATCTCTGTAGGACATACTGGAACACACAGGTCCTTGTAAGTCAGAGAGCAGAAGTAAAGAAATGTAGAGTTTAAAGAAGGCCTTGCGGAAGAAGTAAACTTTGAAGGGCAGTTGAAAGATCTAAGAGGCATCAAGAGTGTGTGTTCTGGGACTTCATAGTAGAACAGAATAAGTGGACTATAATAAGGAAGGAAAAAACAGAAAGATAAAGTGAAGAGCATTGAAGTGAAAATCTTGGCTTTATTTTTGCTGGTAAGTAAGGGAAGAGATCTGAGGATGTCCATGGAGACTTTTTATAACTGAACTTTAAAAAGAGCAGTTGAGCTTTCCCCAACATTTTGAATTTTGGCCATTTCCCCCCACTCTGAACTGAAGCTATCGAATTAAACCTGAATATGTGAAGAGTGGTTTTCCAGGAACCATGTTCCAAGCTAATTTAGGCTGTGATCCTAAGTTTGCTTTCTGCAAAGTAAACTCAGTTTAACTCAGTATGGCATACTTCTGAGTAAACATGCTTAGAATTGCAGTGCATATAAGCCCATGGAGTCTTTCCCCACCCCCAACTGCTATATGAAAAGTGTGTGGAGTCGTGACCATTACTTTTTCTAGTAATAGCTCACTTTGAGTCTCAAATTAATTTCAGGCTGTATTGTAGGAAGCATTGTCAGCAATCAAGGTGGGAGAGGAGCAGATCATGGATCTGGATTTTGCACACCAGTGGTAGTGGCTGGTGTTGTGTGGCAATGCTACACAGCTGCTGTTTGACAATGGCATTGCTACAGATTACCAGTAAGGAGCTGTTTGGCAGCAAGGTAGGACTGTGTAGACACACTGGCAGAGTCGATCTGGCACCCGCTCTGCTGTGCCCACACATTGCTGGTCTCACTGCCCTTCCTGCCTTCCTGCCCCAGACCCATCCAGGTAAACTGTAGCAGTGGCAGTGTTGGGAACTTTGCCACACTGCACCAGCTGCTGCTGCAAACCACTGGATGAAATAAAACTGAAAAAAGTGTGATTAGTTGGAAAAGGAAATGACTAAAGCAAAATCTAAGGGAGCAACTCTGTGGTGGGGAGAATGGATGGTAGGCTGTTGGATGCTGGGGTCCTCCCTCTCCATGGTCAGAAAAAGTGGCCCACATTCAGAGGTGGAGGTCAGTAGTTGGAAACCTTCCCAACACTGTGGTAGGAAGGGCTGCCACCATTGCTGAACCACCTTCAGCAATGAGTGTGTGCTTCAGGAACAAGAAGAGGGAAACTACAGCAGGCCTGGAGCTGGCATATTTATTGGGACCAGTGGGAGGTAAATTGTTTGTTCATTTTACATCCCACTTATACTCCAAGGAGCTCAAGGTTTCATACATAATTCTTTCTCTTCTCCCTTCCATGTGAGGTAGGTTAGGCTAAGGAACCGTGACTGGCCCAAGGTCACCTAGTGAGCTTCATGGTTGAGTGGGACTAGAACTTTGGTCTCCCAGGTCCTAGTCTGACACTCTAACTGGAACACACAACACTGGGAAGGAAGGAAGGAAGGAAGGAAGGAAGGAAGGAAGGAAGGAAGGAAGGAAGGAAGGAAGGAATCCACCTTTTGTTTGGTTCCTCCACCAGAAGACACTCCCCCAGCTCCATAGGATTGTACATTAAATATGGTCAAAATACCTACTGACCAAGCAGAATTGCTTGCTAAAGCTGTAAAGTGAACTGCTGTACTGCCAGTAACATGGATTCATATCTTATTTTCTTATTTTCTGCTTTTTTCCACTTTGCCACCAATGATTTACATCACTTTTTATTTTGCTTTAATCCTACCGAGACTGCTCTGGGACCAGATAAGCCCCCAAATTGGCTTTTCCAATGGTAATATTCCATGTTAAATACTGATAAGTAGTGAAAAGGTATAAAATAACCAGATAGGAGAATATATTTCAATTAGTATAAATCTTGTATCTTGGAAGTTCCTCCTACAACCGCCTCCTTGGGACGAGCTGTTTATTAAATGGAATTAGTTCTTCCAGTTCTAAACAAGATATGTGTAAATAAACCCTTTCAAATTCTGGCTTCTAATGAAAAAGAAGAAGAAATCTAATTTGAAGCTGCTGTAAATATTCAATGATTAATTTCATACCAAATAAGTCATTAAAAATACCTGATAGATGGAGAAACTAATCCTTTCTGGAGAGATGGGGGAAACCAATTATATCCGAGGCAATATGAAAGTTAAAATGAGACAGACATAAGCTTAGTTAGAAAAAAAATGTTTGAAAGATTTTTAAACATGGCCAATTGCTTGCAATGAATGGAATGTGCAACATTATTTGGAAGAAGCAGAGAAACTGTTTTGTACTGAGTCAGATCATTGGTCCATCAAGCCCTACACTATGTTGTCTATATTTACTTGCGACAGCTGTCCAGGATTTCAGACCCAGGATCTCCTAACCCTACCTGGAGATGCGGGGGATTGAACCTGGAACTGGTTGCATTCTCTGCACTGAGCTACAGCCCTTCCGCTCTGTCCTGTTACCCCTTTTGTGCTATTCCAATGTGATCCGGAAATGAAGATTATTTTTATTTGATATTTGCAAAACAACAGCATCACTTCCCAGATATCTGACAGGTGCTGCCAGTTTTTTGTTTTCGTTTTTAACTTTAATGCCACCAATGTGCATGGTGAGCTAACCCAGACTGTTGCCCCCACCACAAGTCTAATGAAGTCAAATTTACCCAACTGAAGTGTAATGAAATCTCTCGCCCGCAGCACTCAGGAGCTGCTGAACTCCTTCTTCCACCCCATGCTCTCTCAAACCTCTTGCTCACCCACCCGTGAGTCTTCAACCATCCATTGGGAGCCATGAGAAAAGTATATTTACCAGTACTACAACTGATTTGCTGTCATAGGAGGCCCAAGAGAAAGACTTTCCATGAGAAACTATATTTCCCAGTGCTCCTGGCACTTGAATTGCTATTATAGCAACACCAATGGGAAAACCTTCCTTCCTTCCTTCCTTCCTTCTCCTGCCACTATCGTTGCAGCAGTGGCAACAAGGTAAGCAGTGCAGCTGAGCATGAGTTGGAGACTCATAGGAAGGACAAACTTCTGAGTTCTTCTCCCAGTTAGAATCTAGGCCAGTTTGGGATATATTAATAGCAAATTATGAAGCCTGGCAATATAGTGGCAAAAGGCTGCTTCTGTGCAACAGTTGAAGAGAATGGCCCCCTCATGCTCTTTCCCAAGAAGAATATAACATGTGCCTGGCACAGGACACTGGCACCAGAAGGGTGTGCAAAGCTTGGCTTCTGAAGAGCTGCCCCCTGTTGCTTGTGCCCCCTGGTGCTTTCCTTCCATAGGTTTGTGAGCTCTTCCACAGCTGATGCTTCTTCTTGGCAGCCTCTTCACTACTTTCCTCGGCACAGTTCAGCAACCATGCTGGTGGCAGCACACAGGCTACGTAATGACAGTGTCCATTGCAGAGACGCTTCCTGCTCCTTCCTATGTGTGCTGCTGGGATTTACTGACAAGCCAAACCCTCTTCAGGGATAGTACATGGTCCAAAGTGCAGTGAAAGGGGCTCTGCATTTCGCTCAACCCCTAAAGCCATTCGGCTCCTCCTGCCCCTCTGTGTTGATCAGGGCTTCTGGTGTGGGAGGTTTTCTATATGCATGATTTAGAACTCTTGGCAATTAGGGATCCCTACATGCTCCCTATATAAGTTTCCAAGCTTTATCTGGTATGCAGAATTGTTTCCACTTTTAGTACTGACAAATGATTCAAAATTCAGGATGGCATAAGGCTACTGTAAAAAAACAAAAACAAAACCACCTTAAGGCAAAAGCAGCAGTGAACTGGGTTTAAATTGAATGGGGTCTCTACTATTCCTTACATTATTGATTTTCTTTTCTGGTGTTGTTCCTTGCAGAGAGTGAATCTATCGTTCGATTTTCCATTTTATGGCCATTTCCTACGTGAAATTACTGTGGCAACTGGGGGTAAGTGGCTTTCTACCCGTTTCACTTTTGAATAATCTGACAAGAGTTTCAGATGTTTTAAATCAGGTTTCTGAGAGAGAGAGAGAGAGAGAGAGAGAGAGAGAGAGAGAGAGAGAGAGAGAGAATGAATTACGGTAGAGCTTGCATTATCCAAAACTGGATAGGCCAGATCACCAGTTCATTCAAATTCACCCTGTCCTCTGTGTCAGCAAACTGGTATAAATAGTGCTTACCATGGATCAGAAAATTTGATTAACATTTTAAATAAATGTCTTCTCTATACACCTTTCCTGGCCCCTCACTATTAGATGCATGGTGGGAGAAAGGGAAAGGGAGTTGCTGACCTATAAAGGCCGTGTGATCACACCACACACTTCATTTTTCATCATTTCATGATTTGCAACTCTATAGATTATTGTTAACATGTTGAAAACTGCCTTGAGAAGTTTAACCCTAAAAGGTGGTCTATAAATATATTAAAGTGAGAATAGATTTAATTATAGGAAAACTTTGACCTCTTCATTCACTTTTACATATGAACAACAATCCATCAAGCCACTTAGAAATGCATCAGTTACACTGTTAATTGGCTAAGAGTTTGCTGTGAATGGTTGATCAATTGGCAAGTGTTTCAGTTCTGAAATGGCTGGTGCATAGGATCAAAGTAGATATGGAACTAAGCATTTATTTATTTTTTAAAAGAAACTATTAATTGTAGGTGCAGGATGACAGTTTTCCTTGGGTTCTATGCATGAGGGAGGAGATTACCCATTTGCTCCCCTGCTGCAGCTAAAGAAAATCCTCCTAGGGCTTAGAGATAGGAGGGAGGTTATCGCTGATGCCAAAAGGAGCTTCTTTCCTGTGGCATATAAGGGCTGCAGGGGAGAAAGTTGTTTCACCCGCAGTTCCTGCAAAAGCCTGCCCTCACTTGCACTTGCTAGTAATGTTCTTTTAATCACACAGCAGCATGTGATTTGCTCTTAACCATGTCTAGTTTGCCCCATAGAAGACTTGTGTTTTGTGTAGGCTGCTACAACTGCTTTTCTTCCGCTTCTGCAATGAGGATTGCTGTTCTACCATTACAATAAAAGTTGTGCAAATAACTCCCTGTTACCAAAGCAGGACACCCACCTGTATGGAAAGATACGTGGGGTGCCAATTATGTATGACCATCTTTGAAAAGGAATAGGGGAGGGGAGAGGATTTCAAATCCGAGTTTTGTCATTTAGCTCTTTAGAATGGAGGAGTTGAGAGGGCAAAGAGGTTTTTCTGTAAAAGGAAGGGAATGGCTAACAACAGACCTAAGAGGGGGTAACGCAGGGGTTGTGTGCTTTTAATTCATGGCAAGGTTAGTAATGGAGGAAAGGGGTTGACGTATAGGCGACAAAAGGATGGCATAGATACTTAGGAATGAAAGAGATAAAAGTGTCTGGCACTCCTTCGCTCAACCAGACCTGCAAACTCTCGAGATGATGAGATAAGTAGGCATCACCGACCAAATATAGATAAAGAAATATCCTGTATTATTCTACTGTTTGTCCAAGAAAAAAGAAGAAACCTTTCTCAGGGGGGAATCAGTGTTCTAAGGGCATCCTGTGCAATCCCCAGCATGTGTGCACGCAGATTACTTCCTGCACTTTCTCACTTGTGCAAACCATAGTTTGTTGTTACATCAGAATTGAGTAAATGATGGTTCACCTCTAAACTAGCATTAAAATCTCTCTTAAAGCATAATTTCCAGTTGTGGTCTGGAGGCAAACCATAGCCTTATTAAATAACAAACACACACCCCTCAATGCAATTGCTATTGTATGCAATGGTAAAAGTAAAAGACCCCTGGATGGTTAAGTCCAGTCAAAGACAACTATGGGGTGTAGCGCTCATCTCGCCTCAGGCCGAGGGAGCCAGCGTTTTTCCACAGACAGCTTTCCGGGTCATGTGACCAGCATGACTAAACTGCTTCTGGTGCAACGGAACACCGTGACAGAAGCCAGAGCGCATGGAAACACCATTTATCTTACTGTGGCAGCGGTACCTATTTATCTACTTGCACTGGCGTGCTTTCTAACTGCTAGGTTGGCAGAAGCTGGGACAGAGCAATGGGAGCTCAATCTGTCGTGCGGATTCAAACCACCAACTTTCTGATTGGCAAGTCCAAGAGGCTCAGTGGTTTAGACCACAGCGTTCCCTATTTTTATGCAGAACAGGAAAAAGGACTGCATGTCCCCATTGCTCTTCCTGCAGACCCCTCATGTTGAAGGTCAAATGTATGCAGCAGGGAGCCTGCTCTGCTGGAATATCAGGGTTCTTAATTGTGTGGGGAGCCTACCCACAGAGAGCAGATTCTCCACTGCAGACATTCAGTCTCAGTCATGTGGGAGGCTGTGGGGATATGGGAAAAGGTGGAAATAATGTGCTCTTCCCTCTTTTCCCCTGCTGTCCTGTCAGGGAACTGTCCCCGGTGCAGCGCAAGGTGGTGGAAGGGCTTCTCAGGATGCTACAGAGAGCCCCGGTCCCACTTGACCAGCAGCACCTCCTCTGGTAGCAGAGGGAGCAGCAAGGCTTCTAGTGGGGAGGGGCAGGCTTTTCAGGGCATGGAGGGAAGAGGCTCTGAGGATGCTGGAGAGACCCCGCACTCCTCTCACTCAAGGGGTAATGAAGGAGACACGCAGCTTTCGGCGCCCCAAAGGCATTGAGGGGTAAAACGAAAGGATGGGAGGCGGGGTTTCCGTATACCGAAGCTCTTTTGTTGGGGTCAGAACCGGAAGGGGCCATTCCCGGATTCTGACGACACTTTATATAGACATGAACTTATTAGCTCTGCACTGTACATAGTTTGCACAATAAAACTCTTAAAGGAAACTTAGAGTTTGCCTGCTTACTCATGAGCAACTAACAGAGGACCTTCAGGCAATGGTATTCATTTTGGGGGAGTGGGGGAGAGAACAAGTGACTATGGCTTATGTTTTGTGAAACTAGTACTTTGCCTAATACACACATAAAGTAAAACTGCTTTTAGTGAATCAGTAGGTGCCAGAGGGATGATGATGATGATGATGATGATGATGATGATTTAGTCACTTTACTCATAAAATGACCCAAAATGATGTGGCATGCTAGGGGGTAAAAGAGGGAACATGCAAGCCTTAGGCATCACAATGGTTTGGTCAGTGGCTATGTGTGACAGTGTGAGCCAAGCTTGTTTTTTTAGGACTTCCAATTTTTATCATGTCAACAAAGAGTTTGTTTCTTCTCCTTTAAGGGGCTCAAACGATGCATTCTCCTTAAATATCACAGTGCTAAATGGCAAGCAAAGAGCTCCATCATATCTATAACAGATCAAGAAAGCCAAATTTTGTTTTTTTTACCATCCATACAACCTTTGTATTTCACTACCAAGCAGTCTTGAATTATGATTTTTGACCCTCAATTAATATGAGAGAGAGAGGAAAAAAAGAGAGAGAGAGAAACTCACATGGGTTGGCTTGAGCAATTAGCATATCCTTTCCCTCAGTCCATGTTTTACCAAGGTTACTTGATTCATGTCTGTGAGGTAAATCAGTTTGCACTGCCATTATTAGTATAATTAATCAAATCCTGTTCTTCTAGAGGTGCGTATCTGTCATGGGGGAATTCCTGTGTATGCTAATTCTGGTACCTAGGAAACCACGAGAGGCCTTCCAGTTCTCTGATGATAGAAAGTCTTCCTGACAGAACATTTCAGATGTTTTCATTTAGGAGAGAATAATATAGCATTGGCAATGGGCTTAGAAGTCAGGTGTGGGATTGGGTTGTCAGAGTAGCGGCAAAGAAAATGAAAAGCAGCAAGAATAAAGGGCAGTGTAAAGCGTGTTCACGTGCCCCCCTTTCAATAACACTGTTTAAATCTAAATTGTACCATCAAATCTAATCTTGCATTAAACAGGAGTAGCACTTTTCAAATGTAAGAGGCTAGTGAACCTAAGCAATTGTTTTCGACTTGGAGGAAGGTGTGTCTGAATATTGTCTTATGACAGGGACCTGTGGTTCTCCAGTAGTTGTAGGACTCCAGTACCCATCAGCCCCAGACATAATGGTAAATGGTCAGGAATGATGGGATCCTTCCCCAAACTGGTACCCTCCGGATGTTTCGGCCTAAAACTCTCATCAGCCACATGCTGGTTGGGGCTGATGGGAATTGTAGTTCAAACCATCTGAAGGGTACCAGGTTGGGGAAGTCTGGTTTTCTCCTGGCACCAAAAGATATATAATGAAGGCGCCAGACAAACCTCCCTGAGGAGGGCATTCCACAAACAGGGAGCCATTGCAGAAAAGGCCTGTTCTCATGTTGCCACCCTCTGGACCTCATGTGGAAGAGGCACACGAAGAAGGCCCTCAGAGAATGATCTCAGGGTCTTGGTAGGTTCATATGGAGGGAGACAGTCCTTGAGCTATTGTGGGCCTGAACCTTTTTAGGGCTACCTCTAAAAATTAATTGATTCAGTCTTCTTATGTTTACATATGAGAGGAAAAAACAAAAGAAATGAGCCTAATCTTTCATTTTAGCATTTGCATGTATATATCACAACAGGGATAATCTTAGAAGATGCGTGTCCTATTCTCTCTCTCACAAGAGGAATTTTTTACAATATGGACCTTGCAAGTTGCAGTTTATATTATTATTATTATTATTATTATTATTATTATTATTAAAATGCCAGATTAGTTGAGGGCACCTTTTGAGTTGATCAAAATGTTTTAGTCATCTGATTAATCACTTCAGTGTTGTAGTCGTAACTCTTTGAATAGATCCCGCAAATTGTTTTGAAACACCTTGCCTAATGTATTCTCCTGCCTGCCTGATAAACGAAAGAAGTGTTACGATATTGGTAAACCGTGGGTGGCATTTTTCTGTCGTATGGGCTGAGAGTACCTCTTATGGGGGGATAGCACTAAGCTGGCTGGACATAATCAACAAACATTTGCAAGCCTGAAATGAACTGTCAGGAAGAATAGAGGGCTTTCCCACTTTCTATTTCATTATTAACCATTTTGCAGTCATCTTAGATCTTAAAGGTCATTTGCACTTAACAGAAACTCTCTTCACTTATTACCTGCTTCAGAAACAGAATGAAGGCTGGCCTTTCAGCAAAAGCAGATTTGTCGTCACACACCCCTGCAGCCGTCTCCATGGATTATATTTAGATGCCTACATTATTGCTGTTTTCTCAATAAACACATCTGCAGCATTATTAGGTTAGGAAAAAGAGGTTGGTGGGACGGACTGCCAATATCCTGATGCAAAATGTAGCTCATGACTTTAAGGGGGGGTTGCTGTACCCTTTCCCCCTTCTCCCTTGTCTCTTTTATTATAGTTTCAGACTTTGCCAAATAGCTTCCTTTGGTGATTCCTGTTCATAGCTTGTTTGTTTGTTTGTTTGTTTATAAAATGGTTTATTTATTTGATATTTTTTTACATTTATATCCCACTGTCATCCAGGTGCCTTGTAATTAAAAACAATCAAAAGCTAGAGCTTTAATAATAATAACAATTATTATTATTATCATCATCATCATCATCATCATCATCATCATTATTGGTTTCAAATCTCTTTACATGCATTATCTGAGAGGATAGACTTAACCCCATATTGAGATGGCTTGCCTTAGTGAGACTGTGGTGCAGTTTGAACTGTGGACTCCTCAAAACCAAGGTGGATATTTCCATAGCAGAGCTGCAGCAAAGTGTTCTTTGAAAATGTTCTCTTCAGCTCTATTTATAATGGTCATGCTGTGAGTGTCATGGCTTATGTAGCCAAAATGGCACTGTTCACACATAAGAAGGGATGTATCAGTAATGGTGGGGTTGGGGGGGGGGTGGTAACTGAAAGTATGCAGAAATACCAAGCTTTTTTAAAAAAAGAAAAGCCATAAAAGGGGTGGGGGGGTGGGGACTCAAAACGAAGAATGTGCCAGTGGGCATGGAATACTGATTGAGAATGGAAGAATGGAAATACAGGGAGGCGAGATCAAACCAAGTGTCCACCATAATGAACAACAGCATTCTGTGCTGCCACATTTTGTTGCGGGAATGCCTCTTACAATTCGTGGATTTGAAGACACCATGCTTTACTGAAATTCAGAAAGGGGTTTCCATTCCAGTTACTGTAAATAATTGTATGCTGACTACTACAGCTTTAAAAAGCATTGGACCCCATCCCGGTCATCAATTCTGAAAAACCAAAAGATAGTTCATGAAGTCATTCGTGTGTCGCCTGCTCGAGTTTAAGGGCTGAACTGGAAGCACCAGCCTAAATTCCTGTTTTGTGGGAAGGCATACAAGCAGGCTCTAGACGAGTAGCTTCTCGGTAATAAACCCCACGAGGAACCGAATAAAAGATAGTGCCTTTGTTGGGAAGTGAGCAGAGAGATTCTTAAGGAGATACTGAGTGGGAGGTTCTCATTATACTGGCTACGAAAGATCCGTGGAAAACCCCCTTAACCTTTTAAAGCCCTCAAGGAATGTCTTTAGTTTCGGTGGGCAATAAATACAAAAGAGGTTTTGGCACTGCCCTCCCCCAGTCCATTACCCAAATGTGATGGGTCTGTAGCATCGCCTACACTCCATATGTTTTGTGAAGTTTCCATAGTAACGCAGCTGGAAATTGACAAACGAGACCCAGCCTGATCAAAACAGTGTCTTGCCCGCCAGGTAAAGATTAAAGCAGATTTTTTAAGAAAACAAACACCCCTCCCAACATTACCGTTATCAACGTTCTGCAGATACTTTGTGTGATGCAGCAGGCCACTGAACTGACTTTATAAATAACACAAACAGAAACCTCCAGCATGTCTCTATACACTGTACAATTTAGCTGAAATTGCTGTGCCCTGCAGAAGTGCTGATGATAACCTGTGTATAGTCTGTGCTCATAGACTATGAAAACTTTGTACCAAGGTAACCTAAATTCCATTGCAAAAAAGGCTGAAGTTTGCAGCTTGCCTACACCTGGTATCCTATGCAC
The DNA here is from genome assembly GCF_009819535.1 of Lacerta agilis. NCBI lineage: Eukaryota > Metazoa > Chordata > Lepidosauria > Squamata > Lacertidae > Lacerta > Lacerta agilis. Next base: position 34,731,644 of record NC_046323.1, read on the forward strand.
CTGTGTCTGGTCCACTGAACAGGCAATAAGAATTTCTTCTGCATAAGCATCTACAGTTCTCAGCCAGCATTTGCTGTAACTAAACAGTTCTGCACTGATTTGCTGGCATTTGCATAATTCTGGCCCTGCTAGTCCTGGACAAGAGCTGTGCACTAGTATTATGCAGCCCCCTTGGGAAGTTTGCTAAAACGCTCCAGCTTTTCAGATGCCACCAGGTGTTTCCCCACATACTTCTGTGGCTGCAATCCTCATTGAGCACAGTGGGACAATTCTGGAGGAAGAAAGCTGAGTTTCTCGGGATGGTTGTTTTTGCACCCAGGAGCCATACTCATAGTTGTGGAATTGCAGAATGTGCAAAAGTCCTATTAACTGCTTTCATAGCACAAGGACAAAAAAAACGAATTTGGCACAACTAAGTTCATAACTGCTAACCACTACAGTAGGGAAACTGGCCCTCCAGAGGATGTTGGACTACAACTCCCATTATTCTGCCATTAGCCATGCTGGCTGGGGTTGGTGGAAGCTGGAGTCCGGTAACATTCAGAGAGCCACAAGTTCCCTTTCTCTGCCATGCAGTGTCCCACAAGGCAAATCCTTCCATGTTTCCGCACCTATGCACTTTCCCTGTTCCTTGCAAGTTTACTCCTAGACTTGCTTCTCCCATTATAGAGATGTTGGGGAAGAGAAGTTTATTTCTGCTTCTATTCTCCATTTTTTAATGCATGCAGGCAGTCCTAGGGCATAGACTGATGGCACCTGATTAAGAAATCTTGCCAAACTTAAGCAGGTCTAAATCTTACCAGTGCATGGAGGTGCATGTATGGGGATCTTGACTGTTTTCACACAGTAGCAACACATCCTCTAGAATTCTATCCATGATATTTTATCTGCAGTATCGGAGTGAAATTCAGGAACCAAAAAGTCATATTGAAAAATACGACTTTTGAGCCATCTGGCCCCAAAATGGCAACTAGACATTCCCTTTTGGCAATTATAACCCTGGGGGGGGGGGTTGGACTGACCCACACATGCATGCACAGTAAGTCCCACTATGTGAGACCATAGTTCAGTGGCGAGAACACACCTACCGGTAATTACCTTATATTGTTAATGTGAAGGGGAGACACCACCTTTACAACACCAAAAGTGGCTAACTCCCAGTTCAGGGGCCTGATCTAGGCTCCCAAACACATTTTTTCTGGCCCCAGAAGACTGCACCAATTTTAGCGGTGGTGGCAATGAAACCTGCATTTGCCTTCATTACTAAGCCAAACCACGGCTTAACTCCAGGTATCATAGCCACAGCAGGACTGGGGAGAAGAAGAAGAAGAAGAAGAGTTTGGATTTGATATCCCGCTTTTCACTACCCGAAGGAGTCTCAAAGCGGCTAACAATCTCCTTTCCCTTCCTCCCCCCCACAACAAACACTCTGTGAGGTGAGTGGGGCTGAGAGACTTCAAAGAAGTGTGACTAGCCCAAGGTCACCCAGCAGCTGCATGTGGAGGAGTGCAGACACGAACCCGGTTCCCCAGATTACGAGTCTGCCGCTCCTAACCACTACACCAAACTGGCTCTGAGTGAAGTGAAGTGGAGTGAAGGAGTGAAGTGGCTGCAATTTTCACTCCAGTTGACCCACCGGATTGCACATTCTTGATTGGCCAAAGTTTGGCTTTGCGTTATGTGCAATTAAGTCCTGTAAATGGATATAGGTTTTTCCCCCCCACTTTGCTTCATTCTTTAAAAAAGAGGAAGGAGAAAAGATGGAGCCTGGATCTGGGCAACTGTTTGTTTGCAGAAAAACTGACTCTGTAGCTCAAAGCCACGCAGTATCTCTTTTCTGTGGATATTTGCTGGATTTCTTTTTGAAGAAAACACACTGCTTTATTGAAAAGGCCTGCTTTGTACCTTGTTCTGAATAAAGCTGGAGAGCTTCAGGTTTGTTAATTTGTTGTTGTTGTTGTTTTTCCAGAAATGTTCACATCTGGGGTCTTGTTTGCTGAGATACGAGTGCCCACTTGTGTAGAAACAGCAGAGGTTTCTGAACATTAAATTAAAATAACAGAGAAGGTAATATCAGAATAGCACACACATTCCCTAATTAACTTGTGGGCTTGGCTGAGAAAATAACATGTCACACTGTGTGAAGTTCAGTTTTAAACAAACTAAAGCCACAGGAGAAGCTTAATTAGAAGAGGAACTCCTTTAAATGCCTAGTGAAAGCCAGCAAACACTGAATGAGCGAGAGGAGAGAGAGAGAAGAAAAGAGAAGAGACCGTTTTAGAAGAGAACATCTTTGTGTATTTATTTATATAAAATGCACAATTTATTTTAGAAGGGAACTAATTTATTTAATTTGTTTGTCAAATTTGTATCCCAGCCCTCCTCTACGGAATTCATTTTATCTTTAGAATGCAAAGAGGTAAAGTTGCCCTTTTTATATATTTTTCATGCATTAATTTAATGTGCGTAGGGTTTGGGGCTCTGGCATTTCATTAGCGGTTTCCACCCCTATTCACTGTAAGATCTTAAAAGAGTACCGGGACACGGGTGGCGCTGTGGTCTAAACAGGGGCGGAGCAAGGGGTGGGGGCGGCCCACCCTGGGTTCCAGGGGAGGGGAGTGACACTTTGGCCGCCCCCTTTATCCTGCCAACAGGGGCATGCCGCCTTTTCCCCCTTCCAGCGGCTTTTTTTCAGTGTGAGGGGCGAGCCAGCAAGGAGGGGGCATCACGCTTGTCGCTGGCATGACACCCCCTCCTCGCTGGCCCACCCCTCGCGCAGAAAAAAAGCCGGGGGAAAGGGGAAGCTTCCCCTTTCCCCCCTTTCAGCTGCATCCACGTGCGCCGTGACGTCACGATGACGTCACAACGCACGCGTCGTGCCCCTCCCCCAGTGTGGTGCCTTCACAGTGCGGCCACCCCGGGCAGCGCAGAGGCTTCCTATGCCCCTGGGTCTAAACCACTGAGCCTCTTGGGCTTGCTGATTGTAAGGTCGGCAGTTCAAATCTGCACAAGAGGGTGAGCTCCTGTTGCTCTGTCCCAGCTTCTGTTAACCTAGCAGTTTTAAAGCATACCAGTGCGAGTGGATAAATAGGTACCACTGCGGCGGGAAGGTAATAGATGTTTCCATGTGTTCTAGCTTCCGTCACAGTGTCCTATTGCACCAGAAGGGTTTAGTCATACTGGCCACATGACCCAGAAAGCTGTCTGTGGACAAACACCATCTTCCTCAGCCTGAAAGCGAGATGAGTGCAGCACCCCATTGTTGCCTTTGACTGGACTTTATCATCCGGGGTCCTTTACCTTTACCTTTACTCTAGCTCTATCTTTTGATTGTAGCTGTGGGAGCAGGATCAGAAATTTATTTTTATTTATGTATTAAATTTATATACCGCCCTTCATTAAAAGATCACAGAGTGGAGGTTCACAAGATAAAAACACAAATAAAATGCTAAAACAGAAACAATAAACTCCCCCCCCCCCCAAAAAAAACATTTAAAAGGCTGTAGAATATTAATCAGCCAAAGGCCTGGTTGAAGAGGAACGTTTCCCTAATGAAGACTCCCACCGCCGGTGCCCTTCCACCGTTCGGTTTCCGTTTGTTGACCGAGGTAAAGTTCACAAACTGGAACACTACTTCTGGTTTTGCGGACTTCATAAACAGAGTTGTTTGTAAACAGCACTGTTCTTAAATAGAGGTACCACTGTGTTATTATTTTTAGATAGAAAAATATCAGTATATTGCATAAGCAAACAGTACGCCTAAACTAAGTGGTAGAACATGAGACTCTTAATTTGAAGGTTGTGGGTTCGACCCCCACTTTGGGCAAAAACTTGCTGCATTGCAGGGGGTGGATTAGATGACCCTCGGGGTCCCTTCCAACTCTGTGATTCTATTCTATGATTCTATTCTATCACTCAGTGCTAATCTGGATGCTGCAACTCCAATTCCCTAACTTTGAATGTCATTGGAATTCAAGCTGTTTTATGGTCAAGGACCTGTCAGAACCTTTGTTGCAACATCTGGGAAGAATTTGGAGCATTAATTAAAATGGGCTTTGCTGTGAATACCCTTTCCAAATCAGCTGGCATCCCAGTGTCATTTACAGTTAATTCTGGTATTTGAATAGGTAAATTCTGCAATGGAACAATTTTGTTGTTATTTGCTGGTAGTAATAGAAGTAATAATTCCTGATGTTGATGATGCTTAGGTGGGGTTTTTTTAAGCCCTAATAGAATCCTGACAATATGCCCATTTACTCAGCAGAAAGTCGCACTGAGTTTAATAGTATTTATTCCTAAGGAGGTGCATTGCAGCCAAGAGAGAAGCAGTGCAGGGAGAGGAGCTGGGGCTTGTAAGAGGCACGAGAAGGAGGGACCAGTCTTGCTCCCTTTCCCTATCAGTAGCGGACCTTGGTGCCTGAAATTTCACTTGCGCCCAGTGATGCCCAAATCTGGTGCACGCCTCCGCTTTTTGCCTTCATAATAGTGGTGGCACTTGCTGCACCGCCACAGAAGCCCTGCACTCGGTGTTGCAGCACCAGTCACATTCCCCCTCTGCCCTGCTTGCAAAAACCAGGATTTGTGGGTATAGTGAGAAACCATGATTGCTTCACAGTTTCCATGGCAGTCCCGGTGGAATTGGGGCAGTTGGCGGGTATGGAGTAGGCATGCAATGGATTATACTGTAGAACACAAACAAAAATAAATACAGACATCTGAGGTTAATTTTAAGATCTTATTCACTTCTGGGTAAGCTAGAAAAGGCTTCCATATTAGTAGGAAATCTTCAGGATTAGCATGGCTCATTGTTGATTGATTTCTTGTGAGTGCGTTCTCATATTGTGGAGCTAATACTCTGTATAACCATTGATTCACTGACAGAATTACAGCAGAGATATAGATACACACACACTGTGTGTGTGTGTGTGTGTGTGTGTGTGTGTGTGTGTGTATGTATATGTATATGCAGATTTTTAAAAAAGATTTTCCAATCTGACATCTAGTTTTGTTTTTCGCTTTAGTTTTCATATACTTGTTTTGAATTCAGGCTTGAATCATTGATAATTTCCAGCAGATATATGAAAAGTACCCTTCTTACCACTGGCCTCTTCTGATTTATGAATGGGATCGACGAATCAATCTATTTATTGTCTGTGTGTCAGTTCTGCATGTGTCCATTCATAAAAACCCATCCTTTTTTATATCAATGTGTGAGCTGAATCTGTACCAAAATTCATAATTAAATGTGTAGTTTATCACGAAACATGTAATTAAATAACATATTTTAACTCAATGTACACATTTCTAAATGTATTTTATCCTAAAATTTTGTGATGTTATTATGGTACTTTTCTCCCCAGCCGTATCTCAATATTCAGAGTGTGTGAAATTCAAAGGATAATTATGTTCCAATCCCTGTGTTCATTTATAAAATGCAAATTAGATCATTTCCCTTAAAAATGCAATCCGAACAAAATTCTCTTCCATCCCTGCTTATTAATTTTTTTTCTGGGTTTAAGTACTGTCCACTAAGGACAGGTACAGCATCTGTAGGTTTTGCCCCTTGTAGACTTAATTGAAGCCTTAGTAAAGTAATTTAAATTGGAGACAAGGCACAGGAGGGCTAAACAATTCCTTCATCACTTCCCAGAGCTGCTTCCTCCATAAAATTAGCAACCCACGCAGCTGCTTTGAAATAAAAATATAAACCCACATAGACTCCCCCTTCCATGTCACGTCTAGTTGAGCCCTAATAACCTTGAAAACTGTCTCCTTAACATGATCATCTACAAAAAGTGAAGTCTCTTGTGTCCAAATATTTTTCCATACAGAAAATAGAATGCTTTCACCTGTGGCCTGAAATGTTGTGGTGAAAGGGCTTAAAGGTTTGGGGAACCATTGCAGAACAACCAGGGCATATAAATGTAGGTAGCTTGCCATTTCATTCCTAGTGAACAATTGGGGTACTACAATACCCCCGGCACACTTTCCTTTCTATCTCCACCGACAAAAGAGCTATACCAGGAAGAATTATCCATCTAACCAAGTATTGTATACTCTGATAAACAGTGGCCCTCAAGAGTCTAAGGCACAGTTTTTTTGTGTAGAGATGCTGAGGAATGAACCTGGAATCTTCTGCATACAAATCATGTGCTTTGCTGCTCAACTATCGCCCCCCTCAAATCAACAAACTTGTTGATAAATAAATAACCCAGTAGGTTTCTACATAGTTGAGATTAAATATTTGCTTATGAATTCCAAGAATGCAACAGGTTCTCAACAGATGCCAAATACCTTATTCGTTTGGACCAAGCAACCCTTATTCAAGGACCTTCAGGTTTACAGCAGTTGTTAAAGAAGGGGAGCAGATGTTCCCATATCAGACATGGCCAAACTTGGCCCTCCAGCTGTTTTGGGACTACAATTCCCACCATCCCTGACCACTGGTCCTGTTAGCTAGTGATGATGGGAGTTGTAGTCCCAAAACAGCTGGAGGGCCAAGTTTGGCCATGCCTGCCATAGATGCTTAGGACTGTAAATGTCACCATGACCCACCCTTTAAACCAGGCCACATATTGAGTTAATGGGTTGAAAGGGAGACAGGTTAGAACAGTCTGGTTGGCTTCAGTAGATGGAATGAGTCTGTGTGGCATCTTGCTTTTGATGGCAAGCAGCAAGATGTCTTGAACCAGCCCTACAAAGAATAGAAATAAAAAGTCAATTATATAAAATACATTTTGGGGTTTTTAATCAATAGTCAAATGGTTGATCTTACTCTGATTGCCCCAGCTAAAAACCTTGCAACCTTTGCTGTCACCTGCCAAGAGAAAGGACACTGTGGCAGTGGTTGGGCGACCCGGAATGGACAATAAAAGAGGGGTGATAATCTCATTCCTCAAGTCTTTATAAAGGGTGCAAGCCAGAAGGGCATGCGCCACCAATTCGGGACTGCCATCTCCACAGGGACATCAGCGTTTTTCATGTGGAATCTGTTGGAATCGTCCCTCAAGTACAGCCGAGGGCAATACATTCAGTCTTGCGATAGTAAAAGCGCGCCTATATTTTAGAATGGTATTTGGTATTGTCTTGATATTAGATTTTTATGCACACCTCCTCGGAAATTGATGCTTTGAAGTCTCAGTTTAGAAATTTTCAAAATAAAATAATGGCATGATGCTAAGTGTTAGGCTGCACCGTGGCAGATCAGTGAATAGATTGTGAGGTGGATGCTCATCCCTGAAAAGCTTTCTGGGTTCATTAAAGTAAGCAAATCTTAGTGTGTACATTGATTTGTTTTCCCCTTTGAAAAAAGGAGGGCATGAATCTTTGAACACCCAACTGGATGCATCGAGCAGCTGTGGCACTGAAGATATGTAATGGTGCAGATGTTTTGGGCTGGTGTATAAAGTGCACAGCCAGCCCAACTGGAAAGCATAGTGAAACAGCTGATTCTGGGCATCATATTGCTTTCTTTTTCTTCTATATTGATGTATTGTTACTCCAAGGAAGCGGCACTTGTGGGATTATCTGCCTCAGGTGCCCAAGTAACTTGGCGAGCCTTGTGTGCGCCTTCAAAGTTGGCGAGAGGAGATCCACTTGCTGTTCTGCCTCAGGGGCTACAAAATGTCTTGGGCCAGCCCTGATAGAGCAATCTTCTGATACGCAGACCAACCACAATTTCAAAAGGCTGAATGAAGCAGGCTTGAAGGTGGGGGGGGGGGTGGGGGGAGAGAGAATAAGCAAGGAGCAACTAGATAAAGAGCAATAACCGTAAATAGTGAGAAGAAAAATCTCTTATTGAGAGAAATCTGTTGCTGGTGTGCTGTGAGCAGTGAGCAGTTACTCAGCACTAATAGTGAGCAAACACCACATATCTTCTGAATGATACCATTCTGTTTATGCTATCCTGTGTCCCTTCTCTCATTTCCCAGCCTGCACTGTCTTTTTCTCTGTTCACTTAGCTAGGTGTCGTCGTGTTTTTTAAAAAGACACGTTTCCAACGTCAGTCACACTGTGGGTCGGCCACACACTGACAAACAGGCTGAATGTTGAAGGCTTTTGGTGCCTGACTTTACGAAACGAGAATGGAGAGTTATGGCCTGAACTTTTATTGATTTTCATTTAAGTACAGTGCACAGAAGATTATGTTATGGACTCTGTAATTCCAGGCAAGAAAGCTTTTTCTCCCCCTTTTCCACTCTGTGAAAATAGATAAGGAGGAGACCTAGGGAAGATGCATCTTAAGCCATCAGAAATGCTCCATCCCTGCTAAGTTGCTTTGAGAAAATAAGCCACTGAAAAGTTAATGGGGGGGGGGGCGGCGGCATGAGTTGTCTTGTCTGTCACTATTGGCAACTGTGTAGTTTTGTTTTGTAGGCGATTTGCTAATTTTGATAGAGTTATTTTCAAAGATAGAAAGCAACATGGAACGGTCAGGCTTCAGAGTGAGAAATGAGAACAGAATAGGAAAGGAGAAAGTGGTTTTAAAATATAAGGGACCTCTTACAATTTATATTTCCTGACACAAAAATTGTAGATAAGGAGAGGGGGGGTGATGGCTGGGAGGCCTCTTGTACAACAGCAGCCACCAGAATAACATTTTCTGTATATGGAGGTTTGGAAAAACATGCTGTGTGTAGCTTTCTTTCTTTTTTTTCTTTTTTTTTTACTGGGAAGCAGTATCATAATAGTTCTGAGGTAGCTGCTTTTCATATTGAGGGCTCCTGTACTTGAAATGGCACATGCTCTCTCTCTGTCTGTCTCTCTGTCTCTCTCTCGGTTTTGCATGCTTCATGGGTTTAATTTTCTAGGAATGCTTTGGAAAGGGAAAGAGTGCCACATAAAAAAAGAACTTGACTACTCTGCAGTTTGTACAAAATTGCAGGTAAAGCTGTGTCAGACACATTTTTTAAATCTTCTGAACTGACAGAAGAGTTTTCCCTCTCAAAGACCAGTTAAATCCAAAGAATCCTTTTATAACAGTGCAGCTGTTTCTACATGCTGATTTGCATGCCTCTAAGACACATTGTCATGTATGTTGCATACAGACACTCCAGAAGTGTTCTTAAGGTGGGAATGGGGCTCAGCAATGTCCAGTGTTAAATATTAAATTGAACAGGGATCTCAGCTGTACTGAAAACACCATCCATGAGTATTATAGAACAGCAGAAGAACTAGAAACTCACTGTCGATGGCTCAGCCTCTTCACTCTCAACCTCAACTTTGCCTGCCTCTCTCCTTAGCTCTCAGCTCAGCTTGGCTCCTTCCTCCACTGCTAAGCTCTGCTCCCAAGCCAAGTAACTGCATTCAATTGCTGCGTCACACAGCCGCATCTCTCCCTCGCCTCTATCAATTAGCCTTAATTGTAACAGCAAATGGGTTGGAATCATAGAGTTGGAGGGGACCCCCGAGGGACATCAAGTCCAGCCCGCTGCATTGCAGGAATCTCAGCTAAAGCATCCACGACAGGCAGCCATCCAACCTCTGCTTAAAAACCTCCAAGGAAGGAGAGTCCACAACCTCCCGATGGAGACGGTTACAGTGTCAGACAGTTTGTCTGATTATCATCCCAATGGAATTTAGTCCCCCCACCCGCTTCAATATTAGGGTGACATGACCCCCCTCTACCCTCTTCATTTTGAGGTCTCTGGTTTCAAAGCATCACAAGGGACATAGAGTGTATGCAAAATAAGAACTCTCTTACTTGAATAGAATTGCCACTGTCTGTATTTTTTTTGCGTTTACATTACCTTACTCCCTACAATTCCTCCCACCCTCAATGTGTATATATACCTCCCAAGAACATATTACATTTCATGCACCTGATGGACTCTGCTCAATAAAAGCTTATGCCATAATAAACGTGTTAGTCTTGGTACCACAAGACACCTTGCTGCATTGGCCTTGTTTATTTTTGACTGCCATTGATTGCAATTTGGCAGGTAACCCATGTAAGCAGAGTTGATGCAGTTATGGGCCAGGATATAAATTGCCTCCAGGTCACTTTAAAATAGGAATCCTCCCCCCCCCCGCGCACTTCTACAATAGATTTCCACAGTGAAAAACACTTGTGTAATGCGTTTTAGGCAAGTGTAGTTAGATGTTAATCCTAATGGTTGTCCCAGCTTAGAATTTGGTGCCCAAAATCTTGGATCTTCATATAGTGTCCACATGCAGGTGTTATTTCAAAGCTTAAAACGCACAGTTTTTGGAGAGTGTTAAATTGTATAGCTAAAAAGTAGCAACAAAGTTTAATAAATATCACCCTCAAAAATATACCTTCCATCATACCATGATTTTATTTGTATGCCACTTCTCCATAGTTAGAAGCATGCTCAAGGCGGCTTGCAACATAGAATCATAGAATTGTGAAGTTGGAAGGGATCCGGAGAGTCATCTAGACTAACACCCTGCAATGCAGGACCCTCAGCACGCGGTTCCCCATCTAGTTTGAATCCATACCAGACCCTGCTTAGCTTTGCAACTGTGCTAGCATTTTTATTGCTGCACCACCACATAACAAAAGTAGTCCTATGCAATAAATCAGGGGTCGGCAACGTGCGGCCCATGTGCCAGAAGCAGCCCACAGAGGCTGTTTAACCAGCCCACAAGCTGCCCCAGAACCAAGCTGCCCGCTAGGCGAGTCCTGGCACGCTGCACTAAGCGGGCGCAGTGTGGCATGGGGACTCACTTCTGCGATGCTGGAAATCTCACATGTGCACACACCGGAAATCACGTCTGTGCATGCACAGACACCAGAAATTGGGGGGGGGGCCAACCGGCCCACGGAGGGATCTCCACGGGACTGATCCGGCCCAGGCAAGGCAAACATTCCTGACCCCTGCAATAAACAAAACCTCAAAACTACACAACCAAACAGAGCCATTTCCACATGAATCATAGTAAGATCTAAAATAAAGTTGCAAAATAATAATATTAAAAACAGCAAAAAAAACAACAACCCACAAACAAAATTCCCTAGACAATACCCCAGCCCAAGAGTCTGTTCAGCCCCCAGCTTCCGCAGTCAGGGCCCTGCCCTCCCAGAGTGGGTGAAAAACGGCCTTGGAAGTCAAGAAAGCAGGTCTTCCAGGACCCACAGCTAATATTTTCCAGTCCATGTACCCATAAGGCTTCGATAAGGTGTGGAATATATATGGTCATAGCAACAGAATAAATGCAAAGTTGTTCCTTCCTTTATTTGGAGTGAAAAGCTTAGTAGGCAGAAGGCTCGTCCATGTGCAGCCCTTAGCCATGCTCAGCTTCTCTTTCCCAGCTCAGCTTAGTCTTCTCTGCCAGGACACGTCCCTTAACTTCATTAGGGCAATGAATTTGAGTTGGTTGTTCTGTGTTGAAGCAATGAGCTCCTCTGTTGCTGAGTCACCATGAGGTCATAGAAGTCTGGGGAACAAGTAAGGAAGGATGGGCATGCCAAAGGTATGGCATCCGGAACGTCTTATGGTGGAACAGTGCACATGTTTCTTAATTGTGGTTAAGTTACTGGAAGCAGGCAGTGGAATGAAACATTCCCTTTCCATAGTGAATTCATGCTTCTTCTTCTTTAAAAATAAGTTCAGGTTTAACCAGACTTTCCGCAAGATTATTGTTAGCTTCAAAATCTGTTGAAAAAATCCTGGTTGGGAAGGAAGGATTTCTGCATCTGAATGTAAAGAAGAGCTCTGCAGAATCATATAAAATGCAGTAGCATTTTAATCCTACAGTGGTCAATCCCACTGGTCTTACCCAGAAATACATGAAGAGCACACACTCTCTGATACTTGAATTAATTTGTAGCTATCGTGACCATTGTGGGCCTTATCCTGCATGAATGGGTGCATGATTGTCTAGCCTGCTGTTGATCTTTTAACTGTGGTTAACTGATCAGCTCTTACGATGCGAGTTCCCAAGCCTAAGAGGGCTCTCAGATTCTTCACGAAACAAATGTTTTCTTTGCATGGAAAGCAAATGGGGTTTTGCGGCAAATGTGCCATAACTACATGCCACAATTACCCTGTGTTAAGTCTAGCCATAAGTACATTGTAACTTGCACTCTGACTGGGGAAGTGGAAACAGCCCTGCAGGCACCCTCTAATTTCACAGTACTCCCTTGGAAGGTAACACGGATGCTTTGCCACTGCTTGTAACTTACCATATGATTACATTGCCCACATTTGGCACGGGAATAAGGAGTGGTACTTGAAGGCCATGAAGCATTGCTGGAATTTGTTCCTCTATCTCTCGTGGAATGCTTTCCCCAGTCAATTCCTGCATTTGCTACTAGCTGAAGTTTCATCTGTAGAACTAAATGCAATCTCTTTCCAGTGTTCCTTCTGGTCTTTGCACAATTACATGTGAAATCCCGCATGCTTACTCAATGGAGCTTGCTCCCGGGTTAGTGTTAGTGCGTGGATGACAGTATACATGTGTGCTCATAGTTGCATTCTGAGCATGGTTGTAGAGCAATTAACACGTGTTTGCCATCTGTCCTGCTGCTTGGCCGAAATGGCTTTCAGGTTGCATAAAGCAGTGCACTGAACATGTATGTGATAATCCATCATGGTAAATGCCTTGAATGCTTATTAAACAATTTGTTCTTCTATACACTCCTACAAATCCAGTCTTCCTACTTGCTTCTTAGCCCACAGGGGATTTAACTGATATTTATTCAACCAAGTTGTCCGTCTAGCAGGGCTAACAAGTAGTAATGCTAAAAGTGTCAGGGGATTCACAAACTGCAAACTGACCCCGTCAGATAAATGTCAGAAAAGGGAGGCTGCATGTAAGGTTGCCTAAATTATCAAATAGCACAGGGACCTTGTGACAACTGTGAAGGATTTGAGACACCAACTGGTTCAAATACTGAATCCTGACATTTAACTTACAAGCCAACTTGTCATTGCTAACCACATACCCTTGGCACTCGTTACTGCCTTTGCTGCTAGATGGAGAAAGATTTATTTATTCCCATAATGGAGAGATGAAAATGACTTTACATATTGCACTTTCTGCATATCATTTTATTTAATAAGAATAAATGGGTTTCCCCTTTCTTTTTAAAGTATTTTAAACAGCTAGTGAGCTCAATTAATTCTACATTAAAGAAGAAAACAAGAAAGTATCTTGTGGCATCTTAATGACTAACACATTTATTGTGGCACCCGCTTTCATAAACGAGATGTGTTATGTATTGAAGTTCTCACCCTTGGCCACCAGGGGTGTGTGTATATAGTTCATTCTGCTGCGGTTTTCACTCAGGTCAGCATATGCAAATGAAGGATTATAAACTGACACTCAGGGATTGGATAGCTGCAGAATGTTGTTACTGTTGCGTTGTAGCTGAGTTCTATATAAGCAGGTTGCTGAGCCCTTCGGCTCAGTCCTGTTCCAGCCTGATAATAAACAAGAGCTGTTTGGAAATCACTGTGTTGTCTGCTGTGTTCACCCACGACTTAACAAGATGCATAGACGAGAAGTGGACATTTAGCTGCCTGAGGCAAAGGGAGGACAGTGCCTTGTCCTCATTATGTAACCTGAAGCTTTAATTTTACTTCACTAATGGTAGAAGAACACCGTCCTCCACTGTACCTGAGAGCAACAAACGAACTAAAGGGGCAGGACAGACTGTGTAACACACACTGCTCTGTTCTCCTACACAGCTGGAATATCTGATGATACTTGACAACAGTCAAATAATAGGTTGACAATTGATCAGTTGGTTGATTTGCTACTGAGCAAGATACAGGGTTCTTGGGTTAATGACCAAACCCTAAACAAGTTGGGCTCCAAAGCCCTTCTGGGCTACCTGATCCTTTATACTCCACCTCATTTACTGAGATCCTCTGATGGGGCACTTCTGGTGGTTCCCCACCCTCCTGTGGTTTGGTTTAGTGTGGTATGAGCTGTTCCTGCCCTCTTTCAGACATCTTCTGAGAACTGCACTGTTTAGACAGGCCTTCACAGTATGACACACACACCCCTTGAGCCAACCAGTATTTACTGACGTTTTATCAATGTCTTTTATGTAGATATTTATAGACCATTTTAATTGTATTTTATATACTGCAATCAGGGTGGATAAAAATCAATGGGTTTTAAAAAAACAAAACTTTAAAAATCAGATTTTTTATTTAAATAAAAAAATTATTTAAATCGGATTTTTTTTATTTAAATCGATACTTTTTTATTTAAATCAGATTTTTAAAATAAAATGCTTTTGGAGGAAAAAAAGCTTTCTAAAGATAGTTTTCTGTTTAAGTTACATTATAGCCCAAAGGCCATCAGGAAACAAGGATTTGTTTTAAGGTTTTCCATGTGTGCTGAAAATCAGACTAAGTTTTTTTAAAAAAAAAATGTTTAACCACATCAGTTAACAAACATGGATACATCTGCTATAATGTTATTGTTTTAGTTAAATAAATTGTTTAAATTGTTATTAAGGAAATGGTTCTTTTTCTCCTTCCAATAAAGTCCAGCAGAAAAGTTGTCCAAATATAAATGGTTAACTTATTAAACCTCACCATAATCTCATAATTTTCTTTCTATGTATTTCTAATAGTATAACCAAATCCGTAATTTTTTATATAGCTGTAAAAACTACTCTGAAAATTTATTATTCCAAAAATGAAACCTTCATCTGGTTGTAAATATGGCAAGAATGCCTTTCTGTAAAATATATATATATATATAATGGTTTAAATCAAGTCTTTACTAATGATTTAAATCGTGATTTAAATGGATTTAATTTAAATCAAATCCACCCTGACTGCAATGCACCCTGATATGTTCCATGAAAGTGTGCAAATAAATAAATAACAAATAGGCTGGTAGTCGGCTGGCTGGCATACTGACCCTTCATATCTATGTGGCCTGTGTGTGCTTTTTCCTCAGAGGCATCTTTCTCAAAAGAGAGGGGGGTGGGGGAGAGAGAAGAATATAGACTCCAGCTTTATAGCACAATGCAAAGACTCAGTGCTTAAGGGTTGCCCCATCACAAGTGGTGACTGTATGCTGGCATTGCAAGGATGTTCTGTGGGCATTGCTGGCCAGGCACAAAGGTTTATCAATGGAGTGCTAGTCAGCTGGAAGAAAGCAAAAGGAATCTCTGGCCTGTCCAGAAATAAAGCGATATAAGAGAGCGTGGGAGACTTTGCTTCACTCCTTCCCCAATCTTGAGTGCAAGTCCCAAGCTCATTATTAGAGTGCGAGGCTCTCTTACTTAAACATTCTTATATTGTCTTAGGGATGTGGAATCATTTCTGTCTTTTTGTTTCCCCAACTCACTAATCTTAGTGTAATTATAAAGGTGTGGCACTCTTCCAGGGCTACATTGTCGAGCACAAAATTGCAGTCCTTTGGTAGGAGTGAAGTCCAAATTACTTGCTCAAGCAACAATGAAATAATAAATACACCAACTGTATAAAAGTAATAATTATATTGCTCGCATCTAACATTACAAAATCTTGACTTTGATCAACTAAAGTATGTGAGAATAATATTTTGTCTAAATATTTGTTTTCTTGATAGGGAATCATTTAAACTAAGCACTGGTAAAAACGTTTCTTCCCTTTGCTTAATGAATGTGTGCAGTGTGATTCCCAGTGAATGTTATTCCCCTGGTGCTCCCTTTTGCTCATTTACCTATTACTGTACGCTTAAAAGTCTCGGCTGAGTTCTTCTGTGATCCCCCTCCACCGCTCCCTCCAGGACAAAAAAACCCCACCACATTCTCAGCAGGTTTACTGTGTCTAGTGCTACTGGATGGATGGAGAAGGAATTATTGAAGGGGAAAGGCAATGTGATTTAGGGAGAATAAGAATTAGGCCGAATGAGGCACCCTACTAACGTAACATGGTCTTGCACTGAACTCGCAGCAAATTCATCAGCACAGGCTCAAGCTGGCAAACCACCCGTATGAGTAAGGCTACTATTGAGTTCTAACCTTTTAAAGAGAGTTCTGTCCACAAAAACACCATTGTTCTCTAGAATGAATGAGTGAATCTCTGACAATGAATATAACAGTGGAAACTACAGTCTTGCAATGTGACACAGAATGGTGCAGATTATTTTTTAAGGCTCCCATTTATCAACATAGTAGTTAATTTTCAGATTAAAAAGTTTGTGGTGGGTTTTTTATAGCTTGAAATCTCTAGACTGGAAGTTTAATCTAAGTAGTTAAACTTGTGTTACTGTGCCTGTCTGCTCTTAACCACGGAAGTTTCACAGGAGATTGAGCATTGTGGTTTAAAACCAAATATATATGTTATCTCGATACCCAGACTTTGTATGCATTCCCTCCTCCTTTGCTACACTTTGTGGATTCCAGTCAGGTTTAGACATAAAATAAGAATGCTGAAATTCAAGCTGTACCATTATTTGGTCATAAATGTCTACTGAACTGTAAATTTAATGATACCATTTTAAATCTATTTCATCTGCATCTTCCTTTTAAAAACATTACAATGTGCCTTCCAAAATCCATTTTGAATTCTATGCACATCTTATTAATGTTTATGCATTTAAGCTTTGGCTTTTGTTATGAAGTGCACATTTGACATTTTAGCTTCAGTTTTTATAACTGGCTGTATACCTAATTGTGGAATATTATCAGCATTGCTCAAGATACTATTGAACATATAATTTGCATGCTATACATTAATACAGTATTATTGTACATAATGTGTTGCATTTCAACAAGAATTGCATGATGCCATTGATGCAATATCAGGATGCTGTATAACTTGAATGAAGAAGTAATGTGGGTTTGTGCCAGGAGAAGTGTATTAACCCAACTTGGCTGATAAGTATAAAAAACACACGAGATCAAAAATGAAATTGTATACAAATTTGTTCCATGCTCATTCACATATCACAAGGCAGCTTTAAGCTACCTCCTCAGAAATAAATCCTACAGTAGTGAACCAGGTGGCTGATTTCATGCCATTAGTCATCAAGAAAACGTCCTCTTGGTATCAGGGAAAACTGTAATCATATACTTGGTTTAAAAACAAGGCATAGAAAGTAATCTTCACAGTTTTGTGAAATGAGAAGTTCACTGAAATCAGCAGCAAGTCACCTGGGACACAACTTGGTTTCTTGGTTTCTGGTAGAGTTTTTCAGTTGATTTCCACCAAACAGTGAGTTTGTTCTGGATCAGCAGTATCAGTAGCTGGTTTAACTGGCTGGCTGTAATCCTTTGCAAAAAAGCAAAATGCAATTTACTGTGCTGAAAGCTTGTTTAAGCTAAACTTACGTTGCTTTAAGATGAGTGCCTCCTGCCCGATGTGTTTGCTTCTGCTGCACACGAAATCCCTGCTAAATCTGAGGGTTGGTAAATATACAACTCAGAAGGACATAACAAATCTTCAAAACTGCTTCAATTCAAAGCATTCCAGAAGGTGGTGTACAGCATTTCCTACCACTTTGAAACAGTTGAGTGCAAAACAGTATATTCCATTAGAAAAGATCAACATAATATAATTGTGATATCAACAGTAGTTGTTGAGACTAAACAGTTCCTTCACCTGCTGTTGTAGGTGGGTACCCACCCTTGGAAAGCAGTCTAGCAACTATAGGAAACAGGAAGCTGGTCTATTGAGCTCAGTATTAGCTGTATTGAATGACGGCAGCTGTCCAGGGGACATCCTACCTGGAGATGCCGAGGATTGAACCTGTGAACTTCTGCATGCAAAACAGATACTCCAGCCTTGAGTTATGGTCCTTCCTTATAAGTTTGATTCTCCTGGGATAGCTCAGTCAGCAGAGCACGAGACTCTTAATCTCAGGGTCATAGGTTTGAGCCCCACGTTGGGCAAAAGATTCCTGCATTGCAGGGATTTTGGACTAGATCAGAGGTTTTCAACCTTTTTGAGTCCACTGCTCCCTTGACCAACTATATTCTTTATGCAGCACCCCTGTGGGGCTCAGGAGCCCAGTTATGTCACCCCTTGCCTGCAGAGCTGACAGCCTCTTGCCCTTTTTTGAACACTCTCCCTTGTGGAGTGTTCCCTCAGCCTCCTCTCCTCTCCCCTTTCCTTGGGAGTGTTGCTGCTGCCGTCCCTGGTCTCTGAGCTGCCCCCCACCCCACCCCAAAGTGAAGTGCCTCCCAGAGGCACCATTCGCCTGCAGAACTTATAGGTAGGCATGCTGCAATAAACAACTATGCAAGCCTTTGGGAGGCAGAGATGCAAGAGGACATCAGAGGAGGGAGGGAAGGAAAGAGGGATAGAGGTCAGTGTTGCCCCTGACCATCATTCAAGGCACCCCAGGGTGCCATGACACACTGGTTTGAAAACCACTTAACTAGGTAACTGTTGTGGTCCCTTCCAACTCTACAGTTGTCAGGCAGCTGCAAGCAACTTCCACAGCCAGTTGCACAGGAACATACAAAGACAATGAAAAGTTTCTTACCATCTGATTTTTATTCAGTATTTACAGAGAGAGGCTTTGGAACACAGCCTCTTGGATAATGCTGTTGTCCTGAGTGAATCTCCACCCCGCTTCTCTCCCACTTCCTCATTTGTCATCATCATCACCTCCTCTATGGGTGCCGCTTAATGCCCTCTGTCTTTGAGCTCTTTGCTCTCCTACTTTTAAGGCTCGCCAGATTCTGGGAGATGGTGGGTCTGGAATGCTTTCTAATGAAAACGTGTCAGCCAGCTGCTGCTCTGGCTCTGCCTGCTCCTCCTCTCCCATTATTTCCCACCTTTCCCCCTCATCTTCCTCTGAGCTGTGACCTCCCTCAAACCCCTGTTGCAATTCTGAACTGTCTTCCTCTTCTCTGGAAGGGTCAGGCTGGGAAGGTGGTCTCCGCCATTCCTCGTCTGCCCAGTCCCTGACAACAGTTCTGTGGTTCTAACTATTCTCTGATTCCTGTGTATTTATTTGTCCTTTGGTGCAGCAGAACAGCATGCTGGCAATAGCAATAGTATGGGTGCAGTTTCACCAATAAAGAGGAGGGAGATTTTAAAATTTACACTCCAGTGCTCTGCTTTCAAGGCAGCTCCTCTCTATTATGGAAAAATAGTGCAGGAAACGCCTACATAAGATCCCCCCCCCCCCGTTTTTCTTTCTTTTCAATCCATTTATGTGTTGGTCCTTTAGAGAACATCCTCTGTTATAACTCATCCCTTTTGTGTGGTGACACACATTCTGCTGGTTATCTGAGCATAGAGGAGCCAAAACAAAATTACATAGGTTGTGTACCGCAACATAAGTGTGCAATCTTGTCATTTTAGTAGGCCCCATTTACTGCTTCCTCTCCCCAAAAAAGGTCAAGCCTTAAATGTAACAAGTTGGGTTATATTTACCAACTTTTAAACTTCATTTAATTTACTCCCCCCCCCCCCTTTTTTTAAATATCCCTAATGCTTATACAAGCATTAGCCAGAAAGTGGTAGTGGAACTGCCAGTTTTGCAAGAATTGGGGTGGGGGTGGGGCATGAGGGTTTTATAAACCTCTGACTCTGGCTTGGCTTCTCAATCTGAGATGTTTGTCAAACAGGTACAGGCAGAGCTGATCTCAGACTGCAGTGGTCTCAGGTTACCCTGTACCTGCTTATGGGTTTGACTGCTCCTTTGCTTGGCTATCTGTGTTCTTTACAGTAGAGATGTCAGCATCAGTGGTATCGTATTTATTTCCAGACTGCTGGCCCCCACAGACCATGATCTAGGACAAATCCTAGACTGAGGTATTCTGGACTCAAGTTGTTAATGGCCTTACAAAAATCAGACAAGAACCTTGAATCTGGCTGGCCTGGTAATGTGCAAGGCAGTGCAAGCTTTTGAGAACTGGAGTTATGTGCTCAAATAGTTGTGGAGGTATGAGGGGCAGTAGGACCTCTGATGCACTTCCTAATATGGTAGAGGTCTGTCTTTGGCAAGCAGCTTGATTCAAACAAACAGCTTGCTCAGCTTCAGCATGTTAGCAGTTGGAGGAGATGGTAGTTTGCTAGGCTGAGCACCTGTGAATTTTCTGCATTCAGCCAGCCTATCTGAAAGCAGGAGGAGGTTCTTGTGGGCCGCAGCTCCAGCCATGTTGTAGGTCTGGTATCTGATAAAACTAGTAAGATATGCCATTGGCTGTAATTTAGAATTGCCTAATTAATAGGCCAGGTCAGACTATTTCAGCCACTTTGTGTCCTGGTGCAATTATTTTTGGATAGAAATGTGCTTATTTATTTATTTGTTAAAATTTATATCCCTCCTTTCCTCCCAAAGGGCCTCTTTCTTGGCTTAAGTAATAACTGGAGAGATGATAAAATTTGAAGAGACTGGAAGGTTTGAGTGTATCTCTTATATCCTGTTTTTGCTGACTAATGCATTTTCAGAGGAAAGCTGAGAGGAAAGCTGTAAGATTTAGTGATTTTCTAAGCAATATTGTTGTTGTCTCCAAATGCCCTAGGACGAGAGGAGGAAGTGACCTCGAATCTCTTAAAAGGCACTCTGTGCACTTATCGGCCTACTCTATATGCTGCTGCAACCTGTCCAATAACATCAAATCGGCTTCCACGCTCAAAGAGCCATGCATGTTTTGCCCAGATGAAGCCTCTGTCATACAAAACCTTTCATTGTGCTGTCATCACTGACAGACAGTTGCTTTTCCAGCTAATTAAGCACCGACCTTTGTGTTAGCCAGAGCTTTTAACATATGGTTCTACCAAGCACTATCTAAATTATATTAAGTAAATTAGTCTTTTTTTGACAAACAGCTGATTTCCCTAGGTAGGCTTGAAATATGACTCTGAGGCTATGGAGCCTTACCAACTTAGGCTTTCACAGTATTAAGTCAATGCAGAAACTCCTATACATTTTAAATAAGGTCATTTTTTCAATCCAACGATTCCTAGACAACCTAATCAACTTTGAGCAGAGCAAGGAGACCTCACAACTTCTTTTTTTAAAGAAGAAGAAGAAGAAGAAGAAGAAGAAGAAGAAGAAGAAGAAGAAGAAGAAGTAACAACACCCTGCTTTCTCTTCACTCAAAAAAAAGCAACTATATAAACATTATTCCATTTGTTAAAACACAAACTAACAAAACTAAGCAGTGAAGCAAAGAGCAGCCTTTGAAATTGGTACATTAAGCAGCAACAGAATCAAACGCTTGTTCAGAAAATTAATTCTTTGAGTTGCCATTGGAACACAAGTAAAGGGGGAAGAGAACTTAAATTTCCTAGAGCAGGAAGGCAAGGCGCCACCAACTCTGCCTCAGAAGGCAATGGCACATGTCAGAGCCTCAGAGGGCCGCAACAGACAACCTTACTAGACAGGCAGATTCACGAGAGAGAAGAAAGGTTCTTCAAGCAATGCACTCATGCTTCAGTACACTAACTCAGAAGTGCAAGGATACTGCTTTTCAGAAACTGACAAAATAAAAACTATGCAGGGAATCCGGGGAGATGGATAACAGTTTTTTTTTAACAGCATAAGCTTCCATTGATTAGAGTCAACTTCATCAAATGCATGCAAGAGGGGAGAGGACAAGAGTGTGAAGGAATGAGCATGCCCCAAAATTGAGGTTGCTAAATTATTTTGGGTGGCGCTGTGGGTTAAACCACAGAGCCTAGGGCTTGTTGATCAGAAGGTTGGCGGTTCGAATCCCTGCAATGGGGTGAGCTCCAGTTGCTCGGTCCCTGCTCCTGCCAACCTAGCAGTTCGAAAACACGTCAAAGTGCAAGTAGATAAATACCGTAGGTACCGCTCCGGCAGGAAGGTAAACGGCGTTTCCGTGCGCTGCTCTGGTTCACCAGAAGTGGCTTAGTCATACTGGCCACATGACCCGGAAAAACTGTCTGTGGACAAATGTCGGCTCCCTCAGCCAGTAAAGTGAGATGAGCGCCACAACCCCAGAGTCGTCCGCGACTGGACCTAATGGTCAGGGGTCCCTTTACCTTTACTGATTTGGCTGGGATACAGAGAGCAGGTACACTGAGCAGCTTGGGTACACCAAATAAGATTTCTAAATGCCTACCACCACTACGATTGACTTCCATGCCATTATCACAAACTGCCTCCCCTCAGTTACAGGTAAGGTACCTGTGTTGGTCTGCCATAGTCAAAACAAAATAAAAAATAAAAAAAAATCCTTCCAGTAGCACCTTAGAGACCAACTAAGTTTGTTCTTGGTATGAGCTTTCGTGTGCATGCACACTTCTTCAGATACCAACTGACTCCCCTCAGTTTCAAAAGAAGTTAGGAACATGAGAAGATGCTTTACACTACACCATTAGTCCGTCTGGCTCAGTATTGTCAACATGGATTGGAAGCAGCTTTCCAGGGTTGCAGCCAGTAGTCCTTACCAGCACTCTCTGGGTTTACTGGAGATGGAACTTTTTACATGCAAAGCATGTACTCTACCACTGAACTATGGCCCTTCCCTATGACTTCATGTTTTATTTGTGGGCTGCTGAGACACTTGGATTTGTCTTGGGCAAGCAGAACAAATTGTATGTTATTTGGATCCAAATCATCTAATGTAAGAATTACTATAGAATCCTATATCATTGGGTGCATGCATTTTGTTCTGTTTTTTTATGTTGCAGAATGAGGGACAGCCCTTTAAATCATGCTACGTAATAAAAATAAAAGCAGTGGTAGTGGTTGTTATTTATTACTGTTAGAATCGTCATCATTATTATTATTTATTGAATATAATTTATTAAATTTATAACCTCTCAAATGAGCCCAGGGCAGCAAACACATGATAAAACAGTAAAAAAACAAAAAACAACAAGAAATGCACTTGTATCAGCAAGTCATCCCTAATCAGTCTGTGCTTTTCATAAATTTTTTCTTTCCTGGTCTAAAGTCTTTCTGTAAAGCTATATGATACAATTTTAAATCCCCTCTTTAATAACTTTCCATGCTGTAACTTGATTAATTTACTCAGGCAGTTCAGAAGACAGTGTCTTATGTTTCAAGCTGTAGAGTCTTTCCGGAAATGCCAAACCCCTCCCACAAAGGAAAGATTAAGTAGTTCAGGAAACTGTAGGTTTGGAACATTCTTGCTGGGCCACAATGAATCAACAGAGAGCAAATGTAACCATCAGAAAACTGGGTCATAGACAGTATAAGCCAGCTCTTGCCAAATGTCTGTGCAAGCCTATTCAAAAATATGCTTGGTTTACATTTGCGATTTACTCAGGGTATTAGTGAAAATGATAAAATATCCTGTTCAGCGGGAGTCCATTCAAGCTTTGAATCTGTGGGATGCTTTGAACTTACCCTGTGTTTCTTTCCAAGTTGTACTGAAGCATGTCTAGAGTTGACGTTTGATCCCAGAAATGCTTCCTGGCTTGTAGTTATCCATCTTGTTACTTTCCCTTTCTTTTTCTTTCTTCCTGTAACTTGGGAGCAGGGGTGGCAGCAATCCACAGTGCAACATTTACTGACAGAGCAGTATTTTAGCGGCACCTGAAAATGTATTACCTAGGTCCTAGTGAATCTAGCTGCGGCATTGGTCAGATGTGGCTGTGCTGCTTTAGACTGGGGTGGGAGGGGGAGGACTGATCTTCCCTAGTTGTTCATGAGCTCATCATTTCCAGCCAGCATGGCTAGTGGTCAGTGACGATGGGAGCTGTAGTCGAACAGCATCAGGGAGGGAGGGCTACACATTCCCCTTCCCTGCTTTCAATGAAACAGTAAATGCAATCTGACAACAGGTGTTGATTGCAGTGCGTCTACTTTGTGCCCACCAACTTGAACAGGTGGATGGGACAAGCCACCTGTCAATCGAGTGACATCATTATGATATCAAACAGCTGGTAGGTGGGTTGTTCCACCCACTTGTGAAAAGCTCTTGCACAGCATTTCAGCCAGCTGGTTATTGGGTGCTTAGGAACTGCAACACAAGGGGCTTGCTCAACACCAAGTACACAAAAGCTCTTAAGAGAAATTCTGCATCTCTGCACAATTCAAGATATGACTGTGAGCTAGAATTTAATGCAGAAGAGGGCAAATGCTTTATGAGCTTGACGGTGGAATAATTAGCAAACACATACGCAAATAAATACTGTGCACTTTACAGAGTTAAGGTAGCCCCATGGAACAGAGTGAGCAAGCATGCATGGAATTGCAGTGTAAGGGACAGAACTATAAACCAGAAAGACTCTTTGTCTTCCACATAATGTTAGCAACAGGCTTTATGATCTCCCCACCTCTCAAAAGTGGCCTAAAGATCCCAGCTGATGAACACTGGCCTGAATTATTTCCCTAACAATATGGCCCTGACTTTTGTTCCTCATGGGAATCTATTCTTCTCTTGGCCTTTATGGTGTTTTTTCTGTATTCTTTTGCAGTTCTTTGATTCATTATTAAAACCTGGTGATGAGATTAATTTTCCTTCAGTAACTCTTTGAAGCTCTGGCAGCACCTAATTAACTCTGGCATGTATTAACTTTTCAGCTGTGGCTGACATGATTCTGCTCTTTTGTTTCTTTATTATAGGTTTTATATATACAGGGGAAGTTGTGCATCGAATGCTAACAGCTACGCAATACATCGCACCTTTGATGGCCAACTTTGACCCTAGTGTGTCAAGAAACTCGACTGTCAGATACTTTGATAATGGTAGGTATTAATCCTTCTGCCAGAATACCCTTTAGCTGTTCTTTTTTTTGTCCTTTGTAGGAAAATAAACACTGAAGACGGTTTGTTAATATTTAGCTCTCAGAAGTTTGATTCATCTGGCTAGCCATCCATCTGAGTCAAATACCGTGGTTTAAAATGTTATTGGTAGATTGTGTTGGAAAACATTATCCAATATTATAATCCATCCAAGCTGCTAAAGTCCTAAATCTTACTTTAGTCATGAATCTCAATTAACTTCATCAGCTGAAAAAGGCAACCCTCTAGTCTTCCAAAAGCATATGCTCCCTCTGGTACCATCAGTACATTAAACAGGAACCATTTTGTATGCTTAGAGTCATTTTTCACCCAGAGGTAGAGCATGCCTGAGGTTAATAACCCTCATCAAGATGGTGTGCAAAGTGCTCCTATATAATAATCTAATAAGCCTTACTTTACCTACAGCTCCCAAAGGTCAAATACCTGGTACGGAATTTTATGTGATAGAATGCTGTACTTGGCATGGATACCTGTATATTGGCTTATTAATCTGGGATGTTGATGATCTTTCTAACTGTGGGGGCCAGACTTGCGCTGCCCTTTCCCAAGTACCTTCTTGAGCCCTTTAAACCACCTTTTGCCATGGATTAAGATCCTGGTTAGTTCCGATCCTGATAACTGGAATTTCCTAGTTTGGGCATAATGTCGAAACTAGGTTAATTAGCTCAGGAAGGTTGAATCACAGCCTACCAGGAAAAGAGGAGCCAGGAGGCAGCACAGTGATGGAACACTTGCATACAAGGCTGGTGAAAATCTTGCCTGAATCACTCCAACGTTGAAGCCCCACTACCCAAAATGCCCATCTGTACCAAATCCCCCCACAATGAATCCTTGTGGGGAACATTGTTCAAGATAAGGATCGAGTTGGCTATTGGAGGAGGCACTTGGGGCATGAGTCATTTCAGGCTTTATAAGGTATTACCACTTTGAATAGGTCTCTGCAATCCAATGCAGTGCTTTTAGGATTGCTGTTATATTCTCCCATCTTGCTGCCCCACCTAATGACATGCCAACAGCATTCTAAACTTGGTGTAGCTTCCAGATAGTTTTCATGAGCAGCCCCATGTAATCTCAGTGCAAAGTCATCAGAGCATGAATTACTGATACCTGCTTATCTTGGTCCAGGAACAGCCATAGTCAGCGAACCAAGTGGAGCTGGAAATAGGCAATCTTTGACAGTGAGGCCACCTGAGTCTCTAGTGGCAACATCATGTCAAGGAATGTACTCTCAGGTTTCGTTACCGGGAAATGAATATATATCTATCTCTTGTCAAATCACCAAATAGGCTATGTAATGTTGTGGACCGATATATGCACATATTGCATATGCATAATAACCAAATATTTGCGAGACAAAATGAATATTTGTATGGAAGAATTGCTTTTAAATAAAATAGAAGCAACTCGATCATTATTCAGAAAGTAAATTGCAAACATGTCTGTCTGTTTCACACCATCCAGTGATGCGCTATGCAGTGAAATAATTTATGCAGTGGGATTGTGAAAGTTCCATTTGAAAATAACATAATGAACATGCTTCAATTCCCTCCCTTAAATGACTTGCTTTTTTTATTTCCGCCAAAGTGCTAGTAAGAAACAAGAATAAATTACAGTGTGTTGTTGTTGAACTATTATCGTGATGCTTTAAGATATTCTCCACGGTGCATTGAGCTTGAATCACACTGACCCATTTTGAGTTGTCGTTAGGTCACTCTGACAAGGAAAACTTGTTGAGATGTGAATCAAAGTATATGCTGTGAGGGAATGAGTCAGTTCTGAGTCCAAAAGGCATTTTTTTGTAAGCACATGCCTGAAATAAACTCTGATATATTTACTAAAGAGGAGTTGCATCCAGCTAATGTTTACTCAGAGTAGACCTGTTAAAATTAAAAACCTTGGGGACATCTTAGTTTAGAGAAAAGGTGAGTAAGAGGTGACATGATAGAAGATTACAAAAATTATGCATGGCACAGAGAAAGTGAATAGAAAGACGTTTTTCTCCCTCTTTTGTAACACTAGAACATGTCGACATCCAACAATGCTGAATGTTGGAAGTTTGGGTACAGATAAAAGAAAATACTTATTCATGCAGTGCATCATTAAACTATGGAACACACTCCCACAGGAGGCACCAACTTGGTTGGCTTTAAAAGAGGATTGGGTGGCTATCTTCTGCCTCCAGTCAGAGGCAGTAATGCTCCTGAATACCAGTTGCTGGAAACCACAGGAGGGCAGAGTGCTCTTATTCTTCAGTTCTGCTTGCAGGTTTCTCATCAGGGTGGCTACTGTGAGAACAGGATGCTGGACTACATGGGCAACTGGCCTAACCCAGCAGGCTTTTCTTACACTTTGTGGCCATGACTAACTTAGGTACAGTAATTTCAAGTGCTCTACTCTGAGTGAGAGTTGATTGAATACAACCTAATGCCTTTTGTATTCAGGACGATATCAGGATTTGCCCGCTTTTACTGTATTAAAAGAGGTAATCCATCATGATCAGGCCAGATTCTTGCCAAGGCGACAAATGAAGGACAATATGAGGAATATAATTGATATAATAGAATATTTACAAGTGAGAAATGAAAAACAAGCAGCCTTAATGTTTTTAGATGCAGAGAAAGCATTTGATAAAGTCTCCTGGGATTTTATGTTTAAAGTTTTCGAGTACATGAGCTGTGGAGACACTTTTATAAAAGGAGTCAAGGCAATATATACCGAATAGTCAGCAAAATTGATAGTAAATGATGTGTTGACTGAGAATTGTCACCCTTGTTTATATTTAAAAAAGGATTTACCCCACTTTTGTAGGACATGCTAGTTAGCTGGGAATACATTTTCAAGCTGCTGACCCAACAAAAAGACACAACAGGAATTTTATATTCAGGACTGCAAAAACTGGGGGTTTCCAGCACATGGTAAGCCACAATGCCAGGGCTTTGATCAGCATGGCAAGATGGTTTGTGCATATTACTTCGATCCTGACCCAACTACGCTGACTGACAATTAGCTTCGAGCCCAATTCAAAGTGCTGGTTTTGACTTATAAAGCCTGAAGCGGCTCAGGACCGCAGTACCTCAAGGACTGCCTCTCCCCATATAAACCAACCTGGACTCTGCACTCATCACCTGAGACCCTTCTTTGTGTGCCTCCTTCATGAGAGGTTGAGAGGGTAGCAACACAAGAACAGGCCTTTTCGGCAGTAGCTCCCTGTTTATGGAATGCTCTCTCTAGGGAGGTTCGGCTGGTGCCTTCATTATTTTTAGGCTCCAAGTGAAAAGGTTCCTCTTCAACCGGGCCTTTGTTTTTGTTTTAACGATTTGTTTATGTTTTATTTTGTATTTTTATCTTGTGAACAGCCCTGAGATGAAGGGCAGCCCTGAGATGAAGGGCAGTGTATAAATCTTAACAATAGGCTGCATCCAGCTTGGTAGGTCTGAAGGAGTGCAGACTTACAGTTTGGTCCATGGGGATTCAACAAAACAACGTGCGTAAAGAATAGTGGGACAAGAGCAACTAAGATGCTCAACACCATTATTAATATGGGCATCATCCATAAATTCATGGTGATTCTATTTAGCCAGTGTAGTTAATGTTTACCACCAATGATGTATATTATTTAATACCTTGCCACTCTGAAAGCTTGCAGTAGATAAGAAAAGATAATCTTATGCATAATAAATGGACGAAGTGAAAGTGGAATGCTTTAAATATTAACATTTCTGTGTCAGCATTTTGGTAAACATCCTTAAGTTTTATAGGCAGTGAGTTATGAACTAAATAATACAGTGAAAAAACCATGGTGAAAGAAAATGAGCAGTTTTGATTTAGAGGAAACAATATTTTAAACAATTGCACACAGAGAGAGTATTTTTTTTAATATCACATCATTGTTTCACTCAGCCCTGACCTGTTGTGGCTTCCAAGTCTGAAAAAAAATATATTCTAAGGACTAGCTTGAATTTTTTGGTATGCCAGCATCAATGTATAGGCACTAGCCTAGACAGCCCATAATAAACACATCATGTTCTTAGGTACCAGAGTATCAATCCTGACCACTTGTGTGCATCTTCATTCATTCATGAATCACCTTTCTGCCAAAGCTCTCAGGGAGGTTTGCAATAGAAAACAATGTCTTACAAACTATGATACAAGAAGAAGAATGAACAAGGAGGGATGAGGAAAATAAGGAGAGGTGAAGCCAAATGGCAGTTGATCCCAGTGGAGGAAGGCTTTGGCTGGCCCATCACCTCTCCTCAGATTCAGGCAGGTGGTACAGCTGTGGGTGGAGGCATTTATTATCCCAATGGTATAATAGTTCATTTGATGAGCATTGTTATAACCACTCCAAACCCTACAACATTAGTCACAGATCTAAAGGAAATATAAAGCCTCTTCACAAAATTGCAGTATTAATTAAACTGTAATTTGCTGTTGCAAGATAAGGGGTAGCCACTGGCTTCAATTGCATTAAAGGAGATTGGACAAATTCATAGAGTTGGGGTGACCAGCATGGCACCCATGGGTGCTTGAGTACCTCTTGGGGTGTTCATGGAACATGTTAGTGAATACCCCCTCAAAAATCCACGCTGTGTGAAAAAGACTGTTTTTTCTTGCTGCTCAGTTCCTATTTGCACTGTCTTGGGCTCTCCGACATTGAAAACACCCTCTTTTAACATGTTCACATTTCATTGGATGCCAGGATTCTGCACCCACCTTCCCTTCTGTTTTCCGCTGAGGGGGCGGCTGATGTTTGGAGGTGTATTTGAACACCCCTCGGTCAAGTTATCTTCTCTTCTGTAGGCTAAGCATGTCTGAACAATAGAAAGAGCTCTATCTACTGTAAGGCCTATTTAGCAATAGTAGTAGTAGTGATAATATTGCTATAAAGTTACATTTTGTATGGTATCAGATGCTGCTGAATGGCTACCCTATAATTTACGGTGACATTTTCCTCTGCTCTTCGCAACTTTCAACTTGACAGGTACTGCATTGGTTGTCCAGTGGGATCACGTACATCTACAAGATAATTACAATCTGGGCAGTTTCACATTTCAAGCAACACTTCTCAACGATGGGCGTATCATATTCGGCTATAAAGAGGTGAGTTCAAGCACAGAAATGATTTACTAAATTTAAAACCCTGCTCCTTTCAAGCTGCTGAAATATTTAAAGAGTGACAGCCCCAATGCTCTGCCATCTTAACGCAGAAGACTTATTTTTCTGTGCCAAGACTAGATGCTGTTGTTCAAAGAATGCTCTTTTCCCATCTAAGAGATTGCTGTAGGGAATGGTCAGGGTCATCCCAGGAGAGAGGGAGAACTAGGCAAAACCACACGGTGCCTCCCTTGCTTCACAGAAACATTTTTACACAGACCAAATCTGCCTCCAGAACTAATCCAGGAAATGAAGAAGCTATAGCAGAAAACATTGGGAGGTATGGCACAGTGGTTAGAGGTTTTAGTGAGGAATTATTCTCCCCACAAGAAAGAAAAAGGAACAAAGAGTGTGCAGAAAATGACTTTGACTGTTATAGAGTGCAGATATAATGCCATTTGTTTAAGACTACTACTTGCAATGATTTTTTTTTTATTTAGAGCAAATAAACATTACTGAGCTAGTTGAATTCAGGGTCCCAAATCCTCCTTTTTGAATTAGCTGCACCCCCCTCCTCCCACACCAACCCTTTCCTGGAGCTGCAGAGGGGCTTCTAGGTATCTGTGCAGCCTCTGCCCAGGCACTGGGCAAGTTGACATCACATTAAGGCGTCAGGCTGATTTCATGATGGAAAGCTTAGAGGAAAGTTTGGATGGTGTTAGAGCAGGGGTCAGCAAACTTTTTCAGCAGGGGGCCGGTCCACTGTCTCTCAGACCTTGTGGGGGGCCGGACTATATTTTGAAAAAAAATATGAACCCCTATGCTCCTATGCCCCACAAATAACCCAGAGATGCATTTTAAATAAAAGGACACATTCTACTCATGTAAAAACACGTTGATTCCCAGGGCCGCATTTAGAAGGCGATTGGGCTGCATCTGGCCCCCGGGCCTTAGTTTGGGGACCCCTGTGTTAGAGCAATCTAATGGGTGTAAATAGCACTCTTCTCACAAGGGAGTCTCTTTGTGTGCAATATAGCATCAGAGAAGATTGCTGCAGCTTCTTCTAAGATACAGTATGAGGGAAACCGGCAATCCCATTTTATGGAATAAATATTGTGTACTAACTTGCCCTGATATTTCACTGCTCACATCCCTAGGCCCTTTAATGTGACAGTTTGGCTGTCTTTTTAGTTAAATATACCGGATTGGCCTGAATATAAGACTCACTTTCCCCCTCAAATTCCAACCGTGAAAAGTTAAAGTGCAGATTATATTCGCGACCTTACGGCATGCAGCCAGGAGTGTGAGGCAAACAGCACCAGGAGCGCAGCAAAGCGGTGCCCGCCCCGTGCATAGTCCCCTGTCCTCTCCCACAAGGCTGGGAAGGGAGAGAGCGAGGAAGGAAGGGGAAAGGCCGTTGGCAACACAGCACGGCTCCCCCCCCCCCAAGTATGCAGCCAGGAGCAGTGAGGAAGGGAGCGGCTTATATTTGGGTATTTTTTCCCCTTTTCTTCCCTCCAATTTTAAAGGTGTGGCTTATATTCAGGCCAATACGGTAATAGCTCTGTGTGCCCTCCCATACGATTTGGATTTGGTTTGGAGGGTTCAAGCCTCTTACAAGCTTAACACCCATGGAAATAAGAGGTGAGGTCCTGTCTTGCCCAATGCAAGGTGGTTCTTTTAATGAGATTCAGAAGCAATACAAACACAAGTGAGTGAGAAGATTAAATATTTTATTCTAAACAGCAAGCATTATATACATTACCAAGCAAGCACTTCGATCTGCCACTGTGAATCCCTCAAGAGGTGGCGAAGTGACCCCTCGGTAGCCTTCGTTTGCACGGCCCTTCTATCAGTCCATGCACGAGCTTCTCAGAACTATGCCCCCAAACCATCCGATTTATAGATCACTAACTTATTAGCCTACGTGCCTTGCCCGACTAGCTAGTGCAGATTATTAATTAGCTAGCCCCCTCTTCCAATACCGCACATTCCTCCAAACAATGTCTACCATCGAAGAAGGTCAGAAGGTACCCATCACTGTCACTTCTTCCTTCCACCAGATTATAAATTAAAGGCTGCTCTCAGCTATCAAAGAACTTTAACAAGAGATATAGAGGGGAAGTAAACAGAGGCTGGAAGAGATGACCAAGTTAGATCACTAAACTCCTTAAAATACAAATGTCTTCTGGATGGATTGCCCATACAGGTCCTCTTGTGAAAGGGGGAGTTACTGGTTTGCTTCGCTTTTGCTTTTGTTTATTTTGTATTTTGTGTCTTCATTTTGTATTTTCATGTTGTGAACCGCCCTGTGATCTTTGGGTGAAGGGCGGTATACAAATTTAATAAATCTTTTTTAAAAATCTGGTGTGGTTGGACAGAGCTGCCCTCCAGACACCAGCGCTGTGGCAGCTTACCAGGATAGGCCAGGGCGGTGGCCAAGTCAGGATTGTATGGATGCACCAGTTGGAAAAGCCTGGCTGGCTCCACCTGTGTGTCTGGGCAGACGTGACCCTGCCACCGCCCCACCCCAGGTAAGCTGCAGTGATGGGAGACCAGCTCTGGTTTGCCCCATCAGCTGCTATTGATTTGCACCTGCCAGCCAACTCTAGTAATGTCTCAGCTGGCACTGAGAAAACCTTATCCTGGGGATGGTTTCTACGACTCTCAGGTGCAGTAAGAAGTTTTTGTTTCAACCAATAAATATTAACATGAAAACAAATCATTTCTCCTGTCAGCTTGTCCGTTGCCTGTCATCAGATGCTGCCCTAGCCTTTTCGTCACAGCGTAATGATTTTCTTGTCACCTGTTCACGCCATCAACATAAATAGTAGATCCAGTTTTTTTAAAAGGAAAATTAAGCACTGATTCACCTTTAAAAATACAAAGCACAATGTCAGGACCTGCTAGAGCTGTTGTTCTCAAACTTTAGTTCTGGGTGCTTCTGCCCCACATGGTGGGTTATCAAAACTGCAGCTTGGAAATATCTTGCTGATACTCTAGCTATTGAAGAACATGTTGCTGGTGAAATAATCTCAGGCTGTGGATTGGCCCTGCCTAACAAGGCTTGTCATTAAGCTGTCCTAGACCAGAAGGACTTCCTTGTCTGTCTGGGACTATGTCTGGACAGCAAGGTGTTTTTGGCTCTGGTTTGGCTTTGTGTGGGCCTTAGCTGTGAGACCTGGTTTAGTCCCTCCAGTTCTGATTCCTCAACTCAGCTCCTGCCTTCTGGGTCCCAGCACTCAGCTGCCCTCTGGCAGTAGCCTCTGGGTCATTCTTGATACCCTTTGCATTTTCCTCACTCCTGCGTTGCTCATGGGACTTTCCTACTATCAATCGCTCTTCTCAGTTGGCAGCCCTTGCCAAAACAGCAGCATGACCTGATGGTGTGGACTGGGTGCTTTGATCTTTCTTCCTCCGCAACACCAATGGTTCACAGTAAAGTTTCTCAGGAGGCAGACATGAGCACTGTGTATATTCTGGGGGACAAAAACGAGCAGTTAAATGGGGGCAGGCCGTTGCAGGCCAACCAAAGTTTGTAACAAACCATAGTTGGTTTGATCCTGATTTCACTATGGTTTCTACAAACTACTGTTTCTTGTTCTTGGATTAAATGGAAACAGTGGCCTGTACGAAATATTGTTAACTATTGTGCCGCTGGAGATGAAATTCCTGGACGATGCACAAGGCGAACCACAGTCGAAAGCATTTGCGTAGAATGTTTTCATTAATCAAATATGAAATTGGGCCAATCGCTGCCTCTCAGCCTAACCTACCTCACAGGGTTGTTGTGAGAATAAATGGGGAGCGTGACAACCACCTTGAGCTTCTTGGAGGAAAGGTGGGGTATAAACGTAATAATAAATAAATAAAACCAGGTTCAAACCATATCCTAGTTTGTTAGCTAGCAAACAAGAAACTGTTTTGTTACAAACTTTGACCAGAATCTGGTCCCATTTTGTGCAAAGAAGAGAGGAAGAAGGGGAAGCACACGAGCCCAAAGTTCATGAAAGCATGTTGTGATGCTTGAATGTCACTATTGTCTCTTAGCAGATAAATCCTCATGGGATCCAGCCATTTCTGGCTGCTTTCCAGCATCACATACCTGTGTTCACGTAGCCGAAGAAACTCTTCACACTCTATCCCAGGGCTATTTTCTGTTTCCTTCCTCACCCACAATGCATTCTGCAAAGGCAGCAAACGTTATAACTTCTGTAATGGCTCCTTGGTGATTATATGACTGGAGGCTCATTACTGCCTAAATGAGCAGGCAAGAGTTGTCGCCTTAGGAAAATTCAGAAAAAAAAATTAAACCAAATAATGTAGAGATATTTCAGTGGTGGTTTATTATGTGTGGAAGACTTGCAGTACTGAACATTAGCACTACTTACAAGTATTATTTTGTTCCCGCTTATGCAAAGATTAAATGATTGCTTTCTGCAATAGACAGCACAGCTCTTTAAAACAAAACTGTTCTTAGATTCACTATATTAGTCCACTTCCCTCTCTTAGCCAAAATGGGTTATCGCTTTTAGTGCTTACAAAAGTTAACAGAATTTCTATGAAATATTCAGTAATAGAAACGGATTTCATTTCCCAATGTAATATAGTTTCTGTGTGGCTCTGTGTGCAGAATTGTATTAGGTGTTAGCGAAACAGCATTAAAAGGAGCCTGTTTACACAATAAGCAAGCTAAACTGTTTGAGGAAAAAATATTCATTGTACTTCAAGGTTTTGCGAGTTCCTTCCCTGCAGTGAATTGACAATGAAGCCTATAATTGGCTGGCGCAAAGTAAATTTACTTTCTCCTCGTTGATTACTGAAAGGTAGGCTAGAAATTGTAATTGCTAAAGTACTTATGAGGGATTGATTAACAAGTCCATCAAAACTGAAGTACTAAACCAGAGCCAAATCTCATAGTACACTTCAGTATTATTTTTGTCAGCTCCCATCCAGCTGTCCCTTTCATTAAAAGGAAAAATAAAAGGCCTAACATGTGCTGTACAGAGAATCTAGATAATGTGAAGACAATTCAAGGTTGTGCTGGTAAGTAGAAATGCCATTACAGGTTGGCATCACTGGGCAACTGCCCTATTGGTAGGGGTTCAGATGCAACAGGCTGCATTGCTCTGACTCTGTTTAGCATTTGATTCTATCAATTAAATTGTAGGGTACAGGTAGAAAGAGCATTTTATATATAGGTATGCATATGGCATTTGTCTATTTTTGTCTTGCAGATTCCTGTCTCAGTGACGCAGATCAGTTCAACCAATCACCCTGTGAAGGTGGGCCTGTCAGATGCCTTTGTGGTTGTCCACAGGATCCAGCAAATTCCCAGTATGTTTTTTAATGAATGTGACGTAAACCTGTGTGTGTTTGTGTGTTTGAAGAGGAGGGGATATGTGAGTGGAAAACAAATTTAAAGAGATCGGAAATACGTTTTAACTAAACAGAAAACAAAATGCTTATGAAGTCTCAGTTTGTTAATTTAAATACAATTTCATTTTGGTTTACAGCTCCCACAGCTGTTCATTGCTTCATTGTTTGTCTTGAACCGATAAAGCCAAATGTGGCTGTTAGCCCAAAGGGGGAGATGGTATAATTCTGTATTCCATGGGATACTCCTTCATGTTTTCCAGAATAGTAATTGTATGGTTGTGGTTTTGTTGTTGTTTCTTATTTTGCTTTGGAAGAGGCAAAGAAATTGGACATAAGATGCCTTTCTAAGCCGGCTGAAATAAATTAAACAATATTTATCAGAACAGCATGCGGTAGCAAGCTTGGTTCCCTCCTGATGTTGTCAGACTACAATTACCATCATCCTTCACCATTGATCATACTAGCTGAGGTTGATGGGGCTGCAACATCTAGATGGCACCATGCTAGTTACCACTGGAATATATTTGCTTTGAAGAGAATTCCATACATTGGAATTTCCCATGGGCAGAGAGCCAGTGTGGTGTAGTGGTTAAGAGTGGTAGACTCGTAATCTGGGGAACCGGGTTCGTGTCTCCGCTCCTCCACATGCAGCTGCTGGGTGACCTTGGGCTAGTCACACTTCTTTGAAGTCTCTCAGCCCCACTCACCTCACAGAGTGTTTGTTGTGGGGAAGGAAGGGAAAAGGAGATTGTTAGCCGCTTTGAGACTCCTTCGGGTAGTGATGAAGCGGGATATCAAATTCAAACTCTTCTCTTCTTCATTCTTTGAACGGAGATTAAGGAGCCTGTACCGGGCTGATCACGTAAATTTGTTGAAATTAACCAATCCCAGCTGCTCACGTAATTGTAACTGTTCAGCTGTACAGATTTCCCTTTCATTAAGACAGCACCGTTTAGAGAAAATATAGGATACCTTCATTAAAAACCAAGGAAAACGTCTCACGGTGTGTTAATACTTTGGTACCACCATCTTTGCTTTGGCTCTCCGGTTTAGCTTTCAAGGTTAAAATTAGTATTCACTCTTCCTTTTGTTGGCAAACTAATGATTACAGACCATCCCTTTCCAGCGTCCTTGTTGTGTATCACAGCACAGACCATTAGAATCAACACTGTGATGGCACTTCCATGCTTAGCACTATCATGGCCCTGATGTGTCAACCTGGGGTAGGAGGGTATGCCTTGCCTAATGAATGATAACCCTTTCTAGAAAGCTGTTTCTAGAAGGTCTTATGTGTTGTGGAAGGACCTTGAACAGAGGCACAGGAGGCTGGGCAGCCAGCAGTCCCACAACTTCAGGATTTGGAAACAAAAGTACTGGCAGCTATTTGAGAATCCTCCTTTGTAAAGGGTGGGTATCCCACTTCCTATTTAAAAAAAATGTTGCTTTTGGCTCCTTTGGTATGTAATATTCAAGAAAAGGCTCATTCATAGCTGTCTTTGCAAAGCAGATACATATTTTTGAAACTGCAGGCAATATACCACTCTCCTGACAAAATAAATCAAGTTGGGCCACTGAGAGTCTATGTCAGCTTTTCCTTAAGTGTGCATGTTCCTGCATTCTTGTCTTTTCAAAGATGCTAAACGGGCCATAAATCAACCCAGTCAATTATTGCAAAAGGGAGATGTGAGAAAGTTTTCCTTAGCCTGTTCGATGGTTCTGTGGGACTACGGTATTTGTTCCTTGCAGGAGGCTTAGAGATATATAAGCATTGTTCTATGTCTCCCTACACCTAAATACATAAAGGACTGAATCCCAGGCTGGGCAAGAAATAAAATCACAAGCTCTTTACAATCAGATAGAAAGGAATAGATAAAAACACAGGAGAACATTTCGATGTATATAACATTTTAATGTATATAAAAGCCATAGAACCTTACTTCATATAAACACTAGGAGCCTGTTGTTGTTGTTCACTCGTTCAGTTGTGTCCGACTCTTCGTGACCCCAT
This sequence comes from Lacerta agilis, assembly GCF_009819535.1. Lineage (NCBI taxonomy): Eukaryota > Metazoa > Chordata > Lepidosauria > Squamata > Lacertidae > Lacerta > Lacerta agilis. Next base: position 34,768,743 of record NC_046323.1, read on the forward strand.
GGACCAGAGCACGCCAGGCACCCCTATCATCCACTGCCTCCCGCAGTTTGGCCAAACTCATGCTAGTCGCTTCGAGAACACTATCCAAACATCTCATCCTCTGTTGTCCCCTTCTCCTTGTGCCCTCCATCTTTCCCAACATCAGGGTGTTTTCCAGGGAGTCTTCTCTTCTCATGAGGTGGCCAAAGTACTGGAGCCTCAACTTCAGGATCTGTCCTTCCAGGAGCCTACAGATGCCCAAACAACAAATGGTGCCAAAATGATAAAAAGGCATAAGCACAATATGTGATTCCAAGGGAGGGCATTCTTCGGATAGGGCATACTTTTAGAGTTGTACTTTTTTTCTTGGTTTTATCTTTTGTATACCACTTGTTTTTAACATTTGAGTGGTGTGTGGATTTTATGAAATAATTAAATTAGCAAACTGAGCATTCTACCACTGGGAGGCATACATTATGCAGCGATGCAAGAAAGGGCCATTTCTGACATTCCCCCACTCCTGCATCTGCCATACCCATTTTCTGCCAGTTTCCCCATCCTTTGCTTCCTACTCACTTTATTCTAGAAGTCCAACCTTTCCCTCTGGCCGTCTGGGGCAACTTTTCGTGAGCCAAATGCCATGGGGAGAAATCCAAAGACCATTCACACAACTCTCTGTCTTTAATGAAAATAATTATTGGGATGAGGCATAGCAAAGCATGTATTGGCACAGAGATTGCTATGATTCTATTGCGGATATAGTATAGAATTGGATGGATGGATGGAAACAGTTGCACAACAGATGTACACAAACTCATGAATTAGCAAAAGAATTTTTGGACCAGTACATAATTCTTCACAGTCCGATTAATAATAATTGGCCTGAAGCCCAGATATAGAGTAGATAAAAGACAATTTGCCCTGTGGTAACTCATTGAGCGATGACAACCATCACATGGAGAATAAAGCTGCAATTCCATACACACTTACGTGGGACTAAGTCCCACTGGACTTATTTGGATATTTCTGAATAGACATGGATAGAATTTCTCTAATATCAAGCCACATGGCATGGAAATTTTACCATAACTCAGCAACCACTAACACTGGACAGGGGTATGGTAGGGTGGGACTCACTCTGGGCAATGTGGCCACAGGTACCACCACTGTTTTCGGCATTGGGGATTGAACCATTTTAAAAGGCCTTTAAGTGTCCTTCAATTTGTATTCATTGTACTCTGTCAAAAACTCATGTGGGCTATGATAGATGGGGAAATTTTATAACAGAGAGGGCATATTCACACTGGCATATACTGGTAAATTAACTTGCAGGAAGTTGCCTGATAGTAATCTCTAAAGAAAATCATCATTGTCAAGACTGTCATTTTCTGCAGGAGCACGGCCACTGACTAAAGTTAGGACCATGGATCCCCACCTGTTAGATTTCTTTGAATGCATTTGAGGATGGAGGGGTTTAGCATTTCTCCTGCCTTTAATAGTCCAGATTGTGTGAACAAAGGGGCAGTGAAGGTGTGCTAAGGGGTAATTAATCTGTGTTAAGTGATCTTGAGCATAGACAGTATAAATATTGATCTAGCCTACAGGATTTTCCCATAGATGGCTAAACATTGAGACAGTTTATCGCCTCGGTTGTAAGAAAGAATCAATTCAAATGATTGTCTTAGAAATAAATCATTCACTCATGTAGTTATCCTCTTAAAATTGAGATAGATAGGAATATAACAAACTTTTAATCTGTTTGATAATAACTCACAGAAATCAATGACTTTGGATTCAGTGCAGTCATTGGTTTCTCCTACAAAACTCAACATAAGACATTCAGTGATGAGTGTCACCCAGAAATCTTTAAATGTATGATATAGCCATGTAACAAAAAAATAGACCCAATGCATCCCCCTGGGCTCTGAGTGAAGAAAACAGATACACTGTGAACCCACACTAATATACTTGAGCAGAGCTTTGGAAAACTCAAAAGAGGAGTACATGGAAGAAGGTCCAGTGGGTGGTTCTGGAGGAATAGATCTTAAGGATTGGAGCCTAAAATAGATTAAGTACCAGTAACCAAAATCTCCCATCTTGTTCAACCCTCTTCAAAAATGTTGAACAAGGTGGCACAGAAGCTGCTGGGGGTAAGGAGGCAGCAGGAAGCTTTCTTCCTATGAACTTCTTTAAATTAAGTAACTTCCCTGTTTCCTGTCCCATATTGTTCAGGAGGACTGCTGGATCTCCATTGAGGCTTTCTGGGGGCAGAAGGGAAGGAGGGTACAGGAAAGATTTCTTCTGTGAAGTTCAACTTACCTTGAAAACCAAGACCAACTGGGAGAAGTTCTCTACTCCTCCTGCAACCCATCCAATGTTGCTCAAGAGGTTTTCATATGTGAAAGGGGAAGAAGCTGCATAAAACTCTGAACTTCCTTAATGCAGGTCAGATTGGGGGCAGCTCTTCCCTCTCCCTGTAACTCATTCCACATTGTTCAGGTGGGTCCCCAGCCTTCCAGCTAGGGTTTATGGGGATGTGGGGAATAGGAAGGGAGAGCACACTTTCCTTCCATGAACTTCCTTCAGTTAACCTATATATAGATATAAGAAAGAGGGCTTGGTAGCACGTTCCTCATCTGTGCTGTGACCTTGCCTTCTCAATTTAGGTGTCAGGCATTGAAAGCAGTGGCTGTAGTGAAGGTTCAAGTCCTTCAGTCTTGTCCTTCCTGACTCTCTAGCTTCCTGATCCTCCCTCTATGGTTTCTTCTTCTTCATTCACTGACTGGATAAAGTTGCAGAGTGCCAACTCAGTCAAGATCCTGAGATGCGAGCACCGTCTTAGCCCAGCACCTAGCTGTGCATCCCCTTTGTTTGGCTTCTCCAGGCAGAGATGGGGGAAGGTATCAGTACTGGGCAAGTGACAGAGAAGGAAGGTTAAAGGACGTGGATCTGCTTTGACAGGTCAGTAGGAAATATGAGTTTGTAGTGATGTGCTTGCGCCAGGAGTCCCCTTTTTGCATTACATCTGTGTCTCCTGGATCCTGGCTTCTGAGATGATGTGCCAGGATGCTCACAGTAATCACTACACTGTAAGATTTATTGTGCCATATTTGTAATGCTTGGCCTCAAGTCACATTTTCTGCTCCTCAAGTGTTCATCCATTAAAAAGCAGCTTTTAATATTGTGTTTGATGAGGGGTCGTGGGGATTTGGTTTAGAATACAAAAGAGAGCCTCAGCGGGGCCCAGCAGTGCTCTTGAGCCACATTCATGCCACACATTTAAAATGCTCCGATACCACTGCAAACAAAATTCTTCCTGCAAAGAATTCTGGGGGTTGTAGTTTGTTAAGGGCGCCAACCTATGATCCTGAGCTCTCTGTGCCTATGATTCTGAGTTCTCTGTGGAGAGGTTATTGATGGTTGTTAGTGAAACTAACAAGCAAAAATGCATTATATCAGGAAAAAGTGCTTTGGGGAAACGTGTGTATTTGGCAAAACTGAATGCAAAAATGTATATCAGGAGAAAATCGCAGTAAAATGCTGGTCAATATCCATGAGGCCTTTTTAAAATGCAAACTGATACAGATATATACGTAGAAAGTGAATTTAAGATTAGAAAAAGGAGAAGCTGAAATGGACACATTCACTCCTCCCAAATTCCTGTATATGTCTACTCGGAAGTAAGTGCCATTAATTTCAGTGGGGCTTCTTCTCAGATAAATTGGCATGGGATTGCAGCCTTACACTATTAGAAGCCAGTCACCTTAGCAGTTCAGCTGTGGGCATTTTTCTTTCTTTTCCCTTCTGGTGGGAGGTGTTGTCACAAAGGCCTAATAGCTTCCTACAGTCCCTTTCTCATACTGTTCCTGAGGAGCACATTCAGAATTTGCCAGCTTATGCCAAGCCAGTGTGCCCTGAGTTAACCTTTGCTAATGACGGAACACTGAAAGGTTCAGCTGAAGTGCCAATACCATCATTTTTATTTAGGTATTCATTGGCTTGCTTTTTTGGACTGAAGGACCTGACTTCTTTGGGGGAAACAAATTAAAGCCTCTGGCGCTGGCAGGAGTTCATTTCAAATACATCCCCGCAGTGCTCAGCCTTGGCAGGTGCATCATACGGGCAAGTCACTGTGGGAGAATAAATCTTCCCCGCTTGGCAACAGAGGTTCTCAGGTCCTGCCCAAATAAGCTTAGCCTCGGCACACATGTTCTAGCCCAATGCATTTGGAGAGCCAGACAGGTATCAGACATTCCAGGATAGATATCTAGCCCAGAATCTTCCTAGTAATTCATTCAGACTGGCTGGGTGGCAGTAATTTTATTCACTTACTAGGATGTTACGTTCACATCTGAGGGAAAGAGAGAGAAAAGCGGGGGGGGGGAGGCCTTTCATCAAGAGGGTTTGAAAGAATTGGCCCTAAACTAAATAACACGCTGATTTAATTGGCAATGATGGTGCTCAGCCATGATAAGAAGTTAAGTAGAATAATTTGTGGATTTGTTTCTGTGCCACATCCTGCCAGTATGTGCCTATGAAACAAGATAAGAACAAAAGCACCCTCCACTGTGCTCTGGGTAGAGGGAGCATTGGCAGTATATAACAGAAATTACTGCTGCTAAACAGGCAGTACTGGCTGCTTTGTTGAACTCACTGGGTTGTAGCCACACTAAGGCAGGGTCCCATCAATGTAAGGATTGCCACTTGTGTGACCGGAATACTTCATTTCTCCTCCCCCGATTGACCCTTAAGTCTGTTCTAGAGGTTCCCCCAGCCCCCCAGAGCAGATTTGAGGAGGGTACGGGACAAAGAGAGTGGGGTGGGGGAGAGAATCCTGCTACGCTAATGGTAATCCTTACATTGACACGCAGATTATACCACTCCCTGCTCCATCTTGCTTGCAGGTAAGTGAGGAATCATATCTGCTGATTGATTTTCATTGTTAACCTCTGAGAAACTCGGAGCAATGGATACAGCTTTGCCACTAACCTCATTTTTATCATCGAAACAACCCTGTGAGGTAGACTAAGCTGAGAGGGGAACGCATCCCTTTAAATGCTGTGTGGGGAATGTATTTTTTTCTGCAAATGGTTTCTGTCTGTCTGGGTTTCAGTACCCCAGTGGAAGTAAGGTGGAAATCAAGGTAGGAAAAATGGGATAGGAAGGTTCCTCTTTCATAGAAGGTCCCAAATGGTAACATGTCAAGGACCCCCATATCACCTTGCCCAGTGGTACAGCACCCGCTTCATATGCAGAAGGTCCCAGGTTGACTCTCCAGGAGAGACCCCTGCCTGAAACCCTGGAGAGCTACTGCTGGTCAGTGCAGGCAGTACTGACCTTAATGGACTTAGGGCAGATCCACACCATACATTGAAATCACATTCCCAACCCACACAGAGAATACTGGGAACTATAGTTTCCCCCTCATCAAACCCCCAGTGCCATTAAACAAACTACAGTTCCCAGAATTCTTTGGAGGGAAGTCATGTGCTTTAAATGTGCATTGGGTATGCTTTACATGTAGGGTGTGGGCCTGCCTTCTGTCTGAGGCAGCTACCTGTACTCCTTACATTCCCTATTTTTCAGCTGCTCATGCCAAGATAATGGGAAAGCGAAAAGAAAATGCGGAGAAGCCAGAGGAAGAGGAAGCCTTCCTCTTTGGGAGCTAGATTAATCCTTTTCAGGATTATAAGGATTCTGCTCACCAGGTCCTTTTGGGATATGAGTGAAGCACTGTCCTTTGATCAAAATCCTTTTCCAGGAGGGTGGGTCTTTGTTTTGATTCCTTTGTCTCCCTCAGTGAGAAAGGGGTCAATGATGTTGATCTGGATTTCTTGATCCTGCAGATTGGTTGATTCTGTCTTTCCGGTTCATTATCCAGCTAAGTGTTGCTTCTTCATGCTGGGCTTCTCTGTGAGATCTAATAATCCATATCTGCTCTGATTCTGCTCTCTTCTCCAATTCTGCTTGATGCTCAGTGTGGTACGGATGCCCCACCATTAATTACCCTTCTCCTACCTCCTGCATTATAATCACCCATTCATCTAGTCATAGGCACTTTGTTTCCTGGCCTGCCTATAAATTGTGCCTTCTCTCCCTCACCCCACCCCCAGGAATATGAATTTAATTGCATTTAGTAGAAGTTTGTAAGAACTCGGAAGTCAAGAGTAAAAGGTCATCATAGTTTCTCGGTGTTACAGTATGAAAATGCAAGATTGTCTTGTAGTCATGAAGGTAATACAGGCCTGAACATGATTATAATAATAAAATAATGAATAGGAAAGCTAGAATTAGATGCTAATTTTTTATCATCTTTTTGCTTATAAGTGGTATTTGCAGAACCCTTTCAAAGCAATCAATTCATGACTTGGCAATTAACATTCTGCCTTGAGGAGATGTTCTGGCATCAGTTCTATACCAGCTGAAACTATAATCCTGTCCAAAATTACTTCTGAGATAATGTGGGATGATACAATGAAAACATGTTGATGCGTGATATTTTTTTCCTGGCCTCCATTTAAACTTTTCGGTGAACTCTCCCAAGTTTCAGAGAAAGTTTTGCATTACACAGGAGGACGTTGTAAACAAAACTGAATGATAAACTGCTATTATATTTTACCAGTGATACATAATTATTCTGAGGATTTTTTTTATCCCACTTGTCTGTCACCAGTAATCAAATTGGCTTACAAGTTGGCTTACAAACGACATGTCTGAAATAACTGGATGGAACAGCAGCGCACAAACAAAAGAAATGCACCAGGAGCGTTGAAATAAATCATATTATACTCAGCAACAAAATGCCTGTGAAAACAATTGAGTCTTGACTGCCCTGCAAAAAAATCTTCCAATAGTCATCAAAAATCATCCAGAGCCAGCTGGATAAGACCTGCTGTATTCTGGGCACCATGACAGAAAAGACTGCTTACCATTTATGGTGGCAAGCAGCAGTTGTGACCCAGCATGCCTGCAGGCAAGCCAGAGCAGGGCACAAATTTCCTGCAGAGGTGACTGGCAACGTCATCAGGTTCGGCCGGTTGCGGGGAGTGGCAGGACACCTTGTCACTTTGAATTTGAATTGGCCAATCATGGCCAGGTTGCTGGGCAGAATTTTGGGGATGGACCTGGGTCAAGCATGTCTTCACTCAGGTCCACCTCCAAACCATTTAAACTGGCTGGGCTTGCTTCCTGCAGCGCAGAATTTAAAGTTGTTGTTGTTTCCTTCCTGGTAGATGTCCGTAGAAGAACGATATATGAGTATCACAGAGTTGAGCTTCAAATGTCAAAGGTTACCAATCTGTCAGCTGTTGAGATGATTCCTCTACCCAGTAAGTACAGACCCAACAAGCACATGATATATATCGTTCTTAAAGACAGTCTGTTGGTTTTAAAATTCTTTAGAGACATCTTCCCTCTTAGCGCATGATGGCCTGGTTCACATGTCACTTTAAATGATAGTTAACCATGGCTTAAAGCTGAATGTACAGCACGTTGACACACACAGGGAAAATTGCTGCTTCTCTGCTCCTGTTGCTGCCATGCTACTAGGAGCTAAACCTCTTGGATTCTTCATCACTCCTGCTGTGCTGGGAGCTAAGCCATGGTTTGGCTTACTGTTATATCTGCATCCAAGCTCATGGTTTGTCTCCTCAAACAAACCATGAGTGAGTGGTAAGCCAATAAGAAACCTTGGTTACAGCTCATGGCTATTTGAAGAGCAACAAACCATGAACCTAACAGTAAGTCAAACTGTGGCTTAGCTCCCAGTAGCACAACACAGCAGGAGAGGCAGAAGATTAAGCAGCCACGATTTTCTTCCTGTTCATCCACACACTGCAGTGTTATTGTTTTGTTGCATTTGTACTTTTCAATATTAATTCCTTTGTTTATTGTATATTTATTTTAAATAAGGAAATACATGAATACATGAGAGAGACATCAGGGCACACACCAGAACAAAAGAAAATGTGAAGAACTACATTTCAAAGGCCAGACATACCTAACTGGTTACTCTCTAGATAATAGCCAGTATATTCAAACATCCAATATCTGGCAGTTGTATATTGATCACCAAGTGATCATGGGTGCTTAATAAGCCCTGCAAAGGAAGTAGTGACAAGTGGTTATTTTGTATCTCATCCACACACACACTTTAAAGAAAGCTTGGAATGTAAATTGCTAGACAAACCATCAGTAGAAACTGGAGTCGGCTCCCATCCCCCTCTTAATCCAATTATAGCTCTTACACAGTTTCCTACCCCCGCTTATTACGTCTATATGACAAAAACATTAGCTATACGCCATGAAATGTAAGACCTCAAAAGGAAAGAGACATAAAGAAATAATTGAATGCTTTCATGGCAAAAGGCGAATTTAGGAGCCGGGCAAGAAATGAAGATTTGCAGAAATGGTAGTATACTTACAAACAGGATTAAAATTGAATCTCAAAGATCAATATTTCATACGTGGTGCCTATTTCCATAGTGTGTCATAGTAGCCTGTTTCTAATGACAGATGGTTGGAACTCACTTATTCACCAATTATTTTAAGGAGAATACATTATTTTACTCCCTAGAAAACTATTGGTGGTAGAAAATATTTGCAGGGTGAAGTTTATATCTGCCTGGGTCTTTTCTTGTTGCAGCCTGCCTCCAGTTTAACAGCTGTGGGCCATGTGTCACGGCTCAGATTGGCTTCAACTGCAGCTGGTGCAATAAACTCGAAAGGTAAGAAAAACTAGTTAATTCTGGCCTTTGATATACAATGGCACTGATAATGAATCCATTTTTCTCTTGCCCTATGTAATGCATAGGGATTCTTTTAATTGGGCTGATTTATTTCCTACTGACAACTGAAGTGATGGTTTTGACCTTTCAATTTGCGATATATAAAAGTAATAAGGTTCCTTCCTCAGAATCACTGTAGGACCAGCCAGCATACTCCACGCTCAGGGAGAAAGGTTCATTCAGTAAGCATTGACCTCCAGGGCAATGTACCCTTTACCATAGGCTTCTAAACCATGGTTTAGAAGACCGGGAACGTGTTGCTAAGTCAAAAGAGAAAATAGACTGGAGCAGCCTTAAAGGTCCTTGGACTTTTCTTAATATTCAGGGCATTTCCAGATGGGCCACATTTTTGCTTGAGTTAAATTGTTGCACAGTCGTTGCAAGAAATTGAAAATCTGTCCTTTAGCTAGGTCCTCTCTCTTTGCTGATCTGCCTACATATTTTGTTGCCGGGGGTGGGGGAGGGATGCATTCCTGCTTAGTGTGCTTTTTCTGATAGTAACTGCTGTGTGAAATGCAGTTCCTTGAGGTCTGTGACTAACTGACAGATGTATGCTGGTGAGGAGCACCACAACATTATCTGCACCATATTGTGCCTCTATCTCATTTCCATTTTCTTTTTTCAAGGGAGCTTACTCCCAGGAAACTATGCACAGGATTGTATTCATTCATGCTTACCCTAATAAACTGAGCAGTGCGCTATGAACTGCTGCTCTTGGGTGGGTGGGTTCAGGTGTATATGCATATCTGTGTTAAATAATGGCTCAACACTTGTTGCCTACATATTTTGACCCTCTTTGAGAGTGTTCCTATGCCTATCCTTGGGGGCTGTGGTGGTTGTCATGATGAGCTCCTGCACTTCAAAATTTACCACTGGGTAAAACCTTTGAAGAAATGCTGTCACTGACAAACAAATGCACCATGTGGGGACAATATATTGTCCCACTGTTACAGAATCAAACACTAGTAAAGTCGTATCTCTACTTACACATCCCTCCAGATACGTAAACTTCGGGTTGCGAATGCCGCAAACCTGGAAGTGTATACTTCCGGGTTTCGCCACATGTGCAGAAGCGCTCTATCTCGCTGTACGCATGTGCAGAAGCGGTGCCTCCGGATACAGACTTTTCAGGTTGCGGACAGACCCCTGGGACGAATTAAGTTTGTATCCGAAGGGTCCACTGTATACTGCTAACAATAGGCTTGTTCATATGTTTTACAGAAATGGGTACAAGTGTTTGTGTAAAAGAGTCTGCACTGGGTAGTTTCTACAGCTCAGGTGTTGGGTACACAGACTGTAAATTTGTGAATGTTACATGTGAGTAACTCCACATGTGTAAAGGTAAAGGTAAAGGGACCCCTGACCATTAGGTCCAGTCGTGTACGACTCTGGGGTTGTGGCGCTCATCTCACGTTACTGGCCGAGGGAGCTGGCGTACAGCTTCCGGGTCATGTGGCCAGCATGACTAAGCCGCTTCTGGCGAACCAGAACAGCGCACGGAAACGCTGTTTACCTTCCCGCCGGAGCGGTACCTATTTATCTACTTGCACTTTGACATGCTTTTGAACTGCTAGGTGGGCAGGAGCTGGGACCGAGCAATGGGAGCCTATTTCTGTAGACAGGTAAAAAGTTTGTACACTCATTTGGGTCATCGGGAAAGACTGACATTGAATGTTTCACTGTTTCATCCAGTATGGCAGCAGTAGGGACAATTTGTAAGTCACAAAATAGCTGGAATATAAAGAGCACAATCATTCTTCACAGTCTTAGCTTTTAAAACGTTCCCCAGCTGCTGACCTTGGTTAGCTTGAATGAATTCAACAGAAACTCCTGTTATGCAAGCCTGGCTGTATTAGTGCTTCATTTTTGCTTTATGTTTTGTTGTGCTTTTAGCCCAAGAAATTAGATTCAGAAATTCTCGTTGTTAGTGAAAGGAAAATGAACAAAGAAAAGAAGACTTTTAGCTTTTCTGGGGCTTGCAGAGATCTAATGAGGGTCTGGGAGAGAACAGACAAAGGCTCACTGACATTAAAAGGTTGCATATGTTCTTGGAATTCTGAGTGTTTCCTCTTGGGATGAGTTGTGTCATTCAGTTTTCCCCTTTGAGATCAGTTAATTAATTTGTCAATTAGTTTTGGCAACAATATTTGACATACATTATACATATTATACCTAAATAAAATGTTTTCATAGAAGAAGATTATGGCACAGAGCCAAACAGACCTGCATGTAACAAAAGCAGCAGCATTGTATTAGGCTTTCCCCCATCGCTTTTGAAATCTAACTTACCCCCTGTCCTGACTGTGTTATAGTGGGTGCTCCTGATGCATGCAATGGTTCCCCCCCCCCAATTTTGCAGCATTCTCACAACTTCATTGACATCAAAATGCATGGGGATATTCCAATGTAATCCCTATTCATGCTTTATGAAGAAAATCCACTAAATCAAACAAAAGCACAGTTGCCAATGAGCTGTTTTTGGAAAGCCCAATGACCTGTTACCAAATTTAGCCGTTGCCTGGAAGCACTCGGTGCACATTTCCCCATAAACCAAACTGTTTACATTGTGTGTAGCTATAGCTTCCTTACAAGCCTAATCCTTGTTATCAGAATCTGAGTGTGCATGATTTGGGTTGGTCAGCAAAGGAAGTTCAAAACATGCTAAGATTTTGTAAGATGTACCCATCTTTGTTAATGTTGTAGCTTCCGGTCCATATGTACTCAAGCACACAGTTCTGTCCTTTCCAGCGCAGTTCCCAATGTAGCCTCTCCCTCCAGTGCCCAAGAGCGCAGATGTCTGTTAGAATCTGTGAGCATTTGGGGGAAGGATCCAGGTTTCACTAGGGAGGGTCAACAGCTTGGATCCTGAGGTCCCATGAGCTCTCAGGATGCTTCCTCTAGAGGAGGGGTGAGGAATCTTTTTGACCCAGCAGGCCAGATCCTTATCTCCCCACCTGGCTATCTCTGAAGCTGTCGGATCACTTGTAGAGCGAATGGCTGGAGGCCCTCACAAGTAGACCCCTAAAATTCTAGATCCCAACCTCTTCTCCCCCACCCCCACCCCGCACAATGCATTATGCAATGGTTTTGTTGATTATCATTGTTGGGTATCGACTTCCGGGATAATGGCGTCAAGGCAAGCTACCCCTCTGCTTTGTCTACGTGAGTAAGAGTGTTTATAACAATAATACGCTGATAAAGAGACTGAGAAGAGTCTCAATTCAGAAATAATAACTACAAACCAGCAGTCTTATCAGCAAAAAATTCCGGGAGTTGCTAGAAGGACTCTGTTAGAAGGAACTTTAAACCTCTCCCCCTTCTTGCAGCCCGTCAGATTAACCGTGAACTCGTTAAAGTCGCTCTGACCACCTTGAAATTAGTCATGGTTCTGACAAGGCAATGCTATAAAGAACTGGGCATATTACCCATATGTGACAAGGATATCCCTCCAAATAAAAAGCAGATCAAGGTCCCCTCTTTTTTCCAGTTGGGAAAAAAAGGATGTGGAAATTTAGAAAATCCCCTCCCCCACCCACACGAATGGTCTGTAGACCACCTCTGGGATTGGAGAGAGGATAAAATAGATGATAGAGGGACTGTAATAGACCTGGCAACTGAGTTGCAACAAGCGGTGCTGGCTAACAAGGGGTACGAGGATCAAGCTGCCTGCTCAGATCAAGATCCAGCCCAGGAGCAGGGATTGCCACTTGGGAGCTCCGAAAATGAGTCAAACACAGCCATTATCATTTCTGATTTGATCCGAAAACTAGCTAGAAATAATTCACTAGACCCCCATCCTGACAATGCTTTTCCTACTGCCACATTGACTGATAAAGGGAAGAACTGGCAGTGATGTTGGGGTGTTTGTTTCTCTGTATTTCATGGTGGTGGTGGCGGCGGGTGGGGGGGATGTTTTGCTTTTTAAAAACAGCTAAAACCCCACAAAATTATCTCCTGTGTTTTTAGAGCATGCTGTGTGTTGTAAATGATTGCCTTTGGTAAAGTATGTCATTGTCCCATTGCTTCCAATAAAGAAAAAGTGTGTCAGGGTGGGGTGGCCTACTCACAAATCTCTATGGGTAAGAACGGAAATGCCTCTAAATTGATTACTGCTGTTTCATTGCATTTGTCCATTTCCTCATTCACAGTATTACTGCTTTTATGAACTGCAATTTCCATCAAATAACATGGTCTTGGAGTTTTAGCTCCTGTTGTGGGAAAATGGTACCTTTCAAAATAGAACATTTATTTGAAAACCAAAGAGCCCTTTCCAACGTCACAAATTAGTGTTTAGCATCAAGCCAGCATGGGGTGGGGTGGGGGAGTTTGGTGGCAATTTGTGATGTTACGTTGTATTGGAATAAAATAAAATCCAGCATACCTGCTCATTCGAGTTTAGACCAGGGCCTGAGTTCATTCTGGGAAGATCGGGATTCTAAGAAAGGTGTAACAGTTGGGTATTGCAGTTAAGCAGCAAGAGATGAGATTGTAATAAGGCAACAAACACAGCTAGAAACGTGACCACAAGCAGTGTGTGGTAACGCTCCAGTCCCGTAATCTGCACTGGCATGACACCTCCACACATGCATTTCTTTGCGCATCTAGACTAGCTCTAAGAATTTAGCTACATGGTTCACAAAGCAGAGTGGAGCAACCACCTTACCCTGCCATCTCTGAGAATTGGATTTTTATTTTTTTAAAAAAATTACAGGCAAGTAGCATTTTTCTTTCTCCCATGATGCCAGAGGAGGCAGTTATCAGAGCAGGTTGTTCTAGCAACTCAGGTTAGTGTAGGATTCAGGTTAACGTCAACTGCAGTGCATATATACTTACCTGCTATCATATAACAGGTTAAATGAGAACAGATGGACATTAGCAGATTACCAAAGAAATGCTACTTGGAACAGCCAAAATGCAGTGACAGAAATAGCCAGTGGTCTTAATGGAACTATAAACTACAGCTTTTGGAAATGGATCAGCAAAACCTTTTTTTAAAAAAAGGTGTATCTACCGTGTTTCCCCGAAAATAAGACATACCCATAAAATAAGCCGTTGCAGGATTTCTATGCATTTGCACAATATAAGCCGTACCCCGAAAATAAGCCATAGTGATGCGGCGCCTCACTTAAGATGGCCTGGATAGGCATGGCTATGCAGTGTGCCGACGTGGAGCGGTTAAAATAAGACATCCCCCGAAAATAAGCCATAGTGTGTTTTCTTGAGGAAAAAGAAATATAAGACAGTGTCTTATTTTCGGGGAAACACGGTAATACGTGTGCAGCAAACCATTAAAAAATAAATTAAGTGATTATTATACTGAACAGGACGTAGAACCCATCCAGACCTTGGGCTTGTTTCCAACATCTTAAAGAGAGACACATTTTGAAAAGTCGTTTCCTTGACTTTACCTTCCATGACTTACTGCAAAGAGCCTTTATGGCTTGAAAATTTCATCCTGTGCCATTTATTTACCAATAGAGAAAAAAGATGTTTCCAGGTCTGCCATTGTTTCTGTTTGCAATCAATTTATATTACATGGTTTCTGCACCTCTGTTTGGACTGCAAACTGTGGAAGATTTAGGCATTATCTATTGCATTGTCCCATATATATGACCTGCTCTTTTCCTATTAATATTTTCTTCAAGTTCCTTACAGTTAAGGAAAGGGCAAAAGAATAAAAATTAAAACTCCCAATTCTCCTTTAAAACACACACATACACACACGAACAGAAGCCCATAACCTTTGACGAAAATAAAATTCCCACTGTGCAATAAGGACAAACACTTAACATGTGAAGTATCCAGTTTTGCTGTGGTGGCACAAAACCTGAAATGTGCTTTTGTAGAGGAAAATGAGGAGGAAAGTGAGAGGCGCCTCTTATCCTTAGTTGTATAAAAGCTTTTATTGACTGGATGTCTGCATGTTTTGTCACTATAATTGTAATGACTGCGTGTTTTGTCACTATAATTGTAATGACCTTTAGTAAACTGGTTGCCTGATTTTCCAGCACAGGAATGTGAAAGCTGTGGCCCTCCAGACATTATTGGACTCCATCCCCCCAGCCAGCATCACCAATGGTCAGGAACAGCCAGTAGGCAGGGAGGTGGAGTCCAGCAACACCTGGATGGCCAGAGGTTCCTTATCCCTGTTATAAAACACAGGCTCTTATCATGAAAAGAAATGCCTGTATTGCTATATTTGAGGATCTGAAGTTGCTAATGGTTCTCTTCCGCTTCTATTTTCCCATTTTGGTCTTTGTTGTAGCCGTCTACATACAATTCAGAAGGGTTTTGCTTTGACTCTAGATGTCTCACCAAACACTTGTCGTTGATGTGATTGGTTGCCCTAATTTGCTGCCCTAATTTTCTTAGGTTTAGCCAAGCATGTATACAGAAGTACTAACTGATATACCATTGCTGAGCATCCATAACAGCAAAAGCGTTTATGGGCAGGCTTGATTAAAGGGCATGCAATGTGTCCCCTGCTTTCTCATACTAATGAAATAATTAGTTCTCTCGAAAATAAAGGTAATTGCCCAAGAAAGAAATTAAGTTTAAGTTTATAAACAGACACTAAGGTAACGTGGACTTGAATGTAAATGGCAGTAACGCAGATGATGCTTTGTAAAGTTATTATATTGAAGTTTACTTGGGCATAAAACTGTAGGGGCATAGGTAGATACTTAGGTAGATACTTACCTAATACGAAGTCACCTATTATTTGAAAATGCACTGTTGATATTATGACGATTGTGTAGGACAGTGGAGCTAATCTGGATTTGAATCAGAGAGATCCATCAGGCATATTTGGTAGGAGCACAATAAACCTTCCTGTGATACGGAAGCTTTTCTGATTATTTGTGAGATCTTTCCCTGCCTTCTTTAGAATGGGTGTGTGTGGCTGCACATACAGATATGCTGTGTACGGAACTGTTGATACGAGAGAGTGCAAGCTTTCAGTTTACCCTGGACAATATAGTAGGCTCACATGATTGGCATCAGTTGTATTTATGGATTGCTTGCATTTGGATGATACCAAATATCTTTGAAGCGGGGGTGCACTTTTAGCTCAGGTCTTCTTCCTTAATTTTAAATTCATTTATTTTCACTGACTGTTCCCATAGGTACCTCAGTTTGAAACTGTGATAACAAAAAGTTCCTCTTCCCCCACAAAAAAGCAATTAAAAGGGGAGGTAACCACACTTAGAGGTTTTCTGCTGTGGTTCCGAAAGATTATTGCGGCCCCCACCACAGCAAAATCCCCCCCCCCCACAATTTTATACGTCAGACACACCAGCTTTGACATGCAGCCCCTCAACTGCTGATCACGGACCCATGCAGCCCTTGGCTTGAACAGGGTTAGCCAACCCTGGTTTAGGTCTCATAAGGTCCTTATGGCCCAATGCAAAGTTGTATTAAACACTTTGAAAGCAGGTTATTTTCCAGCTATCTTCTATATATTTTAGTATTTGGAGGTAATGTTTACATACATTTATAAACCTTTCTGTCTATGACTGAATATATTTATGTGTCTTCATGTGGAAGTGCTTCCCAAGTTGTATGCAGCCTGGAGACCAGCATAAACACTGTGTGGGAAACTAGCTATGCACATCCTCCCTGATTGTAATAGCACATGACTTCCTCTGAGGGAGACTGGTCCAGTTGCATCTAGTCATTCCCATGGTGCTTCTGCGCTTTTGTTTTGCAGAGTTTCTCCCACGCTGATTTGTACTTGGACAGAGATAGCTAAAGGCACATGTGCTATATTCCTGTGACTGCGATTTGTCTTAACTGTTTTTAATATTGAATTTTAAATTGTTGCAACCCATCCGGGGACATGCTGCTGAAGGGCAGGTAATAAATTTAACAACAACTGCTACAGATCTGTCATGGAAGGTGGGTAGGTGCACTAAGGAGGCAATTTGCCAATGAAATATGCAAACATGCTTCCTCTCCAACATATTTTAAAATGAAATGGGGCAACATTTACATGCAGGCTAATGGATCAGTCTGTATTTTATCATGATACATGCATTTCTAAACACATTTTATCATAAAATACACATCTGTTTACACATATTGATGCACTTTTAAGCAGAGAACAGTATCACAAAATTCAGAGAAGTGCAACATCCGAAGGATAATCTTGTTCCAAACCATTTGGAACAAGGTGAGAATTAGGTTGCTTCACTTAATAATGAAGAGCAAATGAAATTCTCCTCCAATGCTAAAATGGGTGCATTTTAGATTCCAGTAACAACAAGAACTACGAAAGGTTACATGAAAAGCCACCCTAGATATTTTTTGTTGCTGACTCCTCCAATGCACGCATTACATAATAGCAGTAATTAAACCATTTGCTTCCCACCTCTAGGTGTAATGAGTGCTAATGGGTATTCCTAATGAGAAAACTGATGAGCCCCTACTCTTCTATAATTCATCAGTAATCAGCATTTGACTGTTTTTTTGCTGTGTGTTCACTTTAATTTGACTTTGCACTCATCTAAAGACAAATGTAACCCAGAGGGGAAGGGAGGGGGAAACCCCAATATGCCTTAAACTTAGAGCCCACACCATCCAAGCTCAATGAACAAACACCATCTGTCATGGAACCTTCAAGGCTTTCCTTAGCTTGTTTCTTGTCTGTGTTGATTAAATCAGTCTAAGAGTTTTACTGTGTTCATCTGCCTATGTCAGTCGGCCTTACTGATTTGTCTAGGCTTTCCACATCTGGAATAGCAGGGCAGCCATTCAGCTAATACTCTTGCCGGTGGCAAGCATGGTTTATTATTATTATTATTATTATTATTATTATTATTATTATTCTGGTGAGCACATTTATGGTGCTGTCCCAGCCCCAAGTAAGAGGTGGGTGGGAGGATCTTCCTTAGTCTCATGATCTCTGAGAACTTCCAAAACTCAGAGGTTGTTGTGATGGCTATATGTTTTCTCCAAGACCAGAGGCACCATGCTTATGAATGCCAGTCACTGGAGAACAACAGCAAGAGGAGGCTCTTATACTCTTGTCCTTCCCATAGATATTTGGGAAACAAGATGCTGGCCTAGACAAACCTTTGGCCTGATCTAGAAGAATTCTTCTTATGTTTCAACCCTAAATCTGGTGGCAACCACAAATGTAGTTTCAAATCAATACAGTGTATATTCTTATGAGTGAGGTTTAGATGGATTTATATCCTGAAAGATGGGATATAAATGATTGATGGTCAGAGTCAGGCCTGAGGTCGTCGTAGAATGTGAACACTCACTATTAATATCCTTTAAACAAAATTAGCAACAGACATTTTTCTGGATCCACTTAGTTCCCATGAAAATTAATAGATGTTGAGTTAAATCCTGATGAATTGGTTCCATTGATTTCAGATTTGCAAGGCTTGTTGAGGGCAGTAACTCATATTCACATTGAATTAGGCACCGCTGTTGGTAAATGGCATGGAAGCAATATGCAGATGACACCAAGCTCCTGTTTCTCCAGGTGAAGGTGTGCAAGTGCTGGATTGGTGCCTGGAGGTAGTATTGGGCTGGATCGGGGTAAATAAACAGAAAGTGAATTCCAGCAAGATAGAGGCTCTGATGGTAGACAGATCCATGTCCAGGGTTTGGAGCTATGGTTTGTGCTAGATGGGTTTGCCCTTACCTGAAGGAGCAGATTTGTTGCTTGGTGATCCTTCCTGATTCTACACTATATACTCAGGTGACCTCAGTAGCAATGAATTTGCCAGCTACAGCCGTTACTGGAATGGAATACAGGTGAAAATTGAAAAATTAGAATATCATGGGGAAGTCCATTTATGTAAGCAATTGTTTTCATTAGCTACTGGAGTTTAATATATGAGATAGACCAGGGGTCTGCAACCTTTAAGACAAAAAGAGCCACTTGGACCCGTTTCCGAAGAGGAAAAAAAAACTGGGAGCCGCAAAACCATTGCGGCCCACAAAAATATAAACACCCAGAAGCTCATAGCACAATTTAGACAGGTAATGAAGAGCAGGTAATGAAGGCAAAATGGCAAAATATCAAGAAACGCTCCCCCCCCCCCAGCCAAACAACAAGCACTGTATTAAAGGAACCGTCCGAACGCCTGACGCTGCAGGGGCAAATCTAGAAGGGGAAATCCAACCCCCCCAGAATACTTCCGCCCCATGAACAGCACAAAAACCTCTTTCCCCCTTCTCTCATTGCACACACTTTGTAAACCAAGAAAATCTTTTTTTAAAAAAAAACAATTTGGGAATCCAGTTGCGGCGAGGTAATAGCCCAGCTATTAAAGAACAATGTAGCTAATTCCAAGGCAACTGAATAACAAAGAGGCCAGCGATTAAGCTACAGTGCCTGGGGGGGGGAAGTCAAAGGGCAATTCTAAAATGCAGCAGGGTAACTTTTAAAACACAAAGTTTTTTACCCACCAAAAATGGTGACCTCCAATATGTCCCCAAACCACTGCCCAACACGGATGCAAGTACAGGCTCCAAGCACTATAAACACCCAGAAGCTTATAGCACAATTTAGACAGGTAATGAAGAGCAGGTAATGAAGGCAAAATGGCAAAATATCATGAAACGCTCCCCCCCTCCAGCCAAACAACAAGCACTGTATTAAAGGAACCGTCCGGACGCCTGACGCTGCAGGGGCAAATCTAGAAGGGGAAATCCAACCCCCCAGAATACTTCCGCCCCATGAACAGCACAAATGCAACCCTAAAAGTTTAGCAAACTTATGCAAAAGCACACAGCATGCACACTGCCCCAATCACTATTGGCCAGCAGAGGGGCTGGGCAAGGCACCTGAGAGGGGCTGAAGCAGGGGGCTGATCATGTCCCGCCTGCAGTCGCGGGAAAACATTCCTTCAGAATGGATAAAACCCTTCTTTCAGTCCATGGGACTCCCGCTTCTAGGGGGGGCAGGGGGCTTCTAGGGGGGGCCACTGCCCCCTCCTGCCCCCCCGTCGGTACGCCCATGCTCGGGCCCCTTTCGCCACGCTGCTTAAGGGAATTCTCCTGTGCGCCCCCGAAACAGAGCCCAGGACTGGTCGTCCCCTGAGCTTTTTCCCACGCCCATCTCATCCCGTTGGGCCGCCCTTAGCTGAACAGCCGGGCTTCCTTTTCCTTCCCAGACTGCCACGTGTCCTGGAGCCGGGCCCTTCCACTTTTTTTAAAAGAGGGCTTCCCCCTCGCCCGCCGCCCGCCGCCCCTGGCCCAGCCCGCAGCTGCCTCCTTACCTCGTCGAGTCGTCGCGCCTCGTTGAACCGCAGCAGACATCAGCTCCACCAGCAGCAGCCAAACACAAGCGCCGGGACAGGCGCCAAGGAGGGAAGCTGCTGCGGTCTGCTGCTGCGCCTGCGCTGGCATGAAACGAGGCACGCATGAGCAGCACAGCCGCCGGCAAGGTAGAGAAGTGGCTGGGCACAGGCGGGCCAGCAGCGCGGCGCAGCGCCCCCTACATTTCGGCGCTAAACGCACCGGCCCTGCCCGGAGCCGCGGCAAAGGTGCAAAAGAGCCGCATGCGGCTCCGGAGCCGCAGGTTGCAGACCCCCGAGATAGACTCATGACATGCAAAGTGAGATATGTCAAGCCTTTGTTGGTTATAATTGTGATGATTATGGCATACAGCTGATGAAAACCCCAAAGTTGAAATTGTTAATTTGGGGTTCTCATCAGCTGTACGCCATAATCATCACAATTATAACAAATACAGGCTTGACATATCTCGCTTTGCGTGTCATGAGTCTATCTCATATATTAGTTTCACCTTTTAAGTTGAATTACTGAAAGAAATGAACCTTTCCACAATATTCTAATTTTTCGCGTTTCACCTGTAGTTTAGCAACAAGTACCATGCCCTGGTAACCTCATGTTCAGATGATTATAATGTGCTGTACATGAGGAAATCTGTAAAGACTGTCTGGAAGCTACATCTAGTGTAGAGCACAACCACCAGGGATGTGAGTGGTTGTTTTATTTGGGACCATATAAGACCAATATTGCACAGTGTTTAACTACCTATACCTGTATGCTACCAGGCACAATTCAAAAATTTCTTGCCCAATTATAAAGCCCTGGATTATTTGGGCTCCATGTACTTGAAGGAGAACCTCTCCCATTATCTGGTGACCTGTGCATTAAGATCTTCTGGGGAGACCCTCCCTGCAATCCCACTGCCAACTACCATATAGGGAGGTGGTGTGGAGAAGGGCCATCTCAGTTGTAGTGCCCCTTCAGCACAACTCTGTCCCCCTAGAGGTAAGGTTGACTCACTCCTTACTGAATTTTAGGTGGGGTGCAAAGACACACCTTTTAAATCTGGCCTACAGGACAGAGTGGTGCTGTCTACTTTTTAGGGTCTTCATGTTTACAATGCTGAACACTAGCACTTTTAGAAATTATGTTTTATTTGATACCCGTTACCCTCCTTCTGATAAATCATTAGTTCGATTTTTCTAGTATAATTGTTTCAGCTCATTTACCTGCGAATACCTTGAAATCAATGGGACCAGCTTCTGAGCAGACATGCATACCATTGAAAACAGTTCCCAGACTTTAAAAATACCTCTTCTCTTCCTGTGGAACAAGATTCATTGTGGACTCAGCTGAGCATTTGATTTGAACGATGTTCAAAAAACACGTCCCTCCTCAATACACTTCATCCTTCACCCACTTTTCCAACCACAAAAAATATGTACAGGCCTCAGCATACTCTGAAGTCTCCTCACATATTGCTGCAAACTAACAAATTCTGAGACAGTACATGCCACTTACCAGCCTTTAGTCTCTCTCCTGGTCTAAAGTCAACAGTTCTGCTTAAAATCTTTTCGTTTCTCTTTTGTTGACAGACCATGGCTGTTATAAAGAGATGGCCCCGGGGGGTCCAAGCCGTGGTTCTCCTGCCCCACTACTGACCCTTTTTGCAAGTTGTTTCTGGCTGTGTTGTCTAAATTAGGATTGCCACATTTTTCCTGGCAGTGCCCCTTTGCCCTTGACAGCTCTGTAGTGGGCAGGAAGCATTCTCAAATGAAACATGCTGAATCCATCCCATTATGCAGAAACTTCTAAAGATGCTGGTAGTTTTTGACTTCTCTATTTTGACCATTATAAAAGGAGAAGATTTTTATTTTAAAAAAACAACTTTCAGGTAGCACAGTAAATAAACACTCAGCCTTATTTTTTCTGTGCCAAAAATAGGGACAAATGACCCCCTAGGAGACCTCAAGATGTTTACTGCTTCTTTCTGTCTCTTACATTCACTACCCTAGAATAAATCTGCTCTGTTCCCTGTGGTTCCCTATCAAGAGCCACTAGCCAGTTCAAACCATCACCATTATGTCTGTAAACATCTCTTAATGTCCCACTGCAACTCCTAACATCACATTTCTGTGTTCCATGTAAACAAGAGAAGCAGAGAATCCTCAGGTTTTTCCCTTCTCCCCTTCAAATAAGGCCCTTGTTCCCCTGTCCTCAAATGTGGTCTGTTAATTGCTTCTCCAGGAGCAGACTTGGGTCATCCTTTGAGAATGAAGCTGTTATAAAACGGCTGTGTTGACAGATGGTACAAATGGCATAACTAATCAAATCTACCATGGTGTTTTCATGGCAATGGGGAATTATCGCTGTGCCAGTAAATGAAAGGCTTATTAAATGTTGTGTTCTAAGCAGGAAATACATTGTAATGATAGCTTACAGAGTCGTAATTTGGGGATGCAACAATGATTATATGCTCCGTGACGGATGGTTCTCTGACATATGCTTTGGAAACATTTTGCAGATAGCTTCACTTGGAGCCAAAACTATCACTTCTGATAATGCAGCTTTTCAGTAAGGCTTTTTAGGCTCACCAGTGCCTCAGCAGAAAGTGTCAAATAAGCAGTGCCCTTAGGTCTTTCAAGTTCCTTAGGGCAGAGTAATCCAGATAACTTGCTTGTTCCACATGTTTTGGTCAGGAATTATTTCAGTTCCTCTCATGCAGAATAGGTAGGCAGTTAATAGACAGAGATTTCCTGCTTCAGTAGTGCAGAAAGCTGCCTTGATTTGTGCAATGGGACTTACGGTAACTTCCTGGTAAGTGTGCATAAGATTGCACACTGAACCGTGGTCTAACACTGTGTGCGCACATCTCCACACACTGCCTCTCCCTTCCTCTCCCCCGCCCCTAGTGCAGGACTTCTGTGTAATTTAGTTTCATATCCATTGAAGACTCTCAGCTGAGTGTTAAGGTGTGAGCCAGTTTTTGTGGCTTACAACAAGCCATGGTTGATGAAACAAAATAAATGAATGTGTTTTGCTTTTGTTGTTGTTGTTTTTTTTAAATTGCAAGCATTGAATAATTTCTCTCAATATAGCGCTGGGTTGATTTCTATAGTTGAGCAACATCTCACGTATAAGTTGAGCTTGATTACTCCACATCTTCTTGCTTAATAAGTTACATAGTTGCAGCACTTTCCGATTCAAGATCTCAAGCCACCTTAAAACAATTAATGACAATTCTTGCACTGTTGGATGCTCCCTGGGAATAATTAAAGCATAATTCTACCAGCTGCTTTGAAAATGCACTCATTGTATATCATACACTATAATTTGGTGTCAACCTCATTAATTTTCAGTTAATTAGGGTAAAAATGAAATGTTCAAGGAAAGAATTTCTTCAAAAGTTGCTTTTGAGACTGTTTTGGATGGATTCTTGCCTAAAACCTGGCATGCACTGATCAGACATTTATGGATTCCTTGGTATCTCTGATCGCCTAGTATGATGAAACAGAGCCATATTGCTTGGTACAGTGTGTTCTTATGGCCTTATACAAAATGAAGGGAAAATACTGGACAGAATAAATTAAATTGGCTTAAATCCACAGGCTTGAGATCAAACCTTAATCTCCTGCTGCATAGTAAAATGAAACAATTAACTATCCATAGCAAAAAGACACTGACATGTCAAATTGTCTAATCGTGAAAATTAGTTCCTTATAGAGAGAATTAATCATTTTGACTCGGAATATCATCCTAAATGAAGTGAATACTCTGTTGATCATAAAGGTTTAACAGTAAAGTACTTACTTTTCCCCTCCCTTCCCTCTTTATCCAACCAATCTATTTTTCATTTGCATCCGGATCGCTTTAATCCCTTACCATCGTTTAAAGATGTTCCAGTGGATTTGATCGTCATCGGCAAGACTGGGTAGATGGTGGATGCCCTGAAGAGGTAATGTTTCGACATCCCATGTTTAATAAATATTTTTTGTGAACAGCTGGGGCAATAAACAAACAAACAAACAAACCTGAGATTGTGGCCCTGATCCAGAGATACAACTGTCCTCTGCTAACCAGTGTTGAAAGGAGAATTTGGGGGATCAGCTTCCCCTGGAGATAATCAAGGTTGACAGCTGAACATCTGCTCCATCACTGTTGCCATGAGCACCTGATGCTGGTTACAAGGGTGCCCCTTCCTCACATTCCCGAACAGCAGCTTTTGGGCATGGATGCTGAATCCCAGAGTATTATCCACGCATAACGACCTTGTCATTTTGAATAGCTGTTAATGGCATTTAAAGATGATGAGTAGGTCTGAAGTTTTAAGATTTAGCAATGTTTCCTTTTATTAGTTATTCATGGTATTGGAAAATATGAGATGTGCTATAAACACTGGACAGTAACAAAACGAATGGCTTAGTACCAAAGCACTAGCCTGCCAATTGTTTTGTAGATACTGATGGTCTTGTATGTCAGGTCACGCTGGGGACAAGCCCTGGGTTATGTTTGGAACACCTAGGTCTCAGCTTTAGAGCATGTGAAGTAATGATGACAAATAGGGGTAGCCAGCATGGGACCCTACTATCAACCCCAGCCAACAATGTTCAGGGATGAAGGGAATTGTGTAGTGCAACAGCCACTAATGTGTGTGGCCCTTCCATGACAAATCAGCATTCCCAGCATAGCAGAGAATCTGAGCATGCCCAGAGATCCTTCCCTACTCCAACTTGATCATTGCAATTCATCCTCACCCATCTTACAGATTTCCACACTGCCTCTTTCCTTTTTTCTTTTTAATCAAGGCAGAGAGTATTCTGTCTTGATTTTTTTTAAAAAAAGGTCTTGATTTAAGGTTTCCATTTTCACTCACTCCGGTCTGACATTTTGTGCTTGCTTTAGATGTCTGTAGATCAGAGACAAATGGCCTTCATTGAGAACCAATTTTCTCCTTTCTTGTTTGTGTCCCCCCCCCCCACTCCCTGCTCTGTAGTCTAAAGATAAGATTTGTGAGAAGAATGTAGACACGACGCAAATCCCTCCTCATACCACTACTGCTGCCCAGCAGACAACAATGAGATCCAGAGTTTTAACCACTACCAAAGGAGCCACGACATCCCATCTGCCAACTAGCCTACCCACAGAAGGTAACTTAAACTGGAAGGGGTTATCTGTTGTGCTAAGCTTCCTAGGGCGAAAACCTCACATGACACCAGCACATTGGGGAAAGCAATCCTTGCGTAATGATTCTGATCCAAGGATACTACAAACCAAGGGAGGGCCAGTGGCTGAATGCAGACCTCCTGGCTTCTCTCTCTGACCCATGGAATGCTTCATGAGCCACACCCTGCAGCATCTCCACTTTGCACCCTCCTTGATGGGTTCTCTCCTCAAACTCTGATCAACCCTCTTGCTTGCCTGAACGGAGGCTAGAGAGGGTTGTGTGAGTGTGGAAGGAAAACACCCTGCTGTACAAAGGTAACATTAACATTCTGGCATCATGCAGGGCATGTCATTTTAGGGGATATGGGTGAAAGTTAACTTTTGCACATTTCTTCAGAGAGAGATCTTAAAAATACAGTTTTTTGGTGTGAGGAATTCAAAACTGCTATTATTTTTTGTGATTGGATTGGACAACATTTAGCTTTATAAGTATATTTTTTGATGAAGAAGCACATAAACTACTTTTGGAAAAACAAAGAATTTTACTTTTACCTTCTGAAAATGACAGGTAATGTTAAAATAGCAACACCTGCAAGCACTTGGCAATAATTTTTAATGATTTCCATGCAATTCTGCACACAGTTTACTTTCCAGGCAAAACTAAATTGTATTAATTTAATCAAAACAACTTTTGAATTCCCAAGTCATGTTACAAGTTCTTAGCACCCCTCATTTGGGGAATTTGAAACTGGAAAGCACAACATCAGCACCTCTTAATGTCAAGAATCCTTAGTTGCTTCAAATTACTGTGTATTTGTAGTGCAGAAATGCTCTGAAATTACTGAGGTGCACAGCCTATTGTGAATGTGAGACCAAATAGAATACCAAGGATAAACTGGAAATAATAAGAATCACAAATAAAGCATTATATCATATTTTTATCCAGAGTTCTGTGCTCTAATAGCTTTGATTGTCTTTTTTCTAGATGATACCAAGATAGCTCTACACCTAAAAGACAATGGAGGTAAGAGCAGCTAATCTTTGTGTTCAAATAATGTTGGCTACATTCCATGGAACCACATTAATCTGTCTCAGAGAAAGCCTTGTCCTGAACCCACAGGAGAAGTCACTTGCCTTTTTCTTTTCTTTTCTTTTCTTTTTTGGTACCACAATACTATGGAAGACATTCTAGGAGAGTACACAGTATGTTATTACATTATTGACATTATTAAATGCATAATTCGTTTTCCCAGTTAGTCAAACATACTTGACACTGGTTGGTTGGTTGGTTGGTTGGTTGGTTGGTTTGTTTATGGAATATATACATGCCCTGCTTTGCCTAACTAGGAAAACAAAGGTAGATGTAGGACAATACATTCTAATAGAGAAAAGAACGGGCTAATTTTGTCAGTCATGCCTCCATGACTAAGTTTCGGTTGAGGCCGGGGATGGGGACTACCATTAACTCCAGGCCACATAGCCAGTGATCAGGGTTGGTGGGATTTAAGAGTCCATCAACATCTGGATGGTCTCATCCCTGGCCTAAGCTCAGATCTGATGAACTCATAAAGGTTCCAGAATTCTGTCTACCACAGTTACCCTTTCTTCCGTCGGGTTCCTTAAAAGAGCACTTTCTCTTAAGAATCTCCTTCCCACCCAAGGTATCTTGTTAATGCATTTCACATTCTTGCATACTCCCAAAAGTTAAGTGCTCATTCCCTGTGTTCATATGGTCACAGAGGTTCATATAGCTTCTATTATCTTTTAACTGTTCAAGTATGTGCCTCTGATGTTCCTAGTGCAAAACACATTTCACTTGCAAACTACTTCTGTTTCCAGGACCTGTCAGCTTAGGCAGACAAAGAAGACTACATTGCTCAACTCCTGACAATATAGAGGAAATTTGGGACAGAATAATAACATTGATCAGCCAGCAACAACCCTCCCATCCCTATTGATGTACTGTAGCTCTTCATCAGTCAACCACAATTAATTCTGTGTTTCAGAATGTCAAGGATGCTTTAGGAGTCAGTAATTCTCCCCCAACTCATTCTTTCATTTCCTTTTCATTTCATTGTTTATTTTTTAAGTCCTGTTGTTTGTGTTCTGCTAGTAACCATGCTTTGGAAGTGTTGTTTTCCCCCCCTTCCCTTTTTCTGAAGACAGAGCAAATCAGCCCTTAATTGCCTCTCATCTGCACTGCATTTCAAGCACATTTCACAGCAAAGGTCAGAATGTTCAACACTCAGTATGTTCTGATTGTAGCTTTCCAGGTCTAAAGAAGAGTTGCTGCATGCAATTTATAATACTGGAAATCAGTCATGTGTTGTTGTTGTTGTTGTTTTAAAATAAAACAGCAATAGATCTTTTCCTGTTACGGACTTCCTTTTCTGAGTATTTCCATGGCCTCAGCTTTTGCTAGAAGCATGTGGGCAAAAGGGCAGGTTTGCTTGCCTCCAGTGACAACCTGTAAAACTCTACATTATGCAGCATGGAATTTCATGTCTGTGGATGGCTGACTTCTCATGATTATTATAATCATGCAACTCAGCTTAGAAGCACTTGATTCCCTTCCACCCTGGCCGCCATTTGAGTCAGTCTTTACTCAGCTTGTTTATGGCCTGAGTTTCCTCTGAATGTCTGTGGGACACTTCAGCATGAAAAGTCTTGTAAAAGCTGTAGTTACCGTATGTAGAGAGCCCACTTTGCTTATGCTGTTGGCTTCTTCCCAGTACTGCTTGAAACAAACAAAATGGGGAGGAAGAACCAAATGCTAACTGCTACCTTTTAAATTGGGAGCTCTGTTCATGGTACACCCTCAATTATGCGCTGCTTTTTATCCTAGCTCTCAGATTAGGCTGATAAAACTTCTCTAGCTGTGCTTTGTTAGCCTTTCAGGCAGTTCAGACAATCCCAAGCCAGACAAATAAAAAGCCATCAGCTTTCCCAAAATAAGATCCTCTATTAAACTCTTATTGAATTGGAGAAGCGAGTTATATCTGATCAATGAGGCTCTGTCGTTACTTGGGCTCCTTTGGGGCGCCACAGTCAATACTTGATTAGAAACAACCAAAGGATTCTTAATAATCCTGCCATTCCTTTCACACTGTAACACTTAAGGCCAGAATTTATCACATGGTGACTTAATTACATTTTAAATCTTACTGCCGGCTTAGGTCAAACTATTCTGACCTTTTTTATTTTATTTTACATTTATGGGGAATTCACCTGTAATTAAAAGCATTAAACCCCTGTGGGAATGCTGAATGGTCTCTCTTTGTAAATTCCCCTTTTACTGGCTTCTCCTTGCCTCTTCGAAATACAGTTTATCCAGATGTGTGTTGTCTTTTTAAGGTACAGTCTGTCTCACTATATGTCCTCCAGCTCAGCTTTTTTGGAATATTGTAAATGTTGATTGGTGGAGGCAGCAAAGCAGTTCTGTCTGGGGTCTGCCCTAAGAAGGGATGAGGGAGAAATTCAGTTTGTCTTTTAATGCAAATCTATTTAGTTTGCACTTCCGGAAGCAATACATGAACTGAGAAACAAGCTATCCTGTGAAATTCACACTTCTCTGAGTTTTGCAATGCAGTTCTCCAGCCCCAAAAAATATGTGGACCAAAATTGCACATGTATGGGGACATTGTGCATTAAAATGCATGTATATGTGAAAACAACATTAGGATATGTTACTTTCAGAAATGTGTATGTTAGGCAAAACTGCATACAAAAATGTTATTTTAGAAGAGGTGCACTTTTAAAATGCTGTGGATTTTTTTTTGGTGATGACTTCTTTTTCATTGCAAAAAAAAAATGTGGAAATCTGGTGAACTGAATTTAAGCTTGGAAGAAGGAGAAACCAAAACTGACAAATTGGTCCACCCCTGCTGAAAATTAAGTCCTATCTTGGAAGATTTTTCAACCTCTTGAGCCATTTAGACCTTCTGCGCTGACTTTTAAAAAGTGAAATTTCAAGCTAGAACAGTTTGTGCTAAAGTTTAGTAATAGCTCCTCTTATCTGCAGTACTTCTAAAGCGTCTGTTGCTCCCCCTGAAAATGTAAAGCCTTGAAATGTAGTGTCAGAAAAGTGGTGTCAGTAATTCCAGATGGTCGGTTTAGTAACTCTGCTCCACCACATTGGCCACTACTGCTTCCTGGTCTCATTGCCATCCTCTCATGTTGTTCACCCTTCCTGCTGGCATCATCCCAGATCCCTGCTTTTCCTCCTTTTGTTCATTTCATCAGTCTCCTGATTGCTGATTCTTAACTGCACCCGCTTCTGTATTCCAAAACTCTTTTCTGGCACCAAATTCCTTTATCTCAAAGAAGTGTTAATTACTGGACCTATGTTCATATGAGCAACAAGATTATTTCTTCTGAAAATGCTATATACCCTTTTGAAATCCGACTCTGTAATCAGCTGCATCTGTAGGAGAATTACCAAAACCTTCCGTTGTAATCAGATCAGTGCACAAGCAACCCATTTGCATGCACTTCTGAACCAAGAGACAATCAAAGCCAAGCACAAGAGGAAAAGGAAGAGGAGAGCCCTCAATAGATAATTGAACGGTTCAAAATCCAGCCCCAACCCTCCTGAAAGGTGGAGTGGTAAATGTTTTTACATCTTATTACATTTGGATGCCACCTTTCCTTCAATGAGCTCGAGGTTCTCCTCCTCCTCGTGCTACCCTCACAATTCTGCAAGGTAGAGTAGACCAAGAGATGGGGACTGGCTCGGGGATCCTTATGGCTTAGTGGGGATTTGAACTCGGCCCTCCCAAAGTCCTGGTCCAGTAACCTAACCACTATACCATACTGGCTCTCCAGTACATTGCATGACTGTTGAATGAACATCCATCACTTTTTGAAACAGACTGCCTCATCTCAACCATTTTTCACTGCCAGTGCTATCAGCAGTCTTGGTTAACTGTGCTAAAAATACCGGTAACAGAAATTTGTAAAATATATATGTATGTGTGTGTGTGCCATAAAATTGCTTTGTTTATTCTCAAGCATTTTCTGTTTTGGTATGGCTAGGTTTCAGTGCTTTTTCATTGTGAGGTTCTCAGGGAAGTGGTGCTATTTGTTTCAAGGAATGATGAGCTGGGTGTTTACTCCTTCTTTCTCTCTTAACAAAGGGCTTGTTTAAATTCTCTGCCGGAAGAGAAAAGTGCTGAAGTCATTCATCCTGGGAAAACAGCTTCCCAGATTAATAATCTTTACTTTGAGGAAATTTAATCTAGTCACTCTGATAAATTGCTTTCACTTCAGCTTGTTTCATGGGGTTTTGGAGTTTGCTCAAAAGTGTGTTGGTATAAAATGCCTGGATTTGCTCCAGATTTTTCCCAGCCCCCTGCTTCACTAAGCACCGTTTGTGACTGCAGCCTTTGCTACTGAAAATGTTCAGAATAATGCAGAAATTAAACAAAGAGATTATTCAAATCACTACTGTTTGTTTCCTAAAGTGATGGGAATGTAACTTCTTTTCTCCATGCTGGATGCCAAAACCTTATTTTGCTTTGAAAAGCGGTTATATAAATGGCAAGGTGGAAAATGACTGCCATTGAATTTAAACTTGTGCTGCATCAGAACAGCCTCCAGGATTGAGAATACGCAGAACGCCAACAGAAGATCTCTGTTGCATTCAAAAGCCTGCATATGCAGGTCAATTAAAAGATGTCTCCTTGATCAATTTACTCTTTTAGAATTTGTAATCCCAAAAGGAATTGAGATGTGGTCTGCAAATCACTTAATTCTGCAGCAATTATTGTGATTCCAGAGAGAATTATTCCTGGGTAAATGATCTGAAGATTGCAATTTAATTTTCATTTGGTTCATAGAAGGAGAATTCTTTGGATAATACTTTGTTGCTTTCTGATCTTGCTTTATAAGGCTAATGCTCAGTGATATCCATGCAACATTACTGCTGCATTTGGGGGGGGGGGCTGGGATCTTATAATGGAGAAGAGACAGAGATTCCGAATGATAGTGGATTCATTCATTCTACAACTGATTTCAGAATGTCCGCAGGATGCAATCTGAGTTATAACTGCGGAGCCTGTTGGTGTTTTCTGTCATCTACAGTGAGAGAGCAGGGGATTGACAAAAGTGGTTTTTCCAGAGAATTTTGAATTATAATTTTCCCAAGCAAATTTGTGTTATTTGCATACGGTGATTTGCATAAGAAAACCCCCCCATTTTGCATCATTAAAATATGTGATGCCCTGGAGAGTGATCTAATTTAGCATGTTTATTTTACTTGTGTGGAGTAAACAAATGTAAAAACTTTGAAACTTCTAATCTTGCATAATGTGTTTGCAATGGGCATCCATTCATAGTCACTAATAAAGTTTTGAAATGGAAA